>NW_023458556.1:38996799-39031219 GCF_013731165.1 Rhagoletis pomonella | reverse complement strand
ATTACAATTATACATATAGGTACAGTCTTGGCGATAATAAAAATGCGAAACAAATGAAATGAAATTAAGAATAACAAATAACATAATAATTAAATAAATCATAATTAAACGTAATGATAGCCAGCGCCGTTACATCTTCTTATTCTGCTACTTGCAGACATCGGACCAAAGTTATAATACCATTTCATGCTCTTGAAAGGTATAAAAATCAAAAATCAGCGCGATTTTTAGTAACTTAAAACGCGCACTTTGTGACAATGGGCTATCAAACTACATATTCGAACCCATTCTAAAAAATCTGATTAAAAAGTTTAAAATTTAGATGCAACTTTGCAATTTAAAAAGTGAACATCTAAACGATTTTTTAGTCAATTTGTGACAACAAATTTAAATTCCTCGTTTGAAAATCTACAAGAAAAGTCCAAAAAGCCAAAAACCAAAATTTTTTTGTTGCACAAGCCAGTATAGTATTCATTTTTTTCGAAAGTTCATTTTTCAACGAAATTTTTTGGGATTGAATATATTTTTCCATTATGCCAGCTTAAGAACCAATATTTTTCCATATTTTTAACTCATTTCCCTCGGGATCGTACACACTCCCAATTCGTACGCTGTGCGGCGCTTCCTAATTTGAATTTTTTTCCAAAATCCAAATTTCCAAATGGTTCAGTCGGGTTATGCCAACTAATTTATCCTATGGAAATATTCTGTTCAGCTATGAGGTTCAATTTTAGCACCACTAATCTGTTAATAAGCAAAATTGCCACATTAGGAGTCAAGACAATCAACGAGAGATACACAAGGCACATTTACATTTACAAAAACTCACTATTCAGTCTGCTTTAAGAACTGGCTTTCGCGGAAACGTTACCGTTAACGGCGAACTTTTTAGAGCCATTATTGCCGATTGTTTTGTGCAGCAATTGAATAGAATGAACGAAATGTTTCAGGCTTTAAGCAACCAATATTGCTAAATTTATGACATGTATATTATTTTCTGTTGAAATTATTGGTTTAGGCGGAAAATTAGGATGCCTTGCGACCATTGTGCGACCCATTGCCGAGATATGGTCCCTGTTTCTTGAAAAAGTAGTCGAAAATTAGACATCCAGAATGCGTCACATCCGAATCCAACTAATGGCTTAGATTTGTATTTCTAATAAAATGAATTTTCAGTTATTATTTAGTAATCTCATTACCCGATTTCAATTTAAAGTTCTATACCTACCTCTAAAAAAAAACAAAAAAACCCATGCATATTGTCGTACGTTGCGGTAGCCTCAGTACAATCTCTTAACTAAAAGTTAAACTTCGAGTCGTGGGGTATTTTCCCTTATGCATCTACATGTATACTTTATGTACATACTATTATACACTTATGTACATATCTCCTCTATGTGTTCGCTATATAATACACAAAGTCATACGCGTTATATGTATTCCGTTACACACATTTTATAAGTATGTATGAGTTAGCAGAGTACGTGCAACATGTGCCGCCTGGGTCTATTTACATTCAACACCTAATTCTGTCTTCTGTTTAAGCACATTATCCTCTTTCAATGTTTTAAATTTTGCTTCTCTGAGCTCGCGTTAAAGCAAATGACTCGTCTGTGTATACAAATAGCATCCTTAACATGGATAAACATGCATACATATGTATGTACATAAATGTGTACAATTCCTGGGTAAACAGTAGCTCTGAAAGCTAATATTTTCACTGCTGGAGAATCAGCAGGTCGACTGGTGTAGCAAGCAGTCGCTGGTAAGATTTTGTTTGTTTGCTTTTTTTTTTCTTTTGTTAAGCAAATCATTTAGAAAATGATACCACAAAAACAACAAGTAGTCCTGCAGATTTACATATATGTATGTATGTATATAAATGTAAATACTTTGTTTGGATATCTTCTTTCATACATTTTTTGTTTGTTTCAAATGTATACAAATAAAAACTTCTATACATACATTTGCCTGTTGGTCCAAATATAAAAACGTAGCCTAAATTTAGCAAGCCAAATTAAACGCAGCTGCTTAGATATTTTTGGATTGGGGGCTAAAAGTTTAAGTTTACTAAAAACTAAAAAAAAATGAGGGACATGTTGAAATCATAAAAAGCTGTTAGCGATAACCATTAGCGCACACAAGGGGTGGGTTTTGGGGTTCAAACCCCTCCTAAAGCTAATAACCTCAAATACAAACTGTATCTTAAAGCTAAGAATCCAGCTCTCAAGGAAATTATAAGAAATATTTATTATAATTTGTGTTGCTTGAAAAAGCGCTTTGCTTTTGCTGTAAATTTTCATGAGGAAACGAATATACGAGCATTTTTTTCTTGAGAGCTGCAAACTGATTTAAGAAATTTTGGTAGAAGAAAATTTCTTTTCCATTTCTCGTCCGTCGTTTTATATGAATTTTTCGTTTTTCTTGAGAGTTCAGTTAATTTTTTCGGTATTCGAAATATTAAAAAAATTTAGAAATCGTGAAAAATCACCATCTCTATCGAAAGCCAGAAACCAGAAATCGAAAGGAATATAAAAGTGCAAAAATTCATGGCATCGATAAATTTATTTTTACTGAGTCTTTTTTAATATTTTTATTAGGTACTTTTGAAAGTTGAGCGCATCTTGAGTTTATAGAACTTTTTATTAAACAAGTAGTTTTGAAGGAACGAACACAACCGACTTCAATTCTTATATTCAAATTTAGGGGTACCGTTAATTTCTTCATGATCCAATCATCGGATCTCTAAACCAAATTACGGGGCGAACCTTGAGGTACCATCTTTCCAATAAAAAAATGATTATTGAAATCGGTTCACGTGGTCCAAAGTTATGTATTCCGGCGAATTGATAACCTCCCCTTTTATTGAAGTCGATTAAAAGTGTTTGAGCTCTGTTAATCTTATGTAAATAAAGTGCAGTTTATGAATTTTAAAACGTTTATTTATTTATTACATACTGTACATAAAACTTGCATAAATATATTTTAAAGAGCGCATTATCTGAAGAAAATTTTCAGTATTTTCCGATGATATATCTTCAGAAATATAAAACCCCCCTAAAATATATTCCTGGGTGCGCCCCTGGCGATAACGATGTATTTGTTGTGATTTTGCAAAAATCGGCATTCTTATTGGCAGTGTAGCCGATCCTTATCTTCATATTCCTTGGGGAAATAGTATTAACAGTACTCCATTTTGGTAAATAGTTTTATTAGCGATTTTTTAAGAAATTTGTGTTTCCAGAAGGTGATATGCTTTAAATTGCTGGATTTGTTTGATTTTTTTCCCCAAAATGTAAAAAATAAGGGATATCGTGGTTATCAATGGAAAAAGTCTTACACAAAAATCTTATGAAAATGCGGTGTCTTAATATTAAATATTAAATAACACTAGCATAGAGGGACTACATGTTAAATTCGCATTTCACGTATATTTGTTATATGTATTAATGTTTTTTAATCTATCTAAAAAATCATTAAAAGCCTTATAGGAAATTTCCATATTTTACAACATTTTTTTTTGTGTTCATAAGTTCTAATATATGATCGACCATTTGAACCATTTTAGCCTCCAAATTTTTATTTAGGCGAAAAAGTACCGAAATTACTCATTTTTTCATTGCCATTCGAGAAAATCATAATTTTTTTCAATAATTTTGGAAAGTTTTCAAACAGAATGTTTATATTAGAGGCACTGGACGTTGGCATCAAATACAACACATCTGCGAAGTTTCAAGGGTGTACCACAAAATTAAAAAAAAGGCAGCATGCAGAATATCTGTTGCAGCTCATTTGTAATTTTTTGAAATTTTAAGATTTTTTTTTATATTAAAAGTAAACGGTGAACATGTTCTTCTTGCCAAAACGAGCGAATCTGGTGTGTCACCAAATGAAAAAAATACATTGAGTAAAAGATGCCTGTAATTTGAGAAACTAAAATTAAATTTTTACCATTTTTATTGGTCATTAGCGCACACAAGGGCTGGGTTTTGGGGTACTTAACAAGGATTCGAAGATTTAATTTTCCAACTTCGAATTCGTTCCACCAAACTGAGCTACATACATAATAAAAATACAAAGTTAACGCTAGTAATACGCGGTACACCATGAAAAATTAAAAAAAGTAATATTATCCGAAAATTTGTTTGTTGGAGTTATTTTATTTTTCATTTCGTAGCTTTCTACCTAAAATCAATCCAAGTTATTAATTATGTAATTATTTAAAGGGAAAAGCATTGCAAGCTTATGTAATTGCCGACGACGGCGACGAATACCAGCTATCTGTCAGCTTGTCATATTTACAGTGGTCCAAGACTAGAATTTACTGCTTAAAATAGTCCAGACTCTTCTGTTTTTCAACCGATTTGGCTACTTTTTTTAAATGAAAGCTTATAAAATTTAGAAGAGCCGCGACTACTGAGCTCGTTCCTTAATACTTATTTGTTTATATAATATTTTGTAATGCAAAGTGTCGAGAAAGTTGCAATTTTAAAGGGAATCGATTTTGCTGTTTCTGTTAATAAATCAACAGGTCTCCTCTAAATTTAATTTAAAAAAAATAACCAAATCGGTTAAAAACTCTGGAGTATTTTCAACAGCAAATTCCAGTTTTGTACCACTGTGCAACGACCACTTTTGAATCGACTCTTAAATTCAATGATTCGTTTCGATTCTAATGATATAATATGTATTGGCAAGAAATAATGTTACTCATACGCCATATGATTACACTTAAACTCTAACCAGAATTGCAGCGGTCGACGGTCAAAATTGAAACTCACAAAGGCATACGGAATGGCTCAATATTGCCGCGGCAACGTTTTTCTGGGTAGAGCTTTAGTAGAAATACAATCAGCCGTAACGTGAGTTCCGCCCAGAAGCAAACTTTTCTCATCCGCCCATAGTGAATACGCGGATAGTGAAAAGTAAACTATTTCAGGCGGAGTTTTTTATTAAGTAAAAATATTTCCTGCAAGTTTAAGCATTTCGTTATTCTAATCAGCATAATTTTTCTACCCAGATCGGATATTCCTCATTCATGTAAGGAAGTATTTGAGTTTTCGCCTAAAAATTGTACTAGATTGAGTGGGCTAACCAGTTTTTTTTTCATAAAGAATGCTTGATATGTCGGCTATAGATATTTTTAAAGCATAATCAAGGTAAGTGAACTCAATTTCGATGTGGTTTTTTTGTCGATATAGTGATTTAAATTTATTATACATACTTATAATGTTAAAGATTTTGAGTTGTTTTATGTTGTAAAAGCAGCTCTATTTCATATATATTTGTAAAATCATAAATTATATTCTGTAACTAACTAACCACGTTATTAGATATATGATACTTATGTACGCAGCATCAATTATTTATCAGTAAAAGTCATATTTATTTATATACTCAATGTCACTTTTCAAGTGTTTTTCGATCACTTTTTTTCAACTCACTAAATTGATTTGTGCAACTTACAGTCATAGTAATCATATCCATCTGCCTCGCTAGGCGTTCTACTGCCCATGATTTTATAAAAAACTGCCAAAAGGAAAAGTAGAGAAAGAAAGATTATTAAAAGATGAAAAATTCTAGAAAATTACGTCCAAATTATAAAATACGTCAGTGCTCCCACATTCACTAGCTTTTACGTTTTGTGAGTTCAAAAACAAATGTCTGTATTCACAGCAACTGATATAGAATTTCTCCGAAATTCGAAAAGTTAATCGAAATAGTGGGAGCATGCCTGATAGTTGAATGCGTTAACAACTTACATTTGAAGAAACTTTCCCGAAAGCGCTCCAAACAAGATATCTCCCGTTGTGGGTCCGCTGCGTCGCACAAATTCGTCCCGTTGTCACTATTTCCAATGCAAATCCTCGTTGTTGGCTCGCTTTCACGAATCGATATGCCTCGCCTTAGTGTGGGCACAGTCGGCGTTAGCGGTGTGGAGGGTATGGAATAAGACGATTGACGAGAATTTAGTGGTGTGGCATTACGACCGCTTTCGGTGTTGCCAAAAGCATCAAAACTGTCCTGCCGCCTTACAGCGATAGCCAGGCCGCCACGTTTGCGCGTTACCACACTTGTTGTATTGCAATAGGTTTTGCTTATGTTGCTACTTGTTTTTGTTGTAATTGTACTTGAACTCAAAATTTTAGCGCTGTTACTTTGACTGATAGCTAAGGCGGTGGCAGCAGTTGATGATGATGTTGCTGATGTTGCTGATGTTGCTGATGCTGCTGCTATAGCAATACTTGTGGTGGAGCTTTGTTCATCTGAAGTGGGGAAAAGGGATGAGTTTGTAATAAACTGGATGCTATTAATAAAGAGCGGCAAACAATTTTGAATTAAATAAGTTTGATTAAAAAGGTTTGTTTCGAATTTTGTACCCAAATTAATTGGTTTAACCTTCGTATGTATGTATATACTTAATAAAGATTTCCGTGTGCGCTTAGCTGATGTAAATGAAAAACCAGTCCCATAATTTGGGGATTGCACTGGAATCATTAGAAAAATTTTGCAGTTTTTTTTTGGATTCAAACATGTTTTTTGACTACATTTCGATTTTAACGAAGAAAAACCTGCAGTTTCAGAGTTGATACTTTTTGATTTAAAAATATTTTTTCCTTTAAAAATACTTTTCCAAAATAGTCCACTTAAAACTAAAATTAACACGAGATTTCTGGTTTGGAATTTTTTGCATATTTCTTAGCGTATTAATCTAAATATACTTAAAGTGCAAAGTACTGAAATTTAGATTTTTTTGCATCAAAACTAGGAAATACATTACCAAAAAAATTTTTAAATTTGTAAGCAATAAAAAAATTGGCTTCTAGGGATTGGTTAAAAAATTTATTTTGTGGAAGTTTTCAAGGTTTGAAATTAAAAATTTTTTGAAATATTATAATTTTGAAACTTTTAAATATTTTTTTTTTTAACTTTTAAAATACTTAATTTTACAGTACGCTAATTTTTCGAATTTTCTAAATCTTCAATTAAAAAAAAATACAATTATTTAATTTTTCTTTTTCTAAAAGTTGTATAATTCTTAAAAATTCCAAAAAGGTTACAAATTTTTTTTTTGTACCCGAGCGCACTTGTGCATAAGGATATATTAACTATGTTCACATAACGGTTGTTTGTAACAGCCAAAACGAATCGAGATAGATATTGTCAAATGTATACATAAATGCTCAGAATGAATAGAGAAGTCGATTAAGCCATGTCTGTCTGTCCGTCCGTCCGTCCGTGTGCACGATAACTCGAGCAAAACTTGAGATATCTCAACGGAAGTCGGCATATAGGTTACCCTTTATCCAAGGTAGGTTCGTATTGAAAATGGGCGAAATCAGACTTTAACCACGCCCACTTCCCATATAACGGTATTTTCGAAAAATGCAAAAACTTCGATATTTTAGTAAATATTGGATCCAAATTTTTGAAAATTAGTATGTGGGGTAGAATTTTGGTAAAAAATGGTATTGTTAAACTACTTTAAACTTATACTACTTAAAACTTATACTCTGATATAATAAAATGATTGGGCTACAACTCTGCATACTCAAAAAAATTCTACAAAATCTGATTAAAAAGTTGAAAATTTTGAATGAAAATTTGCTGAATTTTCACGAGTTTTGCACAAAGTTTAGGAATTATATTTTTATGTCTTTTGTTGTAGAATCAACCATATTTTTATAAAAAATTTCCGGAAAAACATTAGAAAAAACATTTTTACATATATTATGAAAAATTTGCAGTGCCAATACTTTTTGCCGGAAGTGTATGTATGTTTGTGTGTGTGCGATTCCTATTTAACTTTGTTTTGCTATTTGGTTTTAGCCTAAATACTGAGTCATTAGCAATGGCAATATTGCTGTCATTAATAGCACTGCTGGCAATACGAATTAAACAATTTCTCCCGGCTATTTTCCAAACAAATTCAACATTGAACAACAAACAAAAAAGTTCAACAGCTGAAAACAGAAGGCAAACTCTATGACTGCGTATTATTGTTGGTCGATAGGTACACAGTGGTTCTATATAGTTTCACCATGCATGAAAATATACGGGTTTCGTCACGAATTAATAGCACACATTTGGTAAAGGAAAAACAAAACACAAAAATATATTTTGGATATAAAACCATTACAAATTTCTTACATGTAAATAAAATATGTGTTGCGCTATATTTGTTTTCAAAAATCTTTAGTAACTTATGTTATTCCAGAAAAATTAACATATGTACATATTTAAGGAAATACAAACCTACTTATAGGTAAGTCGAGATATTGAAGGAAATTTTGGTATATTAAAAGCATCCAATTACATTGCTATTGTCTTCTTCTCTGATATTACCGCCTAGGCTACGTATGAGGGCGGTTTGACAAGTCAGTGAGTTTTTGAATTTTCCGTATAGCAACTTTGAATGCAACACATTCTTGCAGTCACTATGCTCTTAAGTCCTTAAAAAATAAAAAGCCCCGGAATGCCAGCTGATCTGTTCAAACCGTTAAGAAGAATTTGGTCTGACGAATACATGTTCGAAGATTGTAATCTTAGTGTATTTTGCCCAAACCACAGGAGAGAGATCCTGTCCTAAAGACGATTTTTTGCCTAGCCCTGAAGCGTCTCATTAATTCCGTTGATAGTAGAAGAGAAGCCGCATCTACGATGCCATGTAAAATTAGGATTCCTGAAAAACTAACAAGGCTATGTAGAGCAATGTTGGGCACAACTTATAAATAAATAGCTTCCTCCACATTTGGAAGAACCTTTTCGTGCCATTCCAGACCAAACGAGGTTTAAAACATGGCAACTCACATCTCCCACTCGTACGACTTCTTCAATCCGATGTTGGAAGGCTTGTCAATCCGAAACGTAGCGACACCATATACCACACAAACACGATGCTGCTGACTTATAAAACACCAGAGCCACCATCGTAGTATTTTCCAGCTCAGAAAAAGAAACAAAAGAGGTTTATCTAGCAATGAACAAGGACAAAACAAAGTACATACCCGCTGGTAACACGCAAAGAGTGTTCTTCAGAATGAGAACAGAAGCCACGCTCTGCAAGTAACTGATAACGTTTTTTTAAATTATGTAAAATAAGTTGAAAGTAGGAAAGGTATGCAAAAAAGCGATTAAAATTTAGGTGACGTAAAAATCATTTTACCGAAAAAACTTTATTTTATTCAAAAATTCACTGGGTAATCAAACTTTCCTCGTACATGTTTATACCCTGCGGGAAATGCATCTAACTAGAAGTTAACTTGAAGTTGATTGGGAAGGAACTAAAGGTCACTATTCTATCTGAATATTTTCTTTGAGGAAAGCGAACTACATTTCTATGGCGATGGCCGCGAAATAGTCAAGGGTGGTTACCTCTGCATTAGACGTCAACTAACTTGTAAATAACTACTTTTGGACATTAAATATCAATAAGAAAAATAAAATTTGTATTTTTTTACTTTTTTATTTTTCTATTTTATTTTATTCGATTACATATTCTGCTGTAGGTGGTCCCATATTTGAACCCCGTCGATCTTCATTTATGTCTGCATTACTCCTGCCCTACTTTTCAACTAGTTTCAAATTAGCCTTTTGTAGCTAACTAGAAATTACATATACATATATTTTATAGAAATCCCGCAAAAGTACATACATATGTACGTACACGTAATACATCTACGCCTTTATTCATTTGATGACGTTTTGTTTGTTATTTCTGGATTTTAGCCAACTGCATACGCTGTTTTAGTCTGGTAAGTTAATAAATTAGCTTGATTTTGTTTTATCTTTTCATGTTTTAAATATTTAAATAATCTGTTTTATTTTCTTTCATTTTGTGCCTAATAACGCCACTGGCAGCTATATGAGCCATCTTGTCTGTAACCAAAAGCTTTCGTTGGCTTCGTGTTAGAGAGATCGGAAGTTAGCTGCTGAAATCCGCTATTTTTGTTTATATATATATATTTGCTGATGTTTAAATTTTATATCATTTTTTACAGTTTATATTATCTGTGAGTCAGCTAAATCATTACGTTCATTTGTTACTGCAAAAAATACACAAATGAATGAACGGATAACATTGGACGGTATAAAGGAAAGCAGAAATTAAATAAAGAAATAAAATCTATTTATAAACGTTTGTATGTACATACATCCGTTTCCGCTATGTATGTACGTAATTGAAAATAGTTCATAAAACTGAAATCGTGTTTTTTTATTTATTTAGATAATATGTACATTAGTACGGGTCAGTTTTTTTTTAAACAATGCTGGTATGGCATAATAGTATTCTTAGCGAGTTTTCCGAAGGTCTGAAATCGATCTATAAAAGGGTTATCCCCGTTGTATTTTGCTATAGTATTGTAAATAGGTGTTTATATTTTTTTTTTTTTAAACATGTTGGATGGGGTTCTTGATATGAGGAATACATTTCCGCTTAAGTAAGGCTTTATCTTTAAGTTCGTAGACCAAGTAAAAAATAAAATTATCAATTTCCAAAGAATTTTGTTATCATAATAAGACAAAAATAAGGTACGTAGAGGATCGCCGGCTCAACTTCCACTGAAGTGTATAAGACGAAGTTGTGATCTCCAAAAAAGCAGCAATTACTAATTGGAAAATATTTTTGGTGTTAGGAAGTACCAGAAAAAATTGAGTTTTCATACTATTTGTACGTAGACCAGTAAAATTAGACTTTTTCGTAAAAAAAAATTGTAACAGCAATTTTTGATGCACTTTACTTCTATTTGACACGTTGATCATGGTTTCACAGTCTTTCCCCTAAATTTCATTTCAAGCTTATTTTGCATTTTTCGTAAAAAATTGTTAAATACAAATATGTAAAGCATTTAAAAAACATTAGCAAAAACTGCGGAAACTGCAATTTTCTCGTCACTCCATCATATACGAAATCTGATGAAATAAACGATTTCCTTAAGATTTCCTGTTTGGGGCGCTGGGTGAAGAAGCTTCGACTTACGAAAAAAATGCGATAATATAAGTGGAGCTGCAAACTTTTCCGCCTGCGCAGATTTTCTCAAATTAATTGTTGACGATTGTCAATGGAGAGACCCCGGTCCATGTTTACAAGCGGTTGATTTCACTGCCGCTGAAGTTCTGTCACTTTACAATCAAAGAGAGGGGAAGTCGTAGTCTACCACAAACCATTGGTTTGACCTGACATTTCCTGCCATTAACCACTGTCATGAAAATTTATTACTGGTGAAATGTGTTGTCTTTAAATTTTTTCAACTAAAAAATCATGTTTCGTAAAGTGTTTTCTTAAAAATGAATATGTAGAAATAATAAGCTTTCTGGGATATTTCTTTCCTACGTAAAATTTTAAAGTATTCACTTTTTAATACTAATTTTTAATGCGTCCATAAAAATATGACATAAAATAATTATTACTTTTTCCGAAAATCTTACAATTTCCAAAACTCATTTTCTCAAGTCAATAACAATTCAATTATTAAATATTATTTTATATTGCATATCCGCCAGATGTGCGAAGTCTCACCTCACAAAATATACCTACACCTGATATACATACATACTTGTGTCTATCTAAAATCCCTCATCTTATTAATTACATTGTTTGCAAAACATGAAAATTTATGAAGCTTTAGCAATGTTAACAAATTGTTTAGTTATTATTATGAATTTGTGAATATTTTTATGTGCTAATATATATGTATGTAAGTAAGTATGTACAATATTCGGCTCTTGTACAGCTAAGAACGTTTTTGCGGTTTCCGGTGGCGATCAACATTAAATTATTAATTCGCTAATATATTTATTAAAATAATTTTTAACGCGACTTCAAACTACTAAATAAATATGAGTATGAGCAATTAACATAAAATCTTTATACTTTTTCAAATTGCAAGCAACATACCGTTGGTAATTTGCGAAAATTGTAAAAACACGTAAATATTTAATATTCAAAAATTATTTTCTAATTTCTTGCCCAAAATTTCAATATACGCCCGTTTATGGCGAGTAATTTATCTTTTTTTTCGTATTAGCTCTATTCCATATGGCTCAAAAGTTTTAAGCATTGCCGTTAATTTTTATTTCCTCATAAAAAGTGCTGATACAATTTTTAAATAACAAAAATAAATATTTGGCACTGATATTTTTGATGAGCGTTTGGTGTGTGGTCGTTATTCTTGGTATGCAGCTACGGCTGCATGACCATACCAATTTCCGGGTCTTGAGCTATTTGCGATGTGCGAGAGCATCTTCGACTTATTCGATTGAGGGGCTCACTGCAGCCGGCAGCGTATATTCACAAGTAGATACAGCAGCAAGCGTACACCTGCCTTGGAGCAAGCGGTTGGCTATGTAAAAGTGTACTTAAAATTCTTCCAGGTTTAGTTGAGCGCTGGGCTTGGAACAACCCATGTGAAACAAAGTTCTAATAAAAAGAAAAATAAAGTATCGGATTATACCCCCATCTTCTGATTGCAACCACAGATTTAAAGGACTATGAGGGTATGCCTGTAGAATGTCAAAACCCTTAATAGCAAAGATGCAGTTTCCTGGCTGCTTAATGTCTTTGGGAGAACCAAAGCTCACATCACAACCATCCTAGGAAAGCGATGTACGGAAGAGATGTAAGAAGGTAAGGACCAGACGGCAAAAGACTTGAATCGTACCGTTAGTGCCGTTCCGGTCTCGGTATATAAATCGAGCTAGGCTAGCTCAATGTCAAGGTGAGCTTGAAAGAGGCCGAAGAGTGCCACTTTCGGAAAATTTTGCCTACCTCACGAAATGTCTGTTAACGGACTGAGGCTGATCGATTTCACAGGGGCCCGCATCATGGTAGTTTGCAGCACAAAGTACCAGCTTAAAATTATTCATCAATCCACGTATCTGCTTCTAGATCAAAAAATTATATATAGACGAAGATATTGAGTATAATAATGTACGGAAGTGAGTACAGTGTTGTAGATGTGCATATATACCTTTCGAGGGCAGTACATAGACACGGACCCATCTGGTTTTAACGAAGATTTCGACGGCCGCTGTCGTGTAGTAGTTAGTAGTGCGCGCTACCATTCGGCAGGGCCTGGATTTGTCCTCGGTTCAGCAGAACGTCAAAAATTAAAGAACTTATTGGAGACGATGAATCCGAGCCCCAGTGGCTGACGTAGAAAGCAATGTCCCACCGCTGAGCTATTGAAATAAGGCCTTGTCTAAATTAGAATTAGAGAAGCCAAACGCGTGGGTACTGTCATCAAAAAACATTCAGCGCATTCGCGTCTCGGCACTTACGATAAATGCTATAGACGATGGATCGATAAGCTGTATGAGCTTAACAACGACTTAGACAATGTGGAGTGCAATAAGATACTGTGGCTGCACTGGCGCGGCCACGTTACGTGAATGGATTCAAATTATCCAGCCCTGAAAGCACTGAAAGAAACGCAGATCCTGCTGAGGTTAGTAGAGGACAAGAGAAGCCTCAGCGCCCAAATACATCATGCTCCAAACAACGCAATTTTTTTAAGTTCTTTCGTACTAAATGCAGCTTTTTTTAATTTTTTCTAAGTTCTATAACACTGGTTTACAAATAATTATCTTGTAAAAATTCTAAGAAACTCATGGACATTTTTTACACGAAATGCATTATTTTATATATTTTCTTTGCACGTTTAAATATTTCAGATAATGAAATTTTTGCGTTTTTTTGGTGTATTTTTCAATCATGACTAAGCTGACAAGTCTGATCAAACCAATCAGTAGACACTTCGTTGGAAAGGCAATTAAAATACGCATCAAACAATACACCTTTTGCTTAACCAAAACTTTCTGAGTTGTAGCTGGGTCAAAGTCAAAACTTTGTCGATTTCTTTTCGATTTAAAAAAAATCCAATTTTTTCAAATCTCGGTAGCGAGCCGGAAAAACTATTTTAAAATTTTGAAACTTTCGTAGTTGTCTTTATTTTGTACGAAGAAGAACAAAATTTAGATGTGGATCTTTTAACGACCAGCCTAATACGTATAGCGGTTTGTTTGCTTATATAAGTTTATATGGAAATTCAGTGAAGTAAACCACCTGCAATAAACCAAAGATAAGTTCTTTCTTTTACCCCCAAGCCTTTCATTTCCTTTACGTGGGTAGTGTATATACGCTTGCATAATTTTCCAATTTGCTCGTTTACGAAAATACACTAAATTTGAGAACAAATTAATTAATTGGCAATTAAGCTCATTTAAACTAATTCAACAAGTGCGAATGAGTCTTTAAGTGCCAAATGTAATGATTTTTTTATGGAATAAAAGATTATTTTTAGGGGTTTCTTCTTATTCTGCTGAAGCAAAACCACAAAATTAACATAAACCAAAAACTTGAACTGTATGTATTTACCAATATAAAAATATACTTGCAAATGTTACAAAAAAGGCTACTAGAAGCATACAAGTTTGAGTTTATCTCGTAGCAAAAAAAAAATGTACGTCTAAACGTTAAATTAGTCTAGACTTAATTTACGTAACGTAACCTGATATATTGGCCAACGGAATTTTTGATATGACCTATAGTTGACAAAGTGACAATCAGCTGGAAAGGAAAATACAAAAACAAAATATTTTCGCTTCTGGCTTAGTTGACGTGTTGATTATTCACTGACCATTTCTTACATAAATTAAGTCTAGAGCCTTAAGGTAAAAAATAAATATAAGGAACCAATCGAGCTTCGTACATAATAATTTTGAAATAGATTCTCAAATAATAAAAGCAAATGCCGCCAATCATCCAAATACATGGATGCCAGAAACTCAACTGTTTACTTTCATAATAAAATCTTGGGCAGCTTTTTGCTTTTTTATATGCCCAGCGCTTAGTACTGTACAATTATTTTTGACGCTAGGAAATAAATTTGGGTCAAAGTTCTGCCGAAGAAAAAAAATTCTAATTATTTTTTTAGTTTTGCAACATTCCAAATTTCACAATTTCCGGGATTTAAGAATTTTATTCTTTGAATATCTCAAAAACAATTATAGTTAGAAAAATGGTTCTGGTTTCTTTTAAAAAGTGATATTAAGAGTTATAAAAAAAAATTATCAACTAAACTTTGGCAGATAAACAAGTTTTATTAGATATGAATTTTTGAAAACAAAAGTTTTGGAAACTCTAAATTATAATATGTTAAACAATTTATATTTAATTTACATAAATTTTTAATTTAGAGTTTGCTATAAAATTTTTTTCGAAGTTAAAAAATTCATATCTTTACAAAATAAACACATGCTTGAAAATTTCAGTAACATTTAAGGACAGTAAGAGAGGTATTGTATAAACAAATTTTAGCCAAAAATTTAACTCTATAAGGTTTTACTTTTACGATTTTTATGTTTCAAAATTCTGTAATGTTTTTTTTTTGTTCAAACTTTTTAATACATTTTTATATATCCCCAAATATGAACTTTAAAACGATACCAGTAATTTAAATATTTTTGAGATGTTGAAACAATAAACTTGTAAAATGCTAGAAACTGCTCGATTCAAACCATTGGTCGATTTGACATGGATTGACCCATATATATGTGCAAGCATATGTATGTATATTTAAATACATTTATTTATGCATGTTAAATAACAAGTTGTTAAAAACCCATTTACGTAGCACTTCAATAGAAAGCTGTTTTTTTTTAATAAATGCATTTTCAGAGGAGCATATTATCACCTAAGAATGAAAAGGTGCCATTTTGCATCAAAAACTAAATATTGTAAAAAAATGGGCTTGACACCTTTTCACCTTTAGTTACTGATATGGAAGAATAAAACAAACAAAATTTTGATACTTCCAAATTTTTAATCGAATGTAGTAAATGGTGCATTCCAAAACGTCAAAATACAAAACATCAGTCTCTTTTTTTTTAAAAACCGCGCTAGAAAAAAAGTCTAGCTTGCGAAACATAGTTGAAAATTATCATCTAACCGCTGTTGCGCACATTTGGCATTATACTCTGCTGAGGTTTACAAATAAAGGATTTTTTTTTTTTGAATGCACCCAGAGTTGGGTATTATTCGAATAAGTTGTTATTTAGATAATTATTCGAAACAAATTTTATGCGCAACATAATTATTCGTAAATAATTCATTCACGAATGAATTATTCGTTATTTAAAATAATTTTTAAAAATTGATTTATAACACTCTGAGCAACGATTTACTTTTATTTCTATTGTCCCGGATTGTGAGTTAGTTGAATTCTGTTTACTATTTTATCAAGAGTCCGAACCAATGCCCGCTTGTTTCGCGGCCCCAGATAAGATCTTTTGCGTTGGCCAATGCACAATAAGGATATTTACTTATGATGAAACAACTAAAGAGCATAACCCTTCTCATTTATATTTTGGCCAAAATTATTTATTATTTACGAATAACAAGAAAAACAACTTATTCATTTGTTATTCGTCATTCAAATAAATTTTGCTCAACTCTGAATGCACCCAATATTTTCTTGTTTATTGCTATATAGTACATATGTATGTACGTCCTACATGCACATGTATATGTACATTGATGGGAAGTTCTTCCGTTGCTTTGTACAGAAGCATGCATCGTAAGTTTATCTGAAAGCATCCTGCCCAACTGTTATGTATCACGCTGTTTACTCACAGAGTAGATGCGGACATACAAACATACATATGTACATGCACATACGTATCCATAAATTTTGACATGCATCAATTTGTGTATGAGAGTATGTAGATACTAGGCATGCCGGTGTGTTTGAGGTCCCGAAATTCACGGTATTTGTTTGTATTAATCCCGGGATACCAAAAAATTTAAAAAATCGAATTTATAATAAGAACTTGTTAATGAATTTTAACGTATGATTTTTGTAAAATGCCGTCTTGACTGCAATTAACAAAAAGCTTGAAGCTGTACTTTTAAATTGCAGCCTGCGCTTTTTTTTGAAGAAGATTTGAATTAATGTACTCATAGCGTCGCTAATATAAACGAAATAGAGAGTTTTAAGAAAAGTTACATAATTTCTTGAATCAATCTACTCGAATCGAAAATGGTATAATTTATCCGAATTGCTGGTAAAAAAGTTCAAATATTTTGTAGTGGAGGAGATAGGGGTCATCAACTTCAAATGCCTTATGAATACCTTTTGACAGTTAAGCCTAAAATGGTTAAGGCTGTGAGATGCTTTTCGTCAGCAAGTTTTGCATAAAAAAATGCCTGTCCTTTCATTGACTTAAAGCTTCTTACCAAAAAAAAATGAACCAAGTTTAAAAAATATGATACAAATGAACTGAAAGCAAAAAATAAGTATCAAATCAAGAATTTTCAGATTTTTTTTTTTTGCTTTTCAGTACATATGTATTATAATTTTTTTATACTTGGTTGCCCAATAAGTTCTCTAATTGCTGTCAAAAATCATAAGATTCAAATTAACGGTTCAGAAATATTTCAAAAAGTTTAAAAGCACACATAAAAAGTTGGGTGGCCCAGTTGAGAAAACTTGACTCATGGTATGGTTAAATGCTTTCTGATATTGAATTTTTACTCATATTCATCAAAGGTATGACTCAATGTAAATCTCGGGATAAATCTCGGGATCCCGGGATTACTGAAAAAATATCCCGAATTCCCGAGATCACAATTTTCCTCATATTTTGGCATCCATAGTACATACATACATATGTCTATTGTCTAGTCGAGTTCATTCGAACGTTCAACCGCCCATCTAGTTATTCTTGTAACTTGCCATCTATCAGTCCATCATGCCTGGCAGCCATCGATCAGTTTGTTTATCTCAGCGTCTGTTTTCATTTTACGTTTTGCCTTTCACGCTTCAAAGACAAAAATATGTACTCAATGAAAATTTAATGGAAAATAATAGCAATAGAAAAGCAAAATCAAGCATTTATAAATTATTAAATGTTATCTTTGGAAAAATATACAAACATACATACATATGTATGTATATGTATGCACAGGCTACCTCAAGAAAACCTCGTTAGAAGTAGATCATAGCAATTTTCTATTATTTCTTTTGTTAAGTATATACGTATGTTCATATATATTGTAAATAAATACAGATGTACGAAGGTATGAATGTATGTAACTTTGCAAGAGTTCTACAGTAAATAAAATGCATTTCAAAGTTTTCGATAACGTTCCAAAAGTGAAAAGGAAAGCAAAAGTAGTATTCATACCCAAAATTTGCAAACAAAGCAGTGCATATTCATCATACTTCTTTACATTCAAGGAGAGTTAGTTTAGTGAGTATTGGCGTTTCTTGTCTTAAGGGTAGTTTATGTCGACGCACACTGGGGCGCCCCATATAAGCGAGTGCTCAAAATTCTGAAATCATTTTCTTTTCATTAGACTCGCTTGAACTACTTTTTAAGAGTAAATTTTTGACGTCTTAACGCATTGTTGATCATGCCTTAACCCATTGGTGACCCAGTTTTTTGTAATGTCTTATGTTAAATTAATGGACGGCATGTAGACGTGGAAAGGCTGATACCTTTTTAAACCAGACAATTTTAATTTACTTTCCAGCAGACTCGAAGGGATCAATTCACTTCCCCCAATATTGTTCTAACATATTTGTGCATTCCGTTTCCTCTCAATTTCTTCATTAAAGTAATCCAAACGCGCATAATATTCCTCTGCCGTAGATCCCTTTCGAAACCGTAGATATTTTTTCTCTAATATTAAACTCCTTTGGGACACTCTTTTCCAATTCAAACATTCATGGAGCTTTCCTTGAGCTTGTGAAATCATTCACTTCTGATGTTGGTTTGTAGAGTTGAAAGCGGTGTATCCTGTCAAAAACTCTACGTGAATGTAAAGTTTAGACTTTCATATTCTTTTTCTTCTTAATTAGCGCTGTAACCACAAAAGTGATTTTGGTCAAGCCAACAGCGTTCGCCAGTCGTAGAAATGCCAAATGAAACCAAGTCCTTCTATAACTGAGAAGTTCATCGCGGGGCAGTTGGGCGCAATATGGATGACCAGCAGCCGGATTCCAACATTCGCTATAGCTAATTTTGTTCGCCAAAAATCTCTAAAAGAATTGTATGCAACATGTAGTTACATGACCCTCAAACTTCCAGATTTGGCTGACTACACATTTTGTTTGTTACTTTTCAATGTTGTATACTTTCAGGCCCCACTGTTTATTATTTGAAGTATTTTGGCGAAGAAAGTTTCTCTAAATTTAAAGCAGCGCTGCCTAAAAGTATACAACATGCAATAGTAACAGATTTAATGTGTAATCAGTAGTATGAGGGGCATATGCCTAGATATTGCATGTTGTTAGGCGCTCTTGCTATTCTCTTCAAAATTTTTGGCGATCAAAATTAGCGATAGCGATTATTGAAATCCCGCTGCTGGAAACAGGTAGTATCTTTACCATCGCACAGTGCCGCCTAAATGGGCAGAAATCGAAAAACTCGTTGCCTTCAATGCGAACATGTTCGGTATTTTCGTAAAGGTAATTTATCCACTAAAAAGAATTAAACAAAAATTTTCCTATAAATTAAATTATATGCCGCCAAATTTTATGCTAAGAATTTTAATACGAGCATAGCCATGCGTAAGCTCTTCGCGGAAACAAATGTAAAAAAAATAAATTCTTTGAAATAAAATCTTGGTTTGACGTTTTTTATTTCCATATAGAAAATAGAGAACTAAAAGAATAACAATTTTAGCATAATATTAAAAACAGGTTGTATCTGCGGTATTCCAGGAAAACAATTTTTCCATCAAAATTTCCAAAAATGGTAAATTTTAATGTATATGCAAAAATATGTTATTTTTTATTATTTTTATTAAATAGTACAGGTTCTTAGCTTTCGTAAGGAAGAAATAAAAACCCGCTCATTTTGTGCACTTTTTGAAGTAAGGCGTTTTTTTTAATGCATGAAATAATTTTTTCATTTTTTTATCAGTGCCATCAGATCTGCAGGATCTGAAAAGGGTTTATTTTTTTACTACCTGTAGAGTGTTGCCAACTGTTTAAAAAATCAAATTCAATTTGAATTAAAGGAATTAGGTAATTGAAGTAGATAGGTATCACCCTATTGGAGTCAGACGAAAGAGGTTTAAGAAGGTTGCAGCTTGCAAATATTACGAAGAGAGTTGCCACCTGTTTGTGAAGTAAAATTTATATAATTACATTAAAATAAAATAATAATGGCTTCAAATCAGTGATTTGTTCTGATTACATTCTTTTTAAGTTACTGAACTATTAAGTTAAATCAGGGATGTTTTTACTCTTCACTTATTCTGATACCCATGTTCATATACATATTTATGTTACCTTATTCCCTTAATTAAGGTGAATTTGATTTTTTAACATGTGGCACCCCTTTGTCGTACCCATATTGTAATAGCTAGTTCATTTAACTTACTAAATAATTTTAATAAAATTTTTAACAGGTGGCAACCCTTTTCAAAAAAAATTAAACTTTATTGCACATCTACAGGCCAAGCCCTGCCATTGACACCTCAATTTTGAAGATAGAACGAACTATAAATATGTATGTTCATACCTACCTAAATGCCACAAGAACCCAAATTTTCAACTTCAAACTGCATTTGCAGTGAAAGTATGAAACTACACAAAAAACAATTTAGCATCCTCAATTTTACTAAGAAGCGAATTTTCATTTAAATCAGTCCATAATTCTGATTTTTGCCCACATTTTATATGGAAGGGAAGCACTGTGCATCGGTAAAAAGAAGGTCGGTTTTTCTATTCATGCAAAAAATAATAATCTCACACATCACTTAGAGCAAAAGTGAAAAAATTAAAAATTCAAATGAAATATTTGCGTTATGGAAATTGACAATAACGGTCAATGATACGCAACACATGAAAGAACATATATTCGCACCTGTGTTATACATATGCATACTCTTTTATTAGATTGTGTCTTTGGGTGTGAATCACCAGAATTAGAAAAATAGTAAACACAGCGTCAAATTAACGTAGAGCATAAAATTAGAATATTTATGAAAAACACATGTCCCCATCCCTGGGAGAAATTCTGAAATTACATTCATATGTATGTAAAATGAAAAATTTAATTATAAGATTGTAGGTATTTTGTAAAAAAAAAAAATTTAGACCATGTTTCTTTCACCACACAAACGGCACAAGCTGTATCTAAAAAATAATATATTATTTTTAATGGTACTACTACCTTCAAAACAAACGATGTATCCCAGCTTTAGGCCCTCATTCTAGATAAGCAAATTTTTCCTATATTTCAAGAAGCTTTTAAAATGTGTCTGATTCAGTAATTACAAGCCCACGCGCCTCAAATAAAATAATGAGCTACACAAAAGAACTACCAACAGGAATAGTAGTTGTGCTAACATCAAAGAAATCAAATTTTTTTCATAAAGGCAACCTTGAGAAATTCTTACAAATATATGCAACATTTATATACGCGGCATTGAAACTACAATGTGCGTCCTTAATGAGGATGAACGACTTGGATTCAGACAACCCTTGAAAACACACTCGTGGTTAGTACGCCCATAATAGCTATAATAGCTCATTTTCACCAAACCTTAACTGCAGTTTATGCCTATGTGATTACAAGGAGGAGATTACAACTCGAATGGAGTAATTGCTCATATTGAGTACAAGAAATCGAAAGCAAGAAATTAAAATGTAAGAAATAAAATTTGCTAATCACCCAATGCTAATGTTCTTTGAATTTAACTGATCACTTAATAGCAGTTAGGCTCTTGGTGCAAATGGACTGTAAGCCAAGTAGTTCACCGGAGCACACCCCTCTAAAGCCACCCACGTAGACCACCTCTCATTGCAGACGAGGAGCTTCAACTGCATCGCGAGCGCGTAACTCTGGCGGAATTAAGCTAATGATATTGTGAGAGGTTAACATTTTACTTATTCAGGCTCTACCCCAAGCTAGCCAATACACATATGTCAGGCTTGTGAAGGCATCCCACACGACACCAACCACCACCACACTTGCTTAACTAATAGCCCCCACCTCCGGTCCGGTTAAGTACTTCGTATAAGGGGCATACCGTTAGTTGAATTAATCGACTCTCCGATTTAAGCAGGGCTTAGTACAGCAATAACAGTAAAGGCAGGATCCACAGGCTCTAATGATCGAATCGGAACAACAAAACAACAAAGAATCGAATCGGAAGGGCTCGATTAATCAATTTTCGATTTATTCGATCTAAAAACGGAATCTCTTTTCTGAACCAAAACTTGAACTTCAAGTCGAGACATCATCCTAAAGTAATGAAACAGTATACATAAATATTTACATATTTATACATGTTATGTAGGGCAAGAGGAAAGCACATAGAGAGCATGGGTACTGAATTTCCCAGAAAAAAAAATATCTCCTTATATTCTAGGAGACCCTGATTAACATATTCAAATATCTTGACAACAATCTTTTTCATGGCCTTCAATGACTTACAAGTAAATTTATAAATACTTATATGCGTATCAAGGAAAATCTTACCCATTTCTTGAACTGCATTTATGACATTCATGATTTTTATAATTTATTTATATATTTAGCACGAATTTATAGAAAAAAATTATCTTAAATTAAGGTGGATTATATATTTTTTTTAGTTTTTTGTTTGCTCTATTTAATTAAAATTCTATTTCTTGTTGTTTTTTTCTTTGATATTCTTGAGGATTTACGCCGGTCACATATGAATTAACACCGCCTCCACACATCGACAGTTGATCACGTCAACCGTGCACTTGTAAAGTAGTATGTAAGTGTGTTTGTTGTAATTACAGAGATACGTGTGTCTTCAAGCAGTTTCTCCACACAAAAATAGTTTATTTAGCGAATCGAAATTATCACTCGCGGCCGCAAATAAATGCAGGAAAATCTTAACCTGTGTTCGTATGTATGAATGTAATTATTGCCAATATGGACATTGAAATTTTGTCGTGAATGATTGTTTCACCAACATCCTCAAATTAATAAAAAACGCTTCACAAAATCACTTATGTAAAGCACAAAACCGCAGAAAACGAATCAGGCGAGCGCTACAAATCCAGTTAGACCGAACGGCGTTAACGTTGAATATCAACTAAATGCTGCATTGGTCAAAATATCGAGCATTTTCGAGAAATAAAGAGTTCTTGACACACTTTTTTTACTTTTTATTAACATGCTTGTTTATGCTCTGACGGCGTTGTTAACTCTTCACTTTTAAATTGGTGTTCATTGTAAAAAAAAATAAAAAAAAATAAAAATTACTTGCGTTCTGTTTTTCCTCGATTTTGTAGCAAATTTTAACTAAAAGAAATAATAAACAAAGCTCGGTAATCTATAAAATCACTAACAATATCCGCCTAAAAAATCAGCAACAAAAACAACAAAATGCATTTACTTGTAGAAAGCAATAAAAGATATCAAAAGAATCGAAGGTGTAAACAAGCAGCGAACAAATCCATAAAATTTAAAAAAAAAGTACAAATTCAAAGTAATTAAAGGTGGCAGAAATGCGGCCAAATAACAACAAAGGAAAATTATCGATAAATTAAATTGTAATTTATAAGCTAGTCGCCATTTAATTTGAAATCAAAAATGTTAGTTCTTAACTTCCGGTGCTGCATAATTTAGATGCACATAAATTTATGAAATTATTAATAAACACTTAGTGTATGCGTACACGTTTGTTATTAAAAAAAACTGACAAAAAATAAATAAAAAAATCTAATATATCTGACATTTGTCCATCAACAAGTGCACTTGATATTTTTTTGAGTGACAAGCGGTGGCACAAAATTCAATGGCGCATTGCAAAATGTACAAATATGCAATTTTTTCACAAATCCGCATCCCAACAATTACGCGTGACAGCTGACATGCGAGCAAAACAAATAAATACTACTTTATAAAGCACAAAAAATTAAATTTCACAAAATTAGCGACCACTTGTTATTGTGGCGCGCAAAAGTAATATATCTTTTTGTTTATTTATTTCACTTTGTTGCCACTTTTTATTGTTATATTTTTGCTCTTTTTGACGCAATTTTTCATGCGAATATATATATATGTATGTAAGCACTTAATAGTCGCACGTTTCTCATAAGAACGCGCCCGTATACAACATACTTGCTTCGCGAGCAACCACCTACAAATGGAGAAAGCAAAACGTTTTAATATTTTCCAACAGAAAAATCAACAGTTTGAATGTCTGTGTAGTTCGTTTTCCAAAATTAACCCTTAACTACTGTGCTTAAAACAATTTGCATAACTACTGATGTTGGTCAGTGAGACCACACCAATTTTATTGTTGAGTAATAAGTATATATGTAGAACATCTCATCAAAAACTGTTTTAGTTAAATACTTTTTACTTTACAAAAATATAAAATCTTCGAATTTTTTTTAATTTACCTAAATTTAATTTAAATTTTATTGTCAATAACTTCACACCATACATATGTTAAGAAAAAAAACAAATAGCAAAAAATCTATTTACATATTTAAGACGAAAAATACTGTTTTAAAATAAAAATTTTTCAATTTTACACGAGTAAATAAAAAATTTAGCAACTTTCACAATGACTGGATAGTAGGGAATATTTTTAGTAAGGAATTTTTTTGCTTTTTCTATGTAAATTGTGTAAAATCAGAAAAAGAAATATGTGGTAAAACATTACAAATTTTTTTTTTTAAGTTACAGCAGTTATTACAAATATTAGTACTGCTCGAAATTCTTGCCAAATTCCCTGGCAGATATGGTTTGATTAGTAGGAGATATTAAAAAACAATCGAAAAGTGGTTACATCAATACTGTTGTTGGTCCCACAGACCACGCGCAAGTAATTAAAATGCGTTTACTACCGCACTTCTCACCGCACACCGGAATTAACTCATTGCTGACTCGGTAAAAGCTATTCGTAGTATGAAATTTATTGGCGCGTAAACGAAATCTTTATTTTAATCTGAAGATCTTGTCGTGGTCTGAGAGACCAACAACAGTACTTAAGAGTTAAGTTTGCCTTATTAAGCATCAACGTATAGTAGAGGAATATATATTATTTGGATACACATTCTCTGTTTTGAAAAAAAATCGAAAGAGATTAATTGGTAGCAATAATTCAATTTCTCTTTCAATGATTAAGATTAAGAGAAATGCTATCGATCTGCAAATCTCTGGATACTGCCATCACGATTACTGTGTGAGATGAACTACTAGATTAAGAGTGTATAAATGAATTTTGGAAAATATTAGAGTAAATTTAGATTCTCTTTTATTTAATAAGCTGTAGAATTAACAATGCGCTTTTACAATTCAACGTTGAAAGAAAAGTGAGTACAGACCCGTAAACAAAAACAAATAATAATATTTATTTGGCGAACTTCTCCTCCAATTTGTGATGTGCGTCTTGAAATAATCACACAAACGAGGGACCTGCAATTGTACGCTGCCTCCGAACGGCAGATGGGTTTTTATGAAAAAATCTTGCAAGCAGTAAATATACTCGGTAAGTGGACGTCCTTGCACACATCTTCGATAAGGAAAACATTTCTTCAGCTACAGCATGCATGCTCATCATGGGATCTTAACCATATACCCCAAACAAACCCATACTTATTAGAGCAACAGAAGCCAAATCAAGAATTTTTAGAATTTTTGTCTGTCTGTATGTTTGTATGCGCATCACTCAAAAAGTAATGCATGGAATTAAATGCAGTTTTCACCAATGCATTTCTAGAGGTCTAACTTAAAATATAGAAAAAATAATAATAGAAAGTTGCCACCTGTTTGAAAAAAAATTTAAGTAAATTGATAAGATAAAGTAAATATTGGCTGCCAAAAGAAAGAGGTTTAAAAAGGCTTACAGCCGAAAGTATTTCTGCTGAAGGTTGCCACCTGTTTGAACATTTTTATGTAATGCATTTGATAAGTTAAATTGAATATTGCAATATATGTATCAAGCTGAAGGGGCTTAGAAAAGTGTGCTGCCAAAAATAAATTTGAGGAGGGTTGCCACCTGTTTCAAAAATTGTATTGAACTAAATTGATAAAATAAATAAATAGTACAATAGTGGTATCAAACAGCACAAAAACACACTTAAGGCGCAGTGAAGCACGCCGGGTATTTGCTGGTAAAGAAATAAAAATCATAAAATGTTTTTCCTTTTTACTTGTTCGTTATTTAAATTCATAGTTAGTGTTAGTCGTTTCGACTAACAAGCACGCAGGCAGGGTAAAAAGAGCGAAGCACTTCCAGGGTGAAGGAGTTCATGTGATAAGGTTCTTCTAGCCGTCGGTTGACTGCAGGCGATGAAAGGAGTACTTAACCCTCTAGTAGGCAGAACCGCCTCCAGACAGTCGTTAACTAAACACCTTTTTCGTGCACCTATAATAAATTTTTTCTATATTCGTAAGGCACGATCTTTAGACAAAAATCGTACCCTTACGGAGAAGTAAATTTTAATCCGTTATGTCAATCCGTTTTATTTTAATCGGCAGTTGAATTACAGATTTTGAAAATACGGTTAAAATTAATTATTTCTTGCTATTTAGTAATTTCGTAATTAAAGAAATTTTTTCTTTTGAAAAATTTTTTGATATAAAAAAATTCGGTGGATTTCGTTGTTAAAATCACCGTATTTTAATATAAGTTTTATAATTATGTCACCATTCGAAATGCAGAAAATTGCTTTCGAACACAGACCGTCTACAGACCGGCTTGCCGACATATAAAACCCCAGTTTTGCATTTTTGACCGTCTGCAGACGGCATCGCCGGTTCGTAGGTCAACATTGTGTAAGAGAAAGCTGAAAATATGTGTAAGTATATCGGCAAGCCCGTCTCCAGACGGTCTTTGTTTTTCTCCCCTGTAGGAAAAAGTTACTGTCACAGATCGAAGTGGACATCAGTTTTGGATTTCTCGTGCCAAAATCACCCATTCCTGAATTTTTCAACTCATAAAAAAAATTGGCCTACTAGAGGGTTAATGTGACGAAGCGTCAATTTTCCGTGCTGACAAGTGGAGTGTACAGTAGAAATTCATGCGATACGACTTAACTTCAACTGCAGATGGAGGACGATGAGTTGGAATTATGTTAAGACTTTCTTCTCAGCTACCTTGATTTCGCGGTTTGGTTCGGTCCGGAATAGTTCACTTTACTCTGACGCAAAAGGGGTGGCCCTGCGCTGTGATCATCTGTTTCCCCTCACATCTCCCTCTATCTCTCATATTAGGCTTATAAAGGTGCTGAGTTGAGGTCGCCTATAAGCCATTAATCCCCAACATCTCTTTACCAGCTCCCCTTATAAGGGGAATATTTACTGTGACGGTTATCTAAGGTAACTTTTTTGGAAATACACCTTCTTATCTGCTTTAGAAGGTAGGGGTTTTTGAAGATCTTCCTACTATTGTAAGGGCCTTGCATAAAAGAATTTATCGATAAGAGCTCTGCTCTATTGTTACTGGTATGTTAAGTAAAAATGCTTCCAAAATGTTAGTTAACAGCACGTTTTAAAATACTGTTAAAAATAGCTGTACATACAAAATTAGAGAAGGCAAATTGCTGTGAATTTTTTGTTGTGTTTTTTCTCATTTTTTTTTTTTTTTAATTTTCGAGCAGCTGGTATGTTAATGGCTGTGACCGGCAATTCCTTGAAACAATACAAAAAATTGTATGCGTTTTCTCAAAGTGTGCTAACTCAAAAATTGCAATTTTTCGGGAAATACTACTAAGGCTATTTTTACTAAGACTATTTTTACTTTTTTTTAAATTTTGCCGCAAAATATTGCTTCAGCTTTTACAATTTAACAATTCTATGTAGACAATTTGAATATTTTTGGTACATAAAATTAAAATGGGAAAATTTTGAGTTAGTATACTTTTTAAAGAAACTGCGTGATACATAAACATCGTGCGATTATCAAAAAATCTAAAAAATAATATCTTCAAAGCTCTGAACTCAGTTTTTGATCCACAAATAAAAGTAAAGCATAATAAACTAAGTAATAAATTAAAGTAAGAAATAATGTCAAAAGCATAAAAATGTAATTAAATAGAGCTAAACTTGGCTTTTTTATTAAGTAGTAGCAAAGTTAAAAATATGGCAAGTTCCTATTCCTCAAGGAATATCACTCCAGCACTTTCCAAAATCCCTTTGGTGAATTCTTATGCTGTTGCCATAACAACAACAACAACATATGTCAAATTCTCTTCATACGTAATACCATCACGCGCATTCATTCATTTCCACGCCTTTCAATTAAATTTGTGTTCTTTTGCATTATACCATTCTTCCGACAAACGCGCGTTACGTATGCAAGTGTGTATGAAAAATTTCGTGGATTTTTGAAAAATTGCCGGCCACAAGCTTGTTTATTGTGCTTATGGAAAAGTGTATTTGCTCAATTAATATTTTGATTTATGCGCTCACAAGCGTGCATATTCTTGTACGTTTATGTTTATACACATGTAATTATATGCATACCAATATAGTAAATTTCCCGCAAAATTATTATAAATTTCCTAAAATTAATGTTTTCTATTTTGCTACAAACATCCGAAAGCGTTGAAATCTTTCAACTAAAACAATCACAAGCCCGCCACTTTTGTTTAAACAAATCGCCACCATAGCTAAATATAGACCGATAAATGCCGTGCACGCCACCTTGCTGCAGCTATTTAATGGGGCAACAAACTCAATGCGTGCTATGGAGTTTTAAATTTGAAAATAGAATTTATCACTTTCTAATTAGTTCAATGAGCTGTTCTTATTTGCTTTGTTTACGTGGTACTTTATTTGTTGTTGGTGTTGTTGTTTTACATGCCACATTTCTTTGTTGCTGGTATAAGTGAGCATTTAAATGGCTTAGGTATTTCAAAGTAGATTACTGAGTAGACTTAAGTCCAACATATGTACATACATATATGTATACATATGTACGAATATATCTTAATGCACTGATAATAGATTACCACTAAATGCATCTCTTTGCTTGCATTAAGAACATAAATAAGACCGACAATTTCGAAGCTTAGTAAAATATGAGAGTAGTTAGTACGTATTTCTGTTTTTTGCTTTGGTTGATTGGTTGCATTGCTTCTCGAGTTGCCACCCAAATTCCCATTAGCGTATGTATGGTAGTCCTATTTCCATGCCGCGCCTACCAGTCAAAGATTTTGGTATATTAATCAATCCACTTTTGCATATTAATCAAACCATTTTGAAACGCTTCTAAAGATATATTCTAGAGATATATTTTTCCCCCCGCACATTGCTCTTTATCTGCTATACTATATATGTAGGCAGGTCAAAGCTCACATGCTATCTTACAAACCTAGACCTCTGACTATGTAAGTTCAAGTGCATTTTTGTTTGTTATTTAGTTGAGTCCATAGAAATGAACTTTGACTAATTCCCTACTATATCTAGGACTTCGTAACAGTAGCGTATGTATGTGTGTGTATGTGTCATGAGTGCTGCCTGCCTTTCTGAGTAAATAATTGCGCGATCCATATGGAAACCAAGATCTGCAGATTATACTCCCATTATTACACCGCAGTCCCCATTGGGCCCGTCAGCAACTTGGTATCTTCTCCATTACTTTCTAGCTGGTAACCTCAACTGTGTAAGCCATGTAGTCTTTATTTTTATCTTCTATTGGACTATTTCATATCATTGAGCTATGTCTAAAGGTTTTCATTCTCTAAAGTTCAGATTCTCTGAGTCCTACTGCTGAGTACATCGCGACTCATTTTACGTATAGTTCAATGGAAATCATATTGAGAATAACATTCAGCAGGGACTGTTACGATTATGATCTTTATAATAAAAATCATAGATTTACAGTCAATTTTGGCTTTCTATTCTTCGGCTCAAATTTAACAGTTTTTTTATAATTTTTTTTTCTATAAAAAATTATACCTTTTCTTATTTTATTTATTTTTTGTTCATATTATAACCGTTATTTTAAGATAAAATTTTTTAGATCATTAAAGATAAAAACCCAGTCTCCATTACAAAAGTTAAAAATACTCGAAAAAAAATAAAAATCAAAAAACCACTATTTTGTAATCTTTTAAAAATAACAAAAATATTTGACGGATATTTTGGGTCACTGGTGCTTCTGTTCTTCTTTTGTATAAATCGTTTGACTAGTAGTCGACCGAGTCATTGGAAAAGCAAACAGGCGAGACAGTCGCTAGAAACTAATTTTGTTTACATGGCCGAGTATTACTTCCAGGCTTCACTATGCGCCCTTGCCGCAGCAATTCACTAACGTGCACGTCACATGTGAATATGTACTCGACGATAACTCGCCACTCGGTCATCTACTATGTTCTGTAGAAGCTTGCTGCAAACCCATTTAATAGTTCGTCTTCCGCGATCTGACTCGTCACATATCAAAATAAGTAAAAACACCTACTCGCCCATACAACTCCCTCATCCCAGTGTTATCTTACTGTCTCGCCACTTTACTCGTTAGTTGTGATCAAGGAATTACAGTACAGAGAGAGTACACTCTTCCTTGTTGATCCCACCAATTCACGCAAAGCTGATTTCTTTGATTTTATTTTAGTGCAAGCAGGTTGCGCTGATGAAAAGTTACCAAGGGAGAACTCTTATACTTATATACATTAGACTGCATCACTCCCCATACAAAAAACAAACGGTGCTATTTTTTCCATTGGAATTATAAAATGTATTATATTTTAAGACTTCCACCAAAATATTTCGGAAAAATATTAAGATTTAAGTGAACTGGACCGATTTAAAAATACCTCTAAAAATTTAGTTTTTTATGAATACAAATAGTTTCTTAAAGATTTTTTTTCTAAATCCCCTCAAATGACAAAACGGTTTAAGCTTAAAAAATTTGCATAAAAATATTTGCATAGATGCAGTCTAATATACATACATAATTACCCTATCCAGTACCTTAAGTACTAAGGAGGTAAAATTAAGGGATCTGAAACCATCTTCTTTACAAATTTTTGATTTAGTCTGGAGTAGGCAAATTAAAAAATTTTGTTATCCACTTAGATAAGTAATATCATCCGTTTGCCAAAAGAATGTCATAGTAAAAATAATGAAACTTGCTTAAATGGCTTCCAGATGATTTCAATGCTGATTAATTTTGGGTTTTAGGCAGAGAATTTATGCCTGTGCAACAATACGCTTATTACACTTTACTTAGCAGCTGCAAGAATTATGTACCATTGCTTTTTTATCAAAGCCAAACCAGAGCAAGGCCTGAAGTTTGCTATATCCCCTGTACCTTCTAAGTATACCGAGCATACTAGTATTATATACATATTTGCTTTTTATTATTATATATTTTTAAATTATTCATCATTTTATTTAAGATTTTTTGTTATAATTTCTATTTAATAGGAAATAATTAATTTTTACAAGCTTGTTATTTTCTCAACTTTGCATGCTTGCCGTTAATATTCCGGTAGGTATTGCTAAAAATTTTCCACAAATAAAGACAAATTTTTTTGCAATTGGTAGACGAGCTATTTTATGATGCCATTTAAATTTAATTTGTCAACAAGTTGAAATTTGTTTGCATTTTTTGCAGTAATTATTTACGAATATATTTCTTCCCGCTGTATTTTTGGACTTTTTCGAATATGCATGTTGGCCGTATGCATATGCATGTATATATGTACACACATATGTATGTACATATGTAAATATAACAATATAAAGCATTTCCTTGGAACATGGCCAGGTCTCCACATAAACCTCCATATTTTCGTTTTATATACTTGTAAGTATTTTTTTACCCAATGCACATGATGACTCATAAACTCTTGATTTCTATATCGTTGATATAAATCAGGTCTGTACATACTTTTCGACACACCCTAGTGTTCTATTGTTTCCTCTTGAATGGCGTAGATGGCACGCTCTTGAATTAATGTTCCCAATTGTGAATTACAGTAGGCCTTTGCTACGTATAACACATGACAGTTGAGTTACTACACATTGTTAAAGAATAGATATTTGGCTATTATCACTATTCTGGCTAAAAAGTTAGTAAAATCGTTAGAGGATAAAACTTTACAACTATGAAAAAAATTTTAAAACTATTGAGTGAAGGAAATGTATTTTTTTAATGACTTGCAAAGGAATTTTCTTGATTAAATTTCAAGCGCAAATCAATGATGCAGGGCTATGCATTTTCTCCCGGAGAAACGAAAGTAAAAAAACAAATCTACTGAATTGTTAATTCATAATAAAAGTTCGTAGGTTTGTGAATGTACGTGGAAGACAACATCACTCACATATTCTCCACGGGACCTATTTTAAAGCGCTTATCATTTTGAGGTAATTTTCGATAACTTTTTCATACAATTTGAACAAAGAATCGGTTATTATTTGAGCTATCTTGTCATTTCATTGATCCACGGTTGTGGGATTGTTATAGTTTTAGCGGCGCATTTAGCGTTCTGGCTTACACGGCACTCAAATACTTAATTTTTGGGTATGCAATGTCCCTCTAGGCCGAGCATGAAATGGACCCCATAAGTTAGAAGGATAACCCTGCTCATCATTGCAAACGATTCACAATTTGGGTAGATTATTTAGATAATTTGAGTGCGCTGTTCGCCAGTTAAACTTTCTATGTTGTTAAATAGCACAACTCAACTAATACCAATAGGCATTCCAGTGACATTTGACTATGGCAAATGGTATAACCGAAATGGACAATCCATTGTATTAAACGTTCTATTTGACGACGGTTCGTCACTTTCTTGTAAAACTATTGCAGAAAGTTTATGATATCTCTACAACAAACTGGACGCCGTCGTTTTTATAATCCTTTTTTAGGTCAGCTTTACACCAGCAGGAGAGTTATACAAAGATCGAACTGAACAGTAGTCGGACGGGTTAAAGTCCAGTATAAATACGTATTTATGTACATATGTATATGGTAAATAAATTTAGGGGCGTTTTCTCGTCTGCCTAAATGCATCATATAAGAAGCAGTTGATAAAGTAGGCGGCGTGTTTAACGGGAAGATAAATGTAACAGGCAGTCCCCAAGACTACCAGCCAAAGCTCTAAGTTTTGGACGAATCACTAAAGAGACGGTCTAGCTTTAGAGTAACTGATGACAGTGCCTTTTCATTTCATTAGTACTGACCTGGACAGGAATCAATGATTTGGCCTGGTTGAATCAGTTTGTTGAATTATTTCATTATCCTTGTTTCTCCTTTTATTTTTTGCATTACTGCGTAGGAAAATCCTGTGGACACCAGAACGCTCCTAAACCGCTAATAGCATAAGTGGACGAGGATTACGGAAATGGCGTTCTGACGTGACCCCGATGTAATGCGCGAGTGGATACAGGGAGGCGAAAGAGATTCGCACGAGCCACTTAATGGATAGTTTCGCTATCCCAACTTCCGTTAAAAAAAAAACACATTCCCTGCAACGTATGTAAGTACGCTAGTACTGTTATTCCAAGGCGAAAATGTGTGCAATAAATAACAATTATATCACGGTGTAACACTGATCATGAACTCTTTAAGTGACCTAGTACAGGACGCGGGGCTGGTCGAGTAATTCACGAAACTGCGTTTAAAATTTTTCTAACACCCTCAAAGTCTCAACTTATGACATGACTTCCCGCAATAAACAATTTTCAGCACGATTAGTTTTTGCCCAATTTTAAGTTTTTATATGGCCTTGGAAGGAAGGTTATTTATACTTACGGTGACCATATTTATGAGAGCCGAATACGGGACAAAAAATAATTTTGCAAGTTTTTTCCACATTGTTTTCCCTGAAACAGTATACTATGATGTTACTATACATCACAAATTTGTAGGATAATTTTCTCGAGATTTTTACCCCGTAAAGTTTCTTAAAAAAAATCGTTAAATTTTAGTATAATAAAGTGCAATTTTAACTCGGTAAGGCTTACCACTAATTTTTGGCAATTTTTTTTTTGTTGACGGTGTTAAGCATTTTTTTCGTACAAAGTAAGTATGTTCGACCTTTTTTTGAAAGAGAAGCAGCACTTTCCACTCGCACTTTATTGTACTCAATTTTAATGAGTTATAAAACTGCAAACCGAATTTTTTTCTAAAGATTCTAATTAAAAGTTTTGAAATTTTGGCGAAACAGCGCAGAATTTATTTTTATAGTTTTTTGCACAAAGTTGGAAATTTGGTATTCTGTATGTATATGGGTTTTGTTAGGAAAAGAGCTTTACTTTTATAAAATAAAAATATAAACATTAAATAAACTATGGAAAAATAGCCAAAACTTACTAAAATGTCGAGTCCTAATTTCTATTTTGGCCACTGTAATTATTCCTCGATTCGAATCACAGGCATTCAGATTAGAAAATAATAACTGTTTATAAAAAAATTACGATCATACTTATAACAAGATCACTTAAAACTCGTTCATAGGCA
>NW_023458556.1:38992004-38996699 GCF_013731165.1 Rhagoletis pomonella | reverse complement strand
TTTTTCCGTTTTCTTTGCTTTAACGCTCTTTGACGAAGGTTTGATGCGCTTGGTGTTTCTGTGCTCGTATTTAGAATACTTTTACACTCCTTTTACTTGTTTCCTTTCTGCCGGTGGCTGTCGTTCATGGTTCCCCTATAGCTACGCTTCTATTGTAATGTTGTCAAATTCGCATGACTTTGGTATACAAATACATATTATATACATGTGTACCAATGCATTATAGTGTATATGCGCGTATTTGATTTTATATTTGCATTCAATTTTTATCCTTCAGTGCAGATCATTAGCATTATTTCAGCTGTTTTTCTTTGCTCTTCAATAAAAAGGATTTAGACAATTTGTGTGAGTTTGCAGATTACATTTTTTATTTTGTGCTCGTAAAATTCCAACAGTTTGACTTATTTATGGTAGCTCATTTCGCTCAACACATGCACACACATATGTCTTTTTCTTTTTAATCTCATGAAATAACACATATACTTTTTATACATGTATATATATGCTCATGCACAATTTTTGTAACATTTGTAAAATACATGTATTTGTCGAAGTTAATTTATGTACGCATGACCCCAATATGTAAGATATTTTATGCTTTGTGCTCTCAATGCAAACGAAGTGCGTAAATTTTATTCACTTCCTCACATTACATATGCAACTTAACGCATATACATACATACATACTTGTGGGTCAATCCATGTCAAATCGGCCAACGCGTTGTTTATATGTATATTGGGTCGGCCATTTTGAATTTTCCATATCTTGATTCAGATTCGTAATTAAAAAAATTTTTTTGAAAGTTTACAATTTCATAATTTTCTGGAATTTCTTAGTACATTTTTTAAATACCTCAAAAGCTATTATAGTTAGAAAAAAGATTCCGTTCTCGTTTTAACAGTGATACATGAGGCTAAATTAAAAAAATTACAGAATTAAGAAATTTAAAACAATCGAAAAAGGCAACAACTTTTTTAAATTTTTAGCAAAATTTTATATACAGCGCTCATACAGGTGATCATAAAAGATTCCTAAAGACAAAAACATTTTTTTTCCAACTCTAAATTAAAAATAAATTTAAATAGAAGAAAGGTTTTTAACAAATTTTTTTGCTAAAAATTTTGTTTCAATGTTTAAAAACTCTTATCTTTAAAACAAAATACATTCTGAAGTTACTGCATAAATAAAGTTAAACCAAAAATTTTTTTCTTACTTTTTTTATTTTTGGATTTTTTTTATATGATTTTGAATGAATTTTTGATTCTTGAAAATAATTTAAATGAAAGCAAAATGTTTTAACATAACTCTATTTAGTATGCAAAAATATTATTTTCTATGTTCAAATTTTAAGGTGTTTTGTTTTTTAGAGCATGAAATTTTGATCTTAGAAACATTTTTTTTTGCAAACTAAATAAAAAATAAAATGAAATTAAACCAAAAATAGCTTTTAGTTAGAGTTTTCAAAAAAAAAATTATTTCAAAGTTCATAACTTCATGTCCTTAAAACAAAACATTTTCTTGATAATTTTAGTATCTTTTAAGATAAATTGGAGGTATTGTATAAAAAAAAAAATAGCAAACATTTTTAGAAGTTTTGGTTTTTCGAATTTTTTGATTTCAAAATACTATATATTTTCCTTTTTAAAATTTTTGTTTTACGTGTATAATCTGAATTTTTGATCTTTAAAGAATTTTTTTTTTTTAAGAGTAAATTAAAAAACGTTTTAAATAACGAAAATTTTAACATACATACATTTGTTTTGAGTTGGAAAAATAAATTTATTTTTAAATTTCAAAAACCTGTTCTTTTAAACACAAAACTCCTTAAAAATTTAAGATTTTTTTAGGATGAGTTTGAGCAAAATTTTTTAAAAGTATTGAATTTTACGAAGTTTTAATTTAAAAATTATGTGTTTCTTTTTTGTTTTTCGATTTTGGTTATATATATTTTCTTCACAGCTCTAAGGATCAGTTTGAGATCTTGTATAAAAAAAAACTTTAGCCAAAATATTTTAAAAGTTTTGGCTTTTACAATATTTTGATTTAAAAATTATGTTTTTTTTTATTTTTCGGTTTTTGTTATATATATTTTTTTCAGCCCTAAGGCTCAGCTTAAAACGAGACCAGAACCATTTTGTAATGGCTTCGAGATAATCAAAAACTAAACTCGCTAAATCGCGGAAATTATAAAATATACAACTGAGCATAACTTATGTTAAAAAATTTGTAATTTTTTATTCTTTGGCAAAACTTTGTTATATGATAAAAGAAAAGTTCCAACCAAAACACATCCAAATCAAAAATTGTCGATTCCATCCTTTGGTCGATTTGACATGGATTGACCCATATATTTACATACATAAGCTAATGTAACTTAATTCACTTGCGTCGTTTGCCTTGTGCATCTATTTAGTCTACTGCGATGCATATTTTATGAATACACATATGTTCTACTTAGAGCTTTGCCTTTTCACATTTGCTTCCTTTTTCGTGACATTATGGTACTCCCCTGCGTATACGCGACAAATGCTCTGTTATAAAATGCGTTTGCGTTCTCTCTGGAATATATAGATACATTTACATAAATGAGCACCCTGTAGAGTTGCATAAATTTGTATCTTTATTTTTATGTTCTTCGCCATTTATGTACATATGCACGAGTATACATATGTATATAGATACATATACATACATATATACATATATTCGTCTTAGCAAGCAAGAATATTCTACCAACTCACAACCATTCGATAGGCTTTTACTTACACGTCTGGCTTTATTTTGCATGCTCTAATTTTGTTGCCTTGAACTGTTCTCATTTTCTTTCCTACTTCTCTTGCCCATGCTTTGGCATCATCAAAGTTATCAAAATCCGTATTTCTTATGTATGTATGTTAATACTAGGAATAATGAACATGATTTATGGCGTTATTAGAGCTGCGATTAAATTGTGTAATACATTGGTATTTAATGATTGTCCTCTAGAAGATAAACTACTCTTGGCATGTATAGTATTTGATAAAATTAACGAAGCATACATATACATATGTATCATTGGATTAACAAAGTGTATGGAATATTATGAAATGCTACAGTATACATACATACATATGTATGCCCATAAACATATACTTAAAACATACGTACAAATGTAAATTAATCATTTAGCAAACTGACAGAGGGGCTTAAAGCTAAAGAATGTTAGGTTAGGTGGAAGCAGCTGCTGTTAGCGACTTCACTTTTTTATTGGGCTCGCATTGAAACTGTGTAGGAATCATTCCCCTCTACTATGCAAGAAAATATTTGGAGTTGAGGAAAATAATAATAACTAAGTATTAAAAGAAAATTAAATTAAAAAAGAAGGAAATAACTCATGTTCCTAAAAATCAAATGAAATTAAAATATACGTACATATATGTATATTTCTTTCAAAACAATGAAATGTAAAAACTGAAAGAAAATTAGTTTAAAAAATTTAAGAAGAGGGAAGAAATATAAATTTCTAAAAATTAAAAAAATGTTATTTTTAAAGCAGAAAATCTAAAAATTAGATTTAATAAGAAGAATAAAATCAAAATAAAATGAGTTTTTAAAAATTAAAAAAAAAAAATTATATATACATATACATCTAAACATCTAATAAAATTGGAATAGGCCGATGCCTGTACATTATATATATTAAAGAAAAATTAATATGTGGGTCTTCATTAAAGCAACAGAAGCCAAATCAATAATTTTTAGAATTTTTGTCTGTCTGTCTGTATATTTGTACGCGCATCACTCAAAAACGAATGCATGGAATTGAATACAGTTTTCACCGATGTATTTCTAGGTAACCAACTTAAGAGATAGAAAAAAAATTTAGAGTTGCCACCTGTTTGAAAATTGAAGTTAAGTAAATTTGAAGCATGAAGTAATATTGCAATATGGCTGCCCAAAGAAAGAGGTGTAAGAAGGCTTAGAGCCGAATATGTTTTTTGTACGAAAATTTTAACTCAATTTAATTGATAAGATAAATTTAATATTGCAATATGGGTATCTCACCGCAGAGGTTTAGGAAGGTTTACTGCCGAAAATAATTTTTAGCAGGGTTACCACCTGTTTGAAACGTTGTATTACATTAAATTGATAAAATAAATTAAATATTAGAATTATCCGTATCAAACACACAAAAATACTTTTAAGGCGCAGTGAAGTACGCCGGTATTTGGTAGTATATTATAAAATCGAAAAATTAAAAGGAAATTGAATTAAAAAAAGAATAAAAATATGTTTTTAAAATCCGTTTCCCGAGGACTCTAACCTCCGATCGCACGCCCTCTCTCGGTCATTCCAGCTGTTGGAGCAGCGCCAGCAAATTGATATACAAATGCTTTCTATCAAAAGAGCTTTTCACCGTGAAAGTTGGCAAGGGAGAATTTTTTTGTGAGACAGCCAGAATGAACAAATTTTTTTAAAACTATTTCACCTAATTTAATCAAACGTAGTTATCACAAAAGAACTAGCTTAGCCACTTTTTCCCTGTAAGCCTCTATAGGTATATGTCTCTCATGGCTTACTTATATTCTATTCAAAATAAGGACGTCTTGTGATCGTTTCAGGTGCTTTTTTCTTACGCCATTTTCTTTACGCATTTTTTCGGATATTCCATTCCAAGTTAGACGTAGACTCTAGTGGTAAACACTTCACAGACC
>NW_023458556.1:38987442-38991904 GCF_013731165.1 Rhagoletis pomonella | reverse complement strand
GAGGACTGTCCCGTATAATACAGGACGGATGGTCACCGTATTTATACTACTTAAGCATATAATAAGTTTTGTTAACACATTGTACCTAAATATGTAGAACATTTTTGGAATATATCTGAAATTTACACCAATTTTTATTACCTACAACATTTTATTCCAAAATTTCAAAAGCAAATAGTATCTTTTAGTCATTGCTTCAAAAACAATGTTTAATTCCGAGTAAAACTAAGAATAATTTATAAAAATCCGTACACAATTTTTGGAGATATGAATTTCTAAAAATTTCTTCCAAAATTACTTCCATCTAATTTCACAGAAAATTTGAATCAGTTGAATTGGAGTCACTTTGAGGTTTCAATAAATCGTATGGAAAAATTTGAATTCGTCTCTAAAAAAAGATGGCATAACTTCATACTTTCTTTATTGATTTGACTATGAATATATGAAGCATAAGATGAATTTCAAAACTGAAAAACACAAAACCAATGATTTTAATTAATGGTACCTTGTTATACTTGGCATGGAATTAAACATTCTTTCCGCATTAGTGACTAAAAGAGACTATTTTCTTATGAAAAAATGTGGTAGAAGAGAAAAAAAATATTGGTCTAAATTTCAGATATATTCCAAACATTTTTTCATGTATTTACAATGTGCTCACAAAACTTATTGTTTCTTTAAATAGTACTTCTTTATAAAGCCATATAAAAATTTAGACTTGGTTAAAAATTAACCGAACTAAAAATTCTTTAGGGCCGGAAGTAATGCGGAAATGTTTTTTATTAAATAAGTCGAGAATTTGAGGGTGTTAGAAAAATTTTGAAAACAGTTTCCTAAATTAATCTGGCAGCTCCCCGACCTGTGCTAGGTCACTTTGCGCAGTTTTTATTATTTTGTAACACCGTGTATTCTTTACTCCTTTTATGCGCATTTTATATCCAAATATTTGTTACTGCATCGATTTTATATCGTCAAGAGAATTAAAAATAAAATCTCGGAAAACTTTTCTAGATTAACAGTTCTTGCGTAAATGACACTTTTTTCAACATTTTATTAATACTAGTATCGCCCCGTTGTCGAAATTCGACCACTTCACTTTTTTCACACACTTTTTCATTGTCCATCAGCACCTGTTAATCGTCTAGCTCACTTACATATATTGTTTGGTGGAGTAATATACCTACATTCTGTAAAATAATTTAAAAATTCATAGATGGTGAAACCAAATCAGGCACCTACCGGAAAATAATACCTTTCGAACAAAAGAAGAATCATTCAAATTGGTTGATAAACATAGGAGCAGTAGGGAGGAATAGATTTGTATGGGATTTCGTTAGCGTATTAATATATAGATTTTTTTGTATCAATAATATCAACTTCTTAAAATATAATGGAATCTTGAGGTTATCACCTTATCGAGCAGAACAGCTCACATTTTTAAAGACAGCATGAAGATATGGCCTGGCAAAACCATGACCGTATATCACCTTTGAGAACCCCCATTCTATGTAATGCGATAACGCACTTCTGGCATCTTAAAAGTTGTTGGAGAAAGCTGCTGATATGCTTAAAACAAATTATTTTTCCAAATAGCATAGACCGAGTTTTCGGAGTTTTTTCTCTATTTTTTTCGTTTTTAATAAAAAAAATGTTGAAATGTTTTGTTTAGCATTGAGTTACTAATCAAATTTTGCTTTGGGTATAAATTGTTGCAATCCCAAAATTTTTTGTCTTTACTTATAATATTTAATATCTTAATTTTATATCCTCTAAACTGCAGTCTATATAATAAAAGGTTTATTGAATATTAAATAAAATTTTTTGAAGATCAGCACCTAAAATATAAATACTTACAAAAAATATCGAACATTATTTTACCAATGCCTAAAACAGTCAATAAGTGGTTGAGTAGATAAGTAGCTGAAGGTCTAGCACTTGATCGTAAAAGCCACCAGACATACGTAAGTATTTCTTAAAATAGAAATTTCGGCAACTATAAACTCTTCTAACATTAATATACTTGAACTGTATGTTTTTTGAAAGCCAATTAGTTCAAGTTCAAAGAGATTTTCATCTTTATTTTTGTATTAAATTTATCAAATGTATATACATACATACATATTTATAACAACATACATATATGTATGTATTGATAGGTATATGTAAACAAAGATCTGCAGTTATATAAAAACAAAAAAATCGAATTTGAAAAAGTTCATTATATTGCACATATATATGTATATACATATGTACATGTTTGTATGTATATATATTTATACTTATGTACTTTTACTTATCAGCTTTTAATTATTCACTTATGCAAATAGCGCCATACTGCATATTTATTTATTTTCCTGTTGATGTGTAGTGTCATAGCGAATATTTAATGATTATTAAAAGTAATAATCTGCTGCTGAATTCATTGCAGCTGGCGCGTTTAATTTTAATTATTCATAGCCACACGGTGTAGATATTTTTGGATATGCATCTGAATTGCAGTTCGTAAGGGAAAATGATTATTTCACAGGTCTTTAAATTCGTTGTTGCTTTTGAGAATTAATTGTTTCGTGTCCCTTTTGAGGCATCGAAGCCAAAATTATGGAGGACCAATGGCAACATCCGCCAGAGATTAGTGTCGACCAGGCTTGGAGCAAATGGCCCTACCGGTCAGTTTGTCAATATTTGGTTAACACTAACTGCAGGTTAAACGTCGTTATCGACGTGGTCGACTCCATAACATATAACGGAGCATCGATAACGTCGATGACGATGTTTAACCTGTATTTAGTGTTAACCAGACATTGCGAAACTGGCCCTAAATGCTAGAAGCTTCGGTTATATAAAACAATTGTTTTATCGGTCACAATTTATATGCATGATGTTGAAAACTTCGATAATGATGTTTAACCAGACATTGAGCAAACGGCTCTTAATGTGTAAAGGTTAATGGTGCTTACGATATTTTTCTTGGACATGCTGAGAGGCAAATAGATCAAAGTGCTTTAATTGTTTGGTGCATATACTATATATTCCCTAAGTTATTTTCGTAAATGAAGGGTGAAAGTTAGAGCTACCAGATGAACATTTAGCTTAGTAGGGTAACATTCAAAAGGGGAACGGCTGAGGAACAACGTATTTTGAGAAAAAAGTTTTAAATAAAAAATATGTACACTTACTACACTTGTGGTCAGCTGATTAAGTTAAGTTACATTTTCACTAGTTTTGGCTATTTTTATTTTCTTTAATTAAAGTTTATTATTTTTTTTTTTACAAAAGCCTAATGGCACAAATATTTTTCTTTATCCCAATCACGAAAAACGATTTGTTTAAAATTTTCAATAAAAATGCGCTGTATTGTACCAACCGTGTGGGTACAAAAAAATTTTCGTCCGATTATTTTTTTTTTTTTGTACCAATAGCCCAAATTTTCAAATCTGTACAAATGTAGCAATCGCGTGACGCTGGGTTAAGACACTTTATAAAAAGCACCATTTAAATCCAAATTTCAAACGATACACAAACAAACAAATTTAAGGAATTTCCGTTAAGATTTTTAAACTTTTTATTCAGAATTTTTAGGAAAATTTTAGGTATGCAGTTTCATAGCACATTCAATTTGAGTAGGATAAAGTGCGAGTTTCAAGATGCTAGAAAATTGAGTTGATTTTTAATAATTTTTTTTGGTGAATTAACTTTTAAGTATACATAAAGGCACAGTTACATATCTTGCATTGTGTCCGTTGCCATGCATTGTTGCTTCGAAACGTGAGTTTGTGGGATTTGTTCGGAATATATCTGCAAACCAAAGTTCCCGAAATCTTAGCGAAATCTTTAGGAGTAACTCATTGCTGTAACGACTTTTTTACGAATAAATATTCTGCGAAAATTATATGAAGTGGTTGACACGAACTCGTAAAGAAATTCCGGTATGAAAAATAAAGAAAATTCTGCAAGAATATCTTCCGAAATTTCGTAAAAGAATCGGAGTGTACATAGTTTATTTCATTTTAGAAAATGCAGCATAAAATCGGACGAGATCTTTGCGAATTCTTTAAAATTTCCCTACAATTCAGAAAACTCTGAAAAAATGGTTTGCAGAGATATTATTCAAAAAGTAAAAAGGCGGCAATGCAAGTGTGATTATACTATTAGACAAGGAAAACATTGCCAAAAATCAAAAATAAAAAAAAATAAACTTATTTAACTTTAGAAGTATTATGTCAAAAATACAAAATACAAAAAAGCAGAACATTTCAGCCATAAAGAGGACATTTTTGGCAAAAAAGAGGACATGTCCTCCTGGTAACCCTAGATTAAAGCCAGTTTTACAAACAAACCCATTGGCAAAACTATTTGTTTGCTCACCAGAATAGATTCAGTGCCAAAATTAGGATTTTCGAAAGCTTTTGGCAATTTATTATATTATATTTTTCCACATATTTATCGGATTAAAGGCAAAAAA
>NW_023458556.1:38981178-38987342 GCF_013731165.1 Rhagoletis pomonella | reverse complement strand
TTAGTGTTAACCAGACATTGCGAAACTGGCCCTAAATGCCAGAAGCTTCGGTTATATAAAACAACTGTTTTATCGGTCACAACTTATATGCATGATGTTGAAAATTTCGATAATGATGTTTAACCAGACATTGAGCAAACGGCTCTTAATGTGCAAAGGTTAATGGTGCTTACGATATTTTTCTTGGACATGCTGAGAGGCAAATAGATCAAAGTGCTTTAATTGTTTGGTGCATATACTACATATTCCCCAAGTTATGTTCGTAAATGAAGGGTGAAAGTTAGGGCTACCAGATGAACATTTAGCTTAGTAGGGTAAGATTCAAAAGGGGGACGCCTGAGGAACAACGTATTTTGAGAAGAAAGTTTTAAATAAAAAGTATGTACACTTACTACACTTGTGGTCAGCTGATTAAGTTAAGTGACATTGTCACTAGTTTTGGCTATTTTTATTTTCTTTAATTAAAGTTTATTATTTTTTTTTACAAAAGCCTAATGGCACAAATATTTTTCTTTATCCCAATCACGAAAAACGATTTGTTTAAAATTTTCAATAAAAATGTGCTGTATTGTACCAATCGTGTGGGTACAAAAAAAATGTTCGTCCGATTTTTATTTTTTTTTTTGTACAATAGCCCAAATTTTCAAATCTGTACAAATGTACCAATCGCGTGACGCTGGCTTAAGGCACTATATAACAAGCACCATATAAATCCACATTTCAAACGATACACAAGCAAACAAATTTTTGGAATTTCCGTAAAAATTTTTAATTTTTTTATTCAGAATTTTTAGGAAAATTTTAGGTATGCAGTTTCATAGCACATTCAATTTGAGTACGATAAAGTGCGAGTTTTAAGATGCTAGAAAATCGCGTTGATTTTTAATATTTTTTTTTTGCTGAATTAACTTTAAAGTATACACAAAGGCACAGTTACATATCTTGCATTGTGTCCGTTGCCATACATTGTTGCTTCGAAACGTGAGTTTGTGGGATTTGTTCGGAATATATCTGCAAACCAAAGTTCCCGAAATCTTAACGAAATCTTAAGGAGTAACTCATTGCTGTAACGACTTTTTTACGAATAAATATTCAGCGAAGATTATATGAAGTGGTTGACACGAACTCGTAAAGAAATTCCGGTATGAAAAATAAAGAAAATTCTGCAAGAAACTCTTCCGAAATTTCGTAAAAGAATCGAAGTGTACATAGTTTATTTTATTTTAGAAAATTCAGCATAAACTCGGATGAGATCTTTGCGAATTCTTTAAAATTTCCCTACAATTCAGAAAACTCTGAAAAAATGGTTTGCAGAGATATTATTCAAAAAGTAAAAAAGGCGGCAATGCAAGTGTGATTATACTATTAGACAAGGAAAACATTGCCAAAAATTAAAAATAAAAAAATAAACTTATTTAACTTTAGAAGTATTATGCCAAAAATACAAAATACAAAAAAGCAGAACATTTCAGCCATAAAGAGGACATTTCGCGTTTTGGCAAAAAAGAGGGCATGTCCTCCTGGTAACCCTAGATTAAAGCCAGTTTTACAAACAAACCCATTGGCAAAACTATTTGTTTGCTCACCAGAATAGATTCAGTGCCAAAATTAGGATTTTCGAAAGCTTTTGGCAATTTCGCAATCAATTGTTATATTTTTCCACATATTTATCGGATTAAAGGCAAAAAATCCTATTTTATAAAAAGAAGGATGAACTGCAAAAATTATATTAAAATCTTACCATATTAAAGGAGATGAACTACAAAGTGAAATAATTTTCAAAGTGTGTTTCTATATAGCCGTATCAGCTGTGTTAAGGGAGCATATTGCAATTTAGTTTCAAAAAAGACCTATTGATTTTAAATCCGTACTCGAGCTGGCAAAATTAACCAATCAAATAACAGCCAGCTGTTCAACGTAAACGCAGTTTACGTTATGTAATCTAAGTTTAAACTGAATCTGAAAAACTGGCTCTAAATAGTAAATCTATTTAAAAAATAAATAATAAATTTCGATTTTTTAAAATAATTTTTTTTGCTGACATACAAAGAATATTCGAATTTTTTATTTGTATGGCACAAAATAATAATACCATCCTCAAAAAATTTATCGGAAATCCACGCGTATTCTTAGCCACTTGAAACTTGCGATTACACTTGAATTTAATGGGTTATAAAGCCGCTACATAGAATTTTTCCAATAAATTTTAATAAAAAGTTTGTTGTCGTAGTAAAAAAATGTTTAATTTTTTTAATTTCTCTTAAAAGTTGTAGTTTGTACTTGTATTTTTTTGGTAATAAGTATTTTGATAAAAAAAATAAAATAAAATTTAATTAATTTAATTAATTAATTAAATTTAAAAATCAAACAAACGAAAAATAGCCAAAACTGGCAAAATGTGTAGAGTCCCCATTATTAAGGTTTTGCGTTTCTCAAAGTTATCTTATTTTAATTTTTACTTTCGGAAAAAGCTATTAGGCTACAGATCATCCTTGCAGTGAGCTGGATCGATTCCAGCACCCTCACAGTACCGTTACCCATGAGTTATATTTGTGTATCAGAGGTCTATTCTTATATGTTTAAGGAGTGTGTTTGTCCAAGATTTCTTATCAACACATATAGCAAATTTCTTACTCTCTTTTTACTCCACTTTTAAATCTGTTTACTTTTACACCATGCGACAAAACCCAAAAAATTTTAAAACACAAAAAAAATTATATTTGTTAGTAACAAATTTTATCGTAGAACTTCCTTGAAAATTTCCAGTAGTTGTTTTTGGGGAAAAAATGTTAAGGACCACATTCTGGAAATTCGTCTTTCTAACTTTATGAGAGAAAAAAAAAATATTTTAAAGCACATTAATATCAAAAAAAAAAAGAATAATAATAATTTTTGCAGAAATTGGTTTACGATGGAACGATGAGCTGTATTAGCCTTACAACGATATGGACATAGTACAACGTATGACAATTTAGCCGCTCCGCTGGCTTGGCCATGTCATTCGAATGGACACCGACGCTTTAAAATTACAGTTAATCTCTTCATGATCCTATGATCGGATCTAAACCAAACTAGTATGGGACCACCTCTAAGGTAGCACCTTTCCTTTAAAAAAATAATTGTAGAAATCGGTTAACGTGGTACAAAGTAATGTGATAACATACATAAAAAAAAAATATTCCGATGAATTGAAGTCAGTTAAAAAAATGTTATCAAATCGGTAGAAAACTTAAACACATTTTTTTTATTAATTTCCGACGATGTCCGGTTGGGAATTCTTGTCTTCGCCATTTTTTAGTTAAAGGAATTTTGTTTTTAGTTATTCTTAAATACTTCTGGTATGTAAATAAGTACTTTATATACATGAAATAAAAATTATTCCTTGCTATAAATTTCATATCTGCGCCAAAAAAAAAATGTATTTTTTGACCAACCGTCACAATGGTGTAATGCCTTAATAAACATCTCCAATTTCGAATGCTGAATTATTACGAACTTTATTTAAAAAATAATTTCAAATTCATGTTCACTTACCAACAATATCCTTTTATGTTTTTTATTGACACACTCTCTATTAAGCATCGGCAAATGCTTGTTCAATTGAAAGTTCACACAGCTCCCCTACCTCTTATGTATGTATGTATGTACATGTTACAATAGTATGCTTACTTATGTATCTATAGTTTAGCACAGACGAATGTATGTATGTATGTAAAGACACGACCACAACGCACTATTGCAGACTGCAGAAAGACAGAAAAATGCCGAGCACTTAGTTAATTGATTTTAAAATTAAACAACAACAAGAACAAATATGACTTGCAGCTTATTGTGCGAACCAATGCATAATAAATGTTTGTAAATATTTTATATTTATGACAAAAGTTAAATAAATGATTAATAACACCGAAAAAAAACGAAAATATCTAAGTAGTCATATGCCGAGAAAAATTTTGCAAAGACACCAATTCAATTCAATATAAAATATTTATAGTTTTTGAAAATTTATTTTTCACTTTTTTTAGCACAGAAGAGCCATCTCGAAATTCACTTAATCGCTTAGGCAATTTCCCAACTTTTATTAAGAGGAACACATTTTCATATCTTATTGTAAATTTTTCCGAAAAAGTCGCACGAAAGCACGCCGTTTGCCGTCCAAGTTGACGATTTATCCGTTTTGAATAAACTGAAATGTGGAGAACTGAAAATATTGCCGCAAGACCGCAGCGACAAGCGACCGTAACGCAAGCGGCGACAACAACACAGCCAACACAAACAACAAGCACAACGAAAAAACAAAAAAAAAACTGAATTTCAACAAAAAAAAAATCGCGGAAAATGGAAGCAGCAGCCAAGCGAACGCGAATGTACGGGAAAGCCTTGGAATAACAAAAAATCGTAGCTACTACACTTGTAAATTTCTAATCACTTCGCTGCATTCATACGCCACGTTGCACCGGCACAACGATTTTTTTATTTATTTTTTTTTTTCATTTAACTATTTTTCATTGATGATTTTTACTTAACTTGTATAAACTGGTTGTATAAGTAGGACATGCGAAAATCATATTTAAAAATAAGTATACATTCCACTCGCTGCTAAATTGTTATTGTTTTTGTTTTTTAACTGAGAAATATTTGTTTTTCGTCGTTCCGCGTCGCGTGTTTTTTTGTTCTTTTTTTGTTCCTGAATTTAATCACCGCGCTTTATTCCGTTTGTGGTTGTGGCTGCGCCGTGCACGTTAAGACTAACAAGAATGGCCCCAAAGAAAACATAAATAGTACGTACGTATGAATGCTGGACGTCATCGTTATACTGTACATATGTATCTATGTATGTACATTGTGTATACATATTTATATAGCTTATGCCTGTCAGTTTCTGCTGCGACGCCACTCAGTGCAAGAAAAATAAACACTTGTCTGCAACGCGGAAAATGCACACACACATACACGGAGACATACTTTTGCAGCTGGAAAAGTGCTACTACATAGAGCGATTATAGAGCATGAAAGTGAAAACAGATCGATATACATACATATGCACATGCATACATAGCAGATCAGTTAACGAGCCATTGAGAGAATACCGCATGCATACTCATATATTTATTAATGAATTAAAATATTCATTTGCAGAGTACTCATTTTGCGTTTTGAAGAAGAGTCACACATTTGAGTGTAATATTTATTTACATATTTATTCGCATTTCATGCATACAAAAGTGCATTGGTTTTCGAATTTAGTGCGCAAAATTGTTAGTTTGTTGTTAGCTGATAATTTTCATTTCGAGTATTTGTATATATGTTAATATGAGGCTACTGAGAAAATTTGCAACCAAACACAAACAAAGCAATAGAATTATTCTTCTTCTATATATATTGGCGTTCTAACCGTCTCAGAAATTCTGGCCGAGTTCAATAAGGCACGCCAGTCGTGTCTTCCCTGAAGCCAATTGAAAATGCCAAGTGCAGCCAAGTCCTTCTCCACCTGGTGCTTCCATCGCCGATGAAACCTTTATTTTCCCTTATTACCACCATCGTCATCCTTTATTTAAATAGCCCGCATCGTTGGAAAGCTTATACAGTTTACCTTCGACCACGCTTCAGGCCCGTAAATCTTCCACAGAATCTATCTCCCAAAGACGCCATGGTTCGCCTTGTCGAATGTCTATGCTATTTTCCCGGCTTATGCGACCTATATGTTCCTGGTTCCAAAATCAGCGAAATTCTCCATATTTTAGATATTATAACAGTCAACAGTAACGCGGGAGCTAACACGCGAATGGGCTGACTGATTTTTTGATAACAGGCCCATTCGCTTTGCTTCTTTATCCAACCTCGAAAAGGTACACAGGCTATATTTTTTGTTACCGATGTAATCAGTATACGCCATTAATTGCACGCTCTTGTAATAAATTTTGCCTGAGCCGTTTCAGATTAAAAAAGTCACACCACACCTTTCCATGGTGTCGAAAGCGGCTTTCAAATCGAAAAATATGTACATATATAAATAAAACGGCACTATTAAGCTACCACTTCGGGGTAATATTTTTTATATATATAGGGAAAGCTTGAAAGTTAGGGGGCTCGATCACCCCCTTCCCCAACCTGGCTACTTTCATGGTCTTACCTCTTCATAGTCGGCTAATGGGATATCGTTT
>NW_023458556.1:38923634-38981168 GCF_013731165.1 Rhagoletis pomonella | reverse complement strand
TTTTTTTTGCAATTTACTTTGATTAAGTTCAAATAGCAACAGTTAATAGTGTCATCCAAATATACATACATACATACTTGCTAAATACATACGTTTGCTTTCAATAGAAAGTTATCTTAATTGCACTCACTTTTTTCGTTGCGGTTTTTGCTTGTATTAGTTAATTAAAAATATTAATTATTTATTTTATAACATTTTTTGCACTGCAAACATACACACATACATATTTTCCAAAGTATCAAATATTGTTTGAATATACACTTGTCATTCGCTCATCCTTGCTTAAATTTTAAAAACACAAAATTAAAGAATACTAACTACATATATAAAAGCTATTAATACGTGAGTAAGTTTTTGTTCCACAAACAATTTTCATTTAAAATTTATTAAGTTAGTTAGTTAAAAATTTCAAAAAATTTTATTATTTTTTTATAATAGGGCCAGCATGAATTTTTAAAACACGCTAGCAGCCATTTTAGTGCCTCTACCGAATTATGCCCACACAGCGGTATATTTTAGTGAAATACAGAGCCCTAAAAGCATTTTCCTTGAACTCATCCCCATTTTTAGCACTGGAGTTCGACAAGGTCCAAATGGTTGCCCCATGACAAGTTTACACGTAGATTATGAGCATTGGCTCTTTGAGATAACAGTGCGATCAATTGCTAATTTATAATAAAAAGTGCTACATATATGATGCGAACGAAGTTTTCCAGGCTGCAGAAATCGATTCCCAAGATTCCAGATAGCTTCGAACACACCAGGTTGTGATAGCTGCGGGATATTTGTTGAAATCAAGGAAGGCACCAACTGAAGAGTTTTTATATATAAGGGTGTCATAACTCAAAATTATCCCATTGCCGGAAAACGCTAGAAACTATGTATATATGTATTTCTTATCTCATGGTAATCATATGAGCAAGAGAGATTTAAGCTCACATTTTTTCAACAAATTATATAAAATTTTGCTGAAATATTAATAAAAGGTTTGTGGACATTTTTACCACTTACTCACAAAACTGAAAAATTTTGAATTAAGCCAATTTGCAAGAGTATGTGCGCTGTATTTGCTTTGCTTTCTCTTATCTGAAATCATATATTTTCTTTCTTTTAAAACAAGTCATAATTAAAATGGCTTTGTCATGCAAAAGGGTATGGTCGTGCTCTCTCTTTGCACACTCTGTATTCTCATTTTGAGTCAATGTCGCTTATGTAGTGAATTTTTTAAGACAGAAACTACATACGATAAGCAGATGTAACGCAAAACCAGCAGTATCTGGCGAAGGCTATGTCGTATGGAAGCAAATAAATCTTTTATAAAATGAGGACAAATTTCTAGGTGACCCTTTTAAGAATCCTAAACCCAGCACTTTAATGTTAAAAAAATCCTATACCACGAAAAAGATAATCCGATTGGCCTTTTAGCTTTAAAGAGCAAACCTGACGCCAAGCCTAATCAGTTAGATCATTTCAATGCCAATAAATTTTTGTACCATAATTTCGGATTAGGGTTTGTCTCTTTTGGAAATTAACTGTGAGGTTAAGCTCTCTATTCATGCGACCTAGTATACTTTTAGTGCAAGAGTGCATCTTCAATACTACAATACTCGAATCAACAAGCTCTTGTCTCTGGCTTTAAAAAGTGTTTTTTTTTTTAATTCAATTCCCTTACAACAAATTTGGATGTGCATGAGTGCTTTGAAAAACTATCTTTCTTTTTTTATTCATGTGTAGCGGCTAAGAAACCTTAAAAATTATTTTACTTTAACTTATAGCAAAACTTAACTCGAGCAATTATTTTTCACTGACAGTTTTCCGCTTCAGTGACCATACATAAGCAATACGAGCAACAAATCTCTTATCATAACCGTAAAAAGGTCGGTCTTAACACTCTACATAATCTGAACCTTCAGCACATATGTATGTGTGTATATAGTATAGTGCCAAGTATACATTTTCATCTCTTCAAATTTGATCCCCCGCATTCGTGGGTGTATGCTCAATCAAGCGTATTTAAGAGCAAAGGCAAATCCAAATCTAATTTCTGCTATAGTTTTATGGATTTTCACACACACACAAACACAGGCACGTGAATGCATTTAGCCATACCAATTTCGTGTATGGCTATTTAGACGTATGTCAAATGCATGCTTGACCAAACGCAAGGAATAATAAAGTATGACGGAGAAGGACTTCAAATATAGTAATAACAATAAGGAAAAGTGCGATAGGGTGGTGTATAAAATGGATGATGATTGGAAGGCTGAAGGTCGTAAAAGCTGAAAATTTAGACAGCAGATTTTTCTGATTGCTTTGGCATTGGCTGAACTGTAAAAACTTTTAATTTAGGTGCTTTCGATAATCGGGTGCTGCATGCGGCAAGGAGTATCGATTCCTAGCTATAACAGAAGGAATCAATCGGGATTGTATAAATACAATTTTAAAAAGTTGTTGAGAAGTTCACTAGTACAATATTGGGTTTGACCGAATTTCTTCAAAAAAAAAAAATACATAAACGTACGCTATGCCATCATCGTCTTAGTTTTTGACTTGGAACTTAATTGGCATTATGAGAGATTTTATGTACTTCACATTTCAAAACCCATTACAGCAGGAATAAGAAAAATTCTTGAATGTTACGATTGGCCTTCAAAAACAAAATTTTAGCAATTTGCCACTCAAGCATGCAAGTAGTTGCACTATTTATTTGCTGACCTTTTTTCCATTTGAACAAATTTACTGTTTCCTCACATGTCCTTAAACTGAGTACCTGTTAATTTGCAATAAAATATCTTAAGTGAAATTCGAATGTGCTTTTCCTTTGCCAGAAGAGGCATGCAAATTCGTTTTAAGCATTAAATTTAGAAATGCAATGAACATTCTGAGTACACATACACAAAAGCTTGTTTGCAAATTTATGTGTGTTTGCTCAACGAACGTGCCTCATATACACTGCCATAACTATGGCTATACAGTTCGGTAAATGCACTTTTTGTCAACCACTATTCACAGCAGCTCAACTGGTATATTTGCTTAAGGCAACACTACAAAGCATAGTGGCTGTAAACTTTCAACAACGAAAGCGACGTGAGATAACCACAATAAGGGCCACCATTCTGTTGTTGAGCAAATAAAAATGAAATGTACGATTTTTGCATGTACGGCAATTTTTCTTCACCTTTGTATATTTGCGATATTTTTGAGAGAGAGCAAAAGAGGAAGGTAGGACAACAGCTACTGACTGCATACACAGTTTGGCCTTCTAGTGAATTTCAAATTGTACTTTGTGTGCAGACATTCATGGAACACGAGAAAAGTGAAAACAACTGGTTGAAAAAAAAATGGTCAACAAGAATAGATTCTTGGCCAATGATTTCATAGAAATAAAGGAAAGAGCTGCAAGTGGGGTGACCGCGATGAGTACATACGGGTATAGGCAAAAAAAAAACTGTGAAAAAATACAAAAAGGAAACCAGGATTTTAATAGCAGTCAACCTAAAAATTTGCAGCTAGAGAAATGTCTAGAACCCACAGTTGCATTAAATAGAGCGGCCAGGCAACGGAGGACACGGTGGCGTATACGTAACTTATGGGTTACACAACAGCGCTCAAATTCGTATTCATTTGAGGGTGTGTCATCATAGTTGCTAAGCCCTCCACTACCCGCGTCGCAAGTGGCGCTGACAACAGGCTGACAGGCAAAGCATTTGTTAATGGCAGCAGCTTATGGAATACATATCTTGGAATGAAACGAGGTTAAGGTTTTGTTAGCCCAAAATCAAATGCATTTGGTGAGTTAAGTGTAGTTACAGAGGTTAATTAGAAATGCATGAAACGCTTAAATTATGTTTGTCAGTGTCTGTCGGTAAGGGAAAAATCGCTCTAACCGCAGGTTATTCCAGAGTACCATTGTGGCTTCTATTGAAACACTTACTCTCGCAAGTGAAATTTAGTTGACAGAGCTGGTGAAAAAAGATATATCAAATGCATGTAAGGTACCGGCATTAAGATTCCAGTCGTTTAGCTCAAAAATTGTTTAGCAAAATTTTTGCAATCGACCTGATGGAACATGAACTATTAAGAGATGCAATGTGAACAATTCTGCTATCAGGAGAGGCAAGCAAACTATTGCTGCGCATCTGTTATTCACTTAGAGTGTGCAACAGCAGAAGCAGAATTCATGAATTTCGATGGCCAAAACTACTTGGGCCAATTCAAAGTTAGCCTAAAAATGTTGCATATATTCAGGCACACCCGCTATTTTTTAAATTTTTTCTTATTGAGCATCACAAATATTTTGCAGTTCGGTGCAAGAACAAAAGAAGTTCTACCAGTAGCTTAACCTAACTGCATAAAGGTTTATCAGCATTTGGTTCTTGCATTATGTTTGCAGGCAGCGTTGTGTATTCCAACCAGCTAGAACTTGGATTAAACCGTAAAAAAAAATCTGATAGCTAGTTTTTGAGATTAACGCGTTCAGTAACCGACTTAAAGAAACGGAGGAGTTTATCAATTCTTCGGAACATTTTTTTTTATGTATGTATAATTTTGAAACACGTCAACCGATTTCGATAGTTATTTTTTGAACGGAAAGTTGTACCTCAAAGGTGGTTCTAATTTGGTTTAGATCCGATTATTCGATCCAGAAAACTACTTAACTTAAGGACTTAAGGTTAATATTTAGCAAATTTTTTGTTCGTGCATACAATGTATGTTCGACATTTTTTTTTTTTTTTTGTACGCAGAAAATGAGCAACACTTTCCACAAAAAAAAATTGCCAAAAACCAACGCAAGCTTCTTAAAATTAGCACTTTGTTTTACTAAAATTGAATTGGTCACAAAACTGCATACTCAGCATGTTTGTAAGAAATCTAATTAAGAAGTTCAAAATTTGTATGAAACTTTTGTCGAATTTTGCTAATTTTGGTACAAAGTTTGAAATTTTGACTTACATGGTTTTTGGTTTGGTCAGATAACCAGCTAAACGTTCATAAAAAAATAATAAACATTAAATAAATTTAAATTTACATTTTCGGCACTGTATGTAGAATTTTTAATCAAAAACGTAACTATCCATTTGAGCTCTAAAAGTAGTAGTAGGTAAAAGATCCAACATTGGCATACTAAACCCACATCGCCTTATAAATACATACATACACATTAATTTGTTTACCGCATTTCACGTTCATTTCATTGAATTGCCGCACCGCAGACATCTATTGTGCATTACCCCACGTTTCTTACTTAGCCAAAAAGTTCAATACACTTCACCATTTGGCAGACGAATCTTGGGTACTCATCGTATTAGTTCACCTGCACTTTGCCAGTTTGTCTACTGACAATTGAAATTGATTGTTTTGCGACACAAGTCCACGAGGATGTTCGCTGTCGCTTCGTTTGTCTGCACAATCAATAAAGACACATTGAATATTCCACACTCTTAATGCAGCAGGAATTCGTTGACGGCTCAATGCGCCTACTGGTTCGTTGTTTGTATTCTCTGGAGGTGAAATTTAATACTCGCATAGTTTGATACATAGATATGTACATACATACATACGTATATATTTTTGTTATTAAGTCTAAATTCACACGCAGGAATAAATATTTATAATCAAACGTATTCGAAAGCATGCTGAGGTGTACATATATTAGACTGGATAATCTAAACAATACTACACACATAACAGCACAACTACAAATTCCTTTCTAACTCTTTTATTTCTGACTCAATTTTTAATACATCTTTCTATAGTCATGTTGATCTAGAATACACCTTTAGCCTAGTACTTTCTAATAATTTAATTTCTACTCTACTAAGTAAAGAGACGTAAATCGGTGTCTAGCTGGTTGAACCGTTTTTTCTGCTAATTAACTGAACCTTTAACCAAACCGAAATTTTCCATAAATTTTACACCAATGCTTTAAGCCAAACAGTGTTTACTTTAGTGCTCGTGGAAATTAGCTATTTTTGTATCCGATATTCAGTGCAAACAGTTGCCTTTCAAAATTCATTAAAATTTTTCTCAGAAATATTAAACCTTTGTAAGTATACTATGTACTTTCACTTATCATACACTAGTGGGCAGTTACATAATTCCAGTTTTGATTTTTTTTAATTGATTATTTTACGGAAATATAGTTCATGCTGCAACTCAAAGTTTCAAACCTTGTACAAGATTTATAAAAATTCGCCATTATAAAAAAGACTATCATACAAATTTCAAACTTTTAATCTGAATTTCTAGAGAAAATGGGGGTATACAGGTTTATAGTCCATTGCATTTCAGTATAATATTTTTAAAAATTTGAAGCATTTAAAATATCTCGTTAATTTTTGAGATTTTTTGGTTGACGATACTGGGCATTTCCTTCCATAAAAAGTTAGTATGTATTTTCGACAAAATTTTATATGGGTGGAAATTAGCAACGCCATCAGCAAAAAAAATATATATTGAATGGACAATAAAACTGCATACCCGAGATTTTTCTAGAAATTCTACTAAAAAAAAGGTTGAAATTTCAATGACCATTTTTTGAAATTTGGCAAATTTTTATAAATCTTTTACGGGGTTAAAAACTTTGAGTTATGTGATTTTCTTTGTGCCGTTGACTATATTTTCGTATGAAAATAAACTAAAACAATAATCACATTACAACATAAATTACTTTTTTTTCAAAATGTCGTAACTTATAAAGAAAAATTGTTTCTAATTATCTGGCCAATAGTGTACGTACATATGGATGTACTCGTAGTTGCAAGAAAAAAATTTTATCTCCATTCAGAATAATCGTATTACCTGCATTAAAGTATGTTCCTTTGCCTCATTGTCACTTCCTTCCAAGTGCATCTGATTGCAATAAACCAATTGCCACTAACGAGGCATATGGCAATTTCAAGAAATGTTCTAGCCCACTCCAATAAGGAAAGTCATAGAGTGCCTCAACGAATTTTTTTTGCCCTCTTTTTTCTGTTTAGATAGCTCACAAAAGCGTTAAAAATATGTTGTCGATTTGTACGTGTCCTTGGAAAATACTTACTACCCATATGCATGGAGCACTTCAATGTTGAGCCTGTAAAAAACATCAGAAGATGGTTTTTTTTTATGTAGATGTGTATTCCTTTTCGGAAGTTCTTGTGGAAGCACTTTATGTTTGGCTACTTTATTGCCTGCATACATATCTATGCCCATTCAATCGAGCATGCGTGTGTTTTTTTTAACAAAATGCTGGGCTGACGTTGATATGACAACGGAAGTTTGTGCAGCTGCTGAAGGATATAAAATTCATAGCTCAAAGAGCTTTGTGGCTTGAGTGGATAATATATGCATCCACATATAAATGTATGTTTATTTATGCATACATCGTACTATTCAAATGTGCTGAATTTCGAACTATCAAAAGGTCGCCTAAAAATATGTTGCGCATACAAAGAAAATATTCTGCCATTGAAAAATCATCTTTCTTTCTTTCCAATAACATTACATCTTTTAGGCTCATAATAGAGGAAAAATCACTTAAGTAGTTGCCGCACTTTTTAAAAAAATTTTATTAAATTGTTAGGATATCAATGTAAATAAAAGTAAAAATGCTTTGCTTTCCCTAAGTTTAGCCGCCGGCACATACTCTTCCATTAATCACCCGTTTTCCCTCTTTTATAAAAACGCTTTGTAGCATCACATCTACTTCATTGGACTACATGAATTTCCATTCTTACTCACTCTACCTTACCTGCTCCCACACGCGCCCACACACCAAGAGCGGGTCTCTTACATCTCAATCACTTTTAAGCACTTGATTGCGGAAGCGGAAATTACCACATGTGACCTCATTTACCACTCGGTAACGAAAATGGCAAGAAAAGTCAAGTCGCGCAAACAGACAACACCTACCTACAAACAAGTAAAAGTCCTTTACTCTTTTGTCGGAAAGGAGACACACGCACACATACATACATTAGTGCGCCTAATGAGCTTTTCTAGCTACGTTTCCTGTGTTTTAGCAACTACATTTGTAAATCGATTTCCATGATATTTGAGTTTGTCTGCAGATCAAAGAGCTTCCGCTGTTCCTTTTCCAGTCTGTATTTAGTGAAGTATTCAGCCGGTTGCGCTTTTAAATTTGTCGATTCGTGGACATGGAATTCGACCATCAGAAGATACAAAGTTCGCCTGATTGAGGAAGTTAATCTTAGAGCCTTAGTAGATGCCTTAAAACATATGTTTTATATTAAATATAGGCATAACAGCAATAATAACAACAATAGCTTAAGTGATCAAATATCTGCAGATTCGAAACGAAAACGTCTGCGAGATAATAAAGGGTGTGACAAAATTAACAAAAGATTTAAATTTAAGGCCTTTCTATAAAAATGTGTCGCCGACGATAAAAAATACTGCGTGGCAGTTGACAATTTAGGGTTTGTAAAAATGCAGCCATACCATCAGGTACTATAGCAGCGTTAGGTGAGTGTGGATCGGGCCCGTGTATTCGAAGAGAGGCCTTCTGCCGTGCCTAGGAGAGGGTTTCGTCTCACGGAATAGCTGTTTCGATGCTGCTGGCGATAGGCGCCATTCAGAAATTATTTTTTAAGCAACAAATTACGCTCCCTGACTGGTCTAACCCTACCAGAAATGTTTTCTCACAGGGTCATTCGTCACCATTAAGTCTCGTCACCAAAGTTTGCTACTTCTATACAACTAGCGTGTTTGCACCATTTTGATGCACTTTCGTGGGAATTCTAAATAACTATGTGTATGAATTTGCCGATAGCAGCTATAGTAGATTCTGAAAGCTTTATGAATAATAGCCGCTAGAGGGCATTCAGAAAGGAAGTGCTGGGCACTTTATTCACTAACCTCCAGTTGACAGCTACAGCAAGCTCTATTATATAGAAGCCCCATTCTCTCTGCATATTTTCCTTGATCTATTTAGCAGGCCTACTGTCTTCGTTCTGTTATAGTCAAGCCTGAGTTCTCTGGCTATTTTTCAAGTCCGACCACCTCTTCGTTAACAGTCCAAGAAAATGCAAGCCAATTTGTGTTTGAAATACTCCGAGGGGGCATCCCTGTTCAACAGCCTCGGATACCTCCTCCCCCTTCTTATTGACTTCTATGTTCTTTTAGCCGGGAACCCAGACCAGAAATATGCAGAAACTGAGCATAAATCCATTTTATACGTCTTGACTAACTGGTATTTGATGATCGGTGATGCCGCTTGGATGTCAGAGTGTATCGTCGCTATCTATGCCTTTTCCTAGAGTCTTGTAAGAGTCAGTAAGATGCCTAAGACTTTCGCTGGAAGATACTTGAATTATTCCCTAGACGGAGAGACAAGGAGACGCCGAGTTCCACGGAGCACACACCTGCCACCGCACCACAGTCAATAAGGATTACGTATAAGATTGTGTTTAACGCTTCTGTCGGGCAAGATCTAAGTGCGCCCGTTATTCCTGTCCCCACTGCTCCTTGTAAGCTACCCAAAGGGGTCGTGTACTCTCTCTTTTGGGTGATAAAAATTTTCGCCCATGATCGTGTAACTTAATTTCATATGATTTCTTTCTATGGAGTTATTTGAAGTCAATAGCCAGCAAGTTCATATCGGCACGTAGGAGATTCATCTCCACGTCAAAGAAATTCAGCCTATGCAAAAATTTTATTCCATGAAAGAGTGCGAATGTGTCGCCAAAGCTGTGGAGAAGATTTGTCCGATATGCTATTACATTTATATAACCCTAGCCTATGTTATTTCTGTTCAAACAAAAATAAAACAAAAAAATTCCATTAAAAAAGAGTACTAAGTTTTCCTAATTCATACAAAGCTTGCAAAGCCCTTGCACGGTGCACGGATTGCACGGTTTGCAAAGCTGTCCCATACGAAAACCGGTTTTTACCGTGCAATCCGTGCAATCTGTGCACCATGCAAGGGCTTTGCAAGACTCAGAGAATACCCCTATTATGTATATCAGCTGAGGCTTGTGGCATTAATTGTTGCATAATTTCTGGTGTCGAATGTAATAAGAAATAAGTTAGATTAATACAAAAGGGAAAGAAATGTGGCGCGCTTTACCATATGCTACATTTTATGGCCTAAAATCCAATATTTCAACATAAAGGTGACTTTATTGCGAGATCGCAATGCGACCAATAACTTCTTTAAGCACTTTTCGAGCAGTCATAAATCTATTAAAAAGCATTAAGTTTATTCAATTACCAGATGGGTTACTTTTTTTCAAAAGCTTTATGGCACTTAAAATTTATGCGCCCAAAGCAAAATCAGCTTACACAAATAAATCCTTGAAAGTCGAAAACGCCTCAGCGCCATAATGATGCTTTATAAGTTTGATCCAGTATTTTTTACCTACTCATTCCCCATCGGTGCACTTCACCATACCTGCCATTGCACAGCTGAAGCGCTGGTTGTTAAGCTGACAAACGCTCATACCCTTGAATGCGCACATACATTTGTGCACAATTGAATTTTCCACTATTTTGATTTAATTTCATTTGTGCGCTTTCCTAGCAGCTGGTTTAGTTCACAGAAATCCATTTCCACCTTTTCATTTCATTGCGTTCTTTTTTCATTTCTTTTTTTTTTTTTTGCAACATGCAAACTCTATTCGCCACCTGCTCAACTAATCCTTATGCTTGGCTATTTTTAATCTTCCAATCCCCCTTAATTTTACCTTCGCCATGCATGGCAGGCGTTTATGCAAAGATATTTTAGCCAACGTTTGGCGCATCCTTGCATCCGTCCGTTCCATTTACTCATTCGTCATAATGTAGTTGGCGGCGAGCATTTTGAATTAATGTCAAGTGACAAAGACTTACAGCTGTCAAGTTGCCACACGAAAGATTGTGAGGCGACGGACAAACCATTGGGTAAGTTACACAGTTAAACAGTGAGCCGGATACGTGGTGAAGTGGATAAAAACTGTATCGATGCCAGTAGGAAATCAGGTGTTATAAAGGCAAACCGAAAAACCAAATGTTAAATCTTAAATGAGTCGTAAGTATTCAAGATCTGCGTGATAATCCCATAGGACCCTGTACAATCTCACCTGTCAGCTTTCCAATGGTAAATTTCATTGAGCATGCTCTTTATTCGCTTAAGCGAGGCAACCATCTCTACTCTGTGTGTAATGCCGCACCTCGCTAGTTGGGAATATGTTCCAATACCCTGAGCCCCGTATTAAGATATCTAATTTCAAATTGGTCGGCAATTGAGGTCAATTTTCTCCTACTGTCTTCCGCAAGTCATGACTTGGCCAGGTAAGAGTAGAGGAGAGCGCCTGAATTGCCGCCTTACTATCAGATAAAAGATTCACTCGCGATCAAGCGAATGCATAGTGCTTTATTTACCTTACCCCTTCGTTACTCGCAAACTTTTTTCGACTGGACGAATAGCAATGAAAATTCCGGTACCTCCCCCACTTTCTAATAGCCTGAAGTCGTAATCTGATTTCCCTGGTAGTAGCTTAAATTTTGATAAAAAGCTTTGCGGCAATAGCAAATAAAACTACAGAAAGAAATGGAGAAAGGACCATGCTGCCACTAAGGAAGTCATCTGTATCCACACCGATGGGGCCAATATTGACTGCGCAGTAAGGACAGGGGTATTTTCCGAGAAGTTTGATGTCGATCGGTCCCTTCTACTGGTAAACCATACAAGCATATTTCAGGCTGAAGTTCGCCTAATTCAATGTCTATCTCTCTTTTCGGGCTTCTCGGCTATAGAAACATAGAAGTCAACGATAGAGCAAACGAACTTGTCAAGGCGGGAGCTTGTTTGGATGAATCTGTAGCGGTGATACTAGGTTATCGCCTCCGGAAAATACAAACAGAAATCCACGGGCACCTTCAAGAACTAGCTTGGTGGTAAACGATCCAGACTTGCAAAGTAGCTCGAGATATTTGGCCTGTCTTTAGTGAGTGCGACAACTTAAAGCTCCCCACATCCAGTGTACAATCTTTGGCCTACAATCACCATTCATTCATTTGGCTGCATAGGTGACGTCAACGAGGCCTTATCTACCCGCTCCTCAGTATTAAGCCTCCAGTTAAGTTTGGGATCCAGAACAATTCCAAAATATCTACTCTCGAAGATGTCCCAAGTATGGCTGGAAACTCCTTTTAGCGTTAATGCAGTTCAGAAGGTTCTGAAAATGTTCTTCAATTGAAATGTCTTTTCAATCATAACCGTGAGCCGATTAGGAGATTATTCCAATAGTTAACAAAGTCTAAGGTTCATCAACATTACCACGTCGTATGCAGAGGAGTTCAATTCTTATTACATTGACGGTTTCTGGGGAACAATTTCTGACAATGTCAAGCCAATATAAGCATCCTCGCCGACTAGAGTTCCAAGCGATATTAGTAAATTCATCGTCACAATTTGATTTAACACATTATTCTTTTTAGATTTTTTGTTTTGCCTTTGTTGTTACTGCATATGCCGTACCCATTTTTTTCATCAGCATCGTATTTAGTTCTTTATTTTATATATTTCGTTATAGATTTTTCGGTAGTCATCGTTTATGTAGCACCTCTTGTTATGCAACTGTGAAAGCCGATTTTGTTACGAAGAGTGGCTAATAGACAAATTCAATACTTTACCAATATTTCCTACAGAGCATTGCAGTTGCAACTGTATCTACTTTTTAAAATATGAGTACAATGAACAAAAAATAAAAATTATAACACAATAACAAGAAAAACGATAAAAAGCGACAAAAGTGCTCTTAAAAAAATTTAAAGCCAGGGTAAATGAAATTGTGAAGGATATTCATTGTGCTGTATTCTCCTTACGAAAAAGTATCCTCGTTCCTGCTGCGATTTTGCTATTTCTTCAGTATTATGAAATTTTAAGGCATCCACTTGACCATGAGGTCAATATTTTTTGTTTTTGGTGTAAAGTTATTGAAAACGCGAGAAAATATTCTGGAAGTTACCGCAATGGAACTTCACAATATGTCCATTATATGTATGTTCATACTATTTATTAGTTCATTAATAAATTTCAACTCCATATGAAGCCTTATTGAGCTTAAGTTTCTACCTGGAGGCGAGCAGCCTTACTTGTCTTTTTAGCCAAGAAATCAGCAAATTTTTTGTGAAAGGGAGTAGCACCCAAAGTCATATTTTTCCACAAGTCAGGGTCAGATAAGAATAGGTCTTAGCAACACCGTCGTACATACATGACTTTGGCCAAATTGCTATGAAAACCAAATGAGCAATGTGATGAAGTATGGAAGAGCAATTTCTTGATCATAGACGCCCTTTTACGGGCTCGGTAGCTAATTCGTTGTTGAACTTTGCAAAACAAAAGTGTTCGTTATTTTCAGCAAAGCCACAAAAGCATTCAAACGGGTATGTTAACCCGCACGATACTGCGAAGAGTTGTACCTGCAAAAAATTCGATGATTTCGAGCTACTTAATTAGCAATGAGCGAATATGGATTTTCTTCAACAAAATAATGTTTCCATTGCACATCTTGCGACCCAGTTTCTTTGTTGGAACCTATTTTGCCTCCACGTCTGCAACCACCACTAGGACTGACACCATCTCCTCGATTACACAATCTTCCATGGGCTGGAGCTGTGTCCGCCGTTTTGTAGCAATTCAAATAATATCGGTGAAGGTAAAAAAGTAAAAATTAGTAAGTAAGACCAGTGTGTATAACATTCAGCTTACACATCTGTCCACTTCTTGATACATACATACGAGTATATCTTAACCGTTCTGAATTTAGTTACATAGCAGTATATTAATTCATAATCGATTACATATGTCAGAAGCATTCAAGTAGACTGATGTCTGCTTTTACAGCCGACAAAATAAGAAAGCGGACATATGCTGAAATACATACAAACATATCGTTAGTTTAATATAGAAATGCCCTAACATATTTTGTGCCAAAATCGAACTTGATCACAAAGTCAATAAATTTTCTAATCAAAAAACTAATCACATTTAAAAAAAAAAAACAGCTTCCACTCTATTAGGTTAATTAATATCCTTATATAAACAATGCTTTTGAAAAATAAAGCGAAGTTTTTATAAGTTTTTTCTTAATTACTCTTCAAAGTCCTTGACCGCCACCTCATCCTCTATGTTATGTAAAAATTTCAAAGCAGTATCGATTAATAACGACTCACTGGAAAAAATATGTATAAACTGTAAACTTTAACGACGCGTTTCCAGAGCTTTTGATTTTTTGGATTATGACATTCTTGCCGCAAAGGTATGTTACGTACTTGAATGTACATTTCATTATTTAACGTCGTCATATCTATATACATATATTTCTATGGCAGCAGAGCGTAAAATTTAACAACTTCAAAAACTCTCAATCATTACTGTTATGATAAATTATGGCAACGATAACAATAACAGTAACATTAATAGCAGTCGCAATCGAAGTTGTAGTCATTTCCCACGGCGCAATAAAGCATTGAAGCAAAAACGCAAAGCCAATCAGCCATGCGTTTGATGAGGAACACGAAAATGTATAGCATGCATACATTCATATGTATTTACGCATGTATACTAGGGCGGTCCAAAACAAGTAAAGTCGGAATTTGTATGCCCTCACTCCCTAGGATGGTTCTGTATCGCTAAAAAATATACCCCTACTTTTTTATTTTAAAATCAAAAAATATTTAGAGTACACGCAAAGCGCTCAAAGTTTTCCATGTAGTGTTAGAACCTGATTCTAAGCGGTTAGAAATTGTGTAAAAACAAACAGTATTTAATTTTCGTGATAATTGCACATAGAAAATATTGTATAGAAGCCGTCGATATCCAATAAAAATATACATAGTTTCTATGAGATATCCCATAGATAGTTAGAGAAAGATACTATCAGATATGATTAGAAAACTACTTTTTATGAAAAAATAAAATATTTGTTTTTCAAAACTTACAATTTATTAGAAAAATTATTTTCTAAAGAATAATTATATCACAAATACTATAAAAATTGCCAGACATTAAAAAATAAAATTTTTTAGAAAGAATTATTTTGTAGTTTTCTTCGGTAAAATAATGTGCCGATTGAATAAAAACTAATCAACTGCTTTTTCTAAAAATATCGGAACTTTTACTCGATTTATTCAAATAAATTTAGATAGAAGGTATGAAATTTTAAGAAAAAGAACACCTTTTCGCTGTAGGCAGCGTAGGTGCAGTTGGACTTACGAACTTACGAGGATTGTTTTATTGACGAAGAAATGACATGGACTTCGACCGAGACAACCACAATTGGGCGGATTAATTTTTCAAGAAAAAATATATATTTTAGAAAAAAGTTATTTAACCAAAATTATAAATGACAAAAACGTATTTTGGTAATAATGGTGTTGGCGAAAATGATAAAAAAAGATATATCGTTGGCTTAGTTCGCAAACGTGCTAAGTCCATTTTTTTTATTTTTCAGGAGGGAGAAAAAACCGTCTAACTTTTTTTGTTTTCAATATTTTTCTAATCTGTAAATGCAGTTTTATTCCTTAGTTCGTCTTGTTTTAGTACCAATAATCGGCCAATTTCCAAATAAAGCTGTTGCAGACTTATAGGCTCTTTTAGGACTTACCACATTTTCTCTTTAAGATTTTATTCTTTTAATGTGGACTTAGCACATTTTCTATCAACCTTCTTTCCATTATTTTTTATTGTTAAAAGATTTAATTGCTTAGTTTAAATATATTTTACTGTTTTAAAATGAATTATAACCTTATACAGTTTTATTTCATTGCTATTAATAAAAATAACTATTCTAAGTCGTAAATTTATGTACCATTAATAAAAGAAAATAATTAAAAGCAAGTAAAGAGGTATAAGTTTTGGCGAAACCGAACTTTATATACCCGGCGCAGGTATCAAATACTGTCGTAAGCAGGGGCTTTTTCCCGATTTCAAAGGTTTTCGATAATATCCTGAGTTCAACTCAATGAAATAATTGAACCACGTTTAGTGGAAATCGCTAAAGTGGCTACCGAAATACACCTTGTAGTCATAAAGTGGGCGGTGTCACGCAGTCTTATTTATTGTTAAGAGTTTGTTGTAAGTATTAACTTGAAGTAAATTAGCGTCTTCAGTTATTGAAATATCATTTTCCGTATTTTTGAAATTTACCGTTAGATATACGGGAAGCGAATGTAATTTTGGTCCGATTTGAATAATTTTCAACGAATTGCTTTTCCGTACCAGGTTTATTAAGTGCACCGAGTTTGGTAGAAATTGATAAATCGGTTACCGAGTTACACATTTGTGGTCATAAGTGGGCGGCGCCATGCCCATTATCCAAAAATGTATCATAATCTTATATTCTGCTGAGTGGTTATCGCGATCATCGATTTTAAGTGAATTAGATTTTTAACAGATTTCTTAGCTAGACCCTAAATAAGGCTCGTACCGAGTTTGGTGAATGGGCTACTGAGATACAGCATTTCATAATAGGTGGGCGAGGTCACGCCCATTTTCCAAAAATAATAATAATATTTTTTACAAAAATTCTACTTCACATACTAATTTTGAACAATTTGCATCCAATATTTACTGAAATATCGTAGTTTTTGCATTTTTAGAAAATACCTTTATATCGGAAATGGGCGTGGTTACATTCCGATTCGCCCATTTTTAATACCAACTTACCTTGGATAAAGGGCAACCTACATACCAAATTTCGTTGAGATATCTCGAGTTATCGTGTACACGGACAGACGTGTATATATATTTTTTTTGGATTTTTTTGGACTTAGCACATTTGCGTAAAAACAAGTAAAAACGACATTACGGTAATTTTCTTTTTTGGTAATGATGTATTTTCAGTTATGCTATCTTACTGCATCAAAATCTCAATTTACATAAAAAGTGGACTTAGCACGTTTGCGAACTAAGCCAACGATATATATTTTTTTTTTTAGACAAAATTTCATTTTTGACAGAAAATAGTTTTCTAGCGATTTTGGAAGAAAAATTTTTTTTTAGAAAAAATGCTTTTTGCCAATATTAGAAAAAAAATCTTACAAACAATTTGCAAAAAAATTTTTTTGAGGGAGAAATTTCTTTTGGGGGAAAAATATGAAACTCGCTGATTGTTGTTTAAAAAAATATTTACAGCTAAAAATATGTTTTATTGAGCATTTGTTTTTGTTTCATCGTTTTAATATCACAACTTCAATTCAAAACACAATTTTTCGTAAAAATATGTTTGTGGTCCTGAAAGGGTTAAACAAGCTTTACTTTTTTGTACTGAGATTTGAACAGAAATCGTAGGATACATTTTTCTCTAGATAAACTATTGGATTAAAACAAAAAACAATTACTTTATTTTTCATACCTGCAAGCTTTTCATACCTCCAAAAAAGTTGCGTATTTACAGGCATTTTAAAAACAAGAAAACAGTTGACAAGTCATATCCCTAATGTACATATGTACATACGGACATATCGTTTAACAGAGAAACTTTGTACAACAACAACAAAAATGATTCCTGTAGCAGGCTATTTAGTGGCAGACAAGCCAGAGGCTGGAAACCAAAGCCAACCCAGGCAACTTAACGCATATATATACATTTCGACTACAGAAAATCGTTTGCTTATATGTATATGTCTATATGTATCACACATATCATTTTGCATGAGTGCGCTCACTTCATTCGATACCGAAAAAATGGTCTAACGCAAATACTTTTTTACACCCATAGAAATCTGAGGGAAAGAATCAAATTATTGCCACTGTTGGTCAATGATCGATTAGCATAGCCAGCAGGGCTGCCAACTATCCTTCGCTATGAGGTGCCATATTGAGGATAAAAAAGAGCCAAAATGTGCAAAATAGAAAAATAAAAGGGCCAAAAAGGTGCCATCCTTTTTAATCCTTCCCATTTGGCAATAAAACAAGAACCACATTTCTAAAACAAAAGTCCAATGCCAAAATAAGATAAACCAGATATATAACCTTTAGATATTAGAAAATTTTTGTTGAGAAAAAGAAGTACACACAAAGGATTTCAAAAAAATTTATTGAAATATTACTATTTTGACACTTTGTGCCAAATTGAAAAACTAAGTGCCATTTGATATAAAATAGGGCCGAAACTGGCACGGTTTGAGCCAAGTTGGCAGCCCTGATAGCTAGCCAGCAATAAAATCCCCAAACTGATGGCAAAGACCAAAGTTCGAGCTATTTTGCGAAGTTGTAGTTTAGTTTTCAATATGTTTGTGTGTGTGTACTAAATTTTTTATGTAGGATTTCAACAAATTTATGTTTTTTATGCTGGCGGTACGTTTTGTCTTGGTTGTTGTTGTTTTTATTGCAACGGAAATAGGTCATTCGCCATATTGCTGGCAAATTTTATTGTGCACTAAAGATGAAGCGAATGTCTTAAAAAATATCGATGATTGTACGTATGTAAACTCAGTAATAGCATTCTCGTACAAGCAGCGCATATAAATACAGCACACCTACATATATCTTCAAACATATATCCATAGACATTTTTAAATCCATTTATAAATAATGACCTTTTGCTCTAAATGAGCATATAATTTATTAAGCTGACTTTAAGAGCTGGAAAATGTGGCAGTCAGTTTTAGATGAGCCCAAATAATATAAAAATAATAAACGAAATCGCGAAATTTTAATAAAGTCGCAAATGTCCAAGCAATTCAAGAGGAAAAGATTACAAAATTATATCCTTTGTAAGGAAATTGCTTCAATTTCATTTTCATATTTCCTTATGCATGACTGCACTCAATCCGACTCAAGTCACTTTGGCCGAAATAGATCAAGCATATTTGAAGAAGGCCATTAAGCTTCAATGCGAAATCTTATTTAGAAATTGCACAAAAAAGCTCAATTTAATATCTCTTTTATTATTTGTGAGGTAATGATTTATTTTTTATCGTCTTAACAAAATTTTGTTGATTTTATGACGCTTTCTAAAAACGAGCTTAAGTCTCAGCTGAAAAACATAAAGTTGAAGAACTAAATTGTTTTCAAAGCAGAGGGAAGCAGCAAACTGGTAGTAAGACTCATAACCACCTACTGAAAAAAAATTTAATGGACAAGGGACAATGAGGGGAAATCTTTTCAACATCTGTTACCTATCTTCCCAGCTTTCGCCAGCTTACGATTGAAACATTTCCCACTGCTCTAGCTCCGAGGAGCTTTAAAGAATATTGCTTTTTAGGCGTCGTGGCCGCTGTGGTTTAATGGTTATCAGTGCGCCCTAATTTTCCGCAGGGCCTGGGTTTAAGCCCAGTTTCCGAACGACATCAAAAAAAAAATTTTTCTAACAGCTGGTGGTCGCCCCTCGGCAGGCAATGACAAACCTCCGAGTGTATTCTGCAAAAAAAATACAATCACCGTTCGGAGTGGGCGTAAAACCGTAGGTCGCCCGCCTTTGAGTGACAAAATTAACGCGCACTTTACAAATCGGAGGAGAAACTCGGCACAACACCAACAGGTTGCGTAAGCGCCAATCTATTATTACATATTAGTGTGATGATTTTTTTTATAAATTCTATTCATTGGTTATAATCATTGTACAGTTTAGATAGTCTCTTCCAAAATTAGTCACCTTTTTTAAACACTCATACGCCCCGACACACGTTGAATTTGATTGACAAAATAACCGCTTATCGGGGCGTATGAGTAACCTGTTGTCCAATAAGTTTTTAATGAAAATAGGCAGAGACCCGGACTTTATAATAAAAGTCTTTAAACAAAAGTTATTATTGGACTTTTATTTCGTTTTAAATAAAATTAGTTTTAGTCCATTAATAACAGTTAAACTTGACCAAATATTTTTTAAGACAGAAATAAAGTCCTTTCTTTTTAATAAGCAAACCGCTTATCAAAATTAAACATATTTCGTATCAAATGAAAGAGGAATAAATTAGCTTTAATACTTTTATTTCAGCACTAAAAATTATTTGTGCTAAATAAAAAGAATCCAGGATTCTTGTCCAGAAGGTCCTGGGATAAAAGGAACATTGGTAACTTTTTTCTGCGGCAATATTTTGTCTCGGACTTTTATAACATCGAAAAAAATAATAATAAGTGTTATTTTCGATCCCTGAAATAAGGGGAATAGAAAATTGTACTAGATCAAAAATCTAGAATTTTAAAATTACCTAACCTTGAAAAATGATTACCACAACTAAATCGAGCATGCTCGAATTTACTTTACCTGATAGACGCCCCGGTTGTTCAATTTTTCGACTAACACAGTGTTATTGATCTCCGCAATAGCAGCTATAGTTTCTACCGCCTGGCCATTGTTTTTTTTTTCGAATACTCACAAGTACCCAGTTTTCATACTCAAAATTATAGTTTCAGAAACTATTTATGTGCTCCTCTACTCAAATCACAAGGGTACAAACATAAAAATAAAAACTACTTATCGGCAAAGTTACGATCATATGCCAACATCACTTAAAACTATTTCATAGGCACGACATTTTTATGATCTATTAAGGCGTCCAAATACCCAACACTGAAAGTGGCCAAACACAGTATATTTAAAGGAATACAGAATATTTGCCGTACTGTATAAAATAAACAAATTACCACGAAAATTTACGAAAAGAAGAGGACGGTACCGTATAATACAGGACAGATGGTCACCGTAACTATAAGACATGTGAAACCGTGGCAATACTAAAATATTTTCACGCGTAGACTTTTGAAACTTTTCTAATTTAGATCTCTAAGCCACTACGGCTGCCTGAGACACCGAAGTAATACTTTAAGGCAAATCTATTAAAACCAAAATTGTTGAATCAAGTAGGCTATAGTATGGGTTTAAACTATTTTTCATTGATATGCGCTAAATAAAGTTTTCTTAGAAGCTACTGGGAAGCACTGCAACCATAAAGGGCTCTTAAAATTATTCGAATATTTCGATCAATATCGCATTCCAGTAAGCGCATAGCGACTGTGAGTACGATTTTCCAGCGAATATTACTTCTCTTCAATTGCTCGAATGATCTTAGATTGGAAATTATTCGAATGCTATTTAATAATCGAATCTTCAACTGGTTTAATAAGAATTTACATTGAGACAAATACGTATAGTTCTAGAATCCCTTGCCTGCTTGCCTTAGTTATTCGCTCGCCATGGCGTATGAGTTATCTATCAACATTCAGTATGGTCGAACTACAAGCGTCGTAACATCTTTGGTTTTATGAGGATTGCAGTTTTATTTAGTGGAAATCGTGAAAATCGAGTTCTTAGAATTTAGTAGGCTAAAGTGGTACTCCACGTCGACAGATTCTTAGGAGTATGTAGTATAGCACTCAAAAATATAATTTTATCGACATATTTCACTTGAAAATCGAGTCATAAATACAAAATTTAATCAAAAACAAAAAAAAAATGAATCGATGAGTCGATCAAACATCGCCAAATGTTTCTGAGAATATCTTCATACTGTGGTTGAAACTGAAGGCAAATAAAAACGAATGCAATATCGAAAATTGTGTTTGATTTTCATGTGGCCTTGAGCTCGAAAAATATGCAACATTGTTTAAAACCGATGGCCAATAAATAATAGCATATAATGTTATGTAGAAATTTTAGTTTTTGGCTTCGCAAAGCAAAAAAATTTGTTTGTACAGAAACTTCTTTCAAAGAATGCTTACAAACTAGGGGGCAATTGTAAGTTTTTTCGTGACCCAGTCTAATGTACTTACACATATTGTAAATATGTTTATATTTATCCAGAACGTATTAATGCTGCAAATCATAGAAACCGAAACATGTGATGATTTAAGGGTCTGAAGATCCGTTAAAACATTTATTTAGTTAAGTACCAGTAAACTTATTTTGCTTGCCACTGAATATCTAATTTATGATGACATACTGAAATTGAAAATAGAATCCAAATTAACATAAAACTGAGGCGCTATTTTTCTAGCTTAAGCAAAACCATATTTCATAGGCATTAATTGAAGCTATTCAACATAATTATAATTACATCACGTTGAATGAAAGCTCTCACTCCCATTTCCATTCATCCAAAAATATTGTAGACTTCCTTCGATTTTCAACACCGACATAATTAATTACTTTTGATTACTTTTTAAGACATCAACGCTGCTTACACATTTATATGCGACGCGTTTGAGTCGTTGTCACCTACACACATACTTGCATATCTCTCACTTGTTTTTATGCGTTTCGGCAGACAATGGATTCCTCGCAAATAAATGGTGAAAGCAGAAAAAACGCACAGCCAAGCAATTTGTGAAAAGCGCAAACAAACAATAAATTTATTCGAGCATTTAATTATAGCGTCAAAGCGTGAAAATGGGAAGAATGAGTATGCAAATGAGTTGGCAAAAGGAATTATTATGCATTCGGGAGATAAGCAAAAACTAAAGAATTTAAATTCGAGTATATAAACAAGTAATTTTTAAGCAAAAAGCAAAACCGACTTCAATTCTTATAGAAAAATTTAAGATTATAGTTAATTTTTTCATGATCCAATTATCGAATTTAAAACAAATTAGTATGGAACCACCTGTGAGGTAACGCCTTCCCTTCAAAAAGAGAATTATAGAAATGGGTTAATGTGGTCCAAAATTATCCGGTAACATACATAAAAAAAAAATATTCCGATGAGTTGACAACCTTCTCCTTTTTGTGAAGTCGGTTAAAAAGGACTTTTGATAAGGCTATTTATCAACTTTCAATTTGTTTCTTTTTCAACTTTAACACTTATTTATTGTGGAAATTTTTTAGCTAAAACGTTTACAAATGGCTTAAATTTCTTCTTTAAGCTTAATATGGAGCACTCAAGGAATACTTAAGTAGTATTTTTTATCTTTTCTTTGGCCTGGAATTTTCCTGAAGAAATAAATATATGAGCATTTTTTCTTGAGAGCTGCAAACTGATTTAAGAAATTTCGATAGAAGAATTTTTTTTTTATTTCTTGATCAAAAAATAATAGGGACACGACATTTTGACCAGGTTTGGCTATTTTTCTTTTGCTTGTTTGATGTTAATTATTTTTATATATTGTAGAAATATTATAAAAAAATAAACAAATTTTTTTAAGAAGGTGTTATTATTTTTTCGATGCAAAAACAATGGAAAAAAATGCATTACATCGTCAGCAAAAAAAACATACAAAAAATCAACAAAAATTTTTAGCGGTTTGGAATTTCCAGTTAATTTAACTTACCATAAAACTGCATTTTCTTCAAATAATAAATAATAAAAAGTTGGTTGTTGAAAAATGTTTGTTTAATTGTGCCACTTCTTCAGCGAGGTTTTAATTTGGACTTATATGGTTTCTAAGATAAAGCGCTGTATTTTTATGACAAAGCATTAAGCATTAAACAAACAAAAGAAAAATAGCCAAACCTGGTCAAAAGGTCGTGTCGCTATTACTTTTCACATGACTGTATATGTGCAGAAGTGTGCACCACTCTCCATTCAAAAAAACATCTGTCTTGTTTTCCTTCGAAAATATAAAATTTATAATATTCTAATACTTTCCAATAATAAGTTCCAATTGAAAATGCCAAATAGCGAAGATTGTTCAAATGGGCTGCCCACCTTTGATCCCTAATAGGATATACTTTTGTAGGTAAACAGACTTCTAAAGGTGGATATTAGAGCAGATGCAGGAATTTATGGGCCTTGTACCAAACTTGCAATACCCAGAGGAAAATAGCCCTAGGTGTTTTCGTGGCTGAAGTTTTAGCTATCTTAACCTGTGCCATATTAAACCTTGAAAAGCATTCAAAGGACTTCGTTACCAGGCCATAATTAGATCGAAGATAATAAAATCGCTGACAAGTTGGTATAAAGAGGATCTTGAATAGCCTTTTTAGGACCAATGAAAATATCCTTTTCACATTTTATCATTGAATATCCTTGAAATTTTACATTAATTTTTTGACGAAAAAATTATACGTTAAGGACTAATATGCACTCGACCACGTCCTCAATTTTCGTCCTTCTAACTTGTTTCGCTTAAAAAAATAAAACTAATTAAAAGGACATTTTCAATACCCATTCATCCTTGTGAACCAAACAATTTTAATTTTCTTTTTAATTCTAAAGAAGTTTCTCTTTCATTTGGAGCCCATACTGTTTTTCTACATTGGAATTAATTTCTTTTATAATTTTTGAAATTTATTATATCTTTGAAAGTACAAAGCCCTTTTATAAAAATCCTGAAGTCAGAGAGAAAAACTAAAAACGCAGTTTTACTATATTTGGCCCACAGTTTCGTGCGTATATTGATTGCTTCATGTGTTTCGTATTTTTTTTTTTTTAATTTTTTCGCACGGTGCTATTTGTATCCGTCGTTATTTTTAATTATGTCGTAACAAAATATAGTAGCTAATGTAATTTATTTCATGACAAAAGAGGCCGCTTGAATGATAAACCACGCACACATACATATGTACATATATAAACAAGTTCTGACAAGTGCTGACTCTGCCGTTTTATAAACAACGTATTTTCAATTTCTACCAAAACTAAAAAAAAAAACGTTAAGCTTCGTGTTGTAAATTCATTTAGTCATCAAGTTTTTAAATTAGCAGCCATAAATTATGACTGAAAAATCTTGGATTCACATAAATTAGATTAACTTGCGCACTTCAAAAATTAACAGTCACGCAAATTTTCTATTCACATACATGCATATACATAAACACAATGAAGATTACTAAAAGTAACAGTAAACATATCCGCCTGACGCGAATACTCAAGTTATCAAATGCACTGTTGCTTGACTGATTTTTCAACGCCCTTTTTATGTGCCGAATTGTTGTAAAACAGCAACATTGCTAAAAGCAACTAGAACGTTTCCAAACAAGTTGAAACGTTAGCAAGGAAATTCAGTGGCAAGGCAGGCATATTTAAAAAACAAGACACAGCAAAAAACCAAAAGAGGATGCAAAGAAATTCTGTACTCATTACATCCATCACCACTTGGGGGATAAAGATTAAATTTGTTTTGCGCAAATGGCGTAGAACACGGAAAAACACAAAAACAGCGAAATTTTTATTATACGAGTATGTACAGTGGTGGGCAAAAATGGATGAATGGTGTTTGGTTTTTATATCTATGTACAACGTTTTTCAAGCTAAAATTTGTTTGATATTTTTTTATAAAAATATGTTTCCTGCTTTAAAAAACTTTCCAATTTTATATAGAACTTACAAAAATTCCACAAATTTGTATCTTTTTAACCAAAATAAAAATATATAAATCACACTTTTAAACTTTATATAGAACTTGGGAAAATTTCAAAAACTTTTATATAAATTTCGAGCTTTTTAACTAGAATTTTTAAAAAAATTTTGGGTATGCAGTTAACAGGCTTATAAAATTTAAATAAAGCAAGTTCAAGTTTTGAGCGCCTAAAAAATCGCATTGATTTTTGATAATTTTTTTTTGCTGATGGCTTTTGCGGTATTTTTCATATAAATAGTGAAATTTAGGAAAACTGGCGTTGACGTTTTTTTATTTATTTTTTTCGCAAACGGCCTTGCGCATATTCTTCCACAAGAAATTCATGTTTATATTGAAAAAAGTGCAAAACGCCGTCAACAAAAAAAAAAATTATTAAAAATCAATGCGATTTTTTAGGCGCTCAAAACTTGAACTTGCTTTACTAAAATTTTAGAAGCCGGTTAACTGCATACCCAAAATTTTTTTTAAAATTCTAGTTAAAAAGCTCGAAATTTATATAAAAGTTTTTGAAATTTTCCCAAGTTCTATATAAAGTTTAAAAGTGTGATTTATATAGTTTTTGTTAAAGAATGAACAATAAAAAAAATATCAAACAAATTTTAGCTTGAAAAACATTGTAAATATTACAAACGAAACACCGTTCATACATTTTTGACCGCCGCTGTATATATGTTGTATGAAGATACTTTGCTTTACTTTGACTCTTTTACATACTTACATATTACGCATTTACTCAAAATTTTGGCCATGGCTTTGAGTGGTGCACAAACGCGAAAAACCCTCCGTTTCGCCTACTCTTTTGCATACTTAATGCTTTTGGCATAGCTGTTACTTGCTTTCATTCTTATCATAGAAATATTTGGCCCTTTTGCTCGTATGTACTATTTTTTTTTTTTTAGGTTTGCCTTTTTGCTGCCTTGTGGCCTTGAGCTACTTATTTCCAAACCTAGACGAGAAACTTCTCGACTGTGTATTAGTGCATTCATTATTAACCAGATTAGGGCCACACAATTCAAAGAATATATGTAAGTGGGATAGCGTTAAGTTGCGTTTTATGAAAAAATAAAAAATAAATAATTTGAGTGATGATGAATGATGGCCTTTTTTATTTGCGCATAGCTTAGCAAAAAAAAATTTATTTTTACATTTCTTGCCTACTTCCGGAGTTTTTGTCTTTTTTTTATCTTCACATTTGTTTCCTTTTTACACTATTTGACGTGCCTATCGTTGGCATTTTTTACATACTTGGTCATTCTCCATTTATTGCTGCGATATATCAACAATTCTAAATCATCATCGTGGCATTATTATTTACTGTTGGATAGCCGACTTTCATTGAAATTTGTAATGTTATATGTTGTTGCCGGCAGTAGGGATCAGCTGGTTGCCAGTCAGCCATCCATCATATTTGGTGAAAAATTGCAGGAATTAAAACTGCACTAGTCAAAATTTTTCATATGTATTTCGAAGACTGAAGGCTTAAGTATTTTTTTTTTTACATAGAACAATACTTTTATATCCAAATAATATGACGTATAGTTATTTGAATGTAAATAAAATTTTAGCAATTTAGTTTTGTTTCCTTGACGTAATTTCATAGTATAAAAAATACTAGTAACTAATTCGCATAACTGATCAAAACTATATATTTATGTACTTATCCACATATGTATATGTTTGTGTATATGTATATATACAACCTTCGTCCCGCAGCTCCGCCTGCACGAAGTTCGGATTAACGTTACAAAACAGAAAATAAACTCTGTCGCCGAAAATAATAAGTCTTACTTAAAGAAGTTGTTTATTTTCCACAACATAGTCAATTTATCGAATTTAAACCACATTGGTGATTACAGTATAAAAAACAATTTAAATTATTTTTATGGGTGACAATTCTTTCCAAAAATGTATCTGATAAAATCATATACCAACAATATCTCATTGCTATATTTCATTTAGTTTAAGCGGAATAAATATATTGAAATTTGTAAAAGTAGGAAAATCGTTTAAGGTAAAGACGAAATAAAATATTTTCGAAAAAAGCTTTAACATACCTGTTTCGATTGAATTTTTAAGCAAAAAACAGAACCGCATTTAATTCTCATATAAAAATTTAGAAGTACCGTTAATCGGATCTTAGCCAAATTAGTATGGGACTACCTCGGAGATACTACATTTCCAAAGTTATGCGGTAACATACATAAAAAAAAAAAAATATGCCGACGAATAGATAACCTTCTCCTTTTTTGAAATTTTATTTGAATTAAATCATTTTTCCTGAGCTGGTGGCAAATCCTCGTCAAAAATATTTTCGATATACATATAAACAATACGACAATCTTTGCCCCTTCTCTATTGAGTCTTAGAAGAATATTGTTTTATATGCAAAGCCATATAATATTAAAATAAAATTGTTTAGTTCAAAGTGCAATTCTGAAGAAAATCGATTCTATTGTTCCCGTTAATGAGTATAATACAACGAAAACTTTTTTAAGACAATTATAGGCTTCCCAAAACGAAAAAATTGTACAAGAAAAATTTCAGTTGTAACACCGTGCGACAAAAAAATGAATATAGTTAGTCGCGAAACTATGGGTAAATTATAGTAAAACTCCGTAGGACTTGGAAATTTTAAAAATATGATTACTTCAAAAAAATATTTAAATAATTCAGTGCAATGTAGGATAACAATAAGGGTATCATATAAAAGAAAAATTTCTGTAGAATTATAACAGAATAAATTTTTTGGTGCTTAAGGACGAATTGGTATGGAAAATGTCCTTTACAAATTTAGTCCTTAAATATCCTTGGAAATTTGCACTATTTTTTTTTTTAATTATTCTGCAAACTTTATTAACTTAAAAAGATAAAATTTATTAAAAGCGCATTTTCAATACCTATTCGTCCAGGTAAGCCAAAAAAAAACTTTAGTGAATTTAGTGAATGATTTTTTTAAAATAAGTTTTTGAATTAAGCATATCTTAAAAATTTCAAAGTCCTTTGAAAAAACTCCTGACGTCAGAATGAAAAACTAAACACGCAGTTTTATTACATTTGATCCATGGTTTCGTGAGCGTATCGATTCTTTCGCTTGTTTTAAAGTTTTTTGTTTTTGTCCCACGGTGTAATAAAAAATTTTCACCGAAATAAATTTTTTTTATTTTTTTTTTTAATTCTAGGTATTTGCATATGTAGTTTTAGAGCCTATTAAATTTTAGTATGTTAACGTGCAAGTTTCTAGTGGTTAAGTAATCGCGTTTATTTTTAATATTTCTTTTACTGACGGTGCTGGGCATTTTTGTCACATAGATATACATACATATATGTCAGGTGTGCTCGGAATGTCAGCAAAAAGATTCATTAAAAATCAACGATATTTCTTAACAATTCAAAAGAATTTTTTTTTCTCACATTTTTTATAACAGTTCAAATTTTGCTTGTGCATTTTTTCGCTGGGAAGGATTCCTGTAATTACGAATTGAGAATGTAGGACCATTAAAAAATATATATACCTACATACATATTTATATTTACGCAGTATAAAAATAAAAAAATAAATATGTGTACATAAATATGTACACTTCTTAATTCTTAATCCATTTTTAAACTTTAAACATAAGTCACATTTTACGAAAAGATAAGTTTCTTTCTTTACAAAAATACATAATTTGTGCTCCATAACCTCTGCGTTTCTCATCCGATCTTTATTAGCTTAGGCTCAAAATTTACTGTAATGATTTATCTTTTATATGGAATTTTAAAAATAATGAAAAATTTAATCAATAAAAATTGTGCAGTTGATGGAAAATTTCACTTTTTTCGACTAACAATTTTCATTGAAATCAGCACAAGTTGTATATTTTTGTGCGAGGCACATCAATACCTTTCGAGCTGTAGGTCGTTTACGTGGATTGGGAGATTTTTTAATGAGATATTGACGAATTTCTCGGAAAACTAAAAAAAAACACGTTTTCCGATAAATTTGAAAACTCCTCATTGAAAAGAAAATTCTGTATTACTTTCGTCTTCAGCGAACCAAAATTATTCATTTTCTCGCCGTCGATTGTATGTATGTATGTGGCCGCACAAAATTTCGAACCCTCATGTAGTTATCAATCAGTTATCGGCACTGCTTATATTTTGCTATGTAAAGGGCTCCCGTCGTTTATTTTAATTAATCGAATAAAATGCGGCACAAAGGCAGTACACTTGGAAAAAGTCAGCAAATTTTCAGGTTCTTCTATTTTGAAAAACTACGCAGGACAGACCTTTGAATAAAACTACGGTTCTGCAAAAAAAACCGGATGGATAGTCACCGTACCTGTTATGCTTTTCAACTAGCTTTTATTATGTAATTTAAAAGAAACACTAGGTTTTGAATGCCTGATAACTTTGCAGTTGTCTATCTAAGCGTTTAAAATCCTTTTACAAAGCATGGTCGAAATCCAATTTATCAGGCAGTTCTCAATTACCAGATTGCGGAGTGAGTGCTCATTGGCTGCAGGTAAGTAAATTTAACAGCCTGAAAACCTTAAAACATTTAATTTTTCGCCATGTTTTGTTTTGGAATTTCACGCGGAAAACTTCAAAACTAATAAATGTGTTTATTATACAAATGTATGAATGTATGTACGTTAGGGTGGTTCAAAAATGCAAGTGAAAAAAGTAAATTCGGAATTAAAGTGCTCTCACCCCCTAAAATTGTTCTAAATGAAAAAAACATTATACCCCTGTTTTTTTTATTTCGAAGCGAAAAAAATTATATATCGTTACCTGAACATAGAAAGGCCCTAACTAATATAGTCGCCGAAATGCAAAAACGCCGTAACTAACTAAAAATATTTATTGCCTAAAATAAGGGAACGTACCCAATCTTCCAAATACCACACTTGGTCACAGTGGAGGGCGGGAGGCTTAGGTTTTTATCATGTAGTCAATATCCACTAAGAAAATCTAGCGTTGTTTTCGAGCTATGTACATTCAAATATGGCGCGCAGTGTTTGTCGCTTTTTAAACTCACAGATGGCAACACTGACGAACATATGCCGAGACGTTAGCTGATTGAAAACTGATACTTAGTAGCAGGGTTTGAATTCAAGGCGAATTTATACAAGGTGGTAGCAAGAATAAACAACAACCACATGTATTTTGTATTGCGGGTGTTATGTCAAATCTGAATTCGCCACAAAGTTAAGTAAAATACATGTAAGGCGAAGAAATCAGCTGATTTAACAACACCACCTTGTATAAATTCGCCTTGGTTTGAATTGCTGACTACAAAATAGCAAAAGCAACACTCTTATGCTTTTTAAAGCAAGCAGGTCTTGGTCCTTCTCAAAATATTATTAAACATCATTAAATATCGTTGTACGATCGGCTGTACAATGCTTTTATTAAATGTCACAAGGATTCCTTGTCAATGCAGACAATACAGAAAACGACGAATGCATTTTGGATGCCTTTGAGAGATGAGTACAAAAACAACCCAAAAGAGCTGGAGCGTCTCACACAGTTGAAAATCGAAGAACTTTGTCAGATTGCGACTAAGAAAAATGCTCGTCTTCTCAATTTCTTCGTAAAGGTGAACATTCTGAGCGTATTTTGTTGAATGCTTTAAATGATTTATATTATTTGAATGTTTGAACTTTGGTGATGTGTGTCTCTCTTTTGTATTTGGTGAATGTAGCTACCTGCACGAAAAGCTTCTACCACGCAAGGTGATCTCAAAATGCTTCCCAGCACCGACGATGTCAATAATAACACTACAGAGTCTGTTTCTATTTCTCGGAAAGGTATAACCAACCGCTTTCTGCTCTGCCAATGCCGATGTATTTTTTTTTCTCCAACTTTCGTAGCTTAGATTTTGATTTTTTTCATTTTATGGGTAGTGATATAATACTGGTTACATCCGTTTTCTAGCCTGCAGTAGCAATGAATTTTCCGTTCAATCTTCTGTTTCCATACCTTCTTCATCTGTATCTACAACAGCTCCGACACCAAAAGAGGATGCTTTAAAATCTGAAATTTCAGTACTTCAAGCCGAATTAAATGCTACCGTATTGAGAAGGAAATAAAAAAATTAAGGCATGATACTGATGTGAAGAAAAAAGAGTTAAAGAACAAAATAGTACGTGCAGAAAACATGCGAAAATTTAGGGCAATGCAAAAAACCGAAGTTTTGAGCCTGAAATCCGCTAATCCCAACGTGCAATCTTCGTCTATACGCACTCAGCCAGGACGCCCTTCACTTGAAGAAAATCAGTCAGGCCTTCCTCAAGCAATTTGTGACATAGCAGCACATGGAAGCTCAGCTGCTGATCGACGCCGATCGATCAGAAGTATTGAGAACTTGTAAGATTCTTGAACGGCTTGTTGAAGATGGATTTTTTATTTCGCGAACCTCCACATACCGTAGGCTGATTCCAAAGTTTTCTGGATCTTTTGAGGGCAAGCGCCATTTCACAACTGTACCTGTGAGACTGTGTCGAGCACAAACAGATAGACACCGAGATCATGTCGATCAACATTTCTGCATCTTGGAATATACTACCCGCGGTCACCGAGGGGGGAGGGGGGGTTAAAAATTGCAAAAAGTGGGTCACGTAATATGGGTACGTTCTCTAATGTGGGGACTTAGGATTCGATGAAATGCATCATAATCAATCAAAAGGGAATTTTGAATTTTTACTTAGTTACGATTCTTGTATTTCAGCGACTATATGAGTTAGGGCTTTTCTATATTAAGGTAACGATATAGAGGTCGCTCAAAGCGCTCAAAGTTTTCTACGTATAAAATACGGGGAAAAAAGTTTCGTGGAAATGGTATAGCTAGAATTCTTGAAAATCAATATCGATATATATATATATATATATATATTCGATCGAAGAGCTCTGTTTCTCTTTAAGAGACTTTCAGTAATAGTATAACCCAATTGTTTATTTTACAATTTTTTAATACTAGCGATTTTTTATGGGAACCCATTGCACTTTTTGGGGTTTTTAGGGGACCTAAAAAAAATAGTTAGTATTAAAAAATTATTAAATAGGCCATTGGGTATTTATACTGAGAGTCTTATGAAGAGAGACAAAGTTTTGCGATTGAAAAATATTGATTTTCAAAAATTCTATAGCACTTCTACAATATTTTTTTTCCGCCAAAAAAATACATGGAAAACTTTGAGCGCTTTGAGTACTCTGTAAATATTTTTTGTTTTCAAAATAAAAACAGGGGGTGAGAGCATTCAAATTTCCACTTTACTAATTTTGCACCACCCTAATATACTTATAGAGGCACATATTTACATGCTTCAGTAACTAAAAGCTAAAATTCGATTATTTCAATTAAACTTTTTTCGCTTTCAAGGCAAATGCAATTATCTCATGCTGAGTACAAAAATGTTTTTAGCTCAAAATAAGTTCTTTTAGAGCATTTAAAAATTTTAATTTTGAATTTTTTTACATATTTTCATTAATATTATATTCACTTTATGGCACCACGTGCTTGAGTTGCTGTTCAAAGATGAAAAACAAAACTTTGTCGCACATCAACCGAAAATAAATAAATTGCACAACATTTTATGTGACAGCGACATGATATGCAAACCAGCAAAGTTGCCGGCAGCTTTACTACGAACTTTGTCTTGTTTTTATTTTCATTCTCATACACTGCATAACCAACTGGAAAAAGAGACATTTTGCAGAGGAAAACAACAACAGGATGTTGATTGTGGAATGTGGTAGTGTTGCTTCCGAACTCAACGAGCAAAATGCAATGCAATGTGTGTAGACGCACTGTCACACTGGGACGCACCCACCTTCACTAACACGCACATTTATGTAAATAGGAATGTACAAAATGAAATTTACATACTCGTTTGTATGTATGTACGTTAAGCTTCTTTTTTTTTCTTCCGCGTACATTGTTGACGCTGTCGTTGGCATTGAATGAAACATTGTGGCATTCTGCAATGGCTGGGTTAGGTGCTGCATACATATTTTTTATTTATTTTTTTTATTCTCTCTGTGAAATGCTGTGTAAGTACGCATTTTTGTGTCCATCGCTTGCGTGCATTTTATGTTTGTGTTAGCTTTCATCAAGTGTTGCAATTTATGTACAAGCATGGAAAATGTGGAGCTCTTCGCAGGAAGTTTGTTTTGTAAATTTTTGAAATTGTTCCAAATTTTTCCAACAAATAACCATGGATTTTGGTTTTTTTTAGTTTCATGTTTCCCTCTTGTTGTGAGACGCTTTAGTGCCGAATATGCACACTCTGGCACACCCTTAAATTTTTAAAATACGTAGCAGACGGTGTACATTCATACATACATATGTATGTTTGTATATTCGCACAGCTCTGCACACAACTGAAGGCAATCTCTTGAGATTTATGTGCTTTGTGCCACTCCTCCTTGTTTTAAGTTGGCATTTTTTTTTTTTTTTCGTGGTTGGTTAGATAAGGTTATGCTGGCTGGTCAGTAAAGGTCTCACTTAGTCCAAAAGAACGTCCGTGGAGTTGCCATATACATTTACGAAAGACTAGTTGAAAGAGAGAATTTAAATAATAAAAAATATTTTTCTTTTTAAAACAATTAAACGTTAAAATTAAAAAAAAAAACTAAAGAAAACGCAATTAAAAAATTTAAACTTAAGGCAAAGAATCTAACAAAAGAAGTTCCTACAAAGTAAATTAAATAATAAAAAAAGTTTTTTTTTTTCAGTGGCAAAAAAAAATTAAGTATATATATTAACTCAAAATTATTCTTTAAGGAGCTAAGGTGCTATTGAATTTTTTTTTCTCTTCGCTCCAGCTCCGCACCAGCAAAAATCCTTTACTCCTTAGCTCCTTGCTCCGATCCGCTCCAAAGCCCTGATCATGGACGCATGGGTTTCGCTGGCTTGTCATGTTCCCTCTCTATAGACCTCCGCTTTCAAACAACCTTTAAGCGAACAAAGTTATAATAGATAGAAGTTGTGCACAAATGCGCTTGGGTATAAAAAGTAGAGATTAACAAAATCATTTCGAGTTATCCAGGTAATTAATTTCAGAAAATATTTGCTGTACCCGTGTAATTGTTTTTTCTTGTTTAAAACTTCAGGCCATATTTCATCTGCACTCACAATGATTACACACATGGTCAATACGAGTATCTACATTAGGGTATTCCATAAAATAAGGGGATGCGAAATTTTATACCCGTACTATCAGAAATCGTTTTTTCTGGCCACTTATGGACAAAGATCAAAACATTTTGGCTCGCCACATGACTAACCCTAGTGAGCTCTCTAAATTTCGTAATCGGCTGCGTGCGTTTCGCCGACTTAACTAATGTTCTCCGTTCAGTACAGTTATGCCCCTTATTGTGCGTAGTTATGTTTGGCTTAAACTATTGGCTCATATCCTAGATTTCCGCTTGGTCCGGTGGTACCCGAAATTACCTGCTGTGTCTTTATGGGATTCGAGATTTATACAGCACCGATCCGGGTTAGAGCTACTTCCGTTGGCGGTTACGGATCACACTTTTTTTTAGTTATCTCTTCTATGATGACCATGATTACAGCAAAGCCTTGAGCTCAGATTCCGAGCGAATTCCTGCTACACCACTTGTTTTAGCCACATTCGCTGTTGGTGAGTGTGTTTAGTTCTTTTGCTACAGAAGAGTTCACTAGTGTCCTAGCTTTAGTTGAGGCTAAGGGTTTTTTATGTCGGTCTCTTTTTGAGTGCAATTTTGGTTTTGCAGCCATCCATATTTTGTGCTGAGGAAAGATTAAGTAGCTATGGTCATGGATTTTCACAAAAAATATTCTAGAACACCCTAATGTATATACTTATGTACATATATCCATATGTAGATACATTAAGGTGCATCACCAAAAAAAGTTTCGGTTTTTCACCGGAATTATATATATTTTAACCACCAAAATATTTTGGAAAAATTATTGAGATTTGAGTGCGCTGAGCCGATTTGAAAATACCTTCACAAATCTTAATATTTTGATTCCGTTGTTCAAATTTTTAAACACTTCTATGGATATCTTTTAAACTTAAACTCTTCTATCATATGAGGTGATTTTTTAGAAAAAATATTTTCAATAACGAGTTTTATTCAAAAAAAAATTTTGGCGGTATTTTCAAATAGGAACAGCTCACGTAAATCTTAACAAATTTCCGATATTTTATATTCCCGATAAAAAATTGGTACCATTTTTTTTTATGTAGCGTGATGTACCCTAATGTTCATACAAACATTCATATGTACAAATAAGTGTGTTTGAGTACAAACACGGTCACTGCTGATGCCACGTGTATGTTCTTCGATAAATTGTTGCCGCGCTTGCAGCAGTAATGGAGCTAAAACAAAAGCAAACACAATAACCGTGTTAATATCATAAGTCAATTTTAATTGGCCATCTTTCGTCTTCGACGCACAATATAGCAGTGTCGGAAGAAGTCATTAAGTTTAAAATTTGCGGTAATTGGATTTTTTCTTTCAAACAATGCTGTACAAAAGCGGATTCAAGAAAAGCTGAAGCCGAAGTACTTAATGGCGTTCGCGGTAAAAAAAAAAACTAAAGGAATATAAGAGGCCTTTCACTTTATAAATATTATAGGTTTTTGAAAGTATTTTGCTAGGAAGCAATAGCACTTGACTGGTTTGAGATTTTGCTATAGCAGGCAGTTGGCAATTAAAAATAATAAAAAGTTTATCCACGATTTTCTTCAAATCGTATAGTCCGGGGCAGAATATAATATACTTTTCCAAAGCTCTTATTTCCATCTGCGAGATCTCTCCAAGGTCTTGAAATAATGCTTTGCCAAGCCTGCGTAATGTTCTTCTATATAAATTCGGGCAATGTCTTCCAAGTTGTTGTACATTTTCTTGTTCTTCTTTATCTTCTTTTTCTATTTATACATATGTACCTCATCTTCACTTCATTTTTTTCCCTCTAAGGCAATCACCAATATCAAGGTCAGACAGGACTCGGATTAGAGAAGCGATTGGCAAATTTTTTAGGTCTTGGCCAGATTGGTGGAGGTGTCTAGGCGTACGAACTTCAGTGGATGGCTGCGTCTCATGTAAGATAGATACTTCTGATCAATGGTAGATTGGGGTCGAACCTCCTTATGGTTGCAAAACCTCAGCTATTGCTGTTGGTGGGGATTCTGGCAGGCCATTTTACAATTAGGATTCACGCGAGAAGGTTAAGAATCTTGCCTGTTCCCGTCCGTGTTAGATGTCAAGGGAATGCTGAGGTGGATTCGTCTCATCACTTTCTATTGGACTATCAAGGCTAAGATGAAAACATTTGATTGAAATCATCCGCATTCGTAGTTTCGTAATTGGGTCTCGGCAATTCACATGCTGGATCCTAAGCTAAGTTGGAAAATAAATATTGAAGAGAGAGTAAAGAAAGCGAACATTGCCTACTACTCCTGTAAGCGGTTTTATGGGGGAAGACATGGGGTCTCTATTCAAAAGTGGATACATCATCTGTACAACAATGACTCCAAAATGGAACGCGGAGTTGGGCAGTTGGGGCATTTACTGTGACTCCCTGGGAGTAAAAAGATCATTTCATCTTCCCGATTTTGCAAGTGTTTTCCAGGCAGAAGTATACGCTATAGCCGAAGGCTGCCGTCTCTTAGAACATAGTGGTTTACGTCACGGCGAGCTCGTAGCCATTTTCTCAGATAGTCAAGCGGCCATTAAGGCCTTGGTGTCTTTTACAACAAGATCGAAACTAATCAATAAGTGTATGAAGCTTTCAATTCAGTAAGTAGTCAACTCGATCTAGATTTAGTTTGGGCCCCTGGTCATCGCAGAATTCCCGGAAACGAGGCTGCAGACGAGTTATCCAGAGAGCGTTCCACATTGGTGTGGGTCGAGGACCGGATCTCGCCACCAATTGGAACCTTATATAGAGACATATTTCTTCACAATCTCCAGAAATCGGATCAAAAGTGGCGCACGGCGGCAGGTTGCCGATTATCCAAACTCATGTGGCCCGTGCACAAACCTAAGAGAACACACAACTTACTAAGTAAACCCAGATCTGATGTTGCAAGGCTTGTAGCGACTCTTAATGGGGCATTTGCCGGTTGGTACCCGCGCGATAAGGCTAGGAATAAATCTCCACAACAAAACTCATTCGTACAATCCACATACGAAAATATTCGAATCAGAAATGTTAATCAAATTACTTAGCCTTAAATTTTCAAAATTAGCTTCACATTTATCACAGCGGTTGCGCACCTTGCCACTTCGAACGAAACTTTGCATGTTTTGCATGTAACAAATTAATCAGCTTGGATAAGACAACTACAAAGCCACATTCTGCAGGTGTATTGCTGCTCCATTTCATGTCTGCCATCACATGGCCAGCACTTTTCAGTCGCCGAGGCGCCTGCAGACAATGAAGCGTGACTTCCGATGTTCGCGTGCAGAACAAACGAATCGCGGTGATGAACGAGGCGCTAAAAATTTATATGCCCGCCACGATTTCACACAAAATAAATTTTAACATAAATTTAAAAGTAAACTACTCTGCCCAGGCAAGCTGCCTAGTGAGTGTCACAAACACGTGAGCCTCAGTCAGTCAGACAAAAAGCATGTGGAGCGCTGTGAAGCGCTGTGAAGCAAACGGGGACCACAGAATAAGTACGAAAAAAGCCTGGAACAGAAAAGACAACAAATTGAAAATTTTTGCATATTGGCATACAAATTGTATAACTGTATTTCCGTTTCCCGTACCACACAAACACAACAACAATACATTCTAGCCACAAGGCGAACAAGAGTCGTTGTGCGCGACATTTACTGGCAACAACAGGAAATGGCCAACTGGCAGCGGCAGCGGCAGCGGGTAACCAACCAGCAGCGAGGCGCTGATGCGTAGAGCCGCTTGCAGGCAACAGCCGCAGCGGACAACAACAACAACAGCAGAAACAACAGCAGCAACAACAAATATAGCACAGCAAATTGCCGGCATGGCAGCCACAACATTTACGTTTGTCCGCAAAGTGATTGATGTTGCAAATATTCTTTGCACAGTTGAAAGTTCATTTATTTCAAAAAGGTCCAAAAATAAAGGAAAAATACGGAAAACAATGAAAATGAATTTGGTTAACAAATTGGGAGAAAGTGAAAAATACTAGTAGCAAATTTTAGTTTGGCTATAGGCGCAAAAAAGCTGGAACTGTTCACAAGCTAATAGTGAATATCGCACCTTAAGCTAAAATGAAATGGAACATGAATATTTTGTTTTGTGACAAAAAATTTGTGTGGCCTTGAGAACGAAACGAACGTGTGTGTGTGTGTGTGTGTTTGAATTGATGGTTTGCTGTGTGTGGATTGCCTATTTATTTTGCACTCCACATTAAGTTTAACCCACTTATTTATTACAGGCGATAAATTGACAATTTAAATTTTTTGATAAGTTTTTTTGCATTTGAGGCCAATTTTTATGCACAACTGCTAGTAGCAAAATGACAATAATTTAAATTACTATAACTTAGCGCTGGTATATCGGAGGTGAGCGCATCCCTTGAGCAAATTTCTTGCATGGGCGAAATTACCCAAATGTACCAGGAAAAAAATTTTCTGCCAGCATTTTGTTCAAACTCCACCAAGTTGTTGATATGGTTACTGGTAACCAATGTGTAAAATAATTTTTTTCTTCCGCGGTATTTTGTCGAGTTATACGAGTTTAAATAGCGCTTTTTCGCAGTCACAAATTTTCTTAAAATTCTAATCTCATTTCACAATTATGATAGATAATCAAAAATTGCTGACCTATTAGAACTTTTTCCGTGCTTTTTGGTGGAAATACAATTTTTTGCTAATTTTTTTTTTGAAAAAAATTTACAATAAATTTTTTTTTGCATTTTTTAAACATTGTATATTTTTTTTTCGCAAACAGCTTATTTCGATAGCTGTTTTCTAAACTTTCCAACGATATATAATTTGTATTATATTGTGGTCGGGTCCGCCTTGAATTTTTTTCGACAATAACACAAGTTTACGGAAATGAAAATATTGTCCGACTAGCGACATTTTTCCACGCATTTTAATTTAAAATTTTGCGCTGAGTCCGTATACGAAATTAAAATGTAAGAGAGTAAAACAGTTTTTGAGATAAACCCGAATTTCGGGTTTTGAGATCTATAAAAAGTGCACTCAATTAATTAAATTTTTTTTTTACATATAGTTGGTTGATCCTAAATTTCTTATCTAGTTAGATAATGTTGTTAAAGCAGTTGATAGCAAATTTGTAATGAATAGCTGTCCGTTAGTCTTGCTTAAACTCGAAAACGGCTCGACCGATTTGAATCAGTTTTTCTTCGGTTTGTTCGTTATAAGACCGGGATGGTTCAATACTAAAAAAAAACATACAGTTGCCACCTGTTTGAAAATTTCAGTGTAAGTAAACTACATAATTGGATAAGGCAGATATTACAATATAGGCATCAAAAGAAGGAGGTTTAGAAGGCTTACAGTTGAAAACATTTTTGAGGAGGGTTGCCATCTGTTTCAAAAATTTAATTTAATTTAATTAGTAAACTAATTTAAATATTGTAATATGGATATCAAACTAAAGAGGTTTAAGAAAGCGTGCTATCGAAAATATTCTTGAGCAGGGCTGGCACCTGTTTGAAAAATTTAATACAACTAAGTTTACAAGATAAATTAAATATTGCGAAATGGGTATCAAGAGCTTTAAGAAAGCTTGAGGAAAGTTGCCAACTGTTTCGAAAATTTAGTTCAATTAAATTTATAAGATAAACTAAGTATGTTTTGCAGTATAGGCATCACACGAAAAGTGTTTGAAAAAATTTTGATTTAGAAATATTTTCAGTAGTTCACCTATCTGAAGAGTAAAAACTAAAAGCCAGTACTAACCAAGGCTTTTAAGGCGCACATCAATGTGGAATAATGTAACTCCGACAAGTAAGTTTTTCTTGATGGCAAACAAGGTATTATCATGGTTGGATATGATATGGCCTAATCGAACAATGCATGATGCACTTAACCATGAAATACAAGGAGAACAATCCGAAGTATTAGCCGAAGCAGTTCGTACAAATGTTTCACAATAAATATTTGCGTACGACTCTTTGATAGAAGCTGTGGACACTGGAAATGGTGAAATTTACTTTCTGGATGCTCCCGGAGGGACTGGTAAAACATTCTTAATTTTACTGCTTCTGGCGAGGGTACAGTGAAATTTCCCTAGTATTAACTTCATCTGGAATAGCAGTGTCTTTGTTAGAAGGTGGACGAACTGCACATTCTGCCTTTAAATTGCCACTGAACAGGCAAATCAACGAGACACCAGCTTGCAACATCACCAAAAACAGTGCAATCGCGTAGATTCAGCAGGTATGCAAATTGATGGTTTTGGACAAATGTACAATGGCCCAAAAGAGGTCAATGTAGGCACTGAACAGAACTTTGAAAGATCTTCGTAACAACCAAAACATTTCTGTTGGAGCCATGATTCTGTTATCCACCGATTTTCAATCAGACACATCCAGTTATTACATGACCAACTGCGGTTAACCAACTAAATGCGTTCTTAAAATGATCCAATTTGTTTCGTCATGTGGAGACGCTCCCATAGACGACTAACATACCCAACAAGATCAAAGTGCGGAAATGTTTTCGAAACAATTGTTGGACATTGGTCAAGGTAAAATCGCAGTTGACACCTCGACCGGATTAGTCAGATAACCCACAGATTTCTCAGTGGTTTTTCGGACGTCGGGCCACAATTCAAATATCATAAATGACTGAACCGAACGAGCAATATTTCCACACAAAAAAAAGATATAAAAAATCTCATTGTGATATCCAAAACTTCATTCCGGGACAGGTGTTTTCCTATAAATCAATCGACGCAGTTATCAAGCAGGATGAAGTAGTCAACTATCCAACTGAATTTCTGAATTCGCTGGAATTTCCTAAACTACCACCTCACAATTTGAAATTAAAAGTAGGCTCACTGATCATCATGTTGCGTAACATTAATCAACCTCGACTATCCAATGAAACGGGACTGGCTGTGAGAAAGGTATTGAATAACGTCATCGAGGCAACGATCATCAAGAGTAAAGCCAAAGGGGAGGGTATTTTAATTCCGCGTATCCCGATGATTTCAACGGCCTTGCCATTCGATTTTATGCGGCTGCAATTCCCCGTGCGTTTACTCTTCACTACTAACTAACACCTACACCTTCATCGCTTCTTCCAGCTTCAAATAAATCGCAGAACTTGCTTTAATATCAGAAATCTCTGCTTTAGCATCTGCGATTTGCGCTGATTCTTGATTAATCGTATGCAATAAATCAATTTCTACATTTGACTATGCAAACCGAAAGCTATTGTAATTCAACTGTCTTTCTGAATTTGCATACCCGAAAAATATGTAGAAGCGCATGCATATCTATTGAAAGCCTAATAAATGGGTTTGAAACACACAAATCCCAAATTCGAGCAAGCAAACAAGGTTGCAGAATTTGATTTTGTTTCTGCAGCAGCAATTTCATTGATGAATTCTCATTTACAATTTATCACTATTTGGAAAGACGAAAGTTTTGATTTGAATATCTCGCGGATGGATAGGGTAAATTCAAGGCAATAAAAATTGAATTACTTAAAAAATTATATAAATTTATTTAAGCCTAAAACGCGTATATCAAATTTGGTTCAAAGAAGATAAATTTCCGTGGAACTAATAGTTACGTGCGCACATAAATAATCAGATCTCTTGTACACACACATCTACAGAATATGTATGCGTATCAATTTAAGTAAACTTTACATCTTACAAACATTTAATAAAATATGTATATTTCTAGAAAATATAACCAATGCTTGCGGAAATTAGCATTTACCGCACATTTTACTGTTCCCTTTAAACTGTTTTAAATCTAAACGATCTACGAATAAATCAGAGCACATTTTTACGTGCTGCGAAAAGCCATACAAAGGCGGGGCAGAAGCACAAAAAGGAGATCCGGGAACCCCCTCCCTTGGTTAAAGATCCCACATTCCACCAAGCCTTTGAAGGTCCTGCTGCTCAACATACATAGAACTTACCGGAAACAGAATTGCTCCTATATGCTTTTACTTCGGGAGGAATCTGTTTTGTGAAAATTTTTGTTGGGTTGACGGAAATCCGATTTCTACCATACCAATGAGCGGCAATCGTTATTCGTATTGGTTACGGTTTCCTGCAAAGAACCTTGAGAGATGAGAAATCTATTCCATGACCGCCAATAAGAGTACAACACATTCTCTGAGTGCAATAAGTAAGACTCCATTTGGACCGGGCGATTTGAAGGTATCAAAAAATACAAAAGCATATCTTATGGTATCATCATTCGCGACAGCTCTAAAAAATCCCTGCCTTTCCTCTTGAGAGGGTGTAGTATGTAACTATCAGCTAATCAGTGGGTCTTAATTCCTGACTCCGTAGGGTAACCAGCAGGATTCTCGAGTGGACTCAACTTTGCGGTTTGCATCTCTGTTAGAACTTTTACCAGCCTAGCCGTTTGAACCAAGCCTTCAATACCACAGCAGTATAGCTTTAAGGAATCACTTTGCGCAGAGCGAATTATTTAGAAATTTGACTAAATATCCTTTCATGCAGCGATAACGTTTCCAGTGTATATCGACTGCTGAGTGGAAGATCGACCTATCTGGGCAGCCAGTTCTAAAACGCCCTATCTCAAAAAACTGTTCAAAAACGTCCAATTTCAGAATTTGGTTTACGAACGCCCTACTTCAGAATTCGTTTCAAAAACGCCCTATCTCAGCTGCCGATTCAAAAACGTCCTATATCAGCACATTTTGAATATATTTTGTGAGATACGGCATTTTTGAATCGAACTCTGAAATAGGGTATTCTTCAAACAAATTCTGAGATAGAGTGTTTTTCAATAAAATTCTGAAATAGGGCGTTCTTGAAAAGTTTTTTGAGATAGAGCGTTTGCAAACTGGCTGCCGAGATAGGTCGATCTTCCACTCAGCAGTCGATATCTTCTATACATATAATAAAATTGTAACAGGCCGATGTCTGAACATTAAGATTATTAAAGAAAAATTAATATTGGGGGACTTTATTAAATAGAGTCAAGAATGATAGAATACAAGATTGCGCCAATCGAGCTGAGAGTAACCGGGCGTGACGTCAACAAATACCAGAGTGAGAAAGCAAGACGAACTCGACAAGAAAAAGAGGAAGCAGCGAACAATAGGCAGTATTGCCATGTTTTGAATTTGAAAAAGCACAAAATTTGTATTGGTGTATTTAATGGACTTTATATGCATACATAATTTTATTGTAAGGATGCTGATTCAAATTAATAAAAATTAATGTTTCTTGCACGACGCTCGATTTCTTTTGGAATGATTGAAGGTGCTGCCACATATTTTCCTGTCGCTTATGATTGTCACTGTGCAATGATTTTGCTTAAATTCTTGTAAAGTTCCTTACCATACTTACGATTGCTATATAAATTTTGCTTCAACTTTTTTAACATTTTCAAATTGGGTGTCGTCAAACTAAAAACAAAAGCACCAAAAACTCACCAAGCACCAAAGTCAAAAATTTTCTCGTTTTGAATACCCACTAAATTTGGTGCGAAAAGTACCAAGTTGGAAACATTGGATGTAAACAAAAGTATTGTGTGACGTCAGCGAAAGCGTGGATGCAGTCAAATCGACGAAGAGAGGGTTAGCGGTACGCGAATGGCGCCACCTTCATTTTCTGCATCGTGAAATAGGGCAATAACAGCCAAATCAACAATTTAAGAATTTTGTCTGTATTTTCGTTTGTCTGTCGGTCTGTATGTTTGTACGCGCATCACTGGAAAACTAATGCATGAAATTGAATACTGTTTTCACCGATGTATTGCTAAAGGTCTAGCTTAAAATATAGGATGAAAAAAAGTTAGAGAGTTGCCACCGGTTCCCAAATTGTAGTTAAGTAAATTAATAAGATAAAGTAAATATTGCAATATGGCTGTCAAAATAAAGGGATTTAAGATGGCTTAGAGCCAAAAATATTTTTGTGGAAGTTGCCACATGTTTGAAAATTTTAATTTAATTTAATTAATAAGATAAATTAAATACTGCAGTATGGGTATCATATTTTCGAGGATTGCCACCTGTTTAAAAAATTGAATTTAATTAAATTGAAGCTACGGACGTTCATTTAGTCAATAAGACGCCCTTACTGGCCATCCGGCATAAAGGCACAATGAAAAATCAAAAAAAAAATAATTGTTTACTACTGTTAAGCGGCTGATGCCTCTAATCCTTGTCTAATTTATGTCGAATCCTTACCAATCACTGTAGTAATCCTTACTGCTTACTTTACACGGATTAGACAAGGTTTAAAGATACAGTAGTAAGAGATTTTATTTTTTGTATTTTGAATTGTGTCGTTATTACAGAGTACCATCGCTATTCAGAATCACTGTAAATCCAAGAAATCCGACAACCAAAAAATTGCACAACCCATTAAAATTAGATGCCTTCACTAGCAAAATTAAGGGGATTAATTAGTAGAATACGGTACATAATGGAAACAATTCCAAATCCAATATAACCGCTACCACAAATTGTACTTATTTTTTTCAATCACTCAAATGAATAAGTAAAACACAGCGCGTTTTAGAGAAAAAATCCTTATCCAAAATGGCGTGGCGTCCTAAACGCTAATGCAGGCAATACATTAAAATTTCCATTTAGGTATCTTACTAAAACAAAAGAATTTGCCAACTTAGTTTAGTTTAGTATTATTATGCAAATGAAAAAAATGTCCAATAAAAATTATATAACCGATATCTCTAATCGACCAAACGGGCTGTCATTAATGAAATCGTACCTTTAACATTGTAAAATCCATCATCAAGTATTCTAGTAATTGCATTCCATTGAACTTAGATAAACAGTTATTCAAATTAAAGCTGACAAATACCCTTAATCCTAAATTATTTTTACGAAAGTCAGCACAAAGCTATTTTTGCCGACAATATTTCATAGCGCTCCACAAATATACACACATAACACAGCATCTTTCTAAATCATCCACTAGCAAGTATGTATGTATATACATATGTATGTATGTATGTATGTACTTACATAGTACCATTTCAGAATTTTGGTCATCATTTGTTGTAGCAATTAAAAGCAATCGCAGTTGCCAACACTTACAAAAGGCATGCCATTTGTGTTTGGCATTTGTGTTGGTAATGGCGACCAATCAATGTTCTGCAGCAAGAGTGCTACTGCTGTTGTTGCTGCCACCACCACTTTTGGCTACTCCGCTTAATGACCAAGGCTCGAATGATAGCATTAATAAATGTAGATAGTTACCGTAGTGCTGAAGTCATAAAAGCGGCAGTAAATAGCACTGGCCAGCAACAGTCAGTAGCATGAAGCTTCTATTTTATGTACATACTACTATGTGTGCAGGCATGTGCTGCGATGCGCCTAAAAAGACCAACCAGTACAACATCAGTTTGTCTACCATGCATATGTACATGCCTACATACATACATTATGCTTAAAGCAAACCCAACAAGCAATTCAGTAAACGTTTTTAAAAATAACTTAAATTAAGTTTGCTATAAGCTAAGCTTATTAAAAGTTTTTTCAAATAAACCTTTAATAAGTTTTGAGAGCGAATGTTTATAAATAACTTAAACTTATAAATGAAATGTAAATGCCAACGACATGAAGTAGTAAATATAAAATTTTTTCAATCGTAAGTGACGTGTTTACGTTTTTTAAAATATATTATTAAAAGAAAAAATTAAATAAAACCGATGTAGTAAAAAAAGTCCAATCCAGGACCCGCTGCGCTAATCGGTGGAGCATTCGAGTCTTCAAATGATGAGTTCCCCTTATCCTTTCTTAGTTTAACATTCAATTAAAAATGTATTAAATTTTTTTCAGAAAAGTTCATCAATGAGAATGGCGGCGATGAAGCGGAATATATAGCTGCATCGATGTCGCTTTTCCAATTTGCCAATAACCGCAAGTAATTGAAAGCACGCAACAAGATGTAATAATTAACTTTTTTATGCTTAATTTGTATGTGTTATTGTGAATTTGTATGCTAAAATGTCTATTCCCTATTTATATTTTCGCGACTGTAGATGAGTCCGCCGAAAATTCGCATTTCGTTTAGTTTCTAGATGTTAAGCAATCTATGTATGAGTTTTTAATGAAATATCTTTAAATAAAGGGTTATAAAAATGTTTATCAAAAGCTTTCTTTTGAAAATTTTGAGTAAGTTTATATTCATACGCTTATAAAAAACTTTTTTTGAACCTTTATTACAAGTTTATATATCTACGCTTATAACCAATGTTCCTTTTCGATTATACTACGCTTACTTTCAAGCGTTTTATAAACAAAAAATCAACGTTTTGTAAGCTTAATGTTTATGATTGAAAACTTAAAAAAAACTTTCTTTAAGTTTATTTTGCTTATTGGGAATTTTCATGTCTGTGGTTGTTTGAGTTGTTGCCATGTACGCCAGTTGTAGACATTTCATGATTTTGGCAACCCAATTGAGGCTGATGTTCCCAGAAATTTTTGTGAATTCCAAAGAATTATTCGACGCTGTGCAAAAATCAACAATAATTGGTTGATGGTGTCCGCACGTTTGTACTTCCGTATTAATTATCTCCAATGTGCATGTACAGACCTTGGAAAGATTTAAGTAGACGGGTGATTTTTTTGAGGTTAGGATTTTCATGCATTAGTATTTGACAGATCACGTGGGATTTCAGACATGGTGTCAAAGAGAAAGATGCTCAGTATGCTTTGAAATTTCATCATGAATAGACTTACTAACGAGCAACGCTTGCAAATCATTGAATTTTATTACCAAAATCAGTGTTCGGTTCGAATGGACCACCTAAGACGCAGCCGCGGTCAACATTTAAATGAAATTATCTTCAAAAAGTAAATGTCATGGACCAATCTAACGTTTCAAATAAAGAACCGATGAGATTTTGCAAATTTTATGCGTTTTTTTTTAAAAAAAGTTATCAAGCTCTTAAAAAATCACCCGTTACTAAAAGCCTATGCACAAACACGCTACATTAGTAAGCACATACATACATACATGTGTGTTTTATATACCTAGTTATACACTTTTAGAAAAGTGATTGTCTATTGCCAATTCACTTACGTAGAAATGTCAGGCATATTAACAGCTGTAGTGAAGCCTCCACATATCTACTTATGTATGTACATAAAAATGTTATTAGCACACCCACAAACAAATCCATGCAAACAGAAGAATTCGCACACTTCATGACATCAGCTTTGTGTAGAGGATTGGATGTGCTGCATGGTACTGAAATTTTCAGAAAATAAAATAGCAGAAACAAATGTTCTTCGCATAATGACCAAATACGTAGTATCCACTGTGAGCAGTTAGCGAAAAAAGTGAATCCAAAAAGCTTGCAAATATATACCGGGTGTCGTAGATCACCCGTACACCATTTTTGAAATGGAAAAAATGGTACATCCTTTTTCCACGGATTCGGATTCTGTAGATAAAAATGCGAGACTTTTTGTTAAAACTTTTCTTTTTTTTCGGATGTGCCTTTGTCAACCTCTAAATGACCTTCGAACTTTACCTGGTTTTGGCCCTCTAAAATGGAGGAAAATATTTTTATTGGAAAACGAAAAAATATGAATTACTAAGTCGGGGATACTCCAGCTCTTGGTCATATTACCGTCTTCCGCTTTCGTCCGGAAGTGGGTTAAATAGGATGGAAGTCCATTCTTTTTATCATAGATTCAGATTCTGCCAAAGTTGCTGACAAATGTTTTTTATATTTGTTGATTGTTTCTGAATATTCTGAATATTTCACTATTTCTCCTAATTCCTTGTTAGCCTAAATAATAGAAGATCAAAATAAAGCGTTTCTATTATTTAATTAGTAAAATCTTTTCTTACAAATTTATTTTTTAAATTGTATTTATTTTAAGCTCGACCTATAATTGCTTTTTCAGAGTAAGCAATAAGAAGGCACTTCTCGAGTCCAATTATATTTGCCTTTAGGGTTTTATTAATATTTCTGGCGGTTGTGAGTTCTTGAACTAAAGCAGAGCCGCATCTTTTTTGTGGGATTTCATAACTTCTTTTTTTCCTCAGATTTAGAGTGATGATCCATGTTTACTATTCAATAACATTCCGGTTCATAAATTCATCTCTCCCCTCGCCTGCTTAAACCGACACTCATCTTACGCTAAAATGCTAGGCAAACGATTTCTATGATTTGTTTTTTTTTTCGATCGTTGCGAGAACTCATTATCATCAACTAAACTCTCTGCCACTGAAGTACTATTTTAGCATAAGATTCCCAAGTAGGCGGAAAAGAAGATATTAACACTCTACTTGATAGTATTGATATTTATATAGAGAGCCCAAAACTCGACGGTAAGGTGGGAGGAGGCATCTTCTCTCTCTTAAAATTTATTTTAGATTACCAGACTACTGCAACGTAGTCAAAGCTAAGGTTTCAGCTGTCATGGAGGCTCTAGAGAATCTCGGAACCTAGATCCTTTGGAGACACGTCTTCATTTTTAGTGATAGCTAGGCTGCAATAAAATCTCTAGGCTCTTTCACGTTTTATTCAAAGATTGCGCTGGACCCTCTAGACTTAACTACCTGATCATAGGGACATAGATGGAAACTGTATGGCAGACGAACTTGCAAGGCAAGGCACAACCAAGCAGATTCTTAATGGTAAAGAAAGCATTGGTATGCCATACAACGCTTGTAAGCTGCTATTAAGGGAACTTGTAAACATGAAATCTGGCGAAAGATGGAGGCAAAGTACGACTGGTCGAATTTTTATGCATACGTGGCCTCAATGGGAGCAGAAACGGTCACGAAGCGTATTATATATAAGGATATATCTAACGTTATAGGAGCTTTGAGCGGAAACTGTCTAATAAAAAATTGTGCATATACACTCGGCATGCCTTTCTGAAGGTATTGTAGAAGCTATAAGAACTACGAAGAGGATAAAATGGTTTTACATCTTTTTTGTAAATGTCTCGCAGGCTACGGCATTTGGTATCACCGTTTTTGGCTGACTTAAGTGAGGTTTCAAACACCGAGGCAAGTTGCCTATTTAATGAGATTCATAAGTGACGCGAAGTGTTTTAGCAGAAGGGATAATAGAATGATGTCATACTGTGGTAACACACTGGACCCTCTACTGATGGCTCTTACCTACTTACCTACTTGTACTCACCAAAAGTATACATCTATCATTCTTAAGCTAATTATAAGGTTCCTTATTTGTGTTTGAACCTAACTGAAGAGCACAAAGCTTTCAATACCAGTACATTCAGTACACAACTGCAAGGGAAATCAAAATTTTTCAACTGTAAAACTCAATGCTGAATTCACTTAAATCATTTCAAGCAGACGTTGGCCAAACTTCAGTAACAGCAATATAATTGGCAGTAAGATTTTCTTGACTGAAAAACTTTCTGATAGACTAGCAAATACCTGCTACAGCCAGCTTATCTTCTTCCAATTGAGTTTTCACACAATTCAAATTTCACTTACTTAAGTATTCAATGTTCGACGCTGCTGCTTGCATTCTAATTTCCTGACTAAGCCAATATTCAGACAGTGTTCAAATGGAACTTAATGGCCATGGCCACTGTAGTACATGTATTCACTTGGTGTGTGTGTGTGTGGGTGGGAGGTATAAGCGTGCGCTCTGAGTAGATTATGATTTATTTGATGTTTTGACTATATTAACCTTAAAAAAGTGGCTATTGAATAATAAATTATTAACGTAGGTAAACAATGAACGTCTTACTTGCTTTAATATTGCAAGTAATCGATGTCCAAACTGTAAGAATAATAAAAACTTAAAGTTTTCTTTGAAGAAAATCTTTATTATTAGTACCATTACTACCATCAAGCCCGCTTTCTTTTGATTTGATTGGCCATAAATCTCAAAGTTTATCATACGCCCTGTTGACTGCACTTGACCTCACTTGACTAGAAATGACTTCACATTTTTCACTTAAATTAAGCCCTTTTCTATTTATTATCATTTTATTTTTTTGTTTTAAAGCTGTCACTAGCAAACAAATAATTTTCACATTTTTTTTATTGCTTGGCATCCATACAAAGAATTGCTTCGCAAACACAACTAGCAAATAATAGTTTATTGCAAACGGGAGTAAAACAAGTAAGTAGCAAATAAATGGCTATGTTAAAGGAAAAAGGCAGTCAACGAAATTAGCAGTGGGTAATAAAAATGAAAACCATATTAAATTGCCTTAAGCGCCCACAAAATGCGCTGAACTAGTTGGCCATCTGCCCAATTACGAATAACAAGTAGGAATGGCATGAAAAGAAAGCGCTGAACAATTATTTTTTTACAGCCAGGAAATGACAATTCCTGCAGTTAGGGTAGTGGGTGTGGGAGGGAGCAGCACTGCGCTTGAGGAAATAAATATGGCAAATAAGAAGATGGAAAGCAACTTGATAACCAGATTTTACAAATAATTTTGTTTTAAATTTTATAACAACCATTTTTATAAATCAGTCAAATAAAATTTAGCAGTCTTTTTCTGTCACATGTACGATCTGTTAGAACTGTTAATCCGTAAGAATCTTATATGGTGGAATCACGTTAATTCATGCTCCGTAACAACCCGTTGGCCGATGAAAAATTAAGTCAGTTCGCGAAATTTCCATACATTTTGATACCCTCGCAAATTCGTATATTTTTACAATGCAAGTTATTTAGTCGTAATTGATTTTCGAAAATCTATTGCAATACGTACTATAAAGCAAAATTCCACGCAGTTATAAATCATAGTAACGTTTACGTTTACCGTAAACGTTTCTGTTTGACATTTTTTTGTGTGCATTTTTTTCCTGGTCAGTTAAAATAGAATCATCGCTTATTCGAAAACCCATTTATTTCCAAAATACTACTAGTCCCTTGTGAATTTAAATTGTCTGGATTTTACTACTTATTATTTAGTAGTAGATCAGACTCCCAATCAATAACGCGGGACATGTGCTTACCAAACCTCAAGCAACAACAGCAGGGGGGCTATAGGGGAGTTTTCCTTACACTACCTCTGCTGCTAGGGATACCCTGCCAAACCTACCTTCAATATTTATCCTTATGCATGGGGAGGCCTTAAAGGCTCCCTGAAGCTGAGTTCTGCTCAAATCCCAGTACTGAGCTCGAACTTACACATAGTGCAATCTTTTCTGAGGGCTACAAAACTGACACGGAGTCAGTATCTGGGGTCTATATCAAAGGTAAAGGGGACAATATACGTGTCTGTAGTGACAGGAACGACGCACTTAAAGCATTCGCCAGCCCTCTAACTACTTCCAAACTACTTAGGCAAAGCAGGTTTCCACTAAATTATGTTGGAACACTTGACGAACTCGTTTTGCTCTGGACGGCCGGGTCACTCGATGATACCAGGTAATGAGACTTCTGATGATTTGGCTAGAGTGGGAGAAGACCAGACATTCCTTGGTCCACGTCTAGTTGTATTTAACACTCCCACCTCCGATTATTGAAGCCACAATCAGAAACTGGGTGACTGAGGGCTTCGCGTGGCGGCAGGACGAATACCTGGGCTCTGTAACACCCATATATTAAAAGGGACTACGAAAATATTTAGTACAAAAGCACGATAAATCGATAACTCTATTCATAATCATACTGATAAAACGAAATTTAAATTACCTATAACATAGACCAAAATATGGTGTCTAAGCGCGCGTGTCCCTAATCACGTAGGCAACCAAAAGTGAAAGTCACATCTCTGAAAATCGGCACCAAAGCTTAGAAAGTAATACATAACCATTGAATAATACACAAATTATAGTTTAAAGCTGAAATAAAGCAGCCAGTGAATGTCTATATTGCTCAATGGAAGACCTCCATCCACGTACGCGCCATATGAACTTCATAAATCTTATTCACATACCAACTGCGGCAACTCAAGTACATATTAAATTTAAAAAGCAATATTTTTTAAATTCATATGAACATCGCATGGCTGATTGACAACGGAGTGACATCAATGGCAGCTATGTCAGTTGTTACGAAAACGTTGGCAACAATTTAACGCCAACGCACAACATGGCGACATTCTGCCAACAGCATTGACATTCTTCAATATGCACTCACTCAAAGGGCTGATGATAGACTACCACTACTACTTTACCATCATAAACATATGTATGTACATACATATATAGTACATATAAACATGCACATTTACATATGCAGCTGATAGACTGATAGTTACGTACATACGGCATACTGGTAATTTGCTGATGTTGCAACAGTTGCACGAGTACTGCTCTTGATGGTTTTTGCAAGTGCAAGAGCGCCGTTATTTTTCTTTCTTTTTCTACGCTTGTATCCTTTTTGTTATTCCGAATTTCCGTCAAGCATATTTTTCTGTGCAGTTGCAAGCGCTCTTTACCTCTTTCAGCTCTCTTCCATTCGTTTTGCTCTCTGTTTGGCATGCTGTCGTCATCATACATCGAATTCTTGTTTGCAGTGTATTTGCATTTTTGCCCTCTTGACATGTTTGTCGCACGCTGACTGACGTTTAGCGCATCAGCCGCTATCATATGCAAACATACAAATATAGACACAAATATACATATGTTCACAAAAAATATATTCATGCATTATCTTCAGTAGTACCGTTCGTGTATATATGGGACATTCCACTCCAAACTGGACGCCATTTGACTTTTGAATCTCCGAGTTTTTCATAATTTTTTATGTTATACGTACATATTACCAATTGAGAGAGGCCTCCCTGATTTTTTTTTATTTTTTTTTTGTCCAGTCGTTTTCGAGTTATCGAATTTTCTTTTAAGAAACTTTCCTCCTTTTTTTAAATGCCCATAAATTTGCGAAAGATAGGCCGATTAATATCTTTTTTGGAAGTTTTTCCCTTTCTAATCACTTTTGGAATATATGTATGTAAGCTCGAAAAAATTTTCAAAACTGTGTTTCTATAAAATTTTCAAATTTTTAATATAAAATGTTGATAGCCAAAAAAATACGTACAGATCGATTTTCTTTAAATGAAATTCTTCTAAGAAACTGCTCCATGTGATCTATTTTTCGAATTTTTTTATTAAATCAAAAACTAAAAATGTTGACCTACTCAACGCTAAGAACTCTGGCTGCGTCAAATCAAATGCATTGATCAAAAAGATAAAAATACGGCATTGTAGAGGAAGTGCTACGCCGCCACGACTTATCACTTGTCGTAATCGATTGGTGAATTCTTGTATGAAATATGAACAGGAAATAATGTTACTCATACGTCATGTACGAGTAGCCAAGCGCTTAAAAAATGTTTTAGGGAAACCGTAAACAATTGATTTGAAAAAAAAATAAAAATTTTTTTAAATATACTAATCGGCCCATTTTTTTGCAAAGTTATGGTCATTTAAAAATTATTAACTTTTTTCTTGTTTGCAAAATCGCTTACACGAAAATGGCTGGACAAAAAAAAATTAATAAACCAGAGAGGTTTCTCTCACTTGGTATAAAACATAACAAATTAAGAAAAAAAATCGGAAAAAATATAGAAAAGGCAAATGGTGTCCGCTTTGGCGTGGAATGCTCCATATACGTACAAACATTTGTAAATATATATATATGCATTTGTATGTCTTTATTGGATTTGTATTCGCAGCTGCTTCACTCTAAAAAGTCCTTTATGTCCCTTTTATTATTGTTGTTGCAAGTTCTATGCTTGTTTGCTTTGCACTTAGGTGCATACATAAGTACATACATATGTACATATAATCACATTGTCGATGCCAAACGCTGCTCATCATCCTCTCAAGCCACCCACTTTTGTGCTCTCGTGCAGTCATATACATTTTTATGCTTTTTTTTTTTTTTGTTACTCTCATTCTGCTATGACGATGTCACTGTTACATGTTTAGATTTTTGTATTGTTGCTGTTATTGTCGACGGCGCAACTACATAAGTGCAATTCAAATATTGTATAATTTGGGCGCTGCACGGCCCTGTGCTATCGCTGTCATTGGGGGAAAAACTAAACTGTTGGTAACGCAAATGTGATTAGCATTTTTTAACGAGGTAGTTTTAATGGTTACGCGATCATTTTGAAAACGTACCAATAACTTTTAAGTTCTATGCATTTAGACAACTTAAGTTTAAATTGTAATTATTTCTAGGAAGTAAACTAAAAATTATGTGCTGAGTGTCACATAGTAAGTGGCGCTAAATCGGAGTAACTAAATAACGTACAAGTGCATCTATCGAGTTACCGACTAAACGATGAGTATGCAAAGAATTTTGAAATTAATGGCAGGTAGGTGAAGTTAAAAAATGTCGTTAAGTGGCATTAATCTTCTTCTTACGTGGGGAATAAGCAAAATATGGTAAGTTGCTTGAAAAAAAATTCAAAATATTTTTAGTTTGTTAAAACACCTTTATTACTTTTATCTTTTCTACATAATTGCCAAATAATTTCAAGACATTTCTTTTATATGTAGGTCTACTACCCAAAACGTCCTCAAAAGCGCATTTTTTTAGGTTCTTAAGTTCTACGTTAACCGCATTAAATTTTTCTGCATTGCTGCCGAAGACTATCCGCTTAAATTTTTAGAAATAACCAGAAATCACACGGCGCCAGATCCGGGGAATGTGTTTCCGGGCGAATTCACTCGACCGCAGAAAGCACAATAATTATCGTGGTGTAATACTAGCGCACTTCCTCTTTGTTTATTTGCTAACGCCTTTAGAACCCCATCGCCATACTTGTGACCCATAGAATAATAGAACATGATCGATTCCTATGCCGCATCAAAAATCTTGATCCTTTTAGTGGTGGTTTTAGTGTTAACTAATTTTAAGTCCAAGTATTTAGAATACGTGAGCTTGTAGTTCAAAAGGACTCCCGCATATAATAAAATACGAGTAGAGAGTACGTAGCTGATAGGCGTAGATGAGCACTGATTCTGAACGTATCATGCAGAGATTTTCACATTTTACCTATGTATGTAGTTGCTCCACTATTTTCTCTTTCCTTTGGCAATTATGCTGTATTAGGTCTTGATTTACTTTTATGGTTTCTTGCACGAGCAGCCCCCCGTGTACATATGTCTACTTCATCTTCTGCCCCTCATCTGTGACTATTTTAAGGAGATACTTTTGAAGTGTACTTATTCAATTTCAAGTAACTTCATCAAACGTACATCTTTTAAAGCTTCTCATTTTAGTCATTATATTTATCTAGCACGTTTCATCAATTTGATCAAGTACGCTTCAGGGAAAATGCTTAAAAACATCTGGATAACAATTCATGTCCAATTTCATTTCTCACAAAAATTTCTAAGCGAAAACAAAAGATTATCCTGCCATAGGCAACATCCACTGTAAACAAAATGTTCCACTTAAATATAATAAGTATACATAGATAATTAAATAAAATAATTTCATGACTAGAGAAGGTTTATTTCAGGAAACTGTTAACCATCAAAACAACGTTAGTACAAAGCCGATATCACAAACAAATCAACCCTCAATATTAGGTTATCTTCACATTTCAACTAATCGTTGCTATTAGCATCCTACGAGTGCTGTTTAAGCGTGTCCTGCTTATTTTATTACATTCAAATTTCTCGTCGTTTTAATAGCAAAAGTCCCCTTTCTATGGGAAAACCCCCCTATTGCGTATTAATATTTTTGTGTTCAGTCTGTTTACAACTGTTTTTGATATAATTTATTTCTTTGTTTCGTTGATAATTTACACGAAAAAATCCCATTCAGGCACTGTCGCTGTTTTTTGGGTTTAATAAAAAAAAATAGCTTTAAATTATAAATTCTATTGCCGCGTCATCTGTTGCTAAGAGCCACAAAATGCAACCCGTATTACAACCATAATAGCGGCAGACAGAAAAAATAAAACAAATTTACGTTTATATATCTACAGTAAAAAATTTAAAGCTGGGCGTGAAATTATTCCCAGCAAGCAAAAATTATGCAAAATAAAATTAATGATGTCTTAATGCTGATTTTTAGTTAATTATCTGATCAAAATAGTACCCTGACAAACGGCAGTAATGCAGATTAATGAGCAGCTTAGTCGTGGGTTCGCGTCCAACGGCCAGTAGAAATTTCATTTTTTTTTACTTTTTTTCATTATTATTTTTATTTTTTCTGTAATTAAAAAAGTAAAAGAAAAAATAAAGTGCGATGAAATATATAAATTAAGTTAAATAAAAAATTTAAAAAAATGGTATAAAAAATATTTGGCAATCACTCGAACCGGCTACCGCGGCCGAAAACTGTATATGTAGCTTCGGTTGCTTGCTTGTACAATAGACAACAGCTGGGCGCTTTGGTCAGTGTTGTCATCAAAAATTCCTCTGAGCCACATTAATTTTGACGATTAGCTGCCAGACGTAATCCGAATCAACTGCAGTTAAATCCGAATGAACCTAAAAGAACATAAAAAAGTAAAAATTACTATAAAATAGGAAAAAAAAATTATTGAGACAAGTCTCTAAATATTAAATGATATGAAAAACATATTGTTTCTTTAAAAAAAAAATAAACTCAAAAAATGTGAAGAAAATAATAATAAATAAAAAAAGATAAAGGTAAAAGAAAATCCTGAAAACTTGGTTAAATTAAAAATACATATATTTCTTTTTAAAATAACATAATAAATTAAAATAAAAAGGAAAAAATGAAATAAGTTCCTAAAAACTTAATTAAATTACAAAATAAATATTTGTCTTTTTAAAGCAATAAAATCTAAAAACTAAAAGAAATTTTAATCAAAATGGAAAAAATAATCAAAAAAAGTAAAACAAGTTCCTAAAAATTAAATGAAATTTACAAACATTATGTTTGCCTTTTTAAAACAATAAAGTATAAAAATTAAAAGAAAATTAAATTAAAAAAGAAATTAATATTTATTAAAAAACAAAATACGTTTCTAAATAATAAATGAAATTAACAAAGATGTATATAATATAAATTCTTAAAGTATAAAATCTAAAAATTAACATCAACTTTTATTAGACAAAGCGAAAAAAATTTAAAAAAGAAAAAAAAAGTCTTGCTAAAAATTTAAAGAAATTTAAAAAATATATATATTTTTATTTTTAAAACCATAAAATCAAAAAATTAAATTTGAGGTTTGAGTCATCGGGAAGTGTAATTTTTTTATTCTCTTCTTTAACTATGTATATCATTTTT
>NW_023458556.1:38897491-38923624 GCF_013731165.1 Rhagoletis pomonella | reverse complement strand
GAAGTGTAATTTTTTTATTCTCTTCTTTAACTATGTATATCATTTTTTATTTAATTTTTTTAATTCATAGCTTTTATTCTTTAAAAAAAAAGATTTTTTTTAAATTTCATAACATTTTTATGATATTTATATATTTGCGTTTATTTTTTTTAATGAGTGTGTGGTTAAACAAGAATTTTTTCTCGCTTCATTTTCGCGGTTTTAGAGTAAAGTAGAAAGTAATTATCTTTTCCTTCATATTGGTCCCTTTGTGACCTGCGGAGAGCCAGTCGACAAATTAGTGACTTTTTTTTAGACTAGAAACGTGAGACAGCTTAATGAATTCCAAATAGATTCAAAATCCATGTTCACCATGAAAAGTCTCTATTAGAGTACGATTGTTAGTACGAATTTTTGGTTCGGTGGTGCTAGCGTTGTGGTTGCGTATATCAACACAGCTGTTGCTTTTACGGTGTTTATGGAAGTGCATGCATCTATGTACATATGTACATATATACTGGCAGAACCATTTTGGTGGTTTGTTTGATTTACAGACAATATGGCAAGCTCACAAATAAACAGGCGACCAGTAAACTGTCAATGCGTCGCTGACGCAGGCTGGTGCTTTATTGACGTGCTAATGTCAGTTTAATGGTGTCAGTTTAAATGACCACTTAAACTCTTCTTTTTCGTTTAAATAATTTATATAAGTTTTACAACATTTAATATTTGCAAACGCGTTTTTTAATTCCACTGCATTGCTATAAAATTCAATTAATTTTTTTACATTTCATAGTTTTTTTATGTCAACATTTTGGTAAAAAAAATTGTTAAGCATATTAAAGTACGAGCATTTGGTAATTTGGTTTTGTTGGTTTTGGCAGACATATGAAAATACATACATATGTATATTTTTATTTAATTTATTAGAGCAGACATATTAAGTTAAGGTGTTAAAAAATTTGTGCAATTATAGAGTGATGATTTCATTCCTATTTATGTTTTTTGTTTTGCTTTAATGCAACGATTAATATTTAATTAAATAAATGCAAATTATTCGCGGAAAACGTTCAGGTCAATGCAATAATTAATTTTTTTTTTTTTTTGTAACGCGCAATGTGTGGATTTATTTCACAAATTAATATGAGTAATGATGCAAGCAGTACTTAGTGTAAAGTTTAAAATATTCAATGATCCATGGAATGTTATGGTTGTGATGCAGATTAGTGAAAAAGAATAACCACTTTTTTGGCCTGTCAATCAGCTCTAGTAATAAACCGCGAGCGTTCATATGTAGATGCCTGCTGCACTAAGATTTGCCAGATAGTCAAAGAGGAAAACAGTTGTGGTGACGCAAACAACTTCAAGCCAGAGTAGGACATGAAAGTAACAAGCATGCAATTTCTTCCTCATCGGTAGCTTTGATATAAAGCAATAATTGCTGCTTATAATTCCGGTCACTTGCAGAAGAGAGCCGAGATTTTCAGCTTTATAGTGATGAGCTGAATTGAGATTAGATAGCGCGGTTCCCATACCTTGTAGTTTTCTATGGCTTGTCACTTTAGATAGTTACCGAAGGTAGGCTAAGAGGAGAAACCATAAGCTGAATTGCATGCTATTTTATGGCTGCGTGTTCTGTTGGAAAAACATTTTTTTCCCAATTTGTTTTTGTTTCGCCTGCTAAATTATGGGAACAATTTATTCGCAAGGAATTGGCGAAAAAGCTTAGATATTTAGGAGGTAGTGAATACTTAGGTAGCAGTAGTATTTAGCCTCCTAAACACTAATGGCCTTATTCAGAAAAAATAAAATAGGTTTATAGAGCCTTATAAATTGACGTTTTCATATATTGTTCAATTTGTTAACCTCTTATAAAGCTACATTATTTTTTATGAATAAGACCATGTATATATCTAGGCAATTTGAGAGTAATAAATACTAAGATGCTAAAGTATTAGGTTCATTTTTACGGTTAAGGAATATAAAAAACGATCTGTAAATTTTTTATTTTGTTGGAGATTGCGAGAGCATGAAATGCTTCGTGATTTTTGGGATTTTATGAAACTTTTTAAGATACTCCCAAAATTTTTTGTGATTTTTCGAGATTCTTCTGCTTTTCGGGACTAGTTTAGGGACTTTGATGATTTTACAGAAACTTTTTTATTCCAGCAGGACTTTTCGGGTTTCTTCGTGTTACATTTTTAAGGAACATTTTGAGATTTTCGGGCTTCTTCGAGATTTTCTCGCGGATTTTTTAAGAACTAAATATTTAACATAAATTTTCAGGATTCTAGGTGATATATTTCCGGGACTTTTCAGCGTGTTGGGATTATTTCGAGATTTTTGTAGCTTTTCGATAGGTATTCGTGGTTCGTATTACTACGGACAGACTCCAGAACGATAGCTCGTTTAAGTTAAAAGCTGGCAAATGTTTCAGATAAAAAGTTTGTCAAGAAAGAGACCGTAAAAAAACAAATTAAGTTGCTGAAGCAAAACAGACGACGGGAATTACGTTTCTTATCGCATTGAATAAGAGTTGGATACGCTGAAAAATTAATAGCAACAAAATTTACAAAAATTTAAAAAAAATTCACGGAAGTCCTCGTGGCTAAAGAAGCAGATATTTCGTGATATCGGATACAATGAAAAGTGATTTATAGTATATGTGACGGGATAGAGATTATTTCCATTTTACACTTACATGAAGTAGTCCAACATCGCTCCATCTCACTTTGGTACAGCAGTCTTAGAGAGATTTCAAAGGAATAACCATTCACTGTCAACTGTCGCCAACTAAGAGAAATAAATGTAAAAATTGGCCAATGACTTTCAAAACTTTCAAGCAAAATGGTCTTCAGCAGCTGCGATGGAGCCAGACACTATCAAAAAAAAACCGGGTCCCAGAAAAAATTAAACTTTGTACTGCAAAATTTTGATGTTTGTCTTTCTACTTTTTTTAGAATTTTTTTGTTAATTCTACAAATAAAATTCTTTAATAAATACCACAGATGCATCAGTATCTTGACTTTCATTTGTTCTCAATGATTTGAGCATGTCCTTTTCGTCTTAAATAAAAAAGGCTTACGCACGTCTTTAATATGCAATAAAAATCATTTCTCTTTATAAATTAATTTTGCCACATCTGTGGAAAAACTTCAATGAAACTATTAAATAACTAGCAGGCCAACAAAATCAAATCCACGTCCATCAACACATTAACGCAGCAATATAATGGAAGCATCATCAGCTGCTGTACTCGCATTGAAAGGCAAACCAAAGTGGGAATATGAAAATGCGCAAATGTCAACGCACAACAGCTGAATGTCAACAATTTGGACTTAATGAAGAGACAATTGCAACAAAAATGAAAAGAGTATGAATAGAAGAAAAAATATATATAAATAAATAAAAAACTAGTGGCCTGTGATTAGGGGCACAAATGAATAGAATACAAAGATAGTAGTGAACAACTTTTGCTGTGGGGCGAAAAATAATTAAAGGTCGGAAAAAACGACAGAAAAAGCAGAAGCCGGCTAATGAAAAGGAAATGAGTGGTATTAAGGACGAATAGTGGATGGAACAATGCAACAAAGGAAGAAATAAAGTGAATAAATAAACCAAAGACAAACACTTCAATTGAAAGCAGGAAAGATACTAGAAAACAGCAAACCAAGGAAGACGCTACAAGAAGGGCAAACAGATGTATGTATGTATGTATGTTAACGATCTATGAAATATTGAAATAATGAAAAATCACTCTAACGATCATACTAACAATAGCAACACCTTTTTGAAATGGCTTTGACATTTTCGTCAATTCCACTGCCTTTTTGAGTTGCAAGCTTTACGTATGTGCAGATGTGTGTATAGCCATAAAAATCCTTGTTTGATATTTTTGTTACAATTTTTGCTAATGTGCGTAGTAAATACGCAGACAGACAGCCATCAAAGCTGGCAGGCTGCTGGCAATGAACACATAAGGAGAGCAATTTCACAATTTTATTTGTTTATGCGATTATTCGTATGTACTCCCGTCAGTATGTATGTATGTCGAAAATGTTTGTGTAAAAGTGAGTGTACTTATTGTGACCTGAAGCAGACATAAATCACCGCTGGTGCACAAATTCCATTAGCTCAACACAAGGACAGCGCACCATAAACAAATATTTATATGTATCTACATTTGTGTCAGTATTTGTATTTATGTATGTGCGTTTGTGTATTAAGCGAAGGAGCGTCAGCAAATTAGACCGATGATGTGGCAACTCTGGCAAGGTGGCGACATTGAACTGGGAGTGCCTTTGGCATAGAAATGACACAGCTGGCCATCATCAATAGTAACGTCAGCACAGATGTTCAAACCAAGACGATGATCAACGCACAAACAGAAAAGATACATACATACATAGTTATGTAAATACTATATGGGTCAATCCATGATAAATCGACCAATGGGTGAAATGGGCCATTTTTGATTTGCCTGAATTTTGGTCAAAGCTTTTCTTTTATCATATTACAAAGTTTTACCAAAATAAAAAATTATTTTTTTTCGAAAGTTCAAAATATCACAATTTCTCGGCTTTTGCACGTTAATTTTTTAAATATCTCGAAAAATTGTGTTAAAGGTGATATTTGAGGCCATATAAAAAATTATTTAAAAAATACACAGTTTTGATATCTAAAAAATCGTAAAAGCAAAAACTTATGAACATTTTTTGGCTAAATTTTTTTTATACAATACAATACCTCCTGTTTGTCTTAAAAGATCCTGAAATATTCAAGAAGTAGTTTTTTTTAAGATACACGAATTTTTAAACTTTGACAAATATTTGTTTTTCATCTCTAAATAAAGTTAGGCTAAATCTTTTATTAAATTTTTTCATATTATCATGTCTTTTTGAAAATTCCAGGACCTTTTGAGGTCAGTTAGAGGTATTGCATAAAATATATAGAATTTTTTTGCGATTTTTATAAATTTCAGAATTCTTTAATTTATTTAATTTTTAAATTTTTTCTAATATATTTTCTTTACTTAGCCCCTGATATTACCTTAAAATCGCGTCTAGAACCGTTTTTGTAGCTATGTATAATAGTTTTTGAGATATTCTAAAAAAAAATTGCAAAATCCGGGATATTGTAAAATTTTGATCTTTCGAATAATTTTTTACATTTGGTAGAACTTCCTCATATGATAAAAAAGTTCTGAAAAAAATTCATGCAAACCAAAGTAGTCAATTCCAACCATTGGTCTATTTGACATGGAATGGCCCATATATACTTGTAACTGCATACGACTATATTTGTAGAATATATGTATTTGAGTAAGCTGAAGAGTTGAAAGAGCAGTAAGAGTTTGAAGGCGCAACATGGCATTCAGCGAAGCAGCAGCAGTCAAGGGTACACGTCTGGCAACTGACGATGCACACATGTACATACTACAGATATATATACGGCGTTAAATAACTGCATCGAATTGCTTTGTTAAACTGGTTTGAAGTGAAAGTGCAGATGGAATAGGAAAAGTCAGCGGAGAAGTTCCAAGACTTAACGAGCACGAATACAATGTTTTCATGGGCAAAGGTAGAAGGTACTGCTCGTATATATGTATGTATTTATTTCGATGAATGTTAGTTCATTTGTCAAACTGTCAACACAAACAAACGTGAGTACACATATGTACAATATATGCTCGCATTTCATGAACAAAAGAATTGTGTCGCGAGATTAAACCTCTCAAACCTTTAACCCAACAGTCTGTTCACTCACGCACTTACTTGCTTGCTACTTACATATATACTCGTACATATGTCACGTAATCACTTAAGGCTCTGTTATGCATACTTGGCATTGCATGCACTGCTATACCATTTTTACGTAGAAATCAAAAACCAACAGACTTTTACGTATGTAATGCTGTGCGTTGGGTAACCGCTTACACGCGAAGCTCATTTAACAGATTCCTTATGTGACAACTCTCAAGCAATGCCAAGTATGCATAACAGAGCCTTAAGTCGGTCGGTCGTTCGGCCAGGCAAACAGCTACTACGTCAAGCCTGCATTTTGGAATATTTATAGTCATAATTCACTGGCCGTCATTGCCTTTGACAATTTGCAATTGAATGTTGTCGTTCGTGCGCATGAAGCATATACCACTGCGTATACGTAACCTACGTAGAATTCGTAGCTTAATTTAAGCAACCACTCATATTTGCAACAGCTGGCGGCGGTGTGACTGCAAATGCAGATATTAAATATTATATTAAATTGGAGCCAGAGACGCAAGCATCGAAATGTGGCAATAAGTTATGTCTACACTTGAATATATAGTATGTGACATTTTGGTATCTCAGAAAAGCCTTGATTCCAATAAAACCAACAATACTAATTGTTTGTGCTTTGAAAGTCAATATTAGCCGAAGAATTTCTAATAGACTTAATAATATCCAATTAAGCTTTCTACATAAGTGCATATGTTGGTTGGATTTCTAAGTACTTGCAATGAGCCAGTAAGTTAATGGAAAATTAAAGCAGTTTAAGCACTCATATGCGATAGCAGTTTCAGCAAGCTAATAATTGCAAATTCTATCACTTGAATAAATTCCATTCAACTTGACAAGTAAAAGATTAAAATCAGAATTTACAAAATCATGTCTTTACGTGTATGTATGTGTGTAATCATGCACTTACATATGTCAGTAAACAATAAGTATCTAATTTTCATAATATTTAAAATTGCCACCATGCAAGCTCGCTTCAGCTGATAATTGCTAATTTGTTGCTTTTCCGATAGTCTTTCAATTTTCGTAGAGATCACACTAACTAAAAATACAATAGCGGTTATTAATTTAATTAAAATTAAACTTACACTGGCGTGCTCCAAAGATTATATTTAATTTGTATACTACATACGGAGTCACAATAACGGAAATTAAATAGCCGCGAAATTTGATATGTAAACATCTGTGTACGGCTGGGCAAAGCATTAACCGATTCAGTTACACAAATAGGTTAGGTTGGACATTAAACATTAATTCCATTTTCTTAATTTTGTTGAGACCAGTACACAACATTTTCATTTCATGATTAGGCCACAGAAAACGGACTTAGTATTATTCACTAGGAAATACAAGATTCCAGCTTGGGATAAACCTAAATTGGGGGAGAACACTCCTCCACCAAAGCCAAATACGAAGTACCATGGAATCGTACTGGCCAGCAAACTGTCGTGGAAATTAAATATGAAGGATCGATGTAAGGAAAGCTTCAGCAGCACTGTCTACATTTAAAAAAAAAGTTGGGCTGCACTTGTGCACTCCACGCAATCCTACACATGGCACCAGCTGACTTGGTAGCCAATAAAATAGCGTTTACAACTGCCACCGGGCAGCGTATGGTCACAATAGTATAGCGCATCCATAACCTGGCGAATAGACTTGTTGTTCCCGTGATCCTGTGAGTGGAGGTCTTTCCCAATTCTGACGGAGCTGGTGGTATTGCCCAACTTCATTCGCGGGGATGCAAAATTCAGACATCGCGGCATAAAGACAACTTCTTTTCGTTCTGTCAAAAGCGGTTTTGAAGTCGACAAAGAGATGGTGTGTGTCGATCTTATTCTGGCGAGTTTTTTCCAAGATTTGGCGTGTTGGGAATAACTGATCTATGGTGAATTTTTCAGCTTTAAAGCCACACTGGTAAGCCCCAATCGGCTCTTTGAGGGTGGGCTTTCACACAATACGCTCGATAAGACCTTGTATTCTATGCTTAGAAGGCTTATCCCGCGGTAGAGTATCTACACATAAATCCTAGTCGTCGGGCATGCGTACATCTGACCATCTTTTTTATCAACTCCTCGCCACCGTACTTGAATAGCTCAGCTTGCAGACCGTCAGCTGCAGCAGCCTTGTTGTTTTTGCTTTGATAAATTTCAAAATCAACAACCAGTCCTAATGGTATGGCCAATACTATTCGAAATTTTAATTTGAAACAATTTTTTGGAAGAGAAATAATTTTTTACAAGATTTAAGATTCATGCACTTACTCAGCCTTATCATGAGTTTCATTTTCTCCTGGAATCGTTCACTTTTCTCTTTTCGCTTATCTTTACCTAAAGGTGAGAAGGTGACAAGTCCATTTTTTTGAAATGGTTGCAGAGAGACGAAAAATAGGTGTACTTTCGCATTATCTGTCATTCTGCATCAAAAACTAAATTTAAAAAAAGCAGGCTTGGCATCATTTTACCTTTAGGTAGAGTTATGTTTATTAACTTCGAGCGGATGAACAAATTCAATTGAATTTGTTTTCGGGCAAAACTCAGGATAAGGATGATTTTAAAATGCATGCATCTCTGTAACCACTCTTAAATTTGGCACACGTCTTCAATTTGCTAACACAATTTCGCACCCTACTTGGCTGAATGAAAATCTCCGCCAAACAACTCCCAACAACATGAGTGTGATTTATTTGATTCATCAGTTATTATAAATCCGAAAGTGAGTGTGTCTATTTGTCACGCTTTCACGCTTTAACTGCTCAACCGATCCTCATGAAATTGAAATTGTACACTGCTGCCATTTAGCTCAACTTAAAATATAGTATAGATTTAATTTCGATTAGATGAGGGGGCGTGGCACCTCCTATACAAACGGAATTTTTCATACCGCATATTTCAGGAAATATTTTTGATAGAGTACTGGAACTTGGTATAGATATATATAAAATAATAATAATAATATAAATTCAATACTCATGGAGGAGAGCTGCCAGCTGTTTAAAAAATCAAATTCAACTTGAATTAAGGGAATTATTTATTTGAAGATTATATTAACTCTTTCAGCGTCGAATACAATTTACGGTAAGCTAAAAATCTAAAAATGTGTATATCAGGAAAAGTCAACCCCCTGAAGATGAGAAAAATATTTTTTTTTGTGGAAAGCTCATCGTTCAAAAGTTATAGCTTGCAGGATATATTTTAAATGGGCAGCTCATATTTATAATTGTTAACACCACAAATAAACAATTAAAAATTAAGTTATTCTGGTTATCACAACTATATGAGTTTTAGAACTACGAGTTTTTACCTGTGGGATAGTCACAACACTAAAACTTGAAATAAAAACTATAAAAACTAATTTTGTTGCAACTAATTTCTAGAACTCTACTTGATAGAATAGGATAAAAACAAAGTGAAAATGATGAAAGGGGGTTACGCAGTCGCATTTTAGTAGCAGCAGTATGAAATATCGATTAAATTCTACAAATCCACGGAAAAGGTTAAAGAATGGATGGCAAGAGGCTTAAAAAATCTCTATTTTGAAAATATTTTGAAAAGGGTTGCCACCTGTTTGAAAAGCCAAATTTAAATCAATTATTCGCAAGCTCTCTGAAAAATTAATATATGGGTGTCAAATGAAAGATTGCTGAGAAACCTGCAGATTTAACATTTAGAATATTACTGAGATATTTTACAAGCGTTGCCACACGTTTAAAAATTAAATTCAATTAATTTAAATGAATTACTACAACATGGGTATCAATCGAAAGGTTTATGATAAGGGCTTTAGTTCTAAACTACATGTAGGAGGGTTGCCACCTGAAACCTGAAAAATCAAATTCTTCTTTAATTAAGGGAATTTGGTAATTGGAATATGTATCACAATATGGACGTAAGAAGAAAGGAATTTAATAGGTTGTATTGTGGAACGATTTTCCGTCATTCTTTGTCAAATTTGGTTTGGAGACAAACCGGTTTCGGCGTTGTGCCATCTTCGGTGTCATTTTTAATAGGGTTTTAGTAGGAAAATATTTGGAAGAGGGTTGCCACCTGTATTAAAGTCGAGTTTGGATTAGAAATTATATTGAAGGAGGTTGCCACCTGTTTAAATCTAAATTCAAATACAGTTATGTCTTATTATTTTGGATTTTAATGTCGAATAGGCATTATATCCGAGAAGACTCGTATAAGGTTGCCACTTCTTCGAAATTAGTTACAAACTAATTAATAATATGAGCATCAAATCAAAAGTATTTTAAAGATCCCCAATTCAAAAATATTTTTTACAGGGTTGCCACCTATTTAAAATCGCATATTTATTTAATTTCTTGTTTAGAACAAAAAGGTAAAACATTACTCCTCATGGGTACCAAGAGAAGGTTTACAAAATGTTATCCCTTAGGTAAATAGTGTAAGGTTGCCACTTATTTTCGATTCTACGCAATTTATCTTTACGATATCGCTATATGGATCACAAATGAAAGGTAATGTTGAGAACTTTGGTCAGAAAATATTTTCCATCAGGGTTGCCACGCTTCTATGTAATAAAAATTTGTATTTTGTTAATTTCAATCAGCGTTTTTTATGTCTACACAGCACAATCTTTTAGGTCGCAGCGCGAGTATATCCGACATTCTAATGTCTACACAGTACATATACGCTCGATTATTCCAGCGTATTTCGGAATAGGGTTGCCACCTAAATTGTATAGTAATACATTTTCTTAATAGATATCGAAATCAATATTTTTTTTTACTTCCAAAATATTTCTTCAAAGCTATCCATATCTTGAAAACTTTAAAAAGTATATACACTCCTGCAAAGCTCGGTCAACCTGGTGCTTATAAGTTAAATGAGTTATTTCAATCTAGGTTTTAATCGAAAGTGTAATGGGTATCAATCGAAATGGTTTGGAAATGGCTTCATTTCGAAACTACACGTACATACATAAGTATGAAAAAATATCACAAGGGAGAGGTGTAAGGTAGTTTTAGTTTGAAAATATTTTGAATATGGTAAAAAATTTAAAATCTGCTGCTTTTCGCATATTTCAATTATGTTGAGTTAAATTGAAATAAATTACACTTAATATAGCGCTTAGAAATTTCATGCACTCAGCCAGGCGGGTGAGATCGATCTAATTTTGTATAAATCAAAAAAATTCTAATTTGTCGACTAAATTGGTAAGTAATTCATCAAAAATTTAGGCAGATACACTTCCATCTCTTCAGTTACGATAGACGCAGCACTGTGGTATCGTGCTACATAGTATCTGGACTAGTGAGCTGCACCATTAACAAAATTAAGTTCGTAGTGTAGATTACCAGTTATCTTTGAAATCTCGAAATATGTGCTAAGCATCGCATGCAGTAAAAAATAAAATATCATGCGATTTACTCAGCAAAATACATTGAGCGCTCGCGCACTCACTCTCAGACCGCAATGAAGGGAAATTTCTCAGTATAGCCGTATTTTGGCGCTCACTCTCTCAAAAGGAAGTCCTGTTTATTTTACGCTCGCTATCTCCGACTCGTCGGATATGCTCGTATAAGCTCTTACCGAACAAAAAAGGATGTGAAAAATATCAAATATTTCGCTTTGCATTTATTGTTATACCTACATATGTGTGCGTTAGCCACTAATTTGCCACGAAAGCAACCAACTCAGCCTCTTTGAGAGTTACAGCTAGTTACGATGTAGCTAACTGTGCATATGTATGTATTTAAATCGGTATGTCGATGTGTGTGTTTAAATATAAATGCATGTATTCGTGCCTAAACTTGATTTCGTAGAAGGACGCCGGCAGCAGTACTTATGTGTGAAACGAGTGTGCATAACTTTTCACTTTCACCAAAGCAGGCAAGAAAGAGTCTGCAACTCGTGTGCATACATACTAACACGTTGGCTATAAATAATTTAAGTCACAGCAACAGTCGTGCAACGCATTAACTGCTCATTAATGAGCAGCAACAACAACAACAACAAGCGTAAGCATGAAAACCATGTCATGGCAACCCACCCAGCATCACTCCTCCGCCAAAGAAGCAGCCAAAAGCCAAAGCGCGAAAGAGTTCAAAAGTATTAAGTGTGGCTAATTGAAAATTTTCGCTATGCGTCAGTGGATGCACGGCGCCAGCCAGGCAAATAGATGCGCCGATAACTACGCAAATTACATACTACAGGCAAATATGTACATATGTATATGAAAATATGCTTGTATGTATGTAAGCTATTAAAAATTAAGCGCAGCAACAACAACAGTACATACTGTATTTGAACAAAGCAAGTGCTCATTAAAGGCGTTAAGCGATTCAACGAGCGAAAGCGACAACGACGACGCCGACGCCGACGCTGGCAGCCGAGTAACTAAGTAATTAATGATAATCGCCAAAGTTAACAAAATGCAACAATATGGCCGAAACAATGCCGCATTACGTACGCAAGTAGATACCGTTGCGTCGTGCTAGGGGAGAGGGCACTTTTGCGAAAGACCCCCACACACACACACACTCACGCTCAGCCATGTACATATGTATGTATGCATTTGTAATCAATTTCTAGCGCATTTGCTGCTGCCTTCGCGTGGAGCAAAAAGTTTAATTGAAATTTAAACTTTTCCTCAAAAGTCGAGAAAAATTTTCGAAATTTTGTTGTGAGTTCAAGCGTTAAAATTCTGTATGCATGCATGGCAGAGAACAACGTGTTTGCAGTCAACTGCTTGCAGTAAATTAATTTCATTTAAATTTTTCTCAAGCGACATATGTATCTACATACATACAAGGATTACTTATATGTATGCAAACATATGTATTTTATATGGCTGCCGCAGTATAAACTGACTGCGGTTTTTTATATGTGTTCAGGCGTTGTTGATTATGTGGCATATGTGGCAAATATTTGTTTATTTTGTTTTGGAAATTGGCCAAAAACAATTTTACAACAGCTAGTTAGATGAGTTACAGAGTTGAGAATTGAAACTGGCGTACAACAATGATTTGCATTAAGATAAACCCATTTCGTGGTAGAGTTTTAATATTTTAAACAATTGTTGCAAATTTCAGCAAAATAAAAATAAAAAAAACCTTTTTTTGTGCCAATTATTTGCATATAAAAATACTGGACTAGCATGGTAGCAGCGTCAGCGGAAGAAGCACAACAAATTTGACGGCTAATAATCTGAGATTTGCCTGTGTAAACCGGGTGATTACAAAACGAGCTTTGATTGAGATAATATTTATATGTAAACATACTTTTAATTACGTATGTATATCTTAAGGGGAAATTGAGAAATCTTAATACGAATTATGGCAAATTAAATCTTACAAATTCCTCCATAAACCGTGTGTACACCACTTTTCCACAGACCCGATAGTATCTGAGAAATTAATAAATCATTTCAGATTTTTATACCCGAGCGCACTTGTGCACAAGGGTATTATAACTTTGTTCACATAACGGTTGTTTGTAACAGGCAAAACGAATCGAGATAGATATAGACAAATGTATACATAAATGATCAGGATGAAAAGAGAAATCGTATAAGCGGTGACTGTCTGTCCGTCCATCCGTCCGTCCGTCTGTCCGTCCGTCTGTGCACACGATAACTCCAGTAAAAATTAAGATATCTCAACGAAACTTGGTACGTGTACTTCTTTCGGGCGTAGGACGGATGGTATTGAAAATGGGCAAAATCGGACAATAACCACGCCTACCTCCTATATAACGGTAATTTTCAGAAATACGAAAACTGCGATCTTTTAGTAACTGCCGAAGATTATTCACTCAAAATTGATATTTACAATAATTTTTAGACGAAAAATAAGAATATTATAAACATTTCGAAAATGGGCGTAGCCACGCCCACTTATGGTTACATGTGTATATCGTGGTAACCGCTACACCAATTTCTTCCAAACTTGGCACAGTTGTTGGTCCTGGTACAGCATACCAACTGGCCGAATATTTCTAAAATCGGACAATAACCACGCCCACATCCCATATAACGGTAATTTAGAGAAATACGAAATCTTCGATAAATCAGTAAATATTATAGCTAATTTATTCAAAATTGATGCTTGCAACCACTTTTTACCAAGAAATACGTTTATGATAAAATTTTGGAAAATGGGCGTGGTACCGCTCCCTTATGATCACATATATGTATCTCGGTAAACGTTCTACCAATTTGTACCAAACTCGGTATGGTTATTGTTATTATTATTATGAGCCTTGAGCACTGCGACCTCTAGGGTGGTCTATTGTGCGTGGCCATTTACCCTATACGTGAAGGTTTTTAATATAAGCTAACACTTCGGTGGGCTCTTTGTTCCATATTTCGAATGGATGAAGTGGTTATTGTGATTGCCACATAAAAGCAAAACGTTCAAAATTATTGAAATCGGACTAAAATTACGGCTACAATATTTAGAAATGCTTGAAACTTCAATATTTTGAAATTTAAGGACGCTAATTTACCCAAAATTTATACACCCCGGCTTACCATGTAGCGGTAGCTTTCGGAAAGGTGAAAAACACATATTTAATATTTGCGCCGGGTATTTAATGTTCGGCTCCGACCGAACTTAGACTTTCTTACTTGTTTTTTTTTGATGAAAAAATTAAAAAAATTCAAACTTTAACAGAAAAAAAAATAACAGTTTCTGTGTAAATTTTTTTTATTTGTGTTAAAGTCTGGTCTCACAAAAATAAAAATCAAGCAACTAATTTAGAAAATCGATAAAGAATGTTACTCATACGCCATGTACACTCTTTCCAGCTAATTTTTCATACAAAAAATCTTTGCGCATTGTCATTCGACCACTCACTGATTTTCTTTATTAGTAGCTTAAATTTACACAGAATTTGTTATTCCTTTAATGTTTTCTGGCTTAAAGTTTGAGTTTTTTTTTTTAATTTTGGCATCAAAAAACAAAAAATTTGCAATTATTAATTAATTTCTCAGCAACCTTCAGGCTTATTGAAATATCTCGAAAAAACTTATCCATAGGAAGATTTTCGGAATCAGCGTGCAATTCTTCATAGGAATTGGGTAAGGCCATCTGTGGTACGAAAAAAAACATAAATTTGCGATCGAGTGTATCATAGTCAGCTTTTACATGAATCCATTCTTTGAAAGCCATTTTTGCCCATTCTTTTTTGTGTTTTCCATTTTCTGAATTTTTTTAAATCTAACTGAGGCTCATAGCGAACCTTTGACAACACAAGTTTTATCATAAGTGGCAGCTATGTGTTTGACTGAGCTTCTCCTCCCATTTGTGATATGCGTACTGACGTTATAAGACAAACGGAGGGACCTACAACTTTACGCCGCGCCGAATCTGAAACGGAGTTGGTTTTTATGAGACCCTTTTTTAAGGCACCCTGTGGTTTTACACTCGGTGGTTTGTCATTGTCCGCCAAGGCGCGACCGTTGTTAGAAAAAACTTAATTAATTTGAAATTTTTGCTACGGAGTGGTAGTATGCACTTCTAACCACTCAGCCACAGCGGCCCCGCAGTTTGTACATACTAATAATAATAGATTGGCGCTTACACATATGTTAGTGTTTGGCCAGCTTCTCGTCCGATTTGTGGCGTGCGCCTTGATGTTGTCACACGAAGCGGAGGGACCTACAGTTTTACGCCGAATCCGAACGGCGATTGTATTTTTTTGAGAAGCTGTTTTTCATGGCATAAATTCACTCTGTTTGCCATTGCCTGCCGAGGGACGACCGCTGTTAAGAAAAAACCTTTTTTCTATATTTTTTGCGATGTTGCTTTGACCAGGGCTTGAACCCAGGCATTGTGGAGTGGAAGCGCGCACTGCTTACCACTACACCACAGCGGCCGACGTAGCTTGTACATACTCCTTTTAAAAATACAGAAGTAGATTTACGTATGTATTTGTTTTACGATTTTGAAATTTTTGCTTAGTGAGACCGAAATATTTTTTAAATGCACTTTGTTGTTGAAAGATTAAGCTAGAACTCCGTAGCATACGTACAAAATATTTTCCAGCCGTAAAATGGATTCTATATTTTCAGTTAGATCTCTACCAATATGTACATCGATGAAAACTGCATTTAATTACATACATTGGTTATTGCGTGATACATAAAGACAGACTGACTAAAATTCTAAAAATTGTTGATTTGGCTTTTGTTGCTCTAAAACAGTGGTCGGCAGGCCATAGCTCACTGAGCGCTCTCTGAGCATATGTGTGTTTCACACGTATACGAAGAGCAGCAGCTGAGCAGTGCATTTAACGCACACAATCTCACTTATTGAATCGTTTGAATGTGTTAGAATGCCGACCGCTGCTCTAAAAAGACCCCCCACTAATTTTCCTTTAATATCTATTATGTACAGATATCGGCCTGTTACAATTTTATTATTCTCAAATACTTTCATTTGGTACCCATATGGCTATATTTAGCTCATCTTATCAATTTAACTGAATTAAATTTTTCAAATAGATGGCAACCCACTTTAAAAATACTTTCGAAAGTAAACTTTCTAAACCGCTTTATTTCAATACCGGTATTGTAATATTTCATTTATTTTAACAATTTAAATTAATAAAATTTTCCAAAAGGTGGCAACCCCGCTAAAAAATACTTTCGGCAGTGAAATTTCCTAACCTCTCACGTTTGATACCAATTTTGCAAATATCTAATTTATCATATCAATTAAATTAAATAAAAATTTTCAAACAAGTGGCAACCTCCCACTCCCAATATTTATCAATTTTATCATATCAATTTACTTAACTGCAATTTTCAAACAGGTGGCAATTCTCTAATCCTTTTTTCTTTATTTTAAATTAGACCTCTACCGATACATCGGTGCAAACTGCATTCGATGCCATGCATTAGTTTTCGAGTGATGCGCGTACAAACATACACCCACACAGACAGGCATACACAAATTCTAAAAATTGTTAATTTGGCTTCTATTGCTCTAATAAGGACCCCCCATATTAATTTTTCTTAAATATACTCGACTCTCACGAATACACCAAAATTTTATAACTTATACGCCCTGTCGCTCTACAATTGTGTTAATAGAACAAACGAAACTAATTATATCAGCGAATCATGCCAAATTGTGCTTAAAACTCTAAAATGAATAGCACGAAAGTTGATAGATAGACACATTTATCTTCGCCTACATACGCAAGTATTTAAGGGCTGTAATCTCTGTCAGTGCGCGCCTACATACATATGTATGTAATTAAAAACTCTCCAGCGACTGCTTGATGAATGCTTTACAATTCATTAAATAAAAAAATAGATTGTGATTGCAACTGCGATCAACCCTTGGGGATATTATCACACTACAAAAACTCTAAAGCGAATGACATTTTGCAATGAAGGATTTACAAATATATAAATATTTGTATGGTGTTTGAGCACTGCGTATAGAACTCTAACTGTTTCCAAATTTAGCAATGATTGTGAAAGTTAAACTTTTGGACATTTTTCGACTATGGTCGCTGGAGTATTAGCAGACCACAATTCTCGCGCTGTAATCAGCATTGAAGCGGAAGTTACGGAACCAAAAACAAATACAAAACCAAAGGCTTGAAGTACATACATACATATGTATGTATGGAAAAAACCCGCAACAGTCCCACAACCCAAAGAGACCCTAAAGGCGTTTTGTGCCAATACAAAAGTTAAAATTCATGTTTACATTTTTGCAAGTTCATTTTGAGAGCCTCAAAACATCCTATTCGTGGATGTGGCAGGTAGCTGATGTAGGAAATACAAGTAGGGTGATTGTGAAGGCATGAGAAATTTCAGCATGCATAATCAATGAAGAGCTGGTTTTTTTATATGTGTGAGTATTTGTGTAAATACATAAGTACATAGCGAGCAAGACATCTACATTAAGGATAATATAATAGCGAATTCCGTGTAAAGGAGGAGGGAAACTGCTCACACGTGAAGCGAATATGCGTTAGATTTCTCCTGGAGCCCTATATAAAATGATGGAAAGTTTTTGAATTTCTCACATAAACTTTTTGTAGTACCAAGCGTATATAACGCATTAGTTAGCAGATGGGGTTCTTACTGGGTACGCATATATATACATAATTTTTTCGCATAAACACATAACAAATTGTTTTTTTTTTTGCTGAGCATATTATAAATAAACTGACCCAGCTTCCGCGGCACATTAAGCAAACATTTTTTTTTTAGTTCAGCAACCCACTTCATTCTATAGGTTTTTTATATGCTATAAATAAGCGCATAAATATGTATGATATTCAAAAGTCTTTAAATTGTATATATTTAGCTATGAATATGTTACCCAATCACTCGACGAATGGTCAGCTAGCTGGTCAATATTAAAAAAAAAATCCCAAATATAAAAAATTTTAAGCTATACACAAATAAATACATACTAGTGAATTTTAATAAGCAGTGAAATATGCTGACTTTTAAAATGTTTTCGCATCCTAGAAAAACACACTAGCCCACTGACATTTTTTTCCGCATTATCCTTCCGCATATTCGTACGTGCCGATATGCCAAAATTATTTGGCTAATAAAATTCGTGTGCATACATACTCGTACTTTAAGGGGTCATTGAAGGTTTTCAAATGGATTTTCACCACATTTGCACTTTTGCATTTGTTATTCAAAGTGCGTACGCTAAATGAAATAAAAAGCACGAGAATGAAGTGTGAATTGTACGATTGTTGAGAGTTTTAGTGAGACTAATGGAAGACTGATTTTTTGTAAGAATGGTGAAGCATTTTAATTACTTAGCATGATTGGGCGTATCAGGGCATTGTTGTATTTGTATTCACTTATATTTGAAGTAGAAAATTTTTATTTAATTTTTCTCCCAAATAATTATATACTTAAATACCAGCTTCTGGTCGGTTTAATGTTATTCATTCAGCCATATACAAATTACTTATCAACTCGAGATGCACAATAAAATTTTGACAACCAAATATTGTTCCAGAACATGATCAATTAATGAACTTTCAACTAAGTTTACCATTTCACTATAAACGAAATTAACTTAGATTTTGTAGTCAAATCGTTTTTATACACATACACTTTTTAAATAATTCGGATGCTTTCCATTTCCAGACAACCGGTCAGGTACGAGCATGATTTTTAATTTCGACCAAACTCAAATACATTGTTTGTTGGTCCAAATAATGAGACACGTATTTTTTCTTTTGGCTCGGAAAAATTTTTCGGCCGAATTAAACGCGATTTTGTTTTTCAGGCAAAAATCGATTATTCGAATTGACAGTGAGAATTTTTTTTAAATGCCCATAACTTTGTCAAAATTTAATAGATTCCTACAATGTTTTTACTCAAATGTCAGTAATTCTTGTCACTTCAAGATAGAATGATATAATTATTGATTTTCATTATATAAAATTTTTTATTTAACAATAAACAAAAAGTGCAATTTTTTTTTAATTTAATTTCTCAAAAAGTGTATTAATTTTTTCTCTCAAACTTTTTTACCCGGGAAAGAGACACTTTGAACTACAATCAACCCAAATCTCTAATAGCGAAGATTTTTTTTTCTGAGTTATGATTTTTTATAGAAAATATACGTTTTTGTGGTACATACTACAATATTCTTATAGTGTTTAACTAAATGGAAGATATGTATGTAATATATCAGCAAAAAGTACAGCCGTGATCATTTTTAACCGACTTCCAAAAAGGGAGGAGGTTATCAGTTCGTCGGAATATTTTTTTTTTTATGTATGTTACCGCATAACTTTGGACCACGTCAACCGATTTCGATAATTTTTGCAACGGAAAGGTAGTGTCTCAGAGGTGGTCCCATACTAATTTGGTTTAGATCCGATCATTGAATCACGAAATATATAGATATATATATATATTTTTTTAAGTCGGTTTTTTTTTTGCTAAAAATTACTTGTTTGTGTATCAAATAGATATTAGAACACACTTTCCACTATACAGTTTCGATTATAAAAAGCGGAAAAATGAGATTTTGTATCTCGAAACGCCACAATATAATTGACAAATAAAGCTTTTTTAAACATCTTTTGTTAGACATCTACGTACATATATTGTAAGATTTCTTTAAATTTAAAACATTTAAATATGTGGCAACCCTCTTCAAGAATACTTTTAATTAAGCTTTCTTAAGGCCATTTGGTTTGATATCAATATTTTAATATATCTTTTAACTTGTAAATTAAATTGAACTTGGCTTTTAAAAAGGTGGCAACACCTTTAAAAATTTGATGAAGTAAACATTCTTTCTTAAACTTCTTTCAATTAGCCTCAACATTTGTTTTTGGGTTGAACCGGGCTTGAACCCAGGCACTGCGGAATGGTAACGCGCACTGCTAAACTACACCAGAATTTATTCAAGTTAGATTCGTCTTTTAAAAGGTGGTAACGGACTTTTAAATATTTTTTTTTTAATAAAGCTTTCTTAAACCTCTTTCGTTTAATTATATATTATAGGTAATATTTCAATTAACTCATTTTTTTTTTAATTTAATTCGAATTTTAAGCAAATGGCAACCCTCTTCGAAAGTATTTTCGAAATAAAGTTTTCTTAAATCTATTTCTAGGGTGTGTATTGTGATATACACTAAATCTAACTCACTAAAAAATTTGAATTTAAATTTTTCTTTAACAAGTGGCACCTCTTTTTTACCCTCTACCGCATACGAAGCCAAATATGATTTCACTACTTTGGTAATTTTTTGATTTATACTAATGGCCAAAACAACTTTTCCTGTTGTACCTAGAATTAATATAATCTTCGGTAAATAAAGTTGAATCTTTATTTTAACTTACCTCAAGGGGGTATTCACAGCAAATAATAAAATAAATAGCAAAGAATAAAAACAAACTGCCAACGAACTACGAATGTGCCGTGGAAAAGGCACAGCATACAGTGGGAACGTACATCAAAGCTGCAGCCGACAGCTAAAGTTTCGATTAAGAGAGTTGCAAGGCTGGTTAGACTAAATGTGTAGCTTATGTACATATGCACATATTGCGTTCGTGGCTAAATTATCATTTTCTCAAAACACATAGAGTCAGCGAGAAAAAAATTCCCACCAGTATTTGTAGGTCACCTTTGCAACCACACTCTTAATAATGACTCATAAATCAACTGCTGAGTGCATTATTTTCTACTCAAATCTGCTTACATGAATTCATATTTATCCGTATAATTTTTGATTTCTTAGTTTGTGCTACGTGCCAAGCAATACTGCCAATCAGTTTCCTAAATTTCACATAACATTGTGACCTTATCGTACCCTTACTCATTTTTCATACAAAGCAAATTCAACATTCTGCGCCCTACGGCAACCACTGTGAAGATGTGAAAACTACTTACAGATTTTCAATAATTTTTTACATATTTTCAAATCAATTTCTAAGCTGCTCTTATATCATAGCAATCAGTAGAAACTTAGATATGGATAAATACATGCTGCATACACACGCGTACACGTATAAATGCAAATAGTATAAGTATACACTAACTCCGTACACCATTATGCAGACAAAGACCCAAACTAACTTTTCCCGCTATTATGTTTTCCCCACTTTTCCAACCATTTCCGTCCACAAGCTAGCCAATTGACCAACCTTCTGACTTTCAATGCACTGCAACCATTTCCTTTCCACTTGCCACTTGCCACTTGCCACGCACAACAAACGTATCAGCAGCAGTTGGCCATGCGAACTTGCAGCACCGCAACCTTTTCATTGTTCTTTTGCCGGGCAAACGACAGCATGCTCATATGTATGTATGTACGAAAACTGCACCGCCGCCAAGCGCAACGCAATGCCAATTTATTTAATATTCCATACGTGCCACTGAGTTTTCAAATTTTTCGCTTCACCAACTTTCCATCCATTGTGGCCATACACCAAGCGGATAAGAGTGCCTGACTGTCCTTTTTGCCTTTGGCTGAATTTGTTAGCTACGCAAAATACATACATACATACATACATACATACGTTTGTTACAATGCGCTCAATACTAAGGTAAATAGAGAATTCTAAATTCCCTAGCAATCCCTTAGCACAGCGAAGATGAAACAATAGTTATGGCTGTATGTAGTATGTAGTTGCAGTTGTTGTATTAATAATAGCATTAGTGGCAAGCTATATGTGCGTATGTATCTATGTATGTAGTGCCCTGGGAGTACAATGTCCTTTTTATTGCAGCAGCACTTTCTATTTCTATTGTTCGCAGTCATCAGTAATATTTGCTTTTTTCCCTATCTTTTTGTCCGATTTTTGTTATTGCATACATATTTTACATTTTTCTCCTTTGTTATCGCATCATTGCCCTGCTGGCTAGCTTAAGTAGCTAAAAGTGACCCAACTTCTGTGCAAAAGCAAAATACCAACGCAATCAACCGCAGTTTAGGGGTTAGCAAGTACCCGGATGGGGAAGAAGGGAAAAGATCCGGCCATAATACATACATACATACATACAGATGTAGTTCTGTTTAAGTAAAGTATTACAAGATTTCTCCCGCTGCCATTTGAAATACTTTGACGCAGTACAGCTTTAGGACTCAACTGCTGCAGACTTTTAAAGTTTACAAAAGTGCAATATTAGCCAACAACTTTAGCTAGACGAAGCACTCTTTTGTGGTCTATAGAGGCGCAAAATGGCCACTAATATGTTATAAAGAGTATGAAGTACAACGCAGATTTAAAAATAATTTGTGGACAGGTGATTACTTGAAGTAAAAGTTTTCGAGTTTGAAGTGGAAAAGTATGCAATGAATAATATTATTACTCTTAAAATTCTTTAGAATCGGCGTTAAATCTGAGTCATAGGGAAGCTTTTTACTTAAATCGTAAAAAGCGACGCACAATGTACGATTTGGGAGTGTCGATGGAAAAAATCGTGAAAATATGGGTTCGAAAGCTGACGTAATAGCATAAGAGGGAAAACTATTGTCATTATATAATCAAACCAAAAAATTTCATTGAAAAATTAACTTTCGACAAAAAAATTAAAACTTTGCTGGCTAGCTCCAACAAACAAATTTTGGTTTTTTGGTTTTTGGTTTTATGGATTTTTCTTTAACCGAGGATTTCAAATTTTTTAACTTGCAGTCAACTTTTTAACCAGATTTTTTTAATATGCTCATTAAATTCTAGCAACATATAAGTGCGAGTTTTAAGTTGCTAAAAAAGAAAATTGTCGAATATACTTTGTATGGAAAAGAGTGCGTTAAAAAATTGCCAAAAATCTGCGCAATTTTTCAGCAACTTAATACTTGCACCATCTTATACTATAATTTACATGGGCTACAAAACTACATTCTCTAAAAAAATTCTAGAAAATCTAATTAAAAACTTGAAAATTTAGATGCAACTTTGCAATTAAATATTAGCATCTTAAATATTTTTCAGTCAACTTTTGACAATAAATTTGAATTTTTCGGTCAAAATCTACATTAAAAGTCCGTAAACCCAAAAACTAAAATTTTTTGTTGGAGCTAGCGAGCACAGTGTTCATTTTTTTTTTGTTTTGTTTGAAGTTTAAATTTTCAACCAAAATATTTGGGGGTTGAACATAGTGATTATATAATGGCAGTATTTTTTCCTCATACGCTATTATGTCAGCTTTCGAACCCATATTTTTATCTTATTCCTATCGAGAGATTAACGATTTTGTCCATCGACACTCCCAAATCGTACACTATGTGGCGTAACAAGTATCACCCTATTGAAGACGCAATATATAATTGTTCTTTTTTTTAATATTTTACGGGTGACAGTTAAAAATTATTTTGTGTTTCAAAACGCAGAGAAAATGTGTTGAGGGACACTTTACCTTAAAGCCGTCACCAAAGAAAAAAATATTAAAAATCAATAAAATTTTTTAGCCGGTCGAAACTTATATTTCATTAAACTAAAATTGTATAAGCTAAAAAACTGCTTACCCAAAAGTGTTCTATAGATTCAGCTTAAAAAGTTGGAACTTTTGTTGAAAGTTTGTTGGATTTTCCTAAATTTGGTGTAAAATTCTTTGATTTGTTTTGGTTAAAGCTTGGACAATTTTTAAAAAACATATAAGAAAAATTTAACTTTAAAAACATTGTGTATATTTGAAAAAATAACGCGTGGTCACTTTTTTGAATCACTGTAATGATTCTAATTATATAGGTATCTCAATAGTGCGTCTGACTAGTGGTATGCCACCATCTGCCGATGACTTAAATAATTTAGAGGTGTTCACCACCCACCATTTCAGCGTTCTGGTCATACATATTCCCGTACTCATTATTAATACGTTGCTACTTATTTTTCTATGTGATTTTCTCAATCCGTTGTACCGCCGAAAATTGGCTAGATTTTGGGAAGTGACTCCCAGTAAGACTCCCTTTGCTATTATTTGCAACTGGCTTTTAGCATTAACTTACAGTTATTCTCGAATGTGAGCCTTGAACCATAAATTTTGAGGAAAGCTTTAAAATAGTGTTATGCAGCGTCTTTGTCTTCGATAGACTTTTCCAGGCTCCATAAGGAATAGGAGCACGTTTCTTCTACTCTATGGGTCAGGATCCCTTTTCATATCGGGAAATATCCAAGCATTTTTCAGGCAGTTAACGCCATCTACATATCTGTGCGCAGAACCAATTACTTATGCACAGTTGATGCCGTAACGCGAGGATTATAATTCTAAGTGATAGCCAGGCGGCATTGAAGGAAATAAAATAATTGTTAGTAACTTGGTAAACACAAAGTCATCCAGTTAGCATGAGTACCCGGCCAAATGGGGAAGCCGGCAGCTATCACTCCAATTGACTACGAGTTCTTCCTTGCAGTAGATCACAATACTATTAAGTAGGGGCCCATTAACGAATGGCGCCAGGCAGAGAGTTTACTGGCAGGTTGTAACAAGAGGTGATACCAAAATCTAATGAGACCTCCAAAAGAGAAACATATATTTCTAACAGGTATCCAAGGCCGCGGACGCACCCACTATTGAAGTGACCATGCAATGAGCGTCCGGTGAGGAATTTTTTGTTTATATATATACCCTCCTATAAGCACCTACGATTGATATGTCTGCATACCAAATTTCAAGTGCTTGTGACGAAGTTATGGCTGATTAAAAATTTCCCAATTTTTTCCACCCTATTATAGGCCCAGGTGACATGGCAATACTCTGTCAAAATTTCGTTCGATTCTGGCCGACCGTTTAGGCTGCAACCTGGCACATACATACATACATACTTCCACAAATATATAGTAGATGTAGTATTAAAGGCAAGTATCAGCCGATACTTTCCACAAAATGCATCTTATTACGCAGACTGCGCTAATTTGGCTAATTGGACAATTAGCGACCATAGAATCTCTTTATACTTAAAAATAGACTTTTCGATAGCAATGGCTTGTGCCGCGTTAGTGGATTGTATTTCTGTTTCCATAGTAAGCTGCGCAGTTGGTTGTGAGAGAAAAGCTTACGGGTAGAACAAAAACACAACGACAGTGAGAAAATCATACACAATTTAAAGAAAAAATAATATTAATTAATTTTCAAGAAATGCGCGTTATTAAGCAGAAAGCTTTTAGCTATAATATGCAAAGTTTTTAAGTAATAAAAACAAACAAAACGTGACTTTGCGTGGCGTTATTTTGAAAAATTAATTTAATATGCACATACTTCGTTTGCATTGAATTGCTTTATCAGCTAACTTACGAAGTAGTGTACTTTGTTGGTCCTTTATTTACTGCAGACCACAGCAGGGAGTAATAAAATTTCTAAAAAAAAAAAAACCTTTATTTAAAGCAAATACTTGGCTTGGATTCAGTTCTACGTTTCGCAGAAACGTTAAGCTTCTTACAAATATATTTACCAGTCTTCAACTAATATAATTTTTGTTTATACTATTCACATACATAAGTATTACATACCAGTTTATTCGTTTGTTTGCAGTTAGTAGAACGACATTCATGAAATTGCTCAATTCATAATCTTAACTCGCAATTTTGCAAGGATAAATGTTTTACTCTGCCCTAAAAATTTCACACTCCTGCGCGCACACAGCGCCACCTACTACACCAGGCAATGTCAGCACTATGTAGTAGGTAAATGGGTGCTACTCCCAGGCACTTTATACCTTCTCTTGCTTTGCTTTGTGTAACTTTATCATATTTGCCCCCACGCTATAGTATCGCTTGTCCTTTCGTTTCAGCTGCTACTTTTTATTTACGTTCAAAGTCTTTAGCTCTGCTAACGACATTGAGCTGCATAATTTTTCACAGCCTCATTAAAGAGCGCTTCATTAATTTTTGCCAATGGTAGCAGCGTCATTAGCACAACAAAATGGCAAAAGGAGCATGGAATATGGATGATTATATATGTATA
>NW_023458556.1:38872384-38882491 GCF_013731165.1 Rhagoletis pomonella | reverse complement strand
CCCAATTTTTTTTGTATATCTATTGTATCAATGCCAATATAAAAATGTGCAAATCTGTACAAATTTACCTATCGAGTGACACTGCCTTAAAACTTTGTGCAAATTAAAAAAAAATAATATCAACAAATTTTCGTAAAAATTTCGAGCTTTTTTAATTAGATTTCCTAGAAAGATTCTGGGTATGCAAATTTGTAGCACATTGAATTCCAGTAGAATAAAGTGCAAGTTTCAAATGGCTTACGCTTGATTTTTTAGAATTAAAAAAAAAACCATGATGGATTTTGTTAAAGAATGAACTATATTTTTATAAAAAAAAATAACCAAAATTAAATAGTAAAAAAATTATAATTTAAAACTTGGCAAAAAGTGATTCGGCTAAAATTTTTTGAGCACTGTATGTATTTTTTTATATATTTTATTGTATATGCACATTGTACGTAAAGGTATGTACCTATATACATAGCAATATTAAAAAGTAAATTCCTTTTTTTGCCTTTTTTCAAAGCTCATTTTCCCTTTCTTTCAAGTTTTTAGTGCCTTAAAATCCTAACCCTGGTCATGACCATTAATACAGCTGACAAAAACTGAGCTCTTGAAAGCTCTTCATGTTGAATTGCTGATGATTATTATGTTGATGATATATGGATTTTGCAAAATATCTGGGTCACCATAAAGTTGTGCCACTATGCTGATGGATAGCTTCAAATTGGTTGAAGTGCAAAATTTATCAATAATGTCGTATGTGTTCGTGTGTCTATAAGCTTGGTAAGGAGGTATGTAGTTTTATGCAAGTGAATAGAGTCACTTCAAATGTTTACTTTAAAATTGAGCTATTAAAGAAAATTATTTCATATTTATATAACAACCAGTTTATAGCTTTATTATGTGATACACACTTATGTGGATAACCACATTTAACTATTTTGTATACTACTTACATACATATATAAAGCGTCACTCTTTCAATGTAAACTTTTGATATTTTTAAATATAAGTGTGATTGTATGTAAATCTATCCATGCGTAGTTAAAATGAAATAACTAGGGAATTAAGTATCACATTATTTTATTGGCCCTACATGAGTTCATATGTAGAGTTTAACTGCTAGATTTCGTAGAAGCTTAATGAAATTTGCTGGGAAGAATTTATTTATTTTTTAACCGACTTCACAAAAAGGAGAAGGTTATCAATTCGTCGGAATCTTTTTTTTATGTATGTTCCGCATAACTTTGGACCACGTTAACGATAATCTTAAATTTTTTAGGTTTAGTTTTTTGCTTAAAAATTACTTCTTTTTAGCTAAAATTCATATGTGAAACTTTTTTGGTTGATATGTTTACATTAAGGCGGTTCAAAAATGCATGTGAAAAAAGTGAAGTCCGAATTTTAATGCTCTCACCCCTAGGATTGTTCTTGATCGAAAAAATATACCCCTGGTTTTTTTACTTCGAGATCAAAAAATATTTGGAGGTCGCTCAAAGTTTTCCATGTATTTTATATGGGGAAAAGACAATGTTTCGTAGAAATGGTATCTATAGAATTCTTGAAATTCAATAGTTTTCGATCGGAAAACTTTGATTCCATTTAGGATAATGATAATAATAATATACAGCTGTTTATGTGTCCCCCTTTTGGATTATTTCTGGTTCTTGGGGACCTTTAAAAAATAGTTAGTTTAAAAAAATGGTTAAATAAAGAACTTGGTCTTATTGGTGGAAGTCTGCTGAAGAGAAACAGAGTTTTATTGATTTTCAAAAATTCTATACCATTTCTACGAAAACCAGTTTTTCCACAAATAAAATACATGGAACATATTTTTTAATTTCTGATATAGATTTTTGAATAGAACAAGGGTGAGGGAGCATTAAGATTCCGATTTTACTTATTTTGGACCACCCTAGTGTGCATGCGCCTAGGCATAAAGGAAAGCCTTAATTCCAAATTGAATTTAGATGGTTTGATAACTTACAAATCCAGAATATCAAACTCGGTTTCATTATCTAGGCGATGCAAAAGTTCTTTTTTAATGGGCACCAGAAAAATATGTTCAAATCTACCGCGCGAAGCTACACATAGTGGAACCAACTGCATTTGTTGATGTGTGGTTCTAATATGAAAAACATTCCAGTTGCGGCCCTTAAGAAAATAAATTCAGTTCCGATTGAGTAAAAAAATACTTGCTAAAAGACTTTTTTAAGGCTTGCATCAAATATTTCTTCAAAAATAGAAAAAATAACATCCAACTACTGATCAGCTGAAGGTTTGGAAGAATTTGATAAGCGTTGAGCTGAACGCCTTTCTTTGAATAAGACAAAAACATGGTGCTAAACCAATGTAGAGACCATAGAAATAGCTCGTTCATCCATTGCACTATGGGAAACTTGACCAGCAGACCAACCGGATATTTTTCTAACCGGGAATCCTTTGCATAAATACCAATATGTATGTCTTCCAGGAAGATCTACTATACACGTTTCTCAGGGTCTAACAAGGAAATTTGATAAGTCTTTGGGTAACAAAGGGCTAGAGGTGGGATGTCTTTTGGACGTTGGGTAATTTCGATAACACGGAACGCTCTATAATAGACAGTTCCGCACAAAGGGGTTGATGAAACCTTTTGCTATGCAGCCTTAAATCAAGAACCAGACACATAACTTCAATTTTTTGACGGCTTCAAGACTGACCACGGCGTCGGAGGCGTGTAAGGTTTATCGTGACCAGTATGGCTTAACATCACGGTGCCTCTTTAGCACAACGGATCAATTCATGTCTTGATCGATGCCCTGGAATGCAAGCACTCCAGTACCAACAAGCAGTGTGTAGTGGACAAACTTACCACCTTTGTAGGGCCGAAACCTACCTAAAGTCTCTGCCGTTCTCTGGGTCCTGGCACCTGGTTGCAATGCAACTCCACATTGAAAAAGTGCTGGTTCTACCCGCATTTAGGTGGTAAACCACAGCTACCGCCACTCTCTCCCGCACTTACTGTCCCTTTTATTTACCGTATTTAAAATGATTTCTGGGCATAGAGATGTGTCGAATTGAGAAGCTAAATCTCAATCATCCTCATTACTTACTGTGGTAACCGGTACTACTTACTTTAGTAAGGATTAGACATAGATTAGGCAATATTGAGAGACATGAGCCACTTAACAGTAATAAAAGATTATATTTTTTTGAATTTTGAATTGTGTCTTTATAGTCATTATTTGTAGAGCACCATCGATATGTATGTATGTTTTTTTTTTATTATTCTGAAATAGAATTTACTTCAGTTAGCGTTATTCATAGTATTCAAGAACATAAAGTAAGACACAGCTGAACGAAGAGCCTAAAAGAATTAAACAAAAATATGCATTAACCTTTTTTTATTACGAGCATAGTTCATCATACAATATGTTAAAAAGAAAACTTACCGTACCCACTGTAGCATAAGTCAGCGGAAAAATTTTCATACCCTCCAACACAATGGGCTTCTGAGCATTCATTATGGCAAATTTTATATCACGCAGTAATATTTTATTGCTCTTTTGATCGCCTAGAGGCAACAAATCCTCCCAACGGCACGAATAGAAGCTATTTTTTAACTCTGTGGTCTGAATAAATAATAAATAAAAGAAAAAAGATGCGGCGGGAAAATTCAAAAATTTATTAGAAAATGTACACAACTAAATTAGAAAATTCTTATATTAATAGAAGGGTAACTACGAGTATGTACATATGTATCTGAACTATACCTCATTCATCAGCATTTGACCGAAATAGCCAATTAACAGAAACTGCGAAGTTTGTGAAATGAGCCAAGCAATATATTTACTCCATCCAATGCCCATTTCGGTCTAGTAGAAAAGAAGAGCACAGCATTTGTTGGTAGAAGCGCCAAAAATAGTACATTAAAAATGGCAGAACTGTTTAAGTGTACTGTTGAATCGAATATCTTGTACTCACGCGCTGAAACTGGAAGGAGACAACGCAGAGCAGCAGAACGCCAAAAGACATAATATAGAATATTTGGTGGGTGAAATGAGCCTTGGCCTCAGCAATAAAGCTGCAGTTATAAATTGCGTAGGTTTAAAATAGGGGAAAAATAAGAAATATGTACATATATACGTTAATGAAATGTACATACATAAATATTACTGTAATAGAAGTTTGTAGCAAGAAACAAAATAAACGTTATCTATGCAGCAATCGCTGATGAAAAATTATTGCGTATACGCAGTGGCACACGCCCCAAGGCGAATTCATGTAGATATTCAAATACTACATCTGTCTTCATATCTCACGATCGCATGCACATACCACACACACGCCGCACATACACACGTCTTACCTGTTTAGTCGCTGTTGCCGTCGAAAAACATCGTAGAGATGTCGCCGAAAGGCTGTATGCATATCTTCATTTCTGAAATGTGCCTCCGCACGTGCCGTCTCCAGCAAGCGCTGCAATTCCAAACGCAATTCCTTATAGCGAAAACTCGCATGACAGAGCACCAAACAGAGTGTGTAATCCTCAGCGGCCCATATTGTCACAGTAGATATCGTCAGCCAACCAGTATAGATGGCTGTGATGATAAATGGCAGCGGCACCTGTGCGTCGTACCAGCGAAAAGACATACGATAGATAAATGGCTTATCAGGTGATGCCAGACCCACGCTTATCACATCGTATGCATATTGTGCAATTAGAAGCAGCATTGGTGCATAGTAGAATTGTGTGAATATATTAGCATAGCGCACTATCGCCTTAAGTTGCCTATACAAAGCTAAATCGTCGGCGCTGCAAGTGAAGAGGAAAGGGCATTTGTACTCGTACTAAGTAGTTCATGGTAGTATAAATAGATACACGCTTACTTGGTAAAGTATATGTTGCGGTAAAATTTTTTTAATAGCTTTCTCATCGAACGATTACGAGTGGTGAGCACAAAAATTCGTATTATATATTGCCCGCCCATCAGAGCAGTGGACAGACAATCGGCGATCGCTGGTATGTTTCCCATATTTTCGTAAATAAAACTGAGCTCGCCTTTGGTATGAAAAATGCAAGAAGTATGTGCCCTGTGAACATACTATGTAGCTTTATAGCTAACAAAACTCACCCAAAATAGTGCCAAAATAGAAGAGTACATTTACACTCAGACCTATATAATTCATCACTCGGCTTATTAGATTGGCATTTTCTTTAAGTGGCCAGAGGAAATTGCACTTATAACCAATCATCTGCACAGGCAAAGAAATACCACAACCATCGAATTGCAGCGGCACAAAATAATCCATTTTGAAGGTGTAGCACTTGCACGTCACAAAGTAGAAAGTAATTATGAATCTTTAGAATAATTTGTGTGGCTTTTATACCTACGTTCTACTTATTAATGTTTTACTGAGAATTGCTTTATTTATTTTCACTATTTTGAATAATTAAATTTTCACAAAATTAAACAGCAATTAAATATTCAATATATATGTTTTGACCACAGCCTAAATGACGTATATGTATGTAAATGAACATGTATGCAAATGTACATTCATTAATCGTATATACTAATCAAGTGGTATACAGCCTTTTAATACATACACTCAAAAACTAGGCGATTAGAAGTATATAAGTATACAAACTGTACGACAATCTAACGGAATAAAAGGGTTACAGAACAGTACAATCCTATAACATTGTAACAGTATAATAGTATATCAGTATAACAGTATAGGATAAAAAAGAAAATAATATAACGACGTAACAGTATAACAGTATAGCAGTATATAAGAGGAAATTAGCATAACAGAATAGCGGTTTTACAGATAAACAACCCGGCAGGTCAACAGCATAACAACGTGAAGCTATAATAATGTAACAGTATAACACTATACATCTATAATATTAAATTAATATAATAGTTTGATATTATAATAACATAAGGCATAATGTAAACATTATGAGAGTATAAAATATTAATAGTACACAAATATAACAATATACCGTTTAATATAGCAGTATAAAAATATTAATGTTTGTGTGTAAAAATATAACATAGTAGAACAGAGTAGCAGTATTACAGCATAACAATCAGGCCATGAAACGGCATAAAATTTTCAAATCAATATATCTACTATGATTTTAATAATGTAATAAATGCAGTATAATAAATAGAGTATATACATAATGTAAGGATTAGAAAAATATAACAGTTTAGCTATATAGCAGAATAGCAATATTGCACTTTTACAGTATTACAGTGTAACAGCATAAATTTAAGGCAGTTTAACAAGATAACGCTATACACTATAACCAGTATACTACACATTATACAGTAAACCATTGGAGCAGCGCAACAACAACAGCATAATTCTGAATTTCCACTAGGTATTAAATGGCAAAAACTGTAATGCAAAATTGGGCATTAAAAAATATTCGTCTCATTACATTAAAAAATAGTCATTAAATTCATTTCCAAATGGCATTTTTAAATGCCTGCAATATTTTGTCAATTCAATGTCTAGCAGAAATTGAGCATAACACTACATATAACAATGTAACAGATTATCGGTTTAACCGTAAATCAGTATAATATTTTGTATACATATATAATAGTATAACAGTTTAACAGTGCATTATTAGAGCCAATTAAGAGTAAATATACCAGTATAACTATGTAACAATAAAAGGATATTATAGCTTAGAAATGTTGAATTATATCATTATAAAACCGTTTTCTTGTAGCACTATATTTAATTACGGTGACCATAGTTTTTACAAGTTTTCATGACGTACACAAGATGAGAGCCACTGCATATAGGGCATCAGTTGACGTAAGGCAAATTTTTTTCTCTCGGTCCTTCTTACGACAAGGTCTAGCATAGCAGAAATTGCATTAGGCGAAAATCGTACCTGCCCTGGTGAGAAGCTAACAGAGCGATTCTGGCAACTGCATTTCAACTAACCACCAAAAACCGTTCGTAAGGCGATAGTCAATTCTGGCAACTATCTTGAAAGCTTTTTACTGTCTTTCGAAAGACTAACTGAAAGATCTACTAACGAGGAGGCCTTAGCGTTATGCTGTTCGCATTTTAGAAAAAAATTTCTTTTAAATAAATTAAATGAAAAAATTCATATATGTACATATACTTATATTTTTATTTTTAAAACAACAATAAGTATCAAATACATACAAATTTAATTAAAAAAAATTAAAATAAAGCAAAAATAAATAAAAATATATTTAAGAATTAAATTATATTAAAATAAAAAAAATTCTTCTTAAAACAATAACATCTAAAAATTAAATGAGCAAATAAAATTTAAAAAGTAAATACCAAAAAATTATGCAAAATCTACAAATTAAAAGAAAATAAAGTAACCAAAAAAAACAAACAAATTGTGTTTAAAAGTAAGCCAAAATAATTAAAATCAGTCTCCAAAACTTTAATTAATTTAAAAACATTATTCTTTATAAAGCAATAACATCTAAAAATTAGAATATAATAAATTAAGAAAGAAAAAAATAAAATTAAAAAAGAAAACAAATGCATAAAATACGTTTCTAAAAATTAAATTTAAAAAATATATATATGGGACGTTCGATGTCAACCGGAGCAGAGCTATTACCAAAAATTGACGCAATACAAAGAAAGCGTTCAAGGGCTGAACATGCTTGTACACTCTTTTAAAAGCAGTGTGGCGATTTTCGAAATGCAATATGGTGGCGTCAGTAGAAGTGATGCAATTCACCAAACACACGTGCCGACAAATAATATCATTAATAAAAATTACAAAACCTAAAAAATTAAATGAAGGGATGCTTTTTTAAGCATTGTTAGGGTCGCTGAATACAAATCGGATTTTAAAAATTCAAAATGGCTGAACCAAGGTGGAGGACGAATTTTTTTTTAGTTCAACATTTATGCTCGAAACTTGATATTCGGGGCTTTTCGGTATTGCTGAACTCAAATCTGATGTCAGATTTTAAAAATTCCTAATCGCGGAGGCATATTGGATCTACCATTTATAACGAAAAAGTTAAAATCGAACGTACGTACATGGCGTATAAGTAACATTCTCATCCATCGTATTAATCACGAAATAAGCAAATATCATCAAAAACCACTAACGGGAAGTCGTAGCGTATCAATTAGAAATCCATTCCCCCTTTTCTGCTAATTTCATGCGCCAGCGGTGACCACTGATATCTGGTTTTGCTCAATTTGGGAATAACTGATAGAAAATGTTAAATTATCTAGTAGCACTTTAATTGGCTTGCATTATTTATCAGGGGTATTATTTTTGTGAACCTAATTGCTGAATGAAATCAAAATAAATTAGAATGCATGTGTTTATACACATAAAATATAATTTAATGAAGGCCAATTAAAAATTATACTCCCTTTCCTGATATATACACAAAACTTAAGCGGAGCATGTAAATTAATTCATACATATGCAGATATATATATATACATATATACGTTTGTGTGTTTTTGTTAAACACCGGAGTTAATTATTTATTTGGTATTTAGTTATATTAGTGCAATAAAAAAGGGTCAGGCGTTTTAAAAAGTAAAACTTTAAAACCAAAATGGATTATTATGTTAAAATATTATCACACTAGCTTTCCTAAATATTTGTGCGTTACTTATTTGAGAAAATGGGAAAGTACCATCGAAATATGTATGTACATAGTTGAGTTCATAAGAATAATAATAATAGATTGGCGCATATGCAATATATTAGTGTTTGGCCGAACTTCTCCTCCGATTTGTAGCGTGCACCTTGATGTTATTACTCAAGTGGAGGGACCTTAACTTATACGCCGACTCCCAACGGCGATTGTATTTTTATGAGAAGCTGCCTTTCATGGCAGACTATGCTCGCTGCATGGGCTTGAACTCAGACCTTACGGTATGATAGAGCGCAGTGCTAACCACTACATCACAAAAACTGAACACCACTTTAACGAGTAACCTCAATGCGATTTCGTTTTGTTAGAATGGGATTTAATGCCCGTTTCATTTTATCTACCTCTGGAAATTTTCTTTTTTGAAAGAAGTGTTGTCTTCAACCGAAAATACTCTTATGTACATAAGAGTGCCCTAAAATACATAGGAAAATCAACTTTTTGGATTTTTTTGCTGTAGAATTCTAGAAAATGGAAAATAAGGAGAGCTGTATTTTGAAGATTTCTGTACGTGCCGTATAAGGAAAATAATTTTTTTTGTAGAATTGTTATGAAATCGTTAAAAGTAAATATTTTTTGGCCGAAAAAAATATTTCCCACTCAGAAATCTTTTTTTGTTTTTTTGATTTATTCAAAAAAAAACTTGCAAAAATCTAAGAATTTTTAAATTTTTAAACTTCAAAAACGAAATCGTTTTCAGAACTTTGCCATATTTGTGTTACTATTTCATTTTGTTCTCGGCTAAGAAAGCATTTCAATGAGTGTCATTTCTTAAATTTAATCAGCATATATGCTCAATATAAAAACCCTTAAGCTTAAAGCGATATGAATATCCAATAAAATTATTTTAAATAGTACGAGCTATTTTTTTGATCGTAATCAGATATGGCCATTTCCAATCTGGCGTTGCGTGGCATTTGTGGCATACAAAAATGTTAAAACAAAATTAAAAAGTTAATATTTAAAAAAGATTTTTCTATATTAGTAATGTAAATGTCCCTTTATCCAGTAAAAGAATTACAACTGAACTGTTGGTAGTAGGATTGACGTGAGGTTACATGTCGTAATATTACTAAAATTTCCATTGAAAAATTTGTGTATTTGTATTTGAATGAATTTTTAATTTTATTTTGACGTCAGCGATACCTAGCGGTTCCATTTTTGCAATTCTATGTTTTTATAAGTTTCAAACAAATTTGAAATGAATCAAAACATAAACAAATATGGCTTTTCAAAATATCTCGAACCTGGCGCCACCTAGCGGTACCATTTTTGGCAATAATGTTTTTTTTACATAACCAGTATACATTATAATAAAAGCAGCCAAATTGGCTATAATTATGTTCGATATATGGTTCGATTTTTTCGCGGTAGACCTTCCGCTGGAAACGGCAATATGCAAGTATGTTTGATTTCATTTATATATATTGTAGTTTTC
>NW_023458556.1:38869004-38872284 GCF_013731165.1 Rhagoletis pomonella | reverse complement strand
TTTTTAAAAAAAAAGTTATCAAGCTCTTAAAAAATCACCCGTTACAATACATCGATGTTGTATTGAAAAATTTATACAAATTATTTTTGGTTATTGGTATAAAGAAAAATATTTGGGTATTCCCACAATTGGGATACGATTTGCACCAAATTTTCGGCAAATGCTTAATCGTGTGATAATGCCATTAAACTTGTATTTACAAGGATGTAGTTAAAGATTTAATAACAACAAATATACACATAATTCTAGTTGCTGCAAGGAGATGAGGAAGTTTTAAGTGATGCATTTTTTAGTACTTACAGGAGGAAATATATTTTAATATCATGGTTCTGTTAACATTTGCTAAAACGAATCTCTGAAAAGGGGTAAAAGTCGCACATAATTTTGGAAAAGGGTCAAATAATTAAAATCTTCAAAAAGTCGGGTTAAACGGTATTGGCGCTTAAAAAGTGTCGTATTGCCCTTTTAGTCGCACAACGAGTACACTGGTTGTGGTATTTTTTTTCGTGATTTACATCTATTCCACAGCAGTCAAAAATATATTTTTCTCCAATTCCTCTATATAGCCATGAATTTTCACGGAACTATAACAAGCGGGCTTAGGTATTTTAAATATTCGCAAATATTTGACCTAAAAACAAAATACGGGCACGAATTTCAAAGTTTCAAACCTAATTTAAAGGAAACTCATCACCAGGGAACGGATTTTTAGGACCTAAAAACCTATAAAAAAGGCAAAATAAAGTAACGAAATAGGCTGGAAAAGGCAAAATAAAATAGCGAAAAAGGCAGGAAAAGGCACTAGGTGTTGCAAAAAAGGCAAAAAAAGGCAAAACAAAATAGCGAAAAAGGCAGGAAAAGGCAAAAAAAAGGTGTTGCCAAAAAAGCAAAATAAGGCACTAAAAAAAGACAGAAAATACGAAGAACAATCAAAAAATATATTTATTTTAGAAATTTTTATATTACAAGTAAGAAGAGAAAAACTATGAACTAGTTTCATTATATGAAAAATTTGTACTTTGACTCTTTGACTATTTTATCCTTTCGAGTTTCTAAGTAACATTGAACCACAAGATGCATTTTGAAGTTTTCTGGCAGCATTTTCATTCGATTTTCGCGAAGAAAAGCTCGACGTAAGTTGATACCAGTGGAACGTTTGAAACGTTCATATTATCAGCAATAAGGGCGTTTTCCTCGCCCTTTACAATTTTATACACACCCCTTATTGTCTTCAAGCCTACGTTAGCTGAGAAAACGGCTTTGAATTTTTCCAACACCAATTTGGCAAGAGGTCCCTGCGCTTCTATAAGCCGCATGGGCATGTGTATATTTTTTAATCTTAAAAAAAAAATTGTAAATGCTATAATCACTTTTTTAAAGGTAGAAAAGGCAAAAAAGGCAAATATTTAAAAAAAGGCAAAAAAAAAGGCAAATATCTTAAAAAAGGCAAAAAAAAAAGCAATATCGAATGTGTATACATGGAATCAGGGAAAGCTAAATCGTGGACATTCTTAATCGAATATACTCTATCTCTTTAGCAGAAAAAAAGGCAATTTCCATAAAATCCGTTCCCTGCTCATCACCAAAGGCGAATTCATATAAGGTGGTAGTGGCAGCACAAAAGCAAAACACTAAACTAACAAATTATACCCACAATGGCAATAAGAACAAAACGAACATAAATAAACACATCATCACCTTGTCTGAATTCACCATGTACTCACTACGTAAGGTGAGCAATCAGCTGAAGGAATGAATTCCAATGTTGTAAAATATAAAAGTATGAAAATTAAGAGATAAATATTAAAAAGGCAAAATAAGCAGAAAAGGCAGAAAAAGGCAATATTGTCAAAAAAGGCAAAATTAAAATTTATATTTCTGATCAAGGAAGACATGAAACGTGCGATTCCTTAATTTATTTACAGAAACGACCACGCAGACAAAATAGGCAAATGCTTTAAAATCCTAACCCTGGTCATGACGGTTGCCAGCCAATTTTATGAGGCTTTTGGTACACAGGCAAGTAACAAAATATATAAACACTAATATGAACATACATATGTACATTAGGGTGGTCCAAAAACAATAAAGTCGGGGGAAAAAACACTTTTCGTAGAAATGGTATAGAATTCTTGAAAATCAATATTTTTCGATCGGAAAACTCTGGTTCTCTTCAGGAGACTTTCAATTATTATACCCAATGGTTTATTTAACCATTTCTTTGACACGAAAGATTTTTTATTGGTCCGTCCATTGCATTTTTTGGGGTTTTTGTGGACTTTTGGCGGAGCTATAAATTATAGTTGCGATGAAAAAATGGTTAAATAAACAATTCTGTATTAGCTATTGAACCTTTAGAGTTCTACACCATTTCTACGAAAAGTTGTTCTTTCTCCATATAAAATACATGGACAACTTTGGGCGCTTTGAGCGACCTCTAAATATTTTTTGATTTCAACATAAAAAAATAGGGATATATTTTTTTCGGTATAGAACAATCCTAGGGGGTGAGTGCATAAAAATTTCGAATTTTACTTTAGATAAATCCATCTTTAGATATTACCCATTTCCAAATATTATTTAATAAAGCAATCGCGTTGGTTATACATATGTACCTACTGTCCTTTTTTAATATTTAAGTGGGCACATGGCATGTGCGGCATTGAAGTGGATCGCATCTGGCAAATGGGTTGAATATTGATATGTTTTTATTCTTAAATATGCACATACTTACATATTTAAGGAATACTTAGCCAATACAATATTAGAAAATTTGTAGGCCATTATAATATACGCAGTTTTTATGCCAAACTCTATGTCAAAGATCTCAACGGCGCCAGCGCGCAACGGCATGTAAATCTTCCGCAGAATCTTTCACTCTAACACTCTAAACGCCGCCTTATCAGATGTTTTCGTTGCCCATGCTTCTGCCCCATAATTCATTACATGTGTATGTTTAGGTAAACAAATCCAAAAATTTAGTTTTGAAGATCGTTTTAATTAAAATACGTTAAATTTCTCTGAAAATTAAGAAAAAAATATTTACATTTTCAAAAATTTTTTATAACAGTAAACATTTCGCTTGTCCAATTTTTTCATTTTAGAGGTACTCGCCAATTGTTTTCAAAAAGTTTTTAATGTGTAACACATATTAACTGGAATACGAGAATCGATTTTCTTCAAAATTACTACTTTCTCCTTATTTTGCACTAAAAAATTTAATATAAACAAATAAAAAAAAAATTAAAAAAAAAACAAGTAAGAAAGCCTAAGTTCGGGC
>NW_023458556.1:38862708-38868904 GCF_013731165.1 Rhagoletis pomonella | reverse complement strand
AATATAAACAAATAAAAATAAAAAAACTGGCTCAACAGGTCTCATCTAAATTTTATTAGCTACCATTTAAAAAAAAGTTGGTCAAATCAGTTGAAAATAAAAGCTCTGCACTACCCTGAACAATAAATTCCGGTTTTCTGATATTTTTTTTTTATAATTTGTTTGATAAAATGTTTTATAGATACCACTATCCAATTCCTATGTACAATTGCTCGGTGATTCCGAAAATCGAGATGATTTTTTTTCTAATTCCCAGAAACTATCAGGGCTATCGAAAATTGATGTACACAGGGTTTATGGAAAATTTTATTCGCTTTTTTTGCCGTTGGTCGTATAAAGATTATTTTATTAGTTCGTAATATATACCTGACTAAGTGGAACCACTATTTTGTTTAAGCTGAATAACGGTAAATTGCAAATATCTCAAAAAGGTATCCATACAAAAAAAAAAAGATATGGAAGAACCTGCATGAAAGAAATTGACAAAAATCAACTTCAAACTTGCACTTTTTTAAAACTTTTTATTCAGGATTTTTAGAAAAATTCTATGTTTGCAGTTTTATTGCCCATTCAATTTAAGTAAATAAAACTGAAAATTTGAAGGCGCTAGGAAATCGCGTTGATTTTTAATTTTTTTTTTGGCTGCCGGAGCTGGGCATTTTCTACTATATAAAAGGCAATAACCCTAAGATAAAACGTGAGTAAATTTACCTCTTAGTTGGCTTCTTTTTTTTTAATAAATAATCTTCAATATGGACCGCACTAAAAGCTTACTTTCATATAAAAATTCGTACGTGTCCCACCCGTGACAGAGGAATTTCGGAGTTTTGTTTTATAATAAAGCAATAATTTTTGTGTAAGTTTTTGCTTTGTTAGTATTCGTGTTTTTTTTATTTTTATTTCAAGACATCAAGTTCCCACGGAAAAGTGAGAAGCGGGTTCTTTGTTTGTCCCACCCGTGACAGAGGAAATACCTCAGATTTTTTCCCATATAAAAATAAGTTTTGTTTCGTGGTTGTTAATAACTCATAGAATAGCGAAGTCAAAATGTAGAATTGCTGAGTACTTTATACCTAAATTTAAAACAGACAGTATATTATTACTGTACAAATGTCCCACCCGTGACGGTGGAATGCCCCATATATGTACATGTTTTCCCCTGAATTTTTTCTAAACTTCTCTGAGAGGCAGTCGATTTTCAACAAGAAGATCCTCATTGAATCTCTTATAACTCCGTAAGGTTCTGCTCTGCGCAGCCACCTTCACTTTCGAACGCCACAGATCTGCTTTCGAATTTTTACTATGCATAATTTTCTTCTTTTCAAACAAATTATCTCTTAGAAGTGTACATTATACTACATATATGTAAATTGTAAATATTATTGGCACAATTACTTTCAAAGCTTTAACTTCTAGAACATCCTTCCAGCTATCCATATTCATTCGAACGTAAACTTTTCACAACGAATATATTTTCGTTAATACGCTGCAGAAAAAAAATTGTGGTTATTCTAATTGTTTAATTGCGTTGCACATCCTTGCCGTTTCAGTTCGTTTAGAGTCTGTGAAAAATAAGCATTTTTGTGGCTCAACTAAAATATTTAAAGCAATTTCGACATAGCACAGCATATTCATTTACACTTCGTAGCACATTCGCATGAATTTGCATGTCGTAAATATTTTGTTTTAGTAAAATAATCGTTGTTGGAAATTTCGTTTTCAAAAAGCTAGCAAAGCCACAGAATTTTGCTCGTTTTTACTGCAAAATGCTTTTGTCTGCACAAGGCATTGAAGCATTGAGGCGTTTGCTGGCAAGTTGAAGTTGCACGAACACTGATGGAAAAATATATTAAAAGGAATTCGACCACAAAATGTGGGTGTACGTTACAAAATTCATTTCCTATCCAAAGTGGCTGCTCTAAGTTGAGTAGAGGATACTGAAATTGTAATTGACTTGAGACATTTTAAATTTATTTTATGTAATTGCGTTCGAGACCATATTAGCAGTCAAAGGCAATCAGGCTTTGTGCAAGGTCAGGTTTTCGTTTTATAGAAATTCAATTTTTATTCCATTCCATTGAGAGGAAAGTAAATATTTAAAATGATCAATAAAAGTATTTAAAATAAAAATACATTTATAATATTGCTGAATGTATTTAAGTATAGCAATATGTATTTAGGTGTGTAAACTTATGGAGATACCTTTTAGATACCCTGCAGGAAAATCATAAACAAGTAAACAGTTGTCGAAATCTGTTTTCCAAGATTTTCTGCCAAATTTCAAACGCCAATAATTGCTCTTTTCACACACATCGACTTTAAAGTCATGGATTTTTTATAATTATAATAATAAAATTAGATATTCAGTAACTTATGGATATACTTTATAGATATCCTGCAGGAAAATCATTAACAAATAAAATAAATTTCCTGTTTTTACCAAATATAACAGTTATTGATGAAAGCTGTCATTGAAAAATTCACTATGAAGGAACTGTTCTATAATTAAGTGTTACATACCAATCGATTTCTTTTTTAACCAGGAATCAAATTTGAAATTAAATTTTTCCCTTTAGCATCTCTGAACTTGATGCGATAATGATATTAAGTGTTAAGGAGTATTTGGAGGGAACTTTTAAGCCGTTGAGATGGGCTGGGAACGCTACTGCTGTATACAAATGGAGTACAATAACCTAATTAGTTCTTCGAATAGTTTTGGGAAATGAAGCTGGAGTGACGGTCTTTGGCCACGTATGAATCTGGATCATTCCGTTTACGTAAAACCGACTGCTGTGAGAACACTGAGTCAAACAGCTAGGCTGGTAAAAGTTCTTAAACAGATTAAGCAGCTTCGCGGAGTCATAAAGTGAGACTCTTTAAGTTCTTTTGGATACGCATTTTTCTGGAGGTTCGGTGATGTGTTGAAAGGCGAACACCTAGCTCTTTAATCCTCAACAATCTGCTCCGATTTAGTTATAGATCGTAAAGCTTTAAAAAAGTTTATAAGGGATAAAGAAACTGTGGAATGGATGTCATCTAGCCTGAGTGCTGTTTTCTGCATTCACTGTTTTTTTGTTAGTTCCGACAAAATTAAAATGTCGCACCATAACAAGAAATTTACAGCTGTTGACTTTCTCAAAATTGACCATGGGGTGATGCTGGCAGTGAATGCTTCTGGCGATTTTTGATACTTTAATCATTGAATATGCTTGGAAGAATGAAAAAAACCCCCAGCATGACGAATAAATGCATATCAAATAATATTGCCGTGCTCTTATATGAAAGGAAATATGCTCTGTTATGACTCTTTTTTAAGCTCTTAATGAGGGTTACCTCTCAGAGCTCTGAGACCTTTCTGACTCCAAAATAAGTCCGAATGTTTACTGGTAGGTACATATGTATAAAGTACACAGTATACAGTACAGTAAAATTAAATATCATAGATTTATTTGTATATTTACTGACTTTCTGCGTGTTTTCTTTTTCTACTTCCGCGTATTAGCTAAAGACTTTTTACGAATATTTAAATGATGGAATAAGTCACCGATACTTTTTTCTCGCAAAGAACCCGCTAGCCGATTTTGATTTTGACGGTAACCCGTTCCTAGAATGACACAAAGTCATATCCGACAAGAAAATCCGGGATAAGACAACTTTTGAATTAAACTTGGCTCAAGCACACGGTGAAGTATGAAAAAGTTAGCGCTACCTCTTCTTCTGTGTTGCGTAAAAAATTTCATAGCTGTATCTATTACCAGTATCCCACTAGAACAAAATATGTATTCATTTACATTGGAGTATATCGAGCCCTAACCGCCAAAATAACGTAAGCGATATTTTTTTCAAAATTTTATTTTTGATGCAGAAATATATCTAAAGCATCTAGATGCATTTCTGCATCAAAAAGAAAATTCTGAAAAAAATTGTGCTTACATTATTTTGCCCATTAGGTCTCGATATACGAATTCAAAACTTTAAAGCGGTTGATCTTGAGTTTTGCTTTTTAGAGTTTTGACACTATTGAAGTAAATGAGCGATATGTACCAATGTGCGAAATTTATTTATATTCATTTGCAAGACAGCAAAAGTGTTCATGATTTTGTTGACGACAGCAAAATATGAGAAATATACAAATTCAATAGTTGTTTTGCGACATGGCATGCGCTCAAGATAGCTTGCTTATCTCCAGGGACATTTACACACAAGTCAATGTTTTTGTTTAATTAAATTTAATTGCTTTTGTTTACATTGGTGCATGCAGTAAATTAATGTGTGAAAATATTGTATTAGTAAAGTAAGGAAGCACTTGATAGCGATGCAACAAGGATATGCATAATAACTTACTGATTGTTTTAAACTTCAAAATAAACTCACGTAATTTGGTTGGAGACGTTAGTTTGTCAGCACAAATGTCTTTTCAGTTCTGTAACTACAGAAATCAAGCTTTAGACTAATTGTTTCTCATTAGCTATTCATTAATTTAACTCCTTAATTTTTTCGTTTTTAGTAAATGAAAATAGTAAATACATATTCCATTCGAAAAAGGAAGTGATAATTTACAATGGTGATGCAGATATTTGTCAGAAATGACATTTTTATACATACAGAAAAGTTTTTCTCTACATATCGATGGTCTTCTGCAATAGCGACATAGCTCGGAATCAAAAAAAAAAAAACCTACTATTGTTAAGTCTCTAATCCTTGCAATAGCTGCTTACTGGGGATAAAGTAAATGTAACGTTGCTTATACGCAGTCGAGGCACTTTCGTACATATAAATATATTTACGAGAGGCTGAAAGACTATTTAAGTGACTTTACATTTACCCCTATAAATATAACTTCTTTAGGTAAATGCACAACTAAATATTACTTTCATTCTTAAAAATGCGCTGATTCCACCATAAATAATAACTCACAGCCAGCTAATTAACCTCACCGCTTTCCGATTTGTTCGCTGTTGAGCGCCATCGTAGCCGTTACGCATTAAAAAGTTAGCAAGACAAATTACTAGAGGGAATTTCTCTTAGAACATGGATAAGAAGGCAAGTGAAAATAAATAGGACTTCGTTATTTATTGTTAAATCCTACTAATAATAGAATTATGAAAGTTTTTGAACGATTGAAAATGGTACATGTTTCTTGCTCTTCACGCTAAAATGACTGAACACTTTTTGATTTTGATTTTTTATTTATATTTATATATTTTTTCCATTATAAGTTCAACAAAATTTTACAATATGGACCCAGCGGACCAGTGCACGAGCCTTTAGCGAGAGTGTCGCAAAATATCCGCAAATGAGCTCGCATGTGAGCAAACGACGATTGTGAAACTTCTTTGATCGTAAAACCCTCGCACACGAGCATTGCAGCGTGAATATTGCGATAGAAATGCGGGTGCTCGAGCCTTTAGCCAGAGCATCCCAAGATGTCCACAAATGAGCTCGCATCTGAGCAAAGAACGATTGTAAAACTTTTTGGATCGTAAAACCCTCGCACACGAGCATTGCAGCGTGAATATTGTGAGAGAAATGCGAGTGTAAATATTTTCTACTTGTACTATTGTAAAAAATTAGTTTTCTTTTATTTGTTAAGCTCGAGTGTGTGACAGCTGAATAATTAAAAAATATTTATTAAAAACTAGATACATTTTTTTGTTATTAATAATTTTCTGTGTCCTTTCCGGAGTTTATTTAATTGGTGTAAAAAGTTAGTATACTTTATTTGAACGGTCACTTGTTCACGAGAGCCGTGATTCGGGCCCAGTTTCTTATCTAATGCCTACTTACAAGATTTATTTATTACGTTTACAGACATATTGAACCTTATAACGAAGTTTATGGAAACCCAGAGGGCAACAATTGATAAAATTGATCAGTTACTAGCCAAAATTGATGGTGCTGAGTTAATTTCTTTAAGGAGTGAAGTTTCATCTATAAATGTCTCCATTAGTTACATTTTTTAGAAGTTCAATGGCTAAAGAGTGCCTTGTTTTCGTAATTTTTAATTTATTTATACTCAAGAAACATATTCCTTTAAGCTGCCAAAGAAGTGCGTAATACTTTTAAGTTATGTATGTGAAATTTCAGTTTTTAATTTCTTCTATGCCCGAATTTTAGTTTAAACAATATATATAAACAATAAAAAACATTAAATAACGGGTGATTTTTTAAGAGCTTGATACCTTTTTTTTAAAAA
>NW_023458556.1:38856692-38862608 GCF_013731165.1 Rhagoletis pomonella | reverse complement strand
CATGGCATGCGCTCAAGATAGCTTGCTTATCTCCAGGGACATTTACATACAAGTCAATGTTTTTGTTTAATTAAATTTAATTGCTTTTGTTTACATTGGTGCATGCAGTAAATGAATATGTGAAAATATTGTATTAGTAAAGTAAGGAAGCACTTGATAGCAATGCAACAAGGATATGCATAATAACTTACTGATTGTTTTAAACTTCAAAATAAGCTAGCGTAATTTGGCTGGAGGCGTTAGTTTGTCAGCACAAAATGTCTTTTCAGTTCTGGAACTACAGAAATCAAGCGTTAGATTAATTGTTTCTCATTAGCTATTCATTAATTTAACTCCTTAATTTTTTCGTTTTTAGTGTTAAGAAATATCGTAAATGGAAACAGTAAATATTCCATTCGAAAAAGGAAGTGATAATTTAGATAAAACACAGTCGATTACATAGGATGATACAATGGTGATGCAGATCTTTGTCAGAAATGCAATTTTTGTACATACAGAAAAGTTGTTATCTACATATCGATGGTCTTCTGCAATAACGACATAGCACGAAATCAAAAAAAAAAAAACCCTTACTGTTGTTAAGTCTCTAATCCTTGCAATAGCTGCTTGCTGGGGATAAAGTAAATCTATCGTTGCTCATACATATAAATATATTTACGAGAAGTTGAGAGACTAAGTGACTTCACATTTACCCCTATAAATATAACTTCTTTAGGTAAATTCACTACTAAAGATTACTTTCATGCTTAAAAATGCGCTGATTCCACCATAAATAATAGCTCACAGCCAGCTAATTAACCTCACCACCACTTTGCGATTTGCTCGCTGTTGAGCGCCATCGTAGCCGTTACGCATTAAAAAGTTAGCAAGACAAATTACTAGAGGGAATTTCTCTTAGAACATGGATAAGAAGGCAAGCGAAAATAAAAAGGACTTCGTTATTTATTGTTAAATTCTACTAGTATTAGAATTATGAAAGTTTATCAACTAGTTAATATGTTAGCATGTTTTGATTTGACGTAGAATATTTTTTATTTATATTTATATATATTTTCCATTATAAGTTCAACAAAATTCATCAATATGGATGTCAAATGAACAGAAAAAGTAAAACTTGATTGTATTAATAAGTTTTGGAAAAAAACTTATTTAAGAAAGTTTATGAAGGCTTTACTTCAAAAATGATTTTAAGTGGCGTTGGCGTCTGTTTAAAAGTCGAGTTTAATGCAACCAATACTTGCATATTACAATATTAATGTCTGTCGAAACAGGCACTAGAAAGATTTATTTTGAAAATATTTTTAATTAGGGTTGCGACATGTTCAAAAAAATTTTTGTTTCGAAAATGTTCTATAAATGGGTTGCCGCTTGTTAAAAGAATTATTTAATTTGTGGGCAGACACTGTGGCCAATGGTAGCCATTCGCTACAATATTTGTATAAGGTGCCCAGAATTTTTTAACATTTCAGGAAGACAAATTCTCCACATTGAAAACGTAATTCTTTTTTTATGTTTATTTTAACATTAATAACTCAAAGTTTTCCTAAACACAAGTCAAACAAGTTTATAGTACACTGCGTTGCATAATTATAAGACCGCCACATATTAACAAGTTTTGACAATTTATTTTTAAATTATTTAATTGTCATTGTATTACTTGCAAAATAAATTGCTTTTGTTTTACTTCTTTCGTAAAAGTTCGATTATAGAGTTGGTTCAACGCTATACCTCGTTCAGCAATATCATTAACATATTTAATACCCTTAATCAGTGGCGGATCCAGCGGGGGCGATTTGGGGGTTAAACTACGTGTCAGTCAGTGGCGAACCCACGGGGGTGTTTTAATATATAGACACCATATTATACATACATATGCGCCATATTAAAACACCCCCCGTGGGTCCGCACTGACTGACACGTAGCTTAACACCCAAAACCCCCCTGCTGGATCCGCCACTGCCCTTAATGGTCTCTAAGAAAATCAACTTCAGGGTAATTTCTTAAAGAATTTAATGCCCTACAAGAATATGCTCAGAAAAAAATTGTATCTTTTTTTATAACTTTTTTAACGGCTCAATAGTTATAACATTTTTAATGAAAACGAATTTTTTTACATGTTGTTTTCATAGAAAATTTCAAACGCCCACCGACACCTTTTAACATTGAAATCAAAATTTTTCCAAATGTGAGAAGTTTCTTCTCTAGGTTAGCTATTTGGATCCCCCTAATATATACAGTGACTCAAACAAATGACCACGTGTTGATTTTGTTCAAATATTGAGCATTTTTTTGGTGACGGATTTTTGCACTTTTTTCATATAAGTATGAATTTCTTATGAAATAAAACGCAGGAGACCGTCAACAAACAAAATTTCAAAATATCAACGCAAGTTTTTGTAAATTGCGCTTGTTATATTAAAAAACCCGAAAAAGTAACCTAAAAAAAAAGTTCTCAAAAATCAACGCGATTGTAAATTGTATGGGCTATAAAACTGCATACCCAAAAATTTTCTTAAACTCAGAATAAAAAGTTGAAAGTTTGATGAAAATTTGTTGAATTTTCCTGAATTTCGTATAAAGTTTGAAACTGTGGTTTACACGGTTTTGGTTAAAAAAAATTTAGCTGGAAAAATATCACGATTATTTAAAAAAAGCAACACGTGGTCATTTGTTTGAGTCACTGTATAAATAAAATAATTATTCGGTTAAAGTAATAAAAATAAGTGGTGACAATAAGAATAACTGAGGACAATCCTCCTCAAACGGGGACGGTTGGACAGCTCATCTAAGTAAGTCATGCACAGTCCGCAATAAACTCGAAACGATTTATACAGAGCATGCGTCAAGCTAAGCGAAACATGATTAGAGGTGCAATCAACTTATTGCTTTATTAAGTTCTTCTATATGACACTTGAGAAGTGCATAATTGCATACTTTTCATAAAGAAAATGCAGCTGTACTCAGCATGTGCTGTCCTTTTTATGCGAATCCTTTCTGAATTTTCTAACTTCAAACCGGAAATGATGAAAACCTAAGAAAGGGAGCAAAACAATGAGACTTTAGCTTCAATCTTCTATTTATTAGTTACCTTTGACTGCGCTTATCATCCGCCCAGATTTTCGCATGAGCATGAACGCTATCCGCAGAAATCCCCCCTCATATTACAATATATTAAAACTAATTACTTCATATGTAGGAATTTTTGCAGCTCGTTTCCAGTGAAATTTCCTCATCTTATTCAAGCAAAATTTGTTAGACTCAATTCAATGCGCTAAATATTTCCACTCAACCAAATTTGTTTTCAAATCATTTTGAAAATGCTAAATCCACTTATTGCATTAGTTTACAATCACAACTGCTTAACTGAAATAGATCCCCAATTTTACAAAAGTACTTTGTTGCTTTCAGCCATCCTCAATAGAAAAGTTCTCAAGACGCATGCACATACAAACTTGTACACATACATACATATGTACTAAACATATAGCAAACACAATTCCATTAGGAAAACGCAAGTTAAAAAAAAAAGTTAATACAATTTTGCAACTATGCAACACATTACTCGTATTTTGGCACATTTAGCTACATTTCAACAGCTTAAGCAACTACAAACAAGTTTATTTGATTTTGTATAGCAACAAAAATGCAGGCGCTAAAATGGTGAAGGGCGGTTGCCAGTCCCGCCCATCAGATTTTGATATGCAACACGTGCCATCTGCGGTGATTGCAGTGCATAAGTATGTATATATGTGTGTATGCATTTTAATATGTGCAAGCTGATAAACACTCAGTATGGTGTGCATTTCAGCTAGGCAGGTGTTGAAATGTACGAAATGTGGGCGATTACCTGAAATGCCTTTAACGAAAAGCAGCTGCAGAAATCGTTATCTTATATGTACATACAGTGGTGGAGCAAATTATAGCCGCACCACTTTTTTTTGTCGAAGTTGTAACGGTTTTCTTTCATGCAAAAATGAAGTGTGTTTATTCGTTATATAGAAGCAAATTGGACAAAAAAATTAACGGTAATTTTTAGCCAATTGAAACTTGCACTTTATTCTACTAGAATTCAATGGGCTACAAAACTGCATACTCAGAATATTTCTAGGGCATCTAATTTAAAAAGCAAGCTTGTTGCATTTTTTTTTAAATTAATTTAAAAATTAACTAGGCGAGAAGGTGATCTTGTCTGTTCTTCTTGTCCGAGGTAGATGTTAAGTGTGAAGTCTATGCTATTTGAGGGCCCTCGATTTTACGGCGAGTGAGTGACGCCAATTAGAAGACCAGGATATCCTCCATTGTACGAAATTCATCAGATTTCTCCAATCCAGACAATCCAGAAGGCTATTTTACAATAAAGTTGGGCAAGTGAACTCTGTCTTTCAAGCCGAGGTGCATGTGATTGAACTATCACCGAGACAGTATGCAGAAAGTAGGACGACCAGGAAGCCCATCTACTTACAGTCTGATAAGCGGGCTCCGATTCCGCTGTGTCATATGTTCTTGTCAGAAAACGAAAATACGCAAGGGTAATATCCAAAATGACAACAAACTTTATACTTTACTTTACTTTATAAGGCACGACACGTGAAATTGTTATAGGCTTTCCTACTGACTAGGCTTCATAGAAGCATAGAAGAAGACGGAAGTGCCATAGTGGAAAAGTGGGCACAATACCCATCCTACAAAAAGAGAGATCTCGATGCGTGCGCCAACTATGCCATTGAGTCTTAGCAACGATACTGCGGGCAAGACTGAATCCCTTCAGGAATCAACCGATTGTACTTTAAAAGTAAGGCATCAGACTTGGGAAATCCACCATCATAGAGAAGACGCACACCATTTGTTTGTTGATTTTAAAGCCGCTTCTGATAGCACGATGAGAAGCTGCCTGTACGGCACCATGTCTATATTTAGTATCCCCGAAAAACTATATGGGTTTAGCTCCGCTATGATCTATGCAAGTATACGAGCTTTTTAATGATATAAAAATACAGCGATTACGCTGACGACACTCCGGTAAAAAGATGCTCCGGCTTCGCATCCACGGGTGGACAACGAAAGCAAGGACGCCCACAAGTTCATGGAAGGACAAAGTGCAGAGAAACCTGTCGGCAGTCGGGATGGACAACTGGTGCAACTTTGCAAATGAGAGAGTTAATAGGCGTAGATTTTTGGTCTCGGCCCAAACCGAGTACCATATAAGAAGAATAAGTACCTAGAAGGTACATGAAAAACTCAAAATTAGGCAACCCTTGAATAGCTCTATTACTTTACTTATGTATCTTTCGCTAAGTACTCAGATGCAACCAATGTGTTTACCCTTGCGAGTGTAGCTCTTAAATAGGAAAAATATTTCATCATATATTTACACTCCAGCAGAAGGCAAACAACGAAAGCCACACTGCAGCTAAAGAAACAGCAGCGACTACAGGCAGGCCAACAAGTAGCTGCAGTAAAGTGAGTTTGCTTTGGCTTAGTACTAGGTGAGTAAATAAGTAGTACTGCATTGAATGCATTTTAAAGGCAAAAACCAAAACAGTACAAATAGAAAAACAAAAACAAAAGAGGGTGCAAAGTAAGATAAATAAAGTGAAAATAAAGTGAAAATAACTTAATATGCTGGGGATTACTTAACGCTTAGAGATGCACTAAACTCATGGATTAAAAAGCAAATAATTGAGAAAAGGCGAGAAAAAGCTGGAAAAAAATAAATAAAGTAAAAACAACGAAAAAGTAAAAAAAAAAAAAATTAGATACAAATAAAGCAGGGAAACAAACAAGTCTGGATTCATGCACATCAGGATATAAATTGAGTTCAAGCACAGTGCAATGAAGTTGCGTTAATTTTGTAAAAAAAGCTAAATTCACAGATTTCTCAACTCCACTCCACACCGTGAAAATTGTTGGTATATA
>NW_023458556.1:38855322-38856592 GCF_013731165.1 Rhagoletis pomonella | reverse complement strand
GCAATATGCAAGTATGTTTGATTTCATTTATATATATTGTAGTTTTCGTCGTATATCTCAAATATAAATGCAATTTACATATGTGAGAATTGCAGTGTATGTATAATTCGCAATATTCCTAAAATTCACATACTCAACGTAAATATCACAAATTTTCATCTCTCATCATTTCCATATGTATGTACATACATAGATATGTATTTTCACCACAATTTTCGAAGCCAATTCCAATTTCGCACACACATTTTTTATTCGCATTTTATTATTCTATATCATTTTATTTCTCTGTTTATTTAAGAAATAAATTCGCTTTGTTTGATGAAAGCCAGGAATTGCGGAGAATAAAATTAACTTTTGTTCATACAAACGTACATAAGTATGTATGTATATACCTGTATTGAGAGCGCTGTACGATTAACGTTTTCTCTTTCGTTGGTAATTTTGCATAAATATTTTTATAAGTACATATATACATACATATCCGTACCTTGATTGTCCCAGACACAAATTGATTTCGTTAAAATTAAATGCTTATACCTGTGGCTTATCTCGCAAACGATGCCATTCGTTATTGTTTATTATTATTGGCCGCATTGGTGAAATGGCAGAGCAGAGGTAATGCGACTTTTAAATTCAGGCTGTTATTGCTTTACATTGTTGTTCACACTAATTTTATTTGTTAAATTTGTTTATGTATTTTAATGATATTTATTGATAATATATGTATTTATTGTTGATAGCTGATAGGTTATTTTTATGCACTTATACTCTTTATTTCTACTTATTATATTGATTCGGAAATCATTTTAAACGATAGAGATAAAAAATTACCTCCAGCTCTGCGAAAACTGAGATTAGTTAAGATCCCTTCAGACTTAAAAACTTCTTTTGGTTCAGACGCTGACTTCAGTAAGCCCTTAACCCGAATACGTCGCAGTGGCGTCACTGAAGCCTCCATACAGATTGGCTGCCACATATCGCATACTCTGTTTTTCGTCCTAGTGCCCTCCGCGTTTGCAACGCTTTCCGGACAGTTTCGCATGATGCAAAAATAGTCCTTTTTATTCCCGCCGATTTATCGGCTAACGAAATCCAGTATAGCTATATTACGACCCGAACAAAAGGCAGAGCCCTCTCAAAACCCAATATCATGACCAAATGCTCGACTTTTCGTCTGACGTTGCCTGAGACCTGCACAAAATTTTACCGAAGAAGTCTTCCAATGGTATAAGGAGGCAAAATGACACCTTTACGAACAATAAAAGGAAGA
>NW_023458556.1:38851724-38855312 GCF_013731165.1 Rhagoletis pomonella | reverse complement strand
GCCCCTTGACTTGGCTAAATCAAAAATACTTATTACCCTAACTTCCTTCACTCTGAAATCTTTAGAGAGACTTTTAGACCTCCAAACTAAGGATAAATTTAACACTTCCACTCCCTTACATCATAAACAATTTGCTTATATTAAAGGAAAATCAACAGGTTCGGCCTTACAGTATCTGGTTAGTAGAATCGACGCTATGCTTTATGAGCGTGGAATTACATTATCCTTGGGCAATACGCTAGTGAAGATCAGAGCACTGTGAGAGGCTGCCCGAAGGGATAGGTCCTTTATCCCTTGCTTGGTCATTTGTGGTTCACGACCTCTTAATCAGACTACATGAATGTGGTTACGATGTTGTGGTGTACGCAAATGACCTGGCGAATATAGTTACGGAAACACCTGGCAGTACTTTCCCGGACGTTGTAAATGCAGCTCTTCGCATGGTATCAAACTGGTGTGTCTATAAGCGCCTAAGCATAAATCCTCGGAGGGCTGTTCTTATATGCTGGGAACAAGGTATAAACCAAGCCTTGGTTCCATCTCTTTGAACGGACACTGCTTGACTAAAGAGATCTGCTTTGGCAGAAAGTTCAAAGTTTTAATCCCCGATCGCGAATATTGGGCAAAAAGGCTTCCTGCACTTGATCCCAGATACGTAAACTGTTGCACAGATGGGGCAAATAGCCCAAATGGCGCTATTTGAAACTGCGTAACATTAAAAATCAAAAATGGGTTTGAAGGACACCTTTCTAGTTATCTTATCAGATAGCCAAGTAGCCATCGGCGCACTTTCAAATAGGACCATGAAAGCCAAGCTGCTTGTAGACTGGTTTGACCTGCTACAAATATTTGAAGCCAAAAACCAAAGTAACACTGTTGTGGATAACCGGTCATTGTGGAATCGAAGTCAATGAGGTCGCCGACGAGTTAGCTCAAGGAGGATCCTTAGCTGTCTTTCGAGACCTGAAGCATTCTGTGGTCTCAGTTGGTCTTTTCCAGAGCCATAATTACTGAGTGGATACACTTTGAACGTAACAGGTGGGTAGTGCTGGGACCATAGAAGGCCCGGGTCTTCACCTACCCTTTTAACAGCAACCATATTACTTTAGATAAAAGAAATGACATCAGGCTACTTTCTGGGTACCTGACTGGTCACAACCGAGTAGGTGTGACCACAGAGTCGAAATGCCGGCTCTGCCTTGAAGATGCTGAAACTTACGGCCTTATTTCAAAACTTAAATGGTGGAATCCCTTGCTATAAAGAATTCGGCTACCAGGGCCCCTTTTGGATTCATTAGGTAAGCCGAAGGTATCTTGGCCACACTGGGTTAGGGACTCTCTCTTTAAGAGATACAAAAAATCTTTCAAGTCGCGGTCTCTCTCGTTCTATTACACCCAAGAAATAACTAACTTAATTATCACATCTTGGTGAGTCTTTAAATTTTAGCTAAATTTTCCGCATAAGAACACAATAATTCCATAAAGTCCCAGATTTTCTAAATACAGCTTATACCCACCACCCAAAATTTGCATGTATGTCGTTGCATATGCAATAGAATGCAGACACATACTTACTAACTGCAGCCGGTGTAATTTAGAAATATGCTAAAAAATTTCATTGCTGCAGGAGCTTACCGAAACATGCAAGTGAAATGTTTAATACGAAAATATAGCGTACGTGCAAAATTGGGATTACAAAAAGCGCAAGTGATTTGCGCATAGCTTTTTATGTTCACCCCATGAAGGATCACCCCAAAGGCATTAATGCAATGCAGAATGAAGCGAATAAATGCAAATAGTGGCAATTGAAGCAACGAAATAAAATCCAATGTAGCTGTTAGTATGTAGGGCTAATACGCGCGAACGACTCGCTGCAAGGAACACAAAATAACCATCAAGGTGCACAAGGACATGTACGCAGAGTTATCAAAAGCGTGCATAATACCGCACAAAATCACGATGAACCAGCGAAATGAGCTGTGCATATTTAGCGAATAATAAAAGTGATGACTAGCTGGAGGGTAGCAAACTCAACATTCAGCAACAGCAAGTGCAATAGAGTTGCACATGCAGCAAAGAATTTAATGCAACACATTAAGGTTCACCCCTATACTTAAAGGTGTTGCAAAAATGCAAAATCAAAAGAGTGAAAACAAATAAAAGTTGCATAGAGCAGGCGGCGACGGTATGCAACAGCAACTCATAAAAGTTGCGACAAATTAAATTTCGCTATTACAAATATCAAACTTTTACGCGCATCTACTCCATTTGTCATTTATTTGGTTTATTTACAACGCTTTGCTCGCACATTTAACGCAAGTACACTTGAGCAAACAGAGCTGTACGCACATACACACATACGCAAGTATGTAGAAGTGCACATGACTAAATTTAAATTTAAGTATGTAGAAGCACGCGTATGTTTTTAGTTGCGGGATTTTGCAAAGAAAGCGCTGTGCACACAAATGGGAATAGACGGGTTTTATGATGCACTAATGTTACGTATACGTCATGGCGGCTGTTAGACGCAAATGCTCACACAACTATGTATACGTAAGTATATACATATATGTATGTATGTCTAAATATTCACGCAAATTGTACCGGGCGGGAAATAAAATGACGCAAATATTCCAAATTACATTTCCGAGCGTATTTTTAGTGCATCTGTATGCGTAATGCACTTTCGCCTGAAAGCCATTAAAATAATACGCGCTGAATTGTATGCTACAAAACTATGCAGCTGTTGAAGAATATAGTATGTACATACATATGATGTACGGTGTTCAACTTTTAGAAATGAACAGGGCAATTCTGTCAAGACGTTTTTTTAAGTTCCGGCAACTACCTTGCTATCTCGTTTTTGTCGAGAGACTAGTTGGGAGATCTGCTAACGAGCGTTTTACGGTTTGTCTTCTAGCAATTAGTTTTAGTATTAGTAATAAAAATATTTGTTTAAAGTTAAATAAAATAAACATAAAATTAGTTCCTAAAAATTAAATTGAATTAAAAAACAAATTAATTTCTAATAATATAAACTAAAAATCAAAAAAAAAAATCTATGAAACTTAAAAGATAGTTTTCTTTTTTATTAAAAAAAAAATAAAAATTAAATAAAAAAAAATTGAAGAAAAATATTTTTTTTTTTAGAATAAAAAATCTAAAAAAAAACAAATTAAAAAATGACAGACGAAAAAATCGCCAAAGTAAAGCCCAATATAGTTAAACTGCGTGTGTGTTTTTTTTTTTTTTGATACTTTGATACTTTTTCGTTCACAGTTTTTTTCAAACTCCTTGCACATGTTTGCTTGAGCAACGTTTCGCCAAAATTAGGTTTGCCCAATTTTATTGTGTAGTAATTTCCACAATATTGACTTGGACGAGTTTTGGGTTGAGCAATGATTTTGTGTGGTTTAGTGGCCCTATAAGTTTGTTTTTCGTTATGCAAATAAGCATACAGATTCTCTGTTTTTGTTAAAGCAAGTAATATTTTTTTTTTGTATAAGTATGGATTTAGTTATAAAGTTTTATTTATTAGTTTAAAAATAACAGTTGTGTTTGCTTTTGATACTTTTTCTGCTTGGCAAC
>NW_023458556.1:38827584-38851624 GCF_013731165.1 Rhagoletis pomonella | reverse complement strand
GCAATATGCAAGTATGTTTGATTTCATTTATATATATTGTAGTTTTCTTCGCATATTTCAAATATAAATGCAATTTACATATGTGAGAATTGCAGTGTATATATAATTCGCAATATTCCTAAAATTCACATACTCAACGTAAATATCACAAATTTTCGTCTCTCATCATTTCCATATGTATGTACATACATAGATATGTATTTTCACCACAATTTTCGAAGCCAATTCCAATTTCGCACACAAATTTTTTATTCGCATTTTATTATTCTATATCATTTTATTTCTCTGTTTATTTAAGAAATAAATTCGCTTTGTTTGATGAAAGCCAGGAATTGCGGAGAATAAAATTAACTTTTGTTCATACAAACGTACATAACTATGTATGTATATACCTGTATTGAGAGCGCTGTACGATTAACGTTTTCTCTTTCGTTGGTAATTTTGCATAAATATTTTCATGAGTACATATATACATACATATCCGTACCTTGATTGTCCCAGACACAAATTGATTTCGTTAAAATTAAATGCTTATATCTGTGGCTTATCTCGCAAACGATGCCATTCATTATTGTTTATTATTATTGGCCGCATTGGCGAAATGGCAGAGCAGAGGTAATGCGACTTTTAAATTCAGGCTGTTATTGCTTTACATTGTTGTTCACACTAATTTTATTTGTTAAATTTGTTTATGTATTTTAATTATATTTATTGATAATATATGTATTTATTGTTGATAGCTGATAGGTTATTTTTATGCACTTATACTCTTTAATTTTTTTTTTATTATATTGACTCGAAAAACATTTTAAACGATAGTGATAATAAATTACCTCCAGCTCTGCGAAAACTGAAATTGTATAAGATGCCTTCAAACTTAAAAACTTCTTCTGGTTCCCCAAATAAATGAAGTTCCATACTTTTTCGAAATTATGGCTGTCAACAATAAATATCTTCTCCGAATACAGCGCTAGTGCTAAGCTGGAACCTAGTGTTCTAAGCTTCCAGTCAGATGGCCTCTTGCACACGCACCTACTAGTGACCAGACGCTGACTTCAGTAAGCCCTTACACCGAATACGTCGCAGTGGCGCCACTGAAGCCTTCATACAGATTGGCTACTACATATCTCTGTTCACTCTGCTTTTCGTCCTAGTGCCCTCCGCGTTTGCAATGCTTTCCGGACAGTTTCTCATGATGCAGAATGCGTTATAGACGTTTTTATTCCCGCCGATTTATTGGCTAACGAAATCCAGTATACCTATGTATATGACGACCCGAACAAAAGGCAGCGCCCTCTCAAAATCCGATATCATGACCAAATACCAAATAAGCCTGTCATAATGGCAGCAAGGCTGGGGCTCGACTTTTCGACTTATTCCGAGCATGTGAGACAATAGAAACGTTGCCTGAGACCTGACGTCTGCATACCATTTTATGAAAGAGGTCTTCCAATGCCTCCTAAGGAGGCAAATGGCACCTTTACAAACGATGATAGGGAGACTTTAAATCACCACCTCCAACTGCATTTCCCAATCTCTTCGGTGGAGCATGATCTGATGACCTCTGTGTCCTCGGAACGCAGGTTTCCAGATGAGAAGCCATTGCAAATCTGGCTCCATCTTTGACAGGGACAAGGTGCGGTGGACAGTGGAGTCTTTCGAATCCTTCGCAGCAGTGGGTGATGATGAGATCTTCTTGTATTAGATAAAGAAGTATCGAGAACATCACTGATTTAGAGCTAGTCATTGCTTATTTATTCCTATGTTGGGCAAAAGGCCCCTTGACTTGGCTAAATCAAAAAGACCTATTAGCCTAACTTCCTTCACTCTCAAAACTTTAGGGGGACGGTTAGATCTCCAAACTGGGAAGAAATTTAGCACTGCCTCTCCCTCACATTATACACAATTTGCCTTATGTTAAAGGAAAATCAACAGGTTCGGCCTTTCAGTATCTCGTTAGTAGGATCGACAGTGCCTTCGAGGCCAAGGATATCGCTCAGTGTACCTCCTTGAACATCGAGGAGCTTTCGACAATACTGCCTACGGATCTAATTCAGGGGCATTGGTCCAAAGAGTCTTAGACTCTGCTTCTGTTTGCCGAATCGACGCTATGCTTCGTGAGCATGAAATTACATTATAATTGGGCAATACGCTAGTCAAGATCAGGGCCGTGAGAGGCTGCCCGAAGGGAGAGGTCCTTTCTGCCTTGCTTGGTCATTTGTGGCGCACGAGCTCTTAATCAGACTACATGAATGTGGTTACGATGTTGTGGTGTACGCAGATGATCTGGCGAATAAAGTTACGGAAAAACTCGGCAGTACTTTCTCGGACGTTGTAAATGCAGCTCTTCGCATGGTTTCAAACTGGTGTGCCAATAAGGGCCTAAGCATAAATCCTCGGAGGGCTGTTCTTGTACGTTTACAATAATGTATAAACCAAGCCTTGGTTCCATCTCTTTGAACGGACACTGCTTGACTAAAGAGATCTTCTTTGGCAGAAAGTTCAAAGTTTTAATCCCCGATCGCGAATATTGGGCAAAAAGGCTTCCTGCACTTGATCCCAGATACGTAAACTGTTGCACAGATGGGGCAAATAGCCCAAATGGCGCTATTTGAAACTGCGTAAAATTAAAAATTAAAAATGGGTTTGAAGGACACCTTTCTAGTTATCTTATCAGATAGCCAAGTAGCCATCGGGGCACTTTCAAACAGGACCATGAAATCCAAGCTGCTTGGAGACTGGTTTGACCTGCTACAAATATTTGAAGCCAAAAACCAAAGTAACACTGTTGTGGATAACCGGTCATTGTGGAATCGAAGTCAATGAGGTCGCCGACGAGTTAGCTCAAGGATGATCCTTAACTGTCTTTCGAGACCTGAAACATTCTGTGGTCTCAGTTGGTCTTTTCTAGAGCCATAATTACTGAGTGGATACACTTTGAACGTAACTTGTGGGTAGTGGTGGGACCATAGAAGGCCCGGGTCTTCACCTACCCTTTTAACAGCAACCATATTACTTTAGATAAAAGAAATGACATCAGGCTACTTTCTGGGTACCTGACTGGTCACAACCGAGTAGGTGTGACCACAGAGTCGAAATGCCGGCTCTGCCTTGAAGATGCTGAAACTTTCGGCCTTATTTCAAAACTTAAATGGTGGAATCCCTTGCTATAAAGAATTCGCCTACCAGGGCCCCTTTTGGATTCATTAGGTAAGCCGAAGGTATCTTGGCCACACTGGGTTAGGGACTCTCTCTTTAAGAGATACAAAAAATCTTTCAAGTCGCGGTGTCTCTCGTTCTATTACACCCAAGAAATAACTAACTTAATTATCACATCTTGGTAAGTCTTTAAATTTTAGCTAAATTTTCCGCATAAGAACACAATAATTCCATAAAGTCCCAGATTTTCTAAATACAGCTTATACCCACCACCTAAAAATTGCATGTATGCCGTTGCATATGCAATATAATGCAAACACATACTTACTAACTGCAGCCGGCGTAATTTAGAAATATGCTAAAACTTTCATTGCTGCAGGAGCTTAGCGAAACATGCAAGTGAAATGTTTAATACGAAAATATAGCGTACGTGCAAAATTGGGAATACAAAAAGCGCAAGTGATTTGCGCATAGCTTTTTATGTTCACCCCATGAAGGATCACCCCAAAGGCATTAATGCAATGCAGAATGAAGCGAATAAATGCAAATAGTGGCAATTGCGGCAATTGCGGCAACGAAATAAAATCCAATGTAGCTGTTAGTATGTATGTAGTATACGCGCGAACGACTCGCTGCAAGGAACACAAAATAACCATCAAGGTGCACAAGGACATGTACGCAGAGTTATCAAAAGCGTGCTTAATACCGCACAAAATCACGATGAACCAGCAAAATGAGCTGTGCATATTTAGCGAATATTAAAAGTGATGAATAGCTGGAGGGTAGCAAACTCAACATTCAGCAACATTTGGCAGCAACAGCAAGTGCAATAGAGTTGCACATGCAGCAAAGTATTTACATACCTACATTCTGCATTCTCATAGAATTTAATGCAACACATTAAGGTTCACCCCTATACTTAAAAGTGTTGCAAAATTGCAAAAGCAAAAGAGTGAAAACAAATAAAAGTTGCATAGAGGAGGCGGCGACGATATGTAGCAGCAACTCATAAAACCTGCGACAATTTAAATTTCGCTATTACAAATAACAAACTTTTACGCGCATCTATGTACTCCATTTGTCATTTGTTTGGTTTATTTACAACGCTTTGCTCGCACATTTAACGCAAGTACACTTGAGCAAACAGAGCTGTACGCACATACACACATACGCAAGTATGTAGAAGTGCACATGACTACATTTAAATTTAAGTATGTAGAAGCACGCGTATATTTTCAGTTGCGGGATTTTGCAAAGAAAGCGCTGTGCACACAAATGGGAATAGACGGGTTTTATGATGCACTAATGTTACGTATACGTCATGGCGGCCGTTGAGCGCAAATGCGCACACAACTATGCATACGTAAGTATATACATATATGTATGTATGTCTAAATATTCACGCAAATTGTACCGGGCGGGAAATAAAATGACGCAAATATTCCAAATTACATTTCCGAGCGTATTTTTAGTGCATCTGTGTGCGTAATGCACTTTCGCCTGAAAGCCATTAAAATAATACGCGCTGAATTGTATGCTACAAAACTATGCAGCTGTTGGAGAGTATAGTATGTACATATGATGTACGGTGTTCAACTTTTAGAAATGAACAGGGCAATTCTGTCAAGACGTTTTTTTAAGTTCCGGCAACTACCTTGCTATCTCTTTTTTGTCGAAAGAGGAATTGAGAGATCTGCTACTTTTAACGTTTGTCTTTTAAAATTAAATGAAAAAAAAAAAATACTTTTTTTTCTTTTTAAAATAATAATAACTAAAAGAAAATTAAATTAAAGAAAATTGACTAAAAAAGAAAAAAATAATACAATAAGTTTATAGAAATTAAGTGAAATTTAAAAATGTTACTTTCTAAAACAATATGGTTTCGTTACAAAAGAAAGAAAACGCTTTATAAATAAAATAAACATAAAATTAGTTCCTAAAAATTAAATTTAATTAAAAACAAATTTATTTTAAAATAACATAGACTAAAAGTCAAATATAAAAAATTCTATGAAACTTAAAAAATTGTTTTCTCTTTTAGGCAATAAAATATACAAATTAAAAAAAAATAATAATTTAAAAATAACAATTAAAAAACCTACAAAAATAGAAGAAAAATTGTTTTCTTTTTTTGAACAAAAAATCTAAAAAATCAATAAAAAAACGAAAAAGTAAATATTGTTTTTAAAATAAAAAAAATACATTTATTTTTCTTTTCAAAATAGTAAAATCTAAAAATTAAAAGAAAGTGAAATAACATTGCCAACTCGGACAATGGAACTGTTGGTGCAGCGCGAGAAAGACGATATGCAAATGCTTTCTGTCAAAATTTCACCATGAAAGTTTGCAAAGGAGCTTTTTTTTCAGAATAAACACAATCTTTCTCGCCTACTGTCTCTCAAATGTCTTACAAAAAACGTTCAACTAACTATCTTAGCCAGAATTGTCCTGTAACTGGAGAAATTTAATAAATGTGTTCTTAGGGGGCTAAGTGGTAGCCAAGGTATTAGAGCTGAATTCGCACATTCGGTAGGACCCAGGCTCGTTGCAGTGTACGAGAAAATTCAAAAATAATTGAGAATGTATTTATGTAAACATTTATGAGATTTATGAAGATTTAAATGTACCATCTAACATGAAAAGTCGTAAAGAAATGGAAATAATCATGAATGTACAAAATAGAAAAATCACTGGAAAAAAATTCAAAATCGCCCAAATACACTGTGCGACAAAAGCATTCCAAAACAGACGAAAAAATCGCCAAAGTAAAGCCCAATATAGTTAAACTGCGTGTGTGTTTTTTTTTTTTTATTTGATACTTTGATACTTTTTCGTTCACAGTTTTTTCAAACTCCTTGCACATATTTGCTTGAGCAACGTTTCGCCAAAATTAGGTTTGCCCAATTTTATTGTGTAGTAATTTCCACAATATTGACTTGGACGAGTTTTGGGTTGAGCAATGATTTTGTGTGGTTTAAGGGCCCTATAAATTTGTTTTTCGTTATGCAAATAAGCATACAGATTCTCTGTTTTTGTTAAAGCAAGTAATATTAAATTTTTTTTTATAACTATGGATTTAATTATAAAATTTGAATTATTAATTGTTTTTCAAATAAAAGTTTAAAAAATAACAGTTGTGTTTGCTTTTGATACTTTTTCTGCTTGGCAACTGATACTTTTTTTTAAGCTCGCGGCAACGCTGTACCTAATATGTACATAGTTCACTTCCACCAATTCTTAACTCCAGTTTATGCTAATTGGTAAAAGAAGATTACAACTTTAGGAAGGTAATTGCTCATATTAAGTACAAGAAAATGAAAGGAAAAAAAAGCAAAAATTTGAGTATAAACTTTACCGATTACCCGTTGTTGAAATTCTTGTTTGGTGGAAATAGGCTATTATCTCGAGGGAAATGCGTGAATTATAACACTTATCTGGCGGCCGCTACAGTCACGTCGTTAACGAGGCATACTGCCACACGATAGGTGGAAAGTTCAATCTTTGGTCCCGAAAAAATCAAAAAAAAAATTTCTGGATGCTCATAAAAATGTGTGCCATAAAAACCTCCACAAAAAAAACAATTACTATTGTGGTCATTACGAAATTGTAGGTTCCTCCGTTTATGTATCTAATAATATCAAAACGCACACCATAAATTGGCTAAAGAAGAAGAAACAACAGCAAAAAAAATTTAATTAAATATTTACTTTTTATTTGATTTTAGCTCACCTCCACACCACTGTGCAACGCAGTGGTATGCGTCAAAGCGACGCTCTAAAATTCCAGATTGTAACGGACCCATGACAGCTACACAACACTTATTTGTTCAGTAACACATATTTGCATGCAAAAATGTATACTTAACGCTACGAATGCAGTTGAATAACAATGCAAGCGTCCGTACCTTAATATATTTGACTGTATATGAGTGTGTGAGTATGTATGTATGTGCGCGTGTGCGCGCATAACAAAGGGCAACATTAAAATTAAACTTGGGCTTGCACTTGGTGCACTTGGCCAACGACAACCACTTATGTATATACTACATACACTGGCCGGGGTGCACTTAAGAGTCGCACTTGCACTTGCACTTTTATATGCCACTCTCGCAGGCTCGTTCCGCTCTCTGCAATCAGCACTTCCCAGGCTCAAATGCCTTGCGTCTGTTTATAAATTTTGTTGTGTATTTTTTTTTTTGTTTTACTTTTGTTTTTCTGCTTTTATGTATAGCCAAGTGGTGTCAGGTGTCAGTTTGGTGGTCGTAACGACCACACGAAAGCGTGCAAACGACGCTGCAATAGCGGTCCCACTCGTAGCATCAACTATTCTGTATGACATTCCGGTGCCAAAATGTGTTTGTATTTGTGCCTATGCTCGTGTGTGTGTGTGTGTGTGCGTGTGTGTGCGTGCTGTGGCCAAGTCAACTCAAGTGACAACAAAGGTTAAAACAAATTACAAAAGAAAAAGAGGATGAAACTAAAGTCAAAAGTAAAATGTGCACAAGCAGAATAATAGTTTACATGGGCATCTTCAATGGTCTACAAAATGCAACGCTGCAAATACACAAGTATGTATGTAAGTGTATACGTTTGTATGTTTGTTGTCTAGCTGTGGTGTGAAAATGTGAAAGGACACTAGGCAAGGACCGAGGCAAGTGCATGCAAGCAAATAAGCAGATAAAACTAAATGAAAATTTCTGATCAAAAGATGCATTTAACCTCTCAGTTTTCACTTTGCTTTTGTATGTTTTTTTTTTGTTTGTTTCTTTCTTTCTTTGCCGTCCATTTTCCTTTACCCCCCTTTTCTTTGCTTTTTTATTTAGCTGTTTGGTGGTTTGGCTGTGTGTAGCTCTGCACTTATTGTGATTTCCCTATGCTTTATTACTTTCCCATCTGCTCGTAAATTACATGCCTTGGGTGCAAGAAAACAAATAGTCAAGTCTATAAACAAGAAATCACAGATATAAGGTGGAAAGTGCATTAAAATGTAGAAGTGTAAATTGCTTTGGAAAGCCACAAAGCACAGTAAATCAACTCAAAGGCTGAGCCAGATTAGTAGAGAGTTTAGATAAGTAAAGACAAGGATTTAGTAATTGCATACCTAGTGGCAGTGATTGTTTTGCTAGATGTATGCATGTATGTGCATCTACTTGTAGATATATACATAGTGCTATTCGAAGTGCATGAATAACTAAATAGATACATTTTTTTATTGTAACTTAGATTTGCATGCGAAAAGTAAGAAATGACCACAACTCTATAATCACAAAGCCACCTTCGATAGTATTTTCTCTAAACATACTAGCTGTGCTGTCGAAAAGTTTTTACTCATTTAATTTTTCTTCAACTTTGTCTACTCTTCCATCAAATTTACATAATTGGCGCTTATAATTCTCGATGGAAGGCAGCAAAAATTTCGTTTACGTTAAAAATTCCGGGCAAAAATCGTTGTCTGTTCATAGCAGGTAATACTTTTCTTAATTGTTATCCAAAAGAACATGTAAAGATTCTTATATTTGTCTTTTTGTGCTTTGAAGCACTGCGCTTTTTATTCTGATTCTAAAAAATAATTTTCTGAGCGATCACAATTTGTACAGTGCCGGCAAAAAGTATTGGCATAGCAAATTTTTATAAAAATATGGTTCATTCTACAAAAAAAAAACATTAAAATATAATTCCTGAATTTTGTGGAAAACTCGCGAAAATTCAGCAAATTTTCAACTTTTTAATCAGATTTTTTAGAACTTATTGAGTATGCAGTTTTGCATCCCATTGAATTCTAATATAAAAAATGTAAGTTCGTAGTTAGTCAAAAATCGCATAAATATATTGTATGGAAGAGACTGCTTAAAAAAATTGCCAAAAATCAACGGCAACTCCTGGCTACTTAAAAATTGTACGTATAAAAAATTGATTGGGTTACAAATCTGCATTCTCAAAAAATTCTAAAAAATTTGATTAGAAAGTAGAAAATGTGCATGAAAATTTGCTGAATTTTCGTGAGTTTTGCACAAAGTTTAGGCATTATCTGTTTTTTTTTTTGTAGAATTAACCATATTTTCATAAAAAATTGGCGGAAAAATATTTGAAAAAAAATTGTTGCATATTATTAATTAATCCCAACGGCTTTTTACCCTCCATTCCCGCCCAACCGACACGAGGGGCGCAGTCCGCATGACGTACGGAACCTTTTTTTTTTTTTTTAGTTTTTTCGTGCCGAGTAGTGGAAACAGGAGTTTGTTAAGTGTCGAGATCTAAAACTATTCAGCTACAGAATCAAATTCATCAGCTGATTGGATATGCTAAAGATAGTATTTCAATTATTGAGAGTGGAAATAATAGTTTTCTTTATAGTAAAAATCGAGTCCGATACGTCAAACGTGCTGGAATGACAGTTAAAATCTTGACATAAACCACGGAATGATTCGTTTAGTTCAAAATTAGTTTTGCATGGCTTTAAAAATAGAGGTCGAAAGTGTCTTGACATTCGAGAAGGAACATTAAAATTTACCTCAGCCAGGAGGGCCGGGCTATTAATCAAGCCTGTCATTAATTTTACGATAAATATTATACCCAGCATTTCTCTACGACTTGCGAGTGTAGGCAAATTTATGAGCTTTAGACGACTTGTGTAAGGGGGAAGATTGTAATCCGAATCCCAGTTAAAATTACGCAATGCAAAAAGCAAGAATTGTTTTTGAATTGATTCAATCCTTTCTGAATGAACTTGGTAGCGGGGATTCCAAACAATAGATCCGTATTCTAGTATAGGTCTAACTAAACTGGTAAAAAGAGCTTTTGTAACATAAGGATCTTTGAACTCTTTTGACCATCGCCTTACAAATGCAAAAACGCCTTTGGCTTTATTGACTGTAACATTAATATGATGGTTGAAATTCAGTTTGGAATCCATTGTGATGCCAAGATCGACAAAATTGGATACCTGCTCCAGATTATAATTTGATATTGAATAAACAGCTGGTTGAACAGCCCTCCGAGAGAAACACATAACTTTACATTTTTGAAGGTTTAGTGGCATATAGTTTGTATTACACCAACTAACCACGTTGTTCAGATCCGCTTGTAACAAAGACCTTTCTTCGATAGAGGACAATGTTTTAAAAAGTTTCACATCATCGGCATACATTAAAATTTTTGAATGTTTTATTATAGAAGAAATATCATTAATGAATATCAGGAACAGAATCGGACCAAGGTGGCTTCCCTGAGGAACTCCTGAAGAAACTTTAATGATGTTGGAAGAACAATTATTAACAATAACTCTTTGTGTTCTATCAGAGAGGTAAGATGAGATCCATTGAAGAAGACTGGGCGGAAAGCCGATTAGGTCGAGTTTACGGATGAGTAACGAGTGACATACTTTGTCAAAAGCTTTACTGAAATCGGTGTAAATTACGTCGGTATGAGCATTTTCTCTAAAACCGTTTGAGACATGAGTTGTAAACTCCAATAAATTAGTCATAGTAGATTTTCCTTTAGAAAATCCGTGTTGAGATTGTGTAATTGAAGAAGATATAGAATATGTCAGCTGGTTAACAATAGTTGCTTCGAATAATTTGGGGATAGCGGAGAGTTTCGCTATGCCTCGATAGTTTTCTATAGACGACCTGCTGCCGTTTTTGTGAAGTGGTATTATGAAAGACTCCTTCCAGGCTGACGGAAAAACGCCATGTTTAAGTGACAAATTGAATAGAGTTGTTAAAGGCTCGCAGATGTTCTCAGCGCAGTTTTTAAGAAAACAGGTCGGAATATGATCAGGTCCAGGCCTAAATGACGCTTTTAAGGTTTTTAAAGAGTGTAAAACTTCATCGGAAGATATTACTGGAATATAAGCAGAGTTGATTGGAAAAAGCTCGTACGGATAGTCTCCACTTATAGGGAAGTCTACAGAATAATTGGACCTAAAGAACCGAGCAAACATGTTGGCAATGAGTTGGCTGTCGCTAGATACAGTGTTGCGATAATGCATAGCGGACGGAAAACCATTTGCCTTACGCTTTGAATTTACGAAACCATAAAATGATTTAGGATTGTTAATTAAATTCTTCTTAATTTTACATAAATATGAATTATAACATTTCTTATTTAATGCAAAGTAGCTATGCCGCAAAACTGAGTACCTTAGGTAATCACTGTGTAAGCCCGTTCTTTTATACAGTTTAAAAGAGTGCGACTTTTTATTTTTCAATTTTTTAAGCTCTTTAGTGAACCATAATTGTATTGGTTCTTCATGAACAATATTACGTATTGGCACATACTTTCGAAACAAATTGAAAACAGTATCATTAAAGTGCTCAACGCTACGCTCCACGTCATCTCTATATATTGGCCAAGATAACTTTGAAAGTTCTTTGTTAATTTTCCTGAAATTTGCTTTCGCAAAAACATATCTAGTACTTGAACTTGACTTATTATTATGTATTTCATTTATGATTTCGTAGCTTAACTCAAGAGCAGGATGGTATGCATCTTCCGGCAAAACTAGGGGATCACACCGATTAATAGAGGCCTTCGGAACATCATCAACGTAAACGAGATCCAAGACCTTTCCAAACTTATTTGGACATATATTTATTTGTTTGAGGCAAAGTTCAGCCATTTCCTCCAGAAATACATTGTAACTATCTCTAGATGAAACTGGTACAACATCGGTGTCAATGATGTTCCATGAAATATGTGGCAGATTTAAATCGCCCAAAACAATCATAGAATCGGATGCCGTAAGCATTGCATTTACGGTCTCAAGTAAAGAAACTAGCTGCATATATACCGATACGGCAGAATTAGGAGGGATGTAGCAAAGAGCTAAATAAATATAAGTCTTTCCAGCCTGTACACGTATACATTTAAATTCGGTATATTCAATGACAGGAAGACTAACTTCCTCGGATGGTATCGATGAATGCACCGCAAAAAGAACACCACCGCCGATTCTGCCCACGCGGTCACTCCTGTATATTTGATATTCATTTGGAAGAATTTCGGAATTAAAAATATGAGGTTTGAGCCATGTTTCGGTCAAGGAAATAATATTATAATTGCAGTCAAAACCTTTTAAATATAAGTCAGTTAATTTGGTATTCAAACCTCTAACGTTTTGATAGTAAATACTTAAATTAGACTTGCGAGTTAGTTTTTTGAATCCGAATTAAGATTAGAAATTTTAGCTACGTTATTATTACTTTTATTAGGTTTATACTCAAACTCGCGAACAAACGCCCCGGTCGGCCAAAATGAACTATTTAGTAGTGAATCAAAATCTTCGGAAGCTACATCAATTTTAAAAGATGAAATATCGCGATCGTATTTAAAATTAAATTTACGAATAAATACATCTTTAGTTCTAATTTTAGTCGATATGTATGACTTTATATCATCCGAAGAAGTATCTTTAGCAAATCTAGAGACAAAGATTGATCTTCTCGGAGGAATTACAACCAACTTTTTGGTAATGATGTCTGATGTGCGGGGCTCCGAATTATTCGGAGGAACTAAGTTAGACAGTGGAGTTTGAGATGTTGATGGCAACACTGTTAAATCAACGGTTTGACTATTTTTAGAAGTAGACCTAGTGGATATGGCTTTAGAAATCGGAGGCTCCAATGCCTGAGGGCATGGAGAAGATAAATTAATAAGTTCTAAGGACTGTGATGGAGGATTTTTTTTACTAGAATCCGTGAAAAATTTGCTGTGTCAATACTTTTGGCCGGCAGTGTAAGTTTAAAACTATTTTTTCTTTCGTCATGAATATAATTCTCAAGCAGGCCAACCAGATGGACTCATTCGGATACTTTTGGAGGCATAACTTCTAAGTTGGACACCAGTAACAAAGTTCACGTAGAAGTAAAGGTTTATTAATAATCACAATTATGAAGAATATTTGTTTTAAGACTCAGAAAAGCGTCATAATTCAGACTCCAATATATGACTCCTTATTTGGAATTCTGTTGGCGTGCCCTTCTATGAAGGGTAATATGCTCTCTTATGATTATTTATTGAGCTCGTAATGAGGGTTCTTATTCTTCATATTTAGTGCCGTAACTGCCTAAGCGATTTTGGTCGAGTTCAAAAAAGCACGCCAATTGACGACAATTAGAAATGCCAAGTGTAGCCAAATCCCTCACCACTCTCAGAATTACAGCTCAGAATTCTGAGACTTTTCTGCCTCTAAAATGAGTCCGAATGTTTACACGGTTATTTCGAAGCTTATGAAATCGCTCATAAATGAGTATTGGAACTATTCTTTTATCTCTTATATATCCAAAGTTATGGTCATAAGTGTTTCGGAGAAAGGTATAACATTTTCGGAAATATACTACTTGTATTTGCGCTATAGCTTTGGTTTCAGGCGAAAAATCTAAAAAATTTCGATGAAAATTCGTGTCAGAGAATATCTTAGAAGAAGCATGCATGCCTTCGAAATTCAACATAATAAGGTCAAAGCTGACGTAAGCTTGCCTCAATACCTTAACCCCCTAACCTGTTTTTTCGATTATCACCCTAAAAATTAATAATGCTTTCGTCAATCCTTATTAATATAAATGTCTTTTAATGAAATTCAGAGCCAAAAAATATCAAAAAATTAGACAATTGGTAACCCCGGTTTCGGTATTTACTAGTAGTAATAATTAATAGTAGTAATAATGTGATGAATGTAGAATATATGCTGTACTTTTGTATGTATGTATGTGGCTATGCATATGTTTGTATATGTATGTTTTATTATGTCCTTATGTCATGTATAAAATAAGCAAAATCGTCCCACTACCAACCTACAACATCAATTAATCATTGGCCTTTAAGATTTCTAGACAAGATAATTTGCTTATTATTTACAATTCTTTTGGCAGATTTACTTAATTTGCACATTGACCTACTTTCACATGAATGTTCTTGCCACTTTTTCAAACACTAAAAACCATAATAGAATCTTAAGGATTTTCGTATCGCAAATAGCTTCCATGAGCTCAGTAATTTCGGCATTCATAATGGGCTTGCCACTAATTATCACAGCTATGCGCACGCGCTTGTATTTTACTAGCAGCGATACATACATACATAGCAGAGGTTACCAAACTTTGTGTTACCATAGACCACTTTGAAAATTTTACTAGTTGCGGTGAACCCCCTTCTGCTACATTTATACCATATTCGCCAAACCAAAACTTGGAAAAGGAAGTGTTATGGAGAGGAAGTTTTTCCGAAGTCTGAGATGAGCGCATGTGTTCGGTTTTGTTTACATATGCCACATGCACGAACACAATCAACCGCAGTTCACATAAACAAAGCTGAAACCTGTTTTCAGCTGTCTGCTCAGTCCAGTGTGCGTTCGAGTAATGAATTGCCCAGGCCGACTAGGTAGTTCAGTGTGCGGAAGCTCAATCTCTGCAAGCATTCTGTGGCTGTTCGGAGAGCGTCTTCGGAAGTCTACTCCCCTCTGAAACCGGTTTGACGTTGTTGCAGAAGTCTCGCCGTTAGGTTCTCTTCGCATGCCTCAGGACTTTGTTTTAGCCCCACAGGCTCTGCGTGTACGCTTCCCAGTTGGATAAATTAAATAACCTTGTACATAACTTACGCAGGCCTTCTATTTCCTGATTCCACCAATACGGTTTCGTTCTACCTTCATACTCCCGCGTCTCGAGCAGAGTTGACTTAGGATATTTTCCCCCCTCTCCTTAGAATCTGGTCGGCTTTGCAGTCGTCAGCAATGTTCATGCGTAGAGGGACTCATACAACATTCAAGGATCATTTCTATGCCAGCAGGCTAAGAATCCCTCTGCGGTCTTCGTTGTTTCGCTTCCGGTCAAGTTTCTTGTCTAGAAAGACTTCAAAGACATTTTACCTCAGTTGAGTGAGTGAGTTCTACCCCATTCGGGATGGGGATTTGAATAGAGGTATTTTATACTTCCTCGTGACAGCATATCATCTTGGCCTAAGTAGGATTGACACCAACTGCACAATGCTTAGACCGGATGTTTACAAAGCTGAGTGCATTTTGTAATAGATCACTCAGGATCGGCAGATGTTTACCCGTTGCTACGATTGCTATGCCATCAGAATACGCTATAACTTCACAACCAATGCCCTTTAGCTTTAGAAGTAGGACATGAGTGGTTAAATTCCAGAGTAGAGGGGAGAGGATGCCCCCTTTGGGATGCCTTTGGTCAGATTTTTAATTATAGAACCGTCCCTGGTTCTGAATGAATAGTTCTCTTTTCGATGATGAGCCCAATTAAGTACATCAGCTCCCGTTAAACCCCCACCCTAAGAAGGTATTTAGCAAGAGCTGCGGGATAAATATTTTTGAAGACTTCCTCAATTTCGAGAAAGCTCCCGTATGGCCAATCCTTTTTCAATCGATGATAGCATTTCGTCATGCGCAGTGTCCATGGATTTTTTCTTGGAATATGCATGTTGGTTCGAGTAGAGATTGTCATTTTTTATATTCCACCTAATAATTTCATCAATGAGCCTCTTCAGAGTTTTGAGATGGAACAAGAGCGGCCCTGCCCCCATTCGGCAGAAAAACTGCGTGCCTTTGTCCACTCATCTGGTATGTAAGTTGAAGGTAGGTAGGCTGTAAAAGTCAGGGAAAGCAGAGGGCACAGTATGTTCTTAATTCCCTGTTTGGAAAAAGAGTCCGTCAAGTCTCGGAGATTTGTAGGGTGGGAGGACAGTATAGCCCATTACACCCCATCATAACTTACGATGTCCCTTACGATGTTGCCTAGGGACGAGTGGGTCCTAAGACGAAGTATCGGAGGAGAGCACCGTGGGAAGCGATTGCTCATAAGGATTTCCAGCATTTCGCTACAATGATGGAATCTAAAAATAAACTCGATAGATCTAGTGCCTGCAACTACGCATAAAGTATGTACATAAACAAAAAATAGATTTGTAAAAACTACATCGCAAAATAGTAAATAGGCGAAGTTCTGCTATTACTAGTAGCACTTGTTTATGTACTCCTACATACATGCGTAGATATTTACCACATACACATACAAAGCCGCTCCAAACAAACTGTCCCCAACCCTTCAGGCTAGACACCAACGAGTACTTAAGTGAAAACTTGCACTATGAACTTTGATTATATGTAAATATGTACATATCTATGTATGTAGGTATAAAGATGTAAGGAGCAAATCTTTGCTAGGACCTCACAAGAAAGTCACGTTAAAGCCAAGCAGAATATGTGACCTGTCTTTGTGCACAAAAAAACGCTTATGCGCCTAAAAGCCACTTAAAACGACGTGCTTAGCCAAGCTAACTCAGCAAGCCAAACGTGAAAGCAAACCCGCTGACATGGAGTATGAGGCGGGAGACTAAAAACACGCGACAGATAATAGATAGCAAAAGAAGAAATGTTTGAAGGAAGCTGCTCAAATGAAGCGGCGTATCCAACGTGCTCCTGCTAGTCAACTAAAAATTTTTGTTTTCCATTTATGTACATACGGCAGTGTGTGAATGTGTAGCTGTTTGTGAAAGCCCATGATATTTTTGTATCGTGCCTACAGAATTCATTGACGCTCTTGTTTGGCTTTACATATGTATTTTGTTGAACGTGTGCTTGGCTTTTGTGAGTTGGTTGGCTTCTCTATTTGTGTCTATTAACCTGACAGCGCTGTGAAATGGGGATGGTGAGCGTCGCGCGCTGTGTTTTAAATTATCAAGATTAACCCAAATCATGTGCGAATACAAGAAAATTGTGTGAGGAATAAAATTTTGTAGGTGTGAACAAGGTGTATTAAACAAGGTGGTGTTGGGGCGCCAGCTGAGTTTTTCGCCGTGGAGGCCATTACGTCAAAATGATGTGTTTGTTGTAACTCATACCAATGACAGTATGGACATGAGCGTATTATTTGTTAGTGTAATTTTTTACTTATATACGGCCAACACCACCTTGTTAAATACGCCTTGGGTGAGAAATGCAAACAAATGGAACGACGTGCTAAGCAGTGTTGCCACACATGGGCTTTTCCCACCAAAACTGGTAGGTTTATTTCCATTTGGCAGATTGGTAGGCTAGATTGGATCTTGGTAGGTTTCAAGCACCTAATAAGTACATGCAATTTTCCCCTAAATAGGCAGTGTAGCTACTTGATGCTTTCACTTAATTATACTAAAACTTAATGGGCTATAAAACTGCGTACTCAAAATTCCAATTGATTTGAAAAATTTTAAACGTGATTAAAGCAAACTGCAAAAAAAAAGTTCGGAATGCAACATCACAAAAAAACAAAGAATACATAACTGCATAAAACACCATTGGTATGGATTTTCGAGTAACAAATGACCAAAAAAAATAATAATCAAGTGCACCCTGCGAATTTGCAACCCTGTGCAGTTTAATATGTGTGGTTTACACATTCGCTTATGCAAAATTACCCAGTTCGTCCACCGGATGAGCGCCTGTAAATAGTCAGAAGATGACGTTTGTGTTTGACTGTTAAAGCTCAAACAGTCAACGACGTAGCGTTTATTATAAGGTTTATTAAAGGCGAAAACACCTGTTCCTGTAAATCCTGGAAATCGTGAAGTACGGGAACAGACCATGTGTATAATTAAAATGGTTATGAATTTCAAATATTCAGGGCTATAACGGAATCTATCGTAGAAAATCTACGAATTCGAATGCCTACTATGAATTCGAAAAAAAAATGTATCACTGAATCCGAGCAGAGATGCTCAGCAAACTATATGAATCGATTTCGTTTTGTTGATGCGCAAAAATAACTTATCAAAATAATTTCGTTACGTTTCAAATTGACGAAACAAAACTCAATCGTTAACGTTGAAACGAAATAAATCACCAAAATCATCAAAATAAATTGCACAAGCAATCAGCGTTGCCAGGTTGACGTTTTTAACGTCATTTGGACGTTTTTTGTACCCTGTTGACGTTTGGACGTTTTTTGTGTAAAAAAATTACGTTTTTTAACTTCCCAGTAATTTTTCTTTGTTACTAAATCTTATAAGTAGAACTGATTTTGAATTATTTTCTTAATAAATCTTTACAATCTTTGTGTTTTGCTGCAGCTGCTTCCTCCAAAGGTTTTTTTTGAATTCTTGGACTAAGGATCCCGTGTTCAAAGGCTGGTTGTGTACACACTTGAGGTTACGAGGCTTGCTGTAATGATGCTATTGCACATTAAAAGCCAAATCAGGTAGAGCCGATCTATTGCAGCAGGCACGCTCGCAAAAGCACCAAAAACTGTGCAGCATAAAACGTCAGAAAAAAGTAGGCGGCCTTTTTAAGACTTCATTGAAAATGTACTGAATGCAAAAAAGACTGAAATATTAGGTCCATTCAATAACTTTTCCAGTAAGTACTTGCAGCGAGAGCGTAAAAGAAAAATAGAGAATAAAATTGAGAGCAAGAGAAAATTTTCAGAAAAAGTTATTGAACGCAAAACTAGTAAAAACTTGCAACTTAAACCATTTTGACACTTTCTGATGCTTAAGTTTTGGCGCGCAATTTTCTTTTTAATTTTTTCATAAAAGTAAAAAATATACAATAGATTAAAATTTGTTATCCATATTTTCATTTCACTAATTATGTTTCATGAGGATGATTAGCTCTTAAACAGTTCGTTTACATTTGAATTTGAAACATAACCTTACTTTTGGACTCCTGCAAATTCCTGCAAGTAAAATTTGCAGCTCTCTCGGGTTGTTACGCTCTCGAATTCGCTCCCTCTTGCAAATATTTTGGGTTATTGAATGCATTTCCAGTAAAAACTTGCAAGTACTAGTAACAATTCGTAACAATTTTTTGATATTGAATTATTAAAAAAATTATTAAAAATCAACGTGAGTATTTAGCCCCTTAAACCTTGCACATTATTGCCCTGAAATTTAATGGGCTAAAAAAATCTGAATAGAAAGTTGAAAATCTAGCTGAAAATTTGCAATTGTTTATAATTTTTGCACAATTTTTGTGGATTCATATTTTGTTTGTTAATGAGCTTGGCTTTTATGGAAAAATAATAAACATTAAATAAACGAAAGAGAAACAGCCAAAATCGATCAAAATGTTGATGACTTAATCAGCTGATAAAAAGTGTATATATAAAATGATATTTATGTTAACGATCTCACCCCGGGGGTCGAATCATAACAGTTGTGAACGAGCAACTCGTCACGTAAAAATGACAAAATCGGATTGTGACAGACGTGAACGAACTTCTCATATCGTAATTCGGTATGATGTCAGGCGTGAACGAGCGAGTGAACGTACTCGTACTCTCTCTTTCGAAAGACACTTTACATGCAAGTGTGACTGCTCATGCAACTGCTTTCTGAAATTTCTCCATTTGGCAGCTTATTCGAAATATATTGCATTGCCACGTCTGACACGCTCTATACCAGGGGTAGGCAAGGCCGAGACCGCATTAAGATTCTAAATGCTACAAAGAGCCCCAAAAAAAACCATAACAAAAATTTTATTTTTAAATAAAATTATTAGAAATGAAAAACCTTAATTCTACTCTAATGTACGTAAAATAGATATTCATCCTCATTGCGAGAGTCATGTCGAATGCAAGTCCTTTTCCGAGGGTCGAATCGTATCGAAAATTTCACGTCATTGCCTAAAACTTCCACTCGAATAGTGTATTAGAACGGAAAAACTTGGCAGCACTGTATAGTTTTCTACGATTTTGGTTGTTTACTTATTTCAGTACGTGTTGTGTCAGTGTTGTCGAGTCATACAATTTAGCCAATTTATGACTTCCGCAATGAGGCTGATTAAGAAAATTCAAAGGATCCCTTTGGCCAAATTTTCAAAGTCTGGTTTTACGTCAGTTCAGTTCTGTTAAATGTTGGTTAGTCAATTGTGAACAGTATTTTGACTTTACGAATTTCATTGTAAAGACTCACGGTTATACGTTGTACCCAAAAATTGAAAATATACGGCACACAGCTGTTTTCAACAGCGGATATTTTAAATCAGGTACTTGTTGCCGTAATTCAAGCAATGTCAAAGCTTTATGTTGCATTCTGCTTTTAAATCATATAGCTTTACGACATAGGGGTCCAATTTATCCTCTTTAAAAATGCAATATTTTTTTCTAGCCATGGAAAATGATTAAATATTGGAAGGTGAATGGGATAAAGAGTACGGTCACGTATGCTATAATGCGAAAAATGTGTTTTTACGTGACGAGTACTACGATTCGAGCACTGATGTATGTATATAGATAAAAAAAAAACATTAGTGGTATTCACAGTCGTGGTTGTCAACAGTCGTTGCTTGAGCTCATCTGCTCTTTTGCCAGACTGCCAGGCCACTTGCTCAATTTGTTGAATACCACTATTGTTTTTAGGAGAAATTATTACTCAGCCTTACCACGTTTGGGTTTGCTCCCAAATTTATTGGTATGATTTATTTCTTGTATCTTTCCATAGCCATTCAATCAAAAACACTAACGGCCGGACGGTTTCACCCTCAATTTAAGTGAACTATAAATTTATTACTTCTGTCACTTTTCATTTTAAATTCACTTAAATCACTTTCGTCAAACTGGCTCTCAATTGTTAAAAGTGTGTATAGTTTTTTATTAAATTTAAAATTTCATTCAATTAAAACATGTTTGAAGAAAACTCACGACATTGGTGTCAATATTATTAAAAATAAAATCTCTCAATTGTTAAAAGTGTGTACAATTTTTATTAAATTTAAAATTTCATTCAATTAAAACATGTTTGTAGAAAACTCACGACATTGGTGTCAATATTATTAAAAATAAACTTTCCAGAACTTACTCAGGCTAAATTTTATATTTTAAACTTATAACCGGAAATATTTTTTCAATTTAGCCCAATACAGAATTTATAAATAACGAAAAGTTCTTACAGTTATTTGAACAATGTAAGCTGAAAATTTACAGCGCTGCATAAACAATTCATTTCAAAAAGCTTATATACCAAAGCGTTTAAAAAAAGACTCCTTTTATCTTGAATCCAAATATATATATATACAGAAATAAACATATGTATGTCCCTAACATAAAAGCTAAACAGATAAAATAAATAGACCATATTCTAAACGACATGCTTGGTTATCAACATAAAATATTAAATGAAGAACAGTAATAGTTTGTGAAATTCCCCATTTTGTTTCGTCTTTTAAAATTTTTTGTTTCTTTTCATAATACATTTCCGTAGCTATAAGTATATTGGATTTGTTTTAAACATAATCAGTGTATTTTTTTATTAATAAAAGATTCATCCTTAAGATATTTTACTGTGGCAAATTAGAGATATGCGTTCTGAATTAAGATTTCATTTAAATTTTCATTGATTGACAAAGACTATTTTTTTAATATGCCATTTCCATTATTTAAAAGTTGAACAATGTTGATGTATGAAAAATATTGCAACCGATTTTTCTTATTAAAAAATATTGTACTAAAGCAACCGTTTGTTAATTGCGACCACGTTCAAACCTCTTATAATTTAGTTCCGTATATTTAATTATGTATATTCAAAGTAAAATAAAATGACAATGAGTCGCACTAATGGCATTTTTTTATGTTATGTGGTGTTATTCGACATGCTTATAGCACCGACGCGGCTCCTCTGTCCGATCTGTTTTCATTAGAAATAGCATAACTAATTGTCATCAACTGAAACATTGTTTAGTTTGATGAGAACTTCTGGCAATTGCTGGTCGTTCGACTGATTTGAATTATTATTATAATTGCTTGCTGTGCTACTGACACTTGCTGTGCTAGCGCAGCTTTCATTGCTGTCACCACCGGCACCCGAAGCGTCCAGCGCCTTGCTATTGCCTTGCTGTTCTTCTTCTTTTTCCATTTGTAGAAAGTTGGGGTCCTGTGAGGGACACTCTAAGTGCACACAATGAAAGATCTGTAAATAATATGAATTGTAAATTTCTCGGAAAATTCATAAATAAGTAAAGAAAATCTTAAAAAAAAACTTCCGGAGCTTCACTACACAAAACTTTTTTCTTTAATTTGGATTACTTACCTCATTAGCCGTATTGCGTGTACCCACAATGCGTATAAAAACGATCGGCCTTGGCGTGAAAGAGAAATTTTGCCATGAGCGCACTTGTTCGTTACGTTTATCGACAACGATATGCCAGTCCTTTCCATTTACCGATGTTTCAATGTAAAAACTATAAGTGCGATCATCACAATCCCATAACAGCAAACGCATTGAGCCAATAACGTAAGGTTGCCCTGTAATTTAATACAAATTTTTATATGTGCATGGGTTCCATTATCTTATTTTTAAGACTCACCTAATCTAACAACAATTTCACCGCTACCCAATTGATGACAGGTGTAGCCTGAGTCCCAATCATAATTTACATAATCACCATTCAAGAGTGCATTTCGCGTACGACTCACACCGTCCACAACAATAGCGCTCATATCTGTGCGTGCAACATTCGAAGTAGGTGCCACAATTCCATTGATCACCTTAGGCATAGAAGCGGTATACATCGCCTCCAAACCAACAACATGAAATACCTACATAAAAAAAAAACAGAATTATTTCAGAATTCAACTGCTAATTTTACTATAAAACGCACTTTATTCACAGTGTTACGTGTGCCTACGAGCTTGATGTAGCGCACTGGACGCGCTGGGAAATACAAGAATTGCCATGAGCGACAGTAATGCTGGGTGTAATCAATAACACGATCCCAGTTGGTGGAATTCGCTGAAACCTCTATGAAGTAGGAATACGAACGATTATCCCGATCCCAGAGAAGCATCTTAATATGGTTGATAATACAGGTTGTGCCCAGTTCTACAGTTATTCCGCCGCTGTCATTAATGTCTGAAATACAATGGCGCGTATAGCCTTTTTCCATATCATACGATGCACAGTCGCCATCCAACAAAGCGGCACGACAATCCCCTTGAATAGTTCTTGCACCAAATTTTGCTGTAGCCACATTCTCTTCGGGCCAGAGGGCTGCACGATATGGTAAATATTTAGAAGTGGTCTGTTCCTGAATAGCATCGAGTAATTTGTCGGGTTCTAAAATGCCTGAGGGACGCACAACCTGAAGCAAGTCTTCGAGGTTCATTAATGGCAAACGTACGTAGGAAACTACAGACTAAACATAAGACGAAAAGTAAACTAAAGGTTTTTCCAAGTTTAAAAACAATATTCCTTACATCAATATTAATATTTGAGTGGTACTTGCACCACTCCCATACGGCTAAAAAAATCTCCACCTCAGGAGCAAAAAATGAATCCCGTTTGAGAACTTCTTCCAAAGATTCCTGTAAAACATGATTTTATTAGTTTGACTTGATGTTCCAAATATTGGTATTATTCGGACCTCAGACAGCGCTCGGAAGGATTCATGTTGTAATATATCTGTTGCATTGCGATCCATAAATGTCAAACAGACTTCTGTAAGCTTCTCTAAATTGTAAAGACGTGCAGCATCCAATATAGCGCAAACATTATCCAATGCCAAATAGTGTCGCAAATATTGCGATATTGCATGTTCTAATTCGTTGAAACCGTACTGATTTGCCAATCCCAAAGTATCAAGTATGTTGTTCTCATCCATCTGTGCCAGTGGCATACGACCTGAATATATGTATTTTAACAAAGCTTTGAAAGCATCCACGGGAATTTTCAGTTCAATTTCGCTTTGACTGGACTCGCATAGACCGCCGAACAGCAGCGCTCGAAAATATTCGCTACGTGCCGCCAAAATCACGCGATGCGCTGGTAGCCGCTCATTTTCTACTATGAATGTCACATCCGAGTAATCATCGTTCATGCAGAGCTGTGCCATTTGCTCCGAGAAACGTTCTGAAACAACAAATAAAAATGGGTTATACATTTCGCATAAAAATCGAGTC
>NW_023458556.1:38824490-38827484 GCF_013731165.1 Rhagoletis pomonella | reverse complement strand
TTTTGAAATGATGAATGAAAATTTATTCTTATTTTTTTTTTATTCAATTATTCATTTTCTTGATTTCGCCCATCCCTGGGTTGGGGACAGTTTGTTTGGAGCGGCTTTGTATGTGTATGTGGTAAATATCTACGCATGTATGTAGGAGTACATAAACAAGTGCTACTATTAATAGCAGCACTTTGCCTATTTACTATTTTGCGTTTTAGTTTTTACAAATCTATTTTTTGTTTATGTACTTTATGCGTTGTTGTAGGCACTAGATCAGTCGAGTTTATTTTTAGATTACATCATTGGATTTGTACATCCAAATTCTACTTCTGTGATAATATTTTTTTTGTTTTGGAAATTTTAATTATACATACATATGTAGGGAAATCTACGAAGAAGCCTAACAGTGACTGGACATAGTCATGTAGCGAAATGCTGGAATTCCTTATGAGCACTCGCTTCCCACGGTGCTCTCCTCCGATACCTCGTCTTAGGACCCACTCGTCCATAGGCGGCAAGGGACATCGGAAGTTATGATAGGGTGCAGGCCCGTAGCCAGGATTTTTTTGGGGGGGGGGGGGGGGGGGCTTCTGGCAAATTTTTTTTTAGTTTCAATTTTATTTCGACATATTTTGATTAAAAGAAAAATACTGATAAAAATAAAGTTTTTCATAAAAATAGGGTTGAAATCTTGAAATTCCTGCCCGTAGTTTGTTTGTAAGTCAAATATGAGTGGCATTGTGCTACTATGATATCACGGCCGAGTAATCATAGCCAACTTATGTACAGTAGTCGAAAAAATTATAGCCGCACCAAATTTTTACAAGTTTTAAAATATTATTTTTGTTGTTATTTAATTTCGGTTAGTTTTTTATAGTTCGTTCTTTACCAACATTCGTATAAATACAAGTTTTTTACATAGCGCCTTTGCAAGTGGACTGCTCAAATTTGGAAACATGAATTTCCACGGGTTTTGTTAAAGAACGAACTATATTTTTTTTTAAATATATTTTGACTAACTCCGAACTTGCATTTTTATACCCGAGCGCACTTGTGCACAAGGGTATATTAATTTTGTTCACATAACGGTTGTTTGTAACAGCCAAAACGAATCGAGATAGATATAGAAAAATGTATACATAAATGATCAGGATGAAAAAAGAAATCGATTAAGCCATGTCTGTCTGTCCGTCCGTCCGTGTACACGATAACTCGAGCAAAAATTGAGATATCTCGACGAAATTTGGTATGTAGGTTTCCCTTAATCCAAGGTAGGCTGGTATTGAAAATGGGCGAAATCGGACTGTAACCACGCCCACTTCCCATATAACGGTAATTTCCAGAAATACGAAAACTGCGATATTTTAGTAACTACTGAAGATAATTCACTCAAAATTGATATTTACAATAATTTTCAGACGAAAAATAAGTATATTATAAATTTTTGGAAAATGGGCGTAGCCACGCCGACTTATGGTTACATGTCTATATCTTGGTAACCGATGCACCAATTTCTTCCAAACTTGGCACAGTGGTTGGCCTTGATACAGCATACAAAATCGCCGAAAATTTTCAAAATCGGGCAATAACCACGCCCACATCCCATATAACGGTAATTTAGAGAAATACAAAATCTTTGATAAATCAGTAAATATTGAAGCTAATTTATTCAAAATTGATCCTTGCAACAATTCCTTACCAAGAAATACGTTTATGGTAATATTTTGGAAAATGGGCGTGGCACCACCCACTTATGATCACATATATGTATATCGGTAACCGTTCTACTAATTTGTACCAAACTCGGTGTGGTTATTGTGCTTGCCACATATAAGCAAAACGTTGAAAATTATTGAAATTGGACTAAAATTACGGCCGCTTTTCATATAACGGTAAATTTCAGAAATGCTTGAAACTTCAATATTTCGAAATTGAAGGATGCTAATTTACTCAAAATTGATACACCCCGGCTTATCATCTAGCGGTAGGTTTCGGAAAGGTGAAAAAACATATTTAATACTTGCGCAGGGTATTTAATGTTCGGCTCCGCCCGAACTTAGACTTTCTTACTTGTTTTACTAGAATTTATTGGGATGCCAAACTGCTTACTCAATAAATTCTAAAAAATCTGATTGAAAAGTTGAAAATTTGCTGAATTTTCGCGAGTTTTCCACAAAATTCAGGAATTATATTTTAATGTTTTTTTTTGGAGAATGAATCATATTTTTATAAAAAATTGGCGGAAAAATATTAGAAAAAACATTGCTACATAGATTGTGAAAAATTTGCTGTGCCAATACTTTTTGCCGGCACTGTATAAATTCTGAGCGCTCAGAAAATTGTTTTTTAGAATCAGAATAAAAAGCGTAGTGCTTCATAGCACAAAAAAAAAAGACAAATATAAGAATCTTTACATGTTTTTTTTTGGAGAACGAATAAGAAAAGTATTACCTGCTATGAACAGAAAACGATTTTTTGCCAGGAATTTTTAACGTAAATAAAATTTTTTATGTCGTCCATAGAAAATTTTAAGCTCAAATTATGTAAATTTGATGGCAGAGTAGACAAAGTTGAAGAAAAATTAAATGAGTAAAAACTTTTCGGCAGCACAGCTAGTATGTTTTGAGAAAATACTATCGAAGGTGGCTTTGTGATTATAGAGTTGTGGTCATTTCTTACTTTTCGCATGCAAATCGAAGTTACAATAAAAAAATGTATCTATTTAGTTATTCATGCACTTCGAATAGCACTATGTACATATATATCTACAAGTAGATGCACATACAGTATCGGTCATATCTATAGCACGCCATTTCAAAGTAATATTGTGTGCAACTTATGTAAATATTATTTATTTTTGAGGATTTTCAATTAAAATACAGTTCTTTCTCTAAAAAACCCCATATAAAAACAAGTTTAACAATTTGTAGAAAACTTCAAAAAAGTGCAACAAATTTTCACCTAAATTTCAAACTTTTTTCTCAGAAGTGTTTGAATTTTTCT
>NW_023458556.1:38815227-38824390 GCF_013731165.1 Rhagoletis pomonella | reverse complement strand
TTTTCAAAGTAACGAGTTGTCGCTTCTTATACATTTACGTTCTTTGGGCTACCTAAGCCATTTTCAGAGTTGCGTTGGAAAATAAAAACGCTCTCTGATTGTAGCTTTGTTTCATTACTTTGCTAAAAGATAATTATCACGAAAAAGAAGAATCGGAAAATTCAAAGAATTGAAGCAATATTCCCACGTAAATGACAAAACTCAGCGGCTGACTATTGTCTTTACTACGGCGCCTAATACTATGCCGCAAATTTATTTTAAGCTCTCGTATGGTGACAACTTTTATTGTTATTGTTATGACCTACTGAGCACGCGACAACGTCGAAGCAATAGGGGTCTTCATCTAAAGTAATAAAGTTATAGATTGCTTAAATTTATATGTTTATCCGCATGCTTTCATGAACGCACCTTGGTAGATAATTACATAAAATTGTTTATCATTTAACTTATATGGATAGTTCATTCTTACCTCGTCCATTATGTTCATTTGCTTTTATGTGTTCGTAGCAAAAGCGACCACCTGGCAATCTATAAGGATTGCATTTTGCTGAAATTTATACATTTATCCACCAGAGTCGTTTGATAAAGTGATAAACTTTGGTTAAATAAAATGCAATAAAATGTTTGACAGTTCATTTATATAAATGATAAATTTATCATTTAATCAAGTTTATCAACAGTTTATCAATTTTGATGAAGACTCCTTATGTTTATATTGCGTTTTAGGCGCCGTAATTGTGACAATATCATACGATAAAAATTGCGAATGTTTTGCGGCTGGGCTTTCTGCAAAATCACGCAATGCATTGCACGACTACACTTCCGCCACTCGATCGTGATATTTCAAACCATTGGGCGTCTAAAAATTCGCTTAGAGCAGGTATTCTCTAATTTTTTGGTTGATACTTTCGCGATAATTTTACAAAAACATGTAATTTTTACAAAAACCTGCAATATTAAAATTATGAACACTGCTGCAACAATTCTAGACTTAATTTTTCATTATTCTCTCTTCTTTTCCTGAGATGTGTTTTGTGCACGAACGCAGACTTTTTACAATTTTGTCATATTTGATAGTTAAAACTCTCATATTTATTGAATTTTATTTTAATAATTTCCACAGATTTTATGCAGAATTACGAATTTTTATGCAATTTTAATAAAAATATTGACTTTTTCACTAATTTTTCCCCATAAAATGTAAGCAAAAAATGTGTGCATACCGATTAGCAAACGACACTGTCGTACTTATCCATTTCTGCATCTTCTACGATTTAGCGATAACTAGCCTATAACGACCAGTGTGCAAATCCTCATTGAAATGCATGTGCTCGGCTCAAATTTTCAGGACAAGGCGATAACGCACCATGAGTGGACGACAATTGTGCTGATAGCCTTAGAGTATAACTCTACAACAAGCTTTTCAGGCGTTCCGCGCTTTTCAGGCTTTCAGCAATAGCTGAATTGTGTATCTGAAAGGCTGAAAAGCGCCAAATGCCTGAAAATCTTGTTGTGGAGTTGTACCCTTAAGCCTGCTATGCAGTTCAATGCGATCGTGAGTGTGAGCTTTTTATATTGACCATTATCTTCGTTATTACTTAAATTTTTGCAATAGGTAATACATCAAAAGATGGAGAATTACAATATCTTTCAGAATTATAAAATAAAAACATAATATGCCTTTTTTTAAAGCTCACACTCCAACTGTGTGCGTACGCAAAGCTTTCGCATGTGAACGACAAATTTTGACAGATGTGTGTGAACGTCCTTTGCGAACGTTCACGCTCACACTCGAATTGTACTGTATAGCAAGCTTTACGAGGACGCGAAATACAGAAATTGCTTCAGCAGTATTCGATTTTTTATAAACATTTTTTTAAATTTAAGTGACAAAAACAAAAACAACGTCAATCAGCTGTTTCTCAACTTCTTTTCGCTTATTCTCTAATTACCGGACCCGGTCCGGATTGTTAGGTAAAGAACTAGTACAATAATTTTCGTAATTCAATTTAATTGCGAACATGCTATATGGTTTGCCCAAAATACAACTCTGATAACAGCTGACTGCATTTGTTTACTTCCTGCGATTCCACTAAAATTTGATGGGGACAGGCTTTCGATTGATAAATTAAGGTAAAATTTAAGACTTTTAATCAAAGTAATTGCTTGCATATTAAATTTTCATTACAAAGATGCGTAAGCGTGAATTACAAAGCATTCCACTAAAGCTTGCCGAGCTGAAAGAGTACGATGTTGTTCGAAATGAGCGCGCAATGGCACGTAACCAAGGGCAGCAGGAGGATGCAACGCCAGAACAGCCTTCGCCAATTGCCAATGTTGGACCGAAAACAAAAAAGGAAATACAATCTAGGTTGAATACCACTTTGTGAAATAGAAAAAGTCTTTTACTTCGGAAATAAATTACGCTTAAGTAAATAGGAACATGTAGTACATGCGTGTCATTTAACGCACCGAGCATTTGGAAAATAATATAACATCCGGCCGGTTTTCAGTGCCAGTTTAAACTTAGGTTACGTAAATTGCGCACATATTTAACTGACTTACATTTGATCAGCTATTCTTATTTTAACCCAGCTAGTTCGACGATTTAAACTAAATTTAAACTTAAGGTATGTAGTTATAAACAAGGTATATTCAACAAGCTAGAAGTGACAACAAAATTAAGCTATCTTTGTAGTTGGCTATATATACTGTTCTCTGTTTGGCACTTCAGTTCAAAAGAGCCAACTGGCGAAATAACTTCTACCTTGTTGAATATGCCTAGGACATTAAGATAATTTCTGTCTTTATCTTCATAAAGAAGATGAATCAACCACTCTTTTGGAAAGAGTTTGAAATTAATGTTTTCAATATAAAATAAAAGCTGATTCAATGAAACGCAATTTTGTGTCTCCTCCGTCGTAAAACCAATGGATGCCCCCAGATCCTTTGAAATTGTGAAGTGAAAATGTAAAATTCAATGTCAATGAATATTTAATTTGTTCACTTTATCATTTCATCATCATACATACGTATATATTTAAGCGATTCTCGATCATTAAAGGCTTTTCAATTGACATCTAGCAAGTATTATCCTGCAAACCAAAGTTCGCGAAGTCTCATTCCTGAAACGATTTTTTCCGAATTTTCAATCAAAATTTTATGAAGTTGTTGAGAGGAACTCTTAAAGAAATTTCTGTACGAAAAATAAAGAAAGTTCTGAAAAAATTCTGCAAGAAATTTTTTACACAGCAGTATTATTTTCATTGCTTTACCGATTTTATTCCAAAATTTCGTAAAAGAATGGAAGTGTGCAGTGCACAGTTTATTTCATTTCAGAAAATTCGGAGAAAAATCGGATGAGATCTTTAAGAATTCTTTAAAATTTCTCTACAATTCAGAATATGTACTCTAAAAAAACGGTTTGCATGGTTGTGGTTTTGAGAAAAATTCCACCGCTATAAATCTGTGTAAAAGTTTTCACTGTGTGACAAATTAATTTATTTCCATTTAAAAGCAGAATGCAAATTTTCTGTGAAGTTATAAAAAACGTTTTTACTTCACGTTTTCACAAAACAAGAATTGGCCCCTTGGGCCATAATTATTATTAAATTAGTAGTGTTAATGCAAAAAGTCGTGTTTTGTAATTTAGAAAATTTAGAATTTTAGTCCGCTCAATTTGCGGTAGTGACTTTCAGAAGCTCTTTCGAATGACTATAATTTACATAATTTTTTTTAGTGATTAACGAGCGAACTCTATACGCAAAATACTTTCGGCTTGCCATAAAATCACTGGGTTACACTCACACGCCGGCACCAGCCCACAGCCACTCCTATACAATTTTCCCTTACAAAATATGCCTTTAAAATTGTATGCCGAAATAATTTTCTTGCTCATTAACGATTAAAAATCTTTACTATTATTATATTATTAACACAAAAACACAGTTGAAATGTAATTTTATTAGAAATTTACTATTTTTTATCCTTACCCACAGCCGCTGCAAGCTTTTGCAAACTAAACGTTCTGGATTATTGCCGACGTAATTTTCCTCTTTCATTATTACATCCAGGTTTAATATACACTTGTTTATCAGCAAATAGTATAAATATCTTATTATCACCTATTATTTATGAATACACTAATTTTACTAATTGCTGTTCAGCAACGAATTTTGACACTTTAATAAAAAGGAAATTAACTTAAAATGTTTGTTGTCGCGACGGAAGTGCAGCGAGCCACAGGGTAACACAGGTATCGATTTTATTTTAAATTATCGACAGCAACGATATTAAATAATCGTATTTATTAGGTTGGTTCCACACGAGGCCACACGGGTGCCCAAATGGGTAATAAGAGCCAATACTTTCCACTTTTGGATCATAAATGTCTTCTTCTTCGTACCCAAAACAGCCCGGACATTTTTTTCGGACAGAAATCTGCAAGAAGTCAATTTGAAATAACAGCTGTTGTTTGTTTACATCCGATAGCAAATTTCGAAAATACAAAAATGGAAAATGGCACTTAAGGTTCAGAAATGTAGGTATTTGCAAATTTTATTAGCTATATAAGATAAATACACATAAAATCATTGTATAGAACTGATTTGTTGATTTCGGGCACGAAAAGTGGTATTTTGCGTTCTTCACGCTCTGGGCACTTTTGGAAAGGGTTGACGCAGATAACAGACGATAACAGAACTAATAGTTTACATCAGCATGGGCTACTGGGGTCATCAGCTCTACGTTGCAGGAATGAGTTGTGTATTGGAATTGTGTTGTGTCCTGTGATTCGAGTATTGTTTGTTTTGCTTCACCGTATAAAGGGCAATCGTTGAGGATGTATTGCAATGTTTGCTGCGAGTTGCAGGTTTCGCAGTGTTTGGTTTTATTTTTTTAGAAGATATACATGTGTTTGGGTTGTGTGTCCAAGATGGAGCCGAGAAAATATATTGGTTTTAAAGCCGTTAATATTAGTGGGGTATTGAGGAGGTATTATATTTTTGTTGATGACTGAGTTGTGTGGGTGTTGGTAGTTATGGAATTGAGTTTTAGATTTTTCTTTCAGGTATTGGTGAATGTGGTGTTTTATGTCAGTTTTTTCTATGTTTGGAGGTTAATATTTGATAAAGTTTTATAATAATCGATATTTAGTTTTAAAAACTTCTTAATTTTTATTATCAAACACATGTGTCACCCCGTATACTGATGCACTTCCGTCACCGCAACAACCGCTTCATTTTAGTTTCCGCCTTTAAAGTGTAAAAAATTAGGTGCTCATTTTATTAAAAGTGGGAAAAGTGATTTTTATCAATAAATATCAAGATAACAAATGTTTTCCGTAATAAAATGTGCAGTAATTGATGATTTGTTAACAAAGTAAGTTAAAAAGCAAGCCGGGCAGTTGTATAAATGTGTTTTGCATGTAAAAAATGCGAAGCGCAGTGAAAGTCGCAACGGCTAGAAGTTAAACAAATACCTAATTTTTAAATAAAAGCCAATGTAAACGCGATTTTTGATTAATAATGCAACCCAATTGCGCATTTTCTAGTGATAACAACAAAAAAGCTCATGCCGGCAGAAATATTTAATTGCTTTATAGCGAGTGAAGCGAGTGCACGTCCAGTTTGCAAAAAAGTGTGAGTTATATTGAAATAGTTTTGGAAATGAGAACTTTTTTTTCGAAATCAATTCTAGTTTGAGCGTTTTAATAAAAGATTAAAAAATATTAGTTCCGGCAGTGCTTTTTATTATTTTTTTCACGAGTACAAAATATACCGCGTTCGCGGCCGGCGCAGTAGGTGTCTAATAAAAAAGAGATTTTATTATAAAATAAAAGTATGCGCAAATTTTGATCGATACCAGTGCAGTAAAATAATAGTATTCTATTTAAAGTAAGCAAAATAAATAATCCAGTAGAGATTTTATGTGTTTTTGGAGGTTAAATTTCCTATTGGAAGTTAATAAGTTGCATGCATTTTTTGGCTGCTAATGTATAAATGTGAAACAAAAATTTGTGCATAAATAAAAAGGTGAATGACAATTTAAGCGATTAATATAAAATTGGTAAGATCTATATATTTAAAAAAGCCATCAAAATAATTGCCCCGATATCGTCAAAGAAAAAATTGTTTGGATCAATAAAATTTTCGTCTAATAAATACATACATATGTATGTCTGTGCAAAAAAATTCAATTATTATTGTTGTAATAACGAAAGCCTGTGTGATACAAAAGGAGTTATTGCATTTTTAGACTAAAATGCTGTTGCATGCAGTGTATTTTGTGTAATTTTGTATGTGTGAAATGTAAAAAAAGCCTTCCAATCCCAATTGCCATTGATGGGCTTTTGTTTAATAATATGCTTAGTGTTAAAAAAATAAAATATTTAAAAATTTGTATGAAAACTAAAATGACCACAACGAAACTGCAAATTTTCCTGCAATTTAAAATGAAATTCATTAGGGTAAGTCATTTTTTTATAACCACAGTATTTAAACACTTTTCTCGGAACATAATTTCGGTAATAAATAGTTAATAAAAAATTTTTATACTCATAAATTATTATTTTTTTCGCTACGTATCTAATTATTTTAACATACACTTAAGGCCCCGCAAAACTTACCACGACTTAAAAAAAATAGGTAGAATTTGTAAGTTAATAAAAAAAAAGCGTGAGTACCAGGTACTCATGAAATTTGATGTACATATGTCTATACGGCAAAGCATAAAAGTACGTTTACAGATGAATATACGTAATCTCAATCAAAGCTCGTTTACACAGCCTGTTTACACAGGCAACACTCAGATTATTACCCGTCAATTTTTTTGTGCTGTTTATTCTCACAACTCAAGGAAAATTTAAGTTTCTTCTCTGTGTCACCGTGATCACTTTTTCTGTTATACATATTAAGCAATTTTAAGTAGTCATAGAGAAGTTATAACGAGGTTTTAACGATTAAAATTGTGTTTTATTGTAATCACCATTTTAACTCTTTCATAGTCAACTTAAAATGCATTTTATGGCAAAAACAGAACTTTAACTTTAAAATGAGGAGAGCGCGGTTTTAAAATGATAAAATAAGGTTTTAAGTTTTGTTTTGTGGTTGAAGTAGTAAACGCACCAAGGTTCGGCCCCACTCCGAGCGATTCCAAACAATTTTTTATTTTTTATTTTTATTTTAACATAAACATTATTTTATTTTATTTTATTAAATTTTTTTATTATCTTTTTTTTTTTGTTTATGGTATTTCATATACATAATTATTTCGTTATTAATCAAATTTTTCGGAGTTTACTTTTAGTTAAAAAGGCCACAATAACTATAATTAAATAACAAAAATTTAAATAATATTTAAAGGACTAAAAAAGATGTAAAAAAATGGTCCCTGGCAGTGGGATTCGAACCCACGACTTCCCGGCTTGCTAAATCCGCAATCCTGCAGCGGGCACAGGGTGAACTAATTAAAGTACTCAAATTTCTATATATTGCCGGGTACATTTTTTCTCTTCATATGGATAGCACTGTGCTCTCTCATCTTAACAAAAAGATGTTTCTAAGATGTCTATGATTGACACAACTTAAAAATCTATTCTAAACTTAAAACTGTGTTTTAACAAGAATGAGTTTTAACTTGCGACTATTATGGTAGACAGACGGAGAAAATTAATTAGAATTAATAAATGCATAAATGCAAATTAAAATTTTACCCTTACAGACGGCAGTAATGCGAATAAACCAGCCGCAAGGTCGAGGGAGCGAGTCCCACGACCAGTAGATTTTTTTTATTTCTTTTTCATTCTTTTTTTTTTATAAGTTCTATATTTTTTTACTTTGCTTTCAGTTAGGTTTTGTTGACTTTTTAATAAAATTCAACTCTAAAAATTTAATTTAACTTATAGTAAAATAAGAAATGTGATATAAAATAAAGCAAATGAAAACAAAATAAAGTAAAATTAAATATATAAATAAAACTAGCAGACCCGGCGAACTTCGTCCCGCCCAAAATTTTTATATATTTTATTGAAACTTGTTGGTCCAACATTTTCACCAACAATTCACGTTTACGATTTTCATTGGCACATTTGTCTGCTAAGATTAAGGTTTGGTGGTCATTTGCCGCTTTAAATAACCTAATGAAAGTGTTATATCCGTTCTTGAAATTCTCCAGTTGTGCGGCATTTCATAGCACGATTATTCGCAAAGCGAAATAAATTTTTTCCTCTTCACTCCCTGGCGGCAACAATGACCCGGTTCTATAGTGAATGTCCTAGAAGCTTTACAGTATAGTAGGTGGCAATTTCAAAATGGGTGCGAATCATTGTTCTACAGAAATGCAGTATACATATACTTATTTCAAACGAAATACCTTAAAAGTTTGAACGCATAATAGTATTGGAAAATCACATCCATTGGACCAATTGCAACGCAGGACCGTCGATATACTCAATGGTGCAACAGGTCGATTTAATCTGACCTTCACGGCCCCTTTTCTCACTTGGCTATTTTTAGTAATAGCTCGACTTCAGCACCACTTGGCAGCACGTTTTTGCAATAGTATTGCATACATATTTAAAACATTAGCCAAATCGGATCATAAATAAGATTTTTAGTAATAACTCAACTACAGCGCCAACTGTCGGATTAAATTGTGAAACTAAACCATCCAGAGACCCACTCAAATACACAAAAAGTTTCGTTAAAATCCGTACAACCATTAGGAGGATTTCACTCACAAACTCACCTACAAAATTCATTCAAATATAGCTAAAGGTAGGTTTGTAGGCCTCACACCCCTTTTCAAATAGCCCAAATTTTCTCCATGAGTATGGGCTTGATTTCAACTATATACATATCTCCATACGAAGTTCCAGTACTGTACCATGAATACTTTCAGAGATATGCAGTATAAAAATTCGATTTATATGGGAGGAGCCACGCCCCCCTTTCCAACAGCTGCCCTCTTTCTTCATGAGTATGCGATTGCTTTCGTATATCTCCATACCAAGTTCCAGAACTATACCATGAACACTTGCAAAGATAGGCAGTATGAAAAATTCGGTTTGTATGGAAGATGCCACGCCCCCTTTTCTAATAGTTCCAATTTTTCTCCAAGAGTATGCGATTTATTTCGTACATCTCCATACAAAACTCTAGAACTC
>NW_023458556.1:38814077-38815127 GCF_013731165.1 Rhagoletis pomonella | reverse complement strand
GTTGGGTGTGAATGTTGGTGGTATGTCAGTTGCACGGATGTTGTGTGGTTTGCGGAGTATACTGCGTGTCGGCAATTTTCTCGCGCGCACTTCCTGGACTCGGTGTGAATTACTTTAAGTGTTATACTGAATGCTTAGTAAGCTCTTAAGAAATATACAGTATATTTACTTATTTCAGCTGAAAAATAATCCCATCTATTATTTTGTGTTTGGTTTAACTGTAACGACGATGCGACTAGACGCATTTGTTTGCAATTGAATTCAATGACGCTGGTATCTCGCAATCAATTTTCATTAATTAATTATCAATTAGGAACCTGTCAGCAATTTCATCACATTCTAAACCATCGGCTTTTGAATTTTTGCTCTATTAACTCGGCTCACTGCTATCATTGAGCCACTACTACTTTTAAGAGTAATATTACAGTAACTAACTTCCTTTCCTGTTTATTCTTTAGCATAGTATCTATAAGTCTATTGCGTTAGCACATTGTTTTAATTGATTTTGATAACTATGTAGGTATGTATATATGTATATATGTACATTAAAGTGGTCCAAAAATGTATGTAAAAAAGTAAGGTCGGATTTTTAATGCCGGCACCCCCTAGGACTGTTCTATATCGAAAAAATATACCCTTATTTTTTTATTTTGAAAAAAAAAATCAAAATAGGGAGTGCTCAAAGCGCTCAAAGTTTTAAATGTATTTTATATGGGGGGAAAACAACTTTTCGTAGAAATTGTGTAGAATTCTTGAAAATCAACAGTTTTCGATCGGAAAACCTTTCTTATCTTCAGGAGATTCCCAGTAACAATACGCAATTGTCTCTTTAACCATTTTTTCATAGTAACTATATTTTATAGGTCCTCCAAGACCCCTAGAAAATGCAATGGAAAAATCTCTAATCATAAAAAATGGTTAAATAAAGAATTGGATATTAATACTGGAAGTCTCCTGAAGAGAACCACAGTTTTCCGATTGAAAAATATTGATTTTTAAGAGTTTTATACCATTTCTACGAAAAATGATTTTTTCTCCATATAAAATACA
>NW_023458556.1:38810893-38813977 GCF_013731165.1 Rhagoletis pomonella | reverse complement strand
AAATTTTTTTAGCCTAAAACATGGTGGTTACCGAAAGCTATTTGTATACAAAATTTCATGAAAATCTGACCAGCCGTTCGCGAGATTACCTGTTACAAAAAAAGGGACTTCTTTTTATATAATTAGTATAGATAAAAAAATATAAAATAAATAATAAAAATAAAAAACTTTTCGCAATTGCTCCAACCGAAGATCGAACCTGGCAGCTACAGGCTTGTAGCCCGCAACTCTCACCACTCGGCCACCACGTACGCGAAACTCGCCTGCTTCGTTTGCTTACTTGTACAAAAGACAAAAACTGGCCGTTTTTATCAGTGTTGTCATCGAAAATTCCCCGGACCTGCGTTAATTCCCAAAAATTTCGTGCATTTGTTCGGCTGCTTATGCTCATTACAACGCTTTTATCAACTTGCAATGTTGTGTGTCCAGAAACTTTCAATGTTGTGGATCCAGAAACTTTCAATGTTGTGTGTCCGACACCATAAAACCTTTGCTTTGAAAAGTTCCTATAAAAAAGCATAGTGCATAGGGCGACATCTGTGGTGAATAGGGCGAGGTAGATGACATCTAGATGTCGCCCTATGTACTACGTTTGCTACAGCGGAAATAGACGACACGCCATTTCTTTAAATAAAATTAATTGGTGCTCGTTTGTATGTACATACATATGTAAATGCATGTGTGTGCACCTTTCTATTAATATCGTTAAATTATTTTAATATCTATTGCAAACTTTTATTCAGACAGGACTAAAAAGTAGAAAATAAATAATATAAAAAAAACTTTTTAATATACAACGCTTTTATAAATGGACTAAAAAGTAGAAAATAATACTTCTCAGTCCCATAGAATTTGTTTTGATAACTTTTGATTTTGAAATTTTAGCAAAAGTCATTATAAACAATCTATGAAATTGAAAATGAAAAGCGTGGGGCGCATGTAATACACTTGAATTGATATGAAAAGTCCCAGTGGGAATTAGGAGCACGTAATAATATCTTATTAGGAACTTACTCTTCACCTGGCAGTCATTACCATTTCCCTGCCGAACGTCCCTTACTTTTACAAAGGCATGGCCGCCTTATGTAAGTAGGAATTTACAATGTACATTTGGTATCAGACATACTTCTGAGCCGCTTTACAAAGTAAGTTACGTGTAATGCAGAGAAGTCGCTCGGAGTAGTTCGGCGCTTGGAGATAACTTCGGCTGCACGTTACTTTGCAACTGACATCGTAATGTGTCGTGGGAGGTGTTCATTTTGTTCTTTACTAGTAGATGACATTGGCCATGATGACAATTTTGGTACTAAAAACTGAAAGAAAACATGGCTTACCTCGTAAGGTGCTTACCTATTTTCCCCAGTGGGGTAATATATGTATGTATGTATGTGGGTATATGAATAACGACCGCTTAAAATCGATTTCAAAGTTCTACTTTCTTTAGTTTGACTATTGTCAATTAAATCGAATGCTTTGTATTGCATGCGCTCCACGTTTTTCATTTTCAATTTCATAGATTGTTTATAATGACTTTTGCTAAAATTTCAAAATCAAAAGTTATCAAAACAAATTCTATGGGACTGAGAAATATTATTTTCTACTTTTCAGTCCATTTATAAAAGCGTTGTATATTAAACAGTTTTTTTTATATTATTTATTTTAAAGAGGAAAATGCATGAGTTAAAGCAAATAAAGGCTGGTTATGCAAATAAAACAAAAACATTTTTGCGCATTCGATAGCTTGACATGGTAGCGACGATATGTAGAAAATGTTTATTGGGCTGATCTAAAGACAGCGATACAAATTATTTTTAATTCTGGATTCGAATTTTGTTATAGATATGTACATACATACGTAAATACCCGTATATGAAAGAAATAACGGAATATTTAAAACGAAACTATTCCGAAAAAGTGTCCAGGATATTTTACGTTCATGGTAGCGGCGATATGCATGTATTAATACAATAGGGCTGTTCAGGATATTGTGGAAATAATCTTGGATTTTCAGTTCGAATTGCATTTGCAAATTTTATGCTTGCTGCCATGGTAACCGTGTGCATTTCATTGTGAATTTACAAATGCAACGAATATGCAAATGCAAGAGCTTATGCACAGGATCCTGAACAGCCCTATGGTATGTATATCAAAACCACACATTACTTAGGGACATACATACATACATATGTACATCTTCAGAGTTATAGTCATTTTAATATTTTAGTATAATAACAATGGATCACAAATTTTAATTTTGATTATGTTCTCCAGACGCCACTATCCAATTTGTATGTAGAATTGCTCGCTGTCTCAGAAAATCGAGTTATTTTTTTTTGTATGGATACGTTTTCGAGATATTTACAATGTCCCATTATTTAGCTAAAAAAAGAGTGGTTGCACCTAATTAGGTATATATTACGAACCAATTTAATAATCGTAATAAAGATACTGCAAATGAAAGCAAATAAAATTCTCCATAGACCGTTATACATCACTTTTCGATAGCCCTGACAGTTTATGAGACATAAAGTTTCTTTTTTCTCGATTTTAGGAATCATCGAGCAATTCTACATAGGAATTTGATAGTGGCATCCATAGAACATTTTTGCTGTAAACGAGTGTAATTAACTTTTTTCTCATTAGCCGTTAACATTTTTACTTATTTACTACGACAACTTACCCATGTAAGTGGTCCGTCCGACGCGTTCGATCGTACGTACGCGAATTGAATGTTTGTCTTGTACGTCTTCTAACGTCTTGTCCTTTTCGTTAAATCAATAGACCAGTTCTAATCCTTTCTTCGTTATGTAGTGTTGTATTTGCAAGTAAGTGTTGCTTAATGACAATTTAGTCTGCAAAATATTCACTAATCCACATGAATGTATGTACTTCTAATGTGAGAAATCTTGCAAAACTTCATCGAGATGAATTAACAAAAAACTACGATAACAGTGGTAACGCATACACGAGAACTCGCTTTGCAGTAAGAAACTGTCGCGACAAGCTCCACAGCTCTTTCCACAACAACTCTTGTCTAAACACCACATTGGGTATACATATGTACATTAGAGTGGTCCAAAAAAA
>NW_023458556.1:38744278-38810793 GCF_013731165.1 Rhagoletis pomonella | reverse complement strand
CACACAACATCCGTGCAACTGACATACCACCAACATTCACACCCAACGAATTACATAGGCGATTCACAAGGCCAATACATCGAATGTTGCTCTGGTATTGGTAGCTCTGTCGACGCTGTTCACCACTTGTCTATACCGAAGAGCTTGGTAAGGCTCTGCCTTACCTGGATTTCCGGCCAAGACAAGAGTCTTTTTTATATCGGTAATACTGGGATATCTACTTGCAGTTTCTGAAAAAATCAAGGAGGATATTAGATATCTACTGCTACCTGACTTTAGTACACCAAAAACCGTGGATCAGCTAAGTAGGCCGAAAGCGGAAGTGTTTAGAATTGTAGCAACTCTCACCAAGGGAAGAGTATTTAATTTTCTGTTCAGGTCTGACTTTCTGAAGTCAAAAGACCTTCGGGAAGTGCCAAATGATCTTTTTTTATGCCACAATAAGCGAAAAGAAGAAATTTATAAGCGAGAAGTGAAAACATATATGAAAGCAATAATGTCAACCTGGAGATAAAGCGAAGAATAACTCTTGCCAACAGGTGCTTCTTTGGGCACGGTAGGCAATTAAAAAGCCCTCTATCGACGAACAAAAATCACGCTCTACAAATCTCTTATCATGCCGGTGCTTTTATATGTCGCAGAAACAAGGATGATGTCTAACAAAGATGAGAACGCTTTGGGCGCTTTCGGGAAAACTATTTTACGCAAGATGTATGTTCTCGTTCGCGTGGGCGACGAGTACCGAAAAAGATGGAATGACGAACTGTACGAGTTTATTAACGACATGAAAAGATTCTTCGACTCCGCAACAAAGCAAGAGCGCCCACGAACTCATTGGAAGGACCAAGTGCAGAAGAACCTGCCGCACTTGGGATGAACTGGCGCAACTGGCGAAGTTTCTTGGTCTCATCTCAAACCGACAAACGTTTGTATTGCCAATTAGGAACATGAGGATACAAGAATTTCATTCAGCTTATTGTGACTAGATGTGCGTAGAAAACTAAAAAAAGACAGTTATTTTATTTATGTACCTGTACTTAGGTAAAATTAATTCAGAAGTGGAATACTGAAATAATAGAAAATACAATCGATATATAAGGAAGGCTTTATAGAAACTTTAAAAATTGCTCGTTATATACATATGTATCTATAATCTCTGTTTCTTTATTGCCACTATTATTTATTTATAACGATAGGACTATGGAAAACCCTTCACATTTTGGGGCCGCACATTTTGCATACTACTTGTTTTATCACTTCTACTCATTCAAGCTCAAAATCTTACAAAAAACTTTAAATTGGGTTTTGTCGCACTTTCTCTGTTTGAGTTATGACGTTCTTCCAGCAAGCGAGAGATATGTCTGTATGCTATGGCCACGATAATATCTTATGAATTAGTTTCTAACCTCTTACTCTCACAGAAAATTTGTATTTTTGGTCAATCTTATTGACAGCTCAATTAAATTTCGTTTTGACAGACTAAAGGCCAATTATCCATAATTTCCATCAGTGAAATCAGTAGTTCCTTTACACATACAAACACATCTCCAAGCGCTTAGGAAACTGTGTTCAAGCGAGTTGCTGTCGTTGCCACATCCTTGTAAGGACCTGTGAGTAGGTGGTGGACGACGATGCCGACGACGAAAGATAGAACAGCAAGTTTTGAAAAGCCACAAATTGACAAGTGTAATCCATGGAATGTCGCCAACATTTTTGTGCGCACACAAGTCAATTTCCACAAAATCCACTTGCAATCCAGTAGTCGAAAAATAGCAAAAGTAGGAGAAGGAGAAACTCGAACCGAAGGAGTGGTGATAGAACCAAAGGCACTCTATGGCTCTTGCAGTTGTTGTTAAGAATTGAAATTCGAATTACAACTACATATGCCGTTGTTGTCTGCTCAACCACCAAAGCAGATAAAACGTCACTTTTGTGCGACTAACAGAGCGTGCACATAGTATACGCTCGTGGTTTTGCACAACCTAACTGGCTGGGCAGTCAAGTGCTCGCTCGAGTATGGAGCCACTTGTCGTCTTATATTAAAGTATTTAGCAGTAGACATATGTACATACATAGAAGCATAGCACCTTTGTCGGTATGGAGCTTGCATGGAGCTGCCGTTCGTAGATTAGGTCAATTGAACGTTGCTGAACGCGTCCAAGGCTCATTTTATACCAGCTAGACTCTCGATACGCGTACTAACCACCGCATGTGATGCTCATTCATGTCGATACTTCCTGTCGCTTGGTTAAAAATGAAGTTGCAAATTTGCGAATGTGGCATTCAGCACTTTGCCAACGGTGCCTCTGCATACATACATATGTACGCACGGACGAATTCGCACACATCATCACCAAAAATTTCAAAGCCAGCTACCAACTGCAACATCCTGTCGAGTGTGTGTTTGTTTGTGGCACTGACCTGAGCAGCTGTTAACATTAAATGCGCACTTGTTGGAATTTCTCTGGGGACATTGTCGAGTTACTAAGTGTTTTATGAACTTACCAACGCTTGCAGTGGTCCGACGCCTCCTATAACGTTACTTTGCTCCACTATGCTTTGGATTGTTTAGCTGACTTTTGGCCAGTGAACTTTCTCCTCACCGTTATTGAACTTTCTTCCCTATTCGATGCACTTTCATCTGCCTACTTCGAACTTTCACCTGACTCCCTTTCCTACTTGTATACGTTTTACTTACATACATACCCGTAGATACATAGGTACAAATGTACCACTTGCTGATTATTTGACTTCAACGCCTGCACCTACCGCCGGCTTTGTGTTCCTCCCCTTTTATTGCCACATTTGTACACATGGCACATTCTGCTGGTCATCGTCATATTGAACTATTTAAGCGTTTAATTTGATTTCGTTCGAGTGCGGTTTTTCTTGTTCACTTTCAACACTTTGTAACTAAGTAGTTTAGCAACATACAGTATTTTCGAACTTACCCACAGTGCATGCATTATGCCCCTGCCAGAATTTGTTCCCAGACTTTCATCGCAATGAAAAGAGTGATGTAGAATAGAGAGTTGTTCTTGTTTCGGCTCAAAAATGATCTTTTTCGTTTCGTTTCTTATTTTAGTCCAGCATTTCTCCAACCACACCCACGGGCTAGTATCTTGTGGAGACAGCAGTGTGTTGTATTTAAGTATTTTCTTACCTCATTCCTACTGGAGACCTGGTTTTAAGAAGTTGCTGGCATGCCAGATCTGTCTAGTAATCCTATACGACCCTGTACTACACTGCCTCTGCTTAGCTTTGGAATCATAAGTTTTGTTTAATTCTGCTTTTGATTTACCATGTAGTACAGAGCCGCACCTCTGTAGTTCATCCGCTGGTTTATTCTCAAATATGACTCTAAGTACAGGAGCCCAAATTAGCGTAACTTCGACATTATCAGAAATTGGAGTCAGCTCTCTCATACAGTTCTTCGCAATTTGTGACCTAAATAACCGATGAAGAAGCTTCAGATTGAATTCATCAATGAATATCCCTGCACCTACCGCCCATTTCATCTTTCATCCATCAGTAAAGATAGCTATGAACTCCACGAATGGAGTATTTTCCCCAATCCAGGCAGAGCGACTTCAGAATGTTGTGCCGGGTTTCTGGTTGGTTAGATGGAATTCTACTTAGGATGACACTGTACCCTAAAGCCAGTAATCTGATTTCGTTGTTAGTAGCTGATTTTCAGATGAGGAGGTCTTATGTGGGTTGTAAATCCAGAAGGCCGTTCAGAACCTCCGTTGGGCAGGATCTTATAGCACTCGTTGCGCAAAGTTTTTTTTTAACAACGTAATCTTTAGATAGGGTTGGCCACCATATCATTTTTTGCAGAGCAGGCCTTCTTTGCTTGCTCTTCAAAATTTGACTTCCAATTAGGTATAGAGTTCAGAACAACTCCAAGATATTTGACGCTTTGTGAGAAATTCACTTCTGTGCCCATGAATTTAAGTTGAGCAATTTTGGATAATTTTGTAAATAGCATAAGGTCAGTTTTCTCCAGAATTTACGATAAGGGCCGGTTTCTCAATGTCTGGTTAACACTAACTACAAGTTAAACAGGGTTATCGACGTTATAGACTCTCCTTTATGTGTTATGGAGTCGATCACGTTGATAACAATGTTTAACCGGAAGTTAGTGTTAACCAGACATTGAGAAACTGGCCCTAAGTGAATAGTTTGTAACCCAAGAACGTACTATCTTTAAGGCTTTCTACATAACTTCGCTTATGATCGAAGGAAATTTACCTGTTATGAGTACGGATCGATAAAGCCGTCGTTGTGAGGAGCTTCTACCTCCGATTTGTGTTAACCGGATATTGAACAACCGACCCTTAAAGAATAAAGGTTACCTTAACCTTCCTCCAGCTTAGCGAGGCATGATTTTGTGTTAATTTTATTTTTATTTATATACATTTTGTGTTAATTTTATGTTTTCTACCTCCGGAGGTCGTCATAGAGGGTTAGTTGAGTATTTAGAATAGCTGTCTCGACTACTTCGACCTTACACTCTTTGAAAGATATATTCAGGAGGAGTCAAAAGACTCCCGGGCCGACTCGTAGTTATGAGGTCACCGTACGAGTCAAAATAAAAAGATTAATTCAATTTCCAACGATAATCTTGCCATTCGTTTAAAGTTCGAATTGACTTGACTCATTACATTTTATTCGTCTTTAAGTTCCAACTGGGTGTCGAGTTGACTCCTTTATGAGGAATACGTGTACATACATATGAGTTCATTCCCTTCAGTGTTATGCTCTTCTATTCTGTCTTATCTGATTTGACTTCCGGTCAGTATGTGGTTTTGTTTTATTGAACTTGCAAACTTTTTCTCAGCCACTTAAGTTGGTGATTTGCCTCTGGCTAGCAGGTGCGTGTTGTGTCCTTTTAATGAGTACATGTGTTGGGCAATTTTGTTACATCAAAAACACATTCATACAAGCATATACATACATAACTACAAATACATATAAGAAAAAAGTTTTACATAAGAACTTGTATTTAAGTAATCCAATCAGTTACACTTGGATGAATAAGCCAATGAATTTAGTTATTAAATTTATATGGAATTTTTTTTGGGAAAATATAAACAGGGATAGGTAAAAAGGAAATTCAGTAAGCAAATTAGTTATAGAGTATTTGAAATATTATTTAAATATATACATTAGGGTGTTCCTTACAAAATCAAATTAAAGATTTTTTTCAGTCTAACCCTCTCATTCGGTAAAATCACGGCCACAGATATCACATATAAATTTTGGTCCTGATTGGAGACGCTTATGGCGTGTCGCACAGGGGCCAAAGTTCAGATTCCTCTATAGACACAAAAAATTAAAATTAATTCTTTTTTCATCTAATACCCAAAATCGATTCTACCGTAGTCGAAGATATCACATATAAATTTTGGTCGATGGGAGTCGGTTAAGGCGCGTAGCAAAGGGGTCAATGTCCAGATGCCTCTATGGAGACTAAAAAAATTAAAAAAAAAATTGTCATTTAATACCCAAAATCGATACTACTAAAATCGAAGATATCACATATAAATTTTGATCCCGATTGGAGTCGGTTAAGACGTCCTCGAAAGGTAATCTGTTCGCCACGCCTTAACCGACGCCTATCGGGGCCAAAATTTATATGCGATCGCTTCCACTATAGTAGAATCGACTTTGGGTATTAGATGAAAAAAAATTATTTTAATTTTTTGGGTCTCCATAGAGGAATCTGATATTTACCCAAAGCAACTTCTTAGATTCTTAAACTCCGCGGGCTGGAGTTGGTTTTCTCGCCACTTCGACCGACCAACCCAACCAGTAACCTTAGCCGAGTGGTTAAAAGTGATACTACTAAACGGTAGGACCTACATATATAAAAATATAAAAAGGTATTCTCCGCATGAGTTTCCGGCTTGAAAAAGCTCATCATTACAGGCGGCGCAAATTTGTAGGTAGCTCCATTTGTGTCGTATGTTGTTATTCAGATCACAATCAAGGAAAAGAAAATATAATGTTTGTCTATGGAAACTTTTACATACTTCATAAAACTATTTACCACACACAGGGATCTTTAGCACCAGTTACAACCATAAATATTATTTTACTATTTCTATGAAGACTATATCAGCCTAATTTTTAATGAAAACGAAATCGTATAGTATATATGTATAATAGTTTTGGCTAAAACTTTCAGGGCTTTGAGTGCACAAATATAAAATAGAGGAAGTTTCGGTGTCTCACCAGTCAAATTACATAATTCTAAAAATATTTACTAAGAACTTTTTTTGGTATTTTTTTAAGTAATTTTATACATTAGTTATCTATCTACGTTAAAAAATATTTTTCAGTGTTGTATAAGTTCCGACGACATATGTAGATATAATTTACCTTTGATCACACTCTGTAGTAAAATGTCCGACCAGTCACAATGAAATGACCCATTATCATTAGTCAATTAAAATTTTTGGAGCTTAATTTTATGAAAAACCATAATTACATTAACAAAATAAATTAAAAGTAATAATTAAATGAATTAAAAAAAAAAATTAAAATCCCACTGGCCGTGGGACTACCTACGACCTCGTTAATGCGCATTGCTGCTATCTGTCGGAGTACAATTTCGATCAGTTCAACCGCGCCGTTAATCCAGATCAATATTACCATCTGTCTATGCTACAAACATATAAGCTTGAATGAAAACATGCAATTTAAATTGCCTACTGTATTCCATAAAACTAGAATTCACGTTGCGGTATATGGGAAAATACCAGCTGCAAACTTACCAACCAATGTCCCTTAAGAGTTTCAAATAATTAACTCAAGTAGTCGTAAAACCATCGTAGATTATATAAAACGATCTACAATGAAGTAATAAACTTTCATTTGCCCTTATTAATTGCTGACAATTATTGGTTACATTCATTCAGAAAGCTACCACAAGAAGAAGATATGTTTGTATGTATGTATTCTTAAATATTTAGGTATGTACATATATGTATGCAAATATGTTATTTTGTAAACATTGAAAATGGTTTGGTTTGTCAGAACGAAATTCCATTTCGACTGCTCGCCATACCAGCACGCCCATGCCGATGGGGATGCTAATGAAAAGCTGATGACTACAGCAATAAAAGCAAATATCTTCCCATCATCAGCACCATTTGACGACGACAACAATTAATTATAAATTTATAATGGCAAGCCACTAGAAAAAGTAGTGGATAAACGAACAGAAACTAAATAAAATAACATGAATTTATGTATGTGCGATGTAATAAGAAAATAAAATGAAATACATACATAAATATGTATGAACCGAATTCGAGAGTCTGGAAAGAAGTATGTAGCAGCATAAACCCATATGTATGTATATCCATATAAATGTATTCATAGTATTTAGTGCTTTTATTTGTGTACTTATATGCTTTTGGGGCACTTGTCATATTTTGGTTGGCTTTGGAAAAGGATCAGCATACAAAAAGGATTCAATATCTGTATACTACATACATATATGGAACTATTTGTACGAATATTTGTAAAATTAATTTTCCATTTTCGAAATTTCGTTGGTAGCCACACCATTCAACTACATACATACATTTGTAGGTGGGGTAAAGTGGTTGGGGTACTTAAGTAAGCTCGCATGTTGAAGCTATTGTTTTTATTAAGTGTCGCATGATATGAATGCACATAAACACTTAAAGTGGCAACATGACGTGAATAGTGTTTTTATACCCAAAGGCGACGGGTTAAGTTTTAATACACACCAAAAGAGATGCAGCTACACAAATAAGGACATATGCCATTGAAAATAGCAAAATATGTGTTAAAAAAAAACACATTGCGAAAAAATGTCACTGGCCATACATATATTTGAATGGATTTTAATAGCAGCATTTAGACATCGCAAGAGCTCAATCCAGCACAGGCGACTGCTACTTTGTTGACTAACCAGGCGGCAGCATCCGGGCAGCCAGTTACTAAATAGTTTTAACCCTTTTTAATAGACACGTCCTTACAAAAGCACACACATATGTATGGATGTATGTATGTGGGTGTGTGCACATTTTCGGCAATAAAATAAAGCCTTGACGACCTTTGCTGGATGCTTTTTATCCTTCTGTTTTTTAACATTCATTTTCTCACTTTAGAAGCGCCGCGGCGTGAGTGAACCTTATGCTGGTCATCAAATAGAACTTTTCAACATGGCACTTTCATCTCACACATGGAAAATATACATACATACAAATGTATTCGAGTATACCCATTTAAAATTATGCCCCAGACAGTTAGCTAAATTACCGTGTTCAGATCTCTGCTATACAGTGGCACTATGGGTAATTTGACCTATTTTTGTGGCAAAAATTAATTATTAAAAACAAAATTAATTATTTGAAACACATGATTTGCCTTTAAATTGCAACATTTTTGCAAAATAAACAAAGAAATCTTGACCCTTGGCGACCACTGGATCTAAAGGTGTCATTTTAGGTTTTATTGAAAAAAGTTTGAATAAAATATTTCTAAATATTTATATATAAATTATTTATATAGTGGATATTTGTGCAAAATACAGCCGAATTTAATTAATTTCAATTGAAAAACTAAAAGTTCTGAATTTCCTTATTTGTCTACTGCAAAGTTAAATGGAGTAGCCCTTGGTACCATAAAAAAATTGAAATAGCCTTTTACCTCCTGAGTTCTCTCCTCTAAATGCTAAATATTACACTACTGGCACTGTCAGTACATACAAAATTGGTGAATTAAACTCACCACTATTCATTTTACACGTTTTTGGTAGTAGAAACAGGGACATATACATCCAACATTTTTAAAGCCTTTTCAAATTTAATTTTCAAGAAAAAAATAATAGTTAAAGGTTATGTTTGAAGTATAGCACAATTGGTTTCTTTATTTAATTAATTTAGTTTTTAGATGTTATTGTTCAAAAAAGTATACATAGTATATATTTTTAACTTCACTTCTTTTTAAAACTTATTTTTAGTATTTTTTTTCTTTTCTTATTTTTTTATTTAATTTTTCGTTCTAATCATGATAAAAAAATAGGAAGGTAGAACCGCTGAGAGGAATTTTTCAAATTCCTGACGTTTGCAAGCAATTTAATTTTAAAATTTTACACACAAACTCACACCACATTCTCATTTTCAATCTCAAACAACAACAACTTTAAACAATTCCTTTTTTTACTCTCAATTTTATATGATTTTAAAATGTTGGCAAACTTAAAAAAAAAAATCATGGCCGACGAATTGAGAGAACGGTTTTACCTTACTATGTTTTTATCATGGTTCTAATTATTAATTTCATTCATTATATCTGCTTTTAGTTTTAACATTTTATTGTTTTAAACAGAAAAATTATTTTCTAAATCTCCATTAATTTTTAGAACCTTATTTCTTTTTTAATTTTTTTCTTCTAGTTTTTAGACTTTATTTATTTTTTTTAATTTTCTTTTCCCCGTTTCAATTTTTTGAATTTTATTTTTAGATTTGATTGCTTTAAAAATAATAATATATATATTTTTTTAATATTGTTTAAATTAATAAATTCTTTTTTCTTATTTAATTTAGGTAATTTGCTCTTCATTTTTAGTTTTAATTGTTAAAAAAATTACTTTTAGAAAATTTATTACTAACAGACAAACAGCATAGCGCCAAGACCTCCTCGTTAGCAGATCTTTCAATTAGCCGTCCGAAAGACAGATAAAGATAGTCTCTAGATGTCCTCCAGCCCTTATGAGCGATAAATGGAAACTCCCATATGACTTGGCAGGCAATGCCCAATTATACGTCATGGAGACTAGCCCCAGCATACGCTCTTTAAATGTTAGACGAAGAACTGTTTGCAGGTATAAATTTAGGTATGCGTGCATACATACATACATGTGTGCCTGCATACACACTGAAGTCTGTACCAAAAGTCAGATCATTTGCATTATTTGTTTTTGCAAATACCTACAATAAATAAATCATTGCCTCGATTAAAAGCTCGTTAATACAATATGTGAAAATAAACCGCGTGTAAAAAAGATCTGTGTTTATAAAGCACAAGAAAAAACACTGAATACATAAGTTTCTATATACATACATATGTACATACATTGTATGCAAATGTACAAAGAGTGACGCAGTGTGTTATGTTGTGAGAAATGTCAACGTCCCCTACTGCTCCCAACTAGACCTGTTGGCTCCACTTATGAATATAAATTTAAAAAAATCAACATCTGCAATTGACAAATTGAATTTCCGTAGCGGCAATATACATACATACATAAGTATGTATGTACATTAGGTTGCATCACCAAAAAAGTTGCATTTTGTCCACCGCAATTTTAAAATTCATTAAATTTTAATGGCCAAATTCCAGATGAAATATCAAATGGCATTTCAGTTTAATTTTGGATTGTTATTTAAATGCCATTTAATTTTAGTTGGGTTGAGGTTACCTCTATTTAAATATGCTGAACAAGTGGCAACACTGTTGTTTGTTCCTTTAAACTGTTGCTGCATTTACATATATGTTTCTTTCAATTTTGTGCTGAACCACTGTCTCATATTTAAATAGCAAATATTGGTCATTTAAATGCACTTTAAATATATGATCTGAAAATGAATTTTTGAAGTTAATCAACAATCTCAACATAAATAGCTCATCTCAAATTGGGCCTAAGGCTTCCGCCAAAATATTTCGGAAGCATATTAGGATTTACGTGAGCTAGAACGATTTGAAAATGTGTCCAACAATCTCATTTTATTATTCCGTTGATACAAATTTTTGACATTTTTATGCAGACCTTTTAAGCTTAAACTTTTCTATCGTCTGGGGTAATTTTTTTTAAATATTTTTAAGAAGCAATTTTATTTATAAAAGAACTCGATTTTTGGGGGTATTTTCAAATGGATCCAGCTCGCGTAAATCTTAGTATTTTTCTGAAATATTTTGGCGAAAGTCTTAGTATATTATACATTCTATATTTCCGTTGGAAAAATAGTAGCGGTTTTTTTTTTTTTTAATGGAGAAGTGATGCAGCCTAATGTACAAACATAGCTTGCAAGCAGCTTGTTTGACTCTTTTTTGTACGCAGTATGTGTAAGCTTGTGGGAGTGGTTAAAAAAAGAATATTAAAATAAATTAAATAAAAAGTGATAATTTTGAAAATTAAAGTATATTTCTATTTTAAAAAAGTTCAGGTAAAACCGTGAGTTTAAGAGATGACCCGACAATGCGACTGCTGTTTTCAAGAAAAGTAAAAGTATACAAATTTGCTGACTAAATGCTAACTCAAATTGCATCAATGCCACCCACTCAAGGATTTAGGAAGCTTTAAAATGTATCATTAATATCGCCGTTGCTAGCGATGCGCAAGTTGATGGCAGTCAGTTGGAGCTCAGTTGGAGTATAGCCGTACATTAGGCAATGCAGGCGCACATTGAGTGAAAGTATGTGTGTTCCATAACTTCGCTGCCAACTACAATTAATCATTTTTCTATCAGTTACAGATTTCAACTTTTTTCTCTAAGCGTATGCATTGCATTTTTACTCCACGAATCCTTTTTGGCATAGTTTTTCTTTTACATTCGGTTTTCCCTATCTTTTTGGCTGTTGAATTTATGAATTTTCCAGAGTTAACACATTTTTTGTTTTTTATAAATTTTCGTTTCTTTGCAATTTCTTTTCAAGAAAAATTGCGTGCAGTATGCATACATCAAATGCACCGAATGCACACGATAAGATAGGTATGTATGTACACACATACAGCAACATTTTCAGTTTGTGATACTCGTAGAAAATGCTGCAGCGCCAGAAGAAGCAGGACATAAAAACGAAAACAGGAAGACATTTGGCGCAATTGCTGCAAGGAAATGGAGTGAAATTAAGATCGAAAGTGAGGATTGAATGCATCGTTATAAGTACATATGTTTATAAGTAGGAAATCATAAATATTCACTACAATGTTGAGATATTTACTATGTAGAAATTATAGTGGTAATAAATTTGCCGGGAAATTATTAGTTTATCTGTAATTATTTTTCAATTAATGCAAATTTTTGTTGTGTTAAAAAAGAAGAAAATGGTTCTTGTTTAATAATAAATGAAATTAGTAAAAATAAAATTCGCTTAAAGGAAATTATTATTAATTCTTGATTTTTATTTGTTTCACTTTAGAATAATGATCATTAAAAAAACAACTCAAAAGCTATATTTCCGACGTATCATTTTCCGAGTAGAAAAAATAAATAAAAATCATAAAATAATGATTAAATGCAGATTTAAATTATTTTACTCATATTGATTGCTGTCCCTAGTAAATAATGAATGAATAAACTTGTGGTGATGATCTAACCCTCGGATGCTCGACAAGGTCAATAGGGACCTATAGCTGTGTGTCCGGCCAAACACTGATTTCGTTACTCCTACAAATAGAATGTCGATTTCGATACGATTCCGTGACATAGTTTTTTTTTTTTTCAAAATAGTCGATCTGAAGCCATTTAAGTCAACATCCAATGATATTCGCAATGTCATAGCCGGTAAAATTTTAGCTTTTAGAAGTAGCACATCTTCTTGAAAAGCTATTAATTAAAAATTTATAATTTTTTATATTAAAGAAATAAATAAATATTTATTTTGCGCTCACATTTATGTTTGGCCAGCCTTCTCTTTAAATTTTTGGGGTACGTCTTGACGTTATAACTTGCTTGCGTTCAAATTACAGATTTTTTATTCGCTCTGTTCTAAGGTGAAAAAGCATGACTTTATAAAATTCAAATTTCTGTTATCCACGGCAACAAGAACTGATTAGTTTTTCAATAAACTTATGAATATGTACTTACCCAGAAATTTAACCGTACTGGCACACCAAAACCACTGTAAATACATGTGTTGTAAAAAATTATTAATACAATTTATTTCATTTATTTTTTTTTTTTACAAAAAAGTGGCGATTACGTGCACCCCCCCAGAAAGTATTCCGTCAATTACACTTCTCGAAATGAATTCGGAGAATTTCTTTGACATTGTTTGCTGCTATACAACAACACATTTTGTTTATTCTTCATATTTTATGTACGCTCATATTCTTAAGATTACCACAATTAAGGGATGTGGCCAACCTTTTCAACTGAGGGATGACTGATCGCCGAGTATGTAAGTATTGAACATGTTATTAGTAACAACTGTTTAACGAAAAAGCACCCACGAAGTTCAAGTAATTCTTGTCGCAAAATGAAAATAACCTACATACATACATATATAATGAATTGCGCACGAATAGCGGCGCGTCACACTCAGCGGATATGTAAAGGAATACAACAAGGAAGAAAAACGTTAGCAAATAATAATGTGCAAAAGAGCCACAAACAGTGTTGCCAGGTCATTGAAGTGCGAAATCGTCAGTTTGGCTCTCAGTAGTAATTTGCATGTAAAAATCGTCAACATATAAAAATTTTAATAAACAACCAGAAAGCTCTCTTAGTTCTTTATTCATTTTATTCTAGCTTCTGCTTGCTATACGTAAAAAATAAAGAGTTTAGCTTTTTTACGAATTTTTAAAATTCGCATTACTTACAAAAAAAAAATGTTTTTTTTTGGCAATACAATCAATACATTTTCATCTTCATTTTTTTGCAACTGCAACTTAACGATGTGCATTAAAAACTGTTCGTACTTACAAGTTTTGCTAAAGAATTTATTCATAATACCCTTTGCACAATAAAATATGTACCAGTGTACACAACGTCATAACGCCAAAATTACGAATTTTATCGCCAAAAACTACACAAATAGTGATGAAACAAAGAATAAAACTACTTATCGATGACTACTATTAGTGCTGCCACATGATATAATTTCGATACGACAATTACATATGTATTAGTAGAAATGGTAAACTCTCAATAGGTGTTTACACTGCAATTTTTAGTTCTCTATGTTCAAAATTTCAAAAACTAATGCATTTATTTTTCACATTAGCATTATTGCTTTAAGTACCATTAATGCATTAAAAAATTAATCAGAAAAATCGTCATTGCAGTAAAAAATCTTCAAAATGACGACCAATTCGACAACCTGGCCACACTGGCCACAAATGGCAAGCCGCTTCAAATAACAATAAAAATTCGCAGGCAATGTACATAGTATGTATATGTACTACATATGTATATATGTACATACCAACAAACAAACACGCATTGAAATTGACCCCAAAGCTTGCGTCGCATCTCAATCCTCAGTATTTTTAATGGGAACTTCGTTTGGGTATAATTTAACATCCCCTGTAAATAACTATCTGACGCGTACGAGTAAATCTCCCCATTTTTGACCATTCTGTACGGCCATGTAAATACTACAAAGAGCCTCAAAAACACACACAAAATTTCTGAAACCATGTATGTATGTCCATATGTATTAGAGGTCTGCATGAACTCATTCAAACTTGTAGCCAAAAAGCGTACAGTAGATTTGAATATTTTACTTCACTATACAAAACACTGAGCGTTTGGAATTTTGTAAGTTATGAATATACATTTTGCTTTAAATTTTCTACCTTCAAATGGAATAATGTGAATGAATGAATGGAAATCATTCAAATCATTCAAACTCATTTCGGTAAAAGTTTTTTTCTACAAACTAGTTTGTTATACCCGAGCGCACTTGTGCACTAGGGTATATTAACTTTGTTCATAAAACGGTTGTTTCTAACAGCCAACACGAATGAAAAGAGAAGTCGATTAAGCCATGTCTGTCTTTCCGTCCGTCCGTGTACACGACAACTCGAGCAAAACTTGAGCTATTTTAACGAAATCTGGTATGCAGGTTGCTTTTTATCCAAGGTAGGTTGGTATTGAAAATGGGCGAAATCACGCTCACTTCCCATAAAACGGTATTTTGGAAAAATGCAAAAACTACGATTTATTGGATCCAAATTGTTGAAAATTAGTATGTGAAGAAGAATTTTCGTACAAAATAATACCACGATGAAAGTTTTGGAAAATGGGCGTTACCCCGCCCACTTAGGATGAAATTCTTTATCTCAGTAGCCTCTTCACCAATCCTTACCAAACTCGGCACGAGCCTTGCTTAGGGCTCAGCTAAGAAATCTGTTGAAAATCTTTGAAATCGGGCAATAACTACGCCCACTTCCCATATAACGGTAATTTACTGAAACACGAAAACTGCAATAAATCACTAACTACTGAAGCTAATTCACTTAAAATCGGTGATTGCAATTACCACCTAGCATAAAAGGAAATTATTATCCATTTTTGGACAAGGGACGTGGCGCCGCCCCCTTATGACCACAGATGTGTATCTCGGTAACCGATCTATCAATTTCTACCAAACTCGGTGCACCTTCGCACGGGAAATCGATTCGTTGAAAATTATTTAAATCGGACTAAAATTACACCCGTTTCCCGTATAATGGTAAATTTCAGAAATGCGAAAACTCCGATATTTCAATAACTGAGGACGCTAATTTATCTCGGTAACAACTATATCGATTTCTACAAAACTTGGTTCAATTATTACATTAAGTCTATGGAAGATCGTGCGATTAGATTGCGGGGAACGTTCTCTTGTGTGGTGAAAAGTATGATAAAATTACAATTTCTTCTAGGACTTTTTTTTAATAGACCTAACCGCACTACTGGCTCACTATTTCTCAAAATACATTAAACATTTCTCTGAAAATTTCATGTATCTGTGTATTGTGAGAATATAATGTATGTAACTAACAGATACGACGAACTTCGTCCCTCCCAATATTAATTTTTTGTATTGAAAAATTTTGGTCCAACATTTTCAACAACAATTCAAGTTTACGATTCCCAGTGAAGAAGTTTTTCCTCTTCACTCCCTGGCGGCAACAATGATTCGGTTCGATGTTGAATTTCGCCTTGAATCTGTATAGCATGGCATTGGTGGCAATTTTAAAATGGGTGAGTATAGTTATAGCCCACGTTTATTGTTTACAATATTCACAATATAATCGAATCTATAACATCAAAAAAAAAAAAAACAAAAAAATATCAAATGGGACTTAAAAAAATTTTTAAACCTGCACATTATAATATGCACCTAATAATTTTGAATTAAAAGTTGAAAGTCTTGATGAAATTTGTTAAATTTTCTTCAAAGTTTTAAACTATGACTTATTTGGTTTATGTTATAGTATCTACGATATTTTTTATAAAAAATTAACGAAAAAATGTATCATGTAAATCATTGTGAATATTGTGAGAAACAAATTTATGCTATTTACGTGGTGCCAGTGCATATTGGACTTCTGTGAACCAACTATACTCACCTATTTTGAAATTACCACCAACTATACTATACAGATTCAAGGCCAAATTCACCATGGAACCGATGGTAAAATAATTTAAAATATCTTTTAATATTTCCTACTTAGTAGGTACTTGTAATTTAGGTTTATGTTTACAGAAGCAATAAAAATGAAATCATCACTGAAACAATTGACCGTTTTGCGGAAGATCCTCCAAAAAATACATATTGTGTAAAAATTTGTATGCAATTAATTTAAGAATACAAATTTTATTGTAACTCCCCAATAGGTTTATAATAAACTTCATCTAAATTCAATTCCTTTTTTTGGATTCAGTTCAACTCAATGGTTACAATAATAAGAGAAAAAATTAATAAGGTTAAATTATTATAAATTTTTTAATAACTATACTTCAACATTTCTAATAAAATCTGTGGTCATAAGCATAACCGCCTAAGTCGACTTAAGAAAGAATTGAGTTATATATGATATCGTTTTCTGCAACTATTATTCCATGTCTACGTGAAACTCCCATCTCGTTACCTATTCTATTTAAAGAGTTATAAATGAAAATATTTTGGTTTCCCCATAAGGTTAACATTACAATCCAAATCTTTAAAGCGTTTTTTCTCGAATTCAGGTTTTTCGACTTAGGCGATTATTGCTTATGACCACAGAAATATCCATTACAAATAACCGCCGCCCCTTCCCCCTTAAGGGCCGTTTGCATAAGACTTTTGCTTCGCTTTGCTTCATAATTTCGCTTTGACAGATAAGTTCCATACATGTATCTTTTCTCGTGCGCTTGCATTTGCATTTAATCACAAAAATAAGGTAAATACGAATTTTTATTGCTATTGTTAATGTATATTATTATGTATATTCTTATCTATTTTACAGAGATAAAATATGGAGGAAAAAGAGAACGCAGAAGCTGTCAAAGCGTTTATTGCAGCATACCTTCTACACTTCACGCTTTGTTGTCAAAGTTCGAACTGTCAAGCAAAGCGAGGAAAGTCTTATGTAAATGGCCCTTAAATTATGCTTTGCGGGCGCCCACATTATTTTATAAAAATTGGCACAGAATGCGAAAGGAGCCTTTATTACTTTATGAAAATCTTGATAAAATTTCCTTACAAATAATTTGTTAAGAAAACACAAAATTTGGCGGTTAGTAGAGATGAGTAGAGGATATATTTTTTTTTTTCAAGGAAAAAAAAGGTGGCGATCACTTCTTTTTTTTCAAGCAAAAAAAAAAGTGGCGATCACTTGCACACTTGCACCCCTCAAGTAAGTATTGCGTCAATTACACTTCTCGAAATGAATTCGGAGAATTTCTTTGACATTTGTGTATATACTGCTACAACAACAACTTTCCACTTTTATTCATCATAATTTTATGTACGCTCATTAGATTACCACAATTAAGGGATGCGGCCAACCTTTTCAACTGAGGAGTGTCAAATCGCCGAGGATAGTAGCTTTGAACATGTTACTAGTAACGACTGTTTAACGAAAAAGCACTCGCGAAGTATAAGTAATTCTTAGCATAAATGAAAATATCCTACATACATATGTAATGGATTGCGCACGAACAGCGGCGCGTCACACTCAGCGGATATGTAAAGGAATACAAACAAGCAAAGGAAGAAAAACGTAAACAAATAATAATGTGCAAAAGAAGAGCTACATATGGCAAACCGCTTCCATTAACAATAAAAATTCGCTGGCATATGTGCATATGTATTAGGGATATTTCGAATGTCACATTTTTCACATTCGCGAATGCAAATGCGAATGCGAATTTTCGGAATGCGAATGTGCGAATGTAAATGTTAGAAATAACATTAAAAAAGCTATAATCAACTTAAGTCATAGGCGCATATTCATAGTCATATTTAGTACTCAACTAAGTCGAAACTAGTCTAAGTCACAACTAAAGCCCCTGCAAAAATCGTTGGTCCATGTGGTCTATTTGTGGTATACTGGAGTACTTACAAAAGTGTTCCTCGGTCATGCTGTAGCGAACCAACTCGTGTCGCCAGCTTATTGTTTGTTACCCGATCACTGCTCGTGTTTTAACGAAATGTGATTGAAGTTGAACATTTGAACGCACATTTGCATGTCCGGCTGTAGCTGAACGTGTAGAGATGCTCGCTGTTAGTTGGTAGCTTCCAGCATTTTCAGGTTCGAATGCCGTCAGAGGCAACATGTAATTTTTAATTTTTGCTTTTGGTTTTTATTAATTTCGAAAAAGAATCTGAGAAGTGAAAAAAAGCGTGTACAAACGAAAAAATATAACAACAATATGTTGGAGTAGTTTTGTGCTACTCTGATGTAATGCAGGGATGGAGTATATGGTCCTGCCCTAGGACATCGCAATGTTAATTGGACCATATTTTTTATTTGAATTGTGGTTAATATTGGAGTACTCCTTGGTCCTTAGGGACTACTCTTTACACGCATGCATGGAGTAGTCGCGATTTTTGCAGGGAGCTATTCATAGTCGCCTTAGTTTCGACTTTTCCGGCTAAGTACCAACTTGAAATTTAGTTTTGGCTGCAGCTGCAACTAAGTCGTAACTAGGAAGAAGTATTTTATCAAATTAAGGGAAAACAGACGAAATATGTAAAAATTAAGTTGGTAGAGGGTGATTTTGATAATATTGAATAATCTCCAATTAAAATTTACAAAGATCGATCCATTTTAATCGGAAGATGAAATTAAATGCGTATTACAATTCGAATAAAGCTACATCATAATTTTATAATTGGAATAATTTAGATAAATTTTCAAATAATAAGTCAGTTTCACGCTAGTTCTTTTAAAGTAAATTTGTGCATAACAATTAGATATCTACTATTTGTATGTTCCACAGCATGCTTTCGATAAACATCGACTTCACATCACTGCGGTTGTTCTGGCTATTTCACACAATTAACAAGAAAATGATACCTTATTCTTTTGCATAATCATGCAATGAAAATAAAAATTACATAAACGGATGATCAAACTTGATATTATTTAATAAAAATGTAATTTTTCCAAAATATCGTAAAGAAAAATCTATACATTTTCACACTCGTTTTGCTATATCGTAAACTAAGTCGAAACTACTTAGTAGAAGTCTGAAATGCGACTATGAATAGAGGTAAATTTTAAGTTGGTACTTAAATTTAAGTTGCAACTTTATTAGTTTCGACTTAGTTGCTGGACTATGAATACGCGCCTATGTTTCTGCATGAAAAATGCAATTTCGACGAAACAAAACGCGCAAAACGTGAGCAATTGTTCAGTGCATCCGGTCGGTTAAATACGAGCCTATAAAGCTGATGCCAGATAAAACGCTTGCTTCGCTTTGCATGACATATTCGCTTTGACAGATAAGATGAATTGTATGAAAATGCACAAAGCCTGCCACATAGATCTTTGCAGCTGCAGCGCGAAGCGAAAAGATGGCCAACTCTCACCTTTTGGCGCGCGTTTAATATTTATTTTGTTTCGCCGAAATTGCAGTTTCCATGCAGGAACATAACCAGTGTTGCCGCCGCTCAAAGAACTTTCTAACCAAGATTAGACGAAAAAGTTACCAAATGTAAGGAAAAATAACCAATTTTTTTATTAGATCAACAATTCAGGTCATCACAAATTTTTTTATATAGTACGTATAGACAAATTTTACAAACCAAAGAAAATCAATTTTTATTTGCATTTTTGAAAAGTAAATCCTTTTAAGGCTGAAAATAAATGAATTGCATTCATATATAAGTACATATATATATATATAAATACATATTTTAGAAAATCAGGCTTCCCGTATTAGGTGCATATGTGTGTTAATATCTTCGTAAACATTACCAGACTCTAAATGACGTTTTTAAATAAGTACATTTGGACACAGTTTCCAACTTCTTTGTAAAAATCAATGAAATACCTAATCAGCGTGAACAACCACATTGTATATAATTTAAGATTAAGATGAAACAATTAAAAATTGGACTTATTGAAGTACATCGTCGCTAAGCGCGAAATACCTCGTATACGCCAAACGTAGTACCGCGTATACGATGGTAAATAAATTTTACAAAAGCGCAAAAAACCGATTTTTTCTAAACTGTGGAATGGTATTTCCACTGAACCAACTTGCTATAAGATTATTATTATTAATGTTAACTTAAATTAATAAAGTAAGCAGTAATGTAAAAATAATTACCAAATACCTTTTTTATTGTACATACATGACGTGGTTGTTGTTGTTGTTGTAGCGTCTACTAAGCCCCGTTCGGCGCGGTTCATCCATCAGCGTTGTCGTCAATTTCAGCTAGCGGGAGGCCCAGGAAGTGTGCTACTTTCACAGGGGCTGTCCATAGGGACAGGGGCGTTAGCTGAGTGGGGTTCTCAGGGCTGGTGAAGAGGTGCCGGGAGTCATGTGGCGACTCTCCACATGCCGGGCATTGGTTGGGCACGTCTGCACGTTGATTCTGCTTAAGTAGCTGTTGAGCCTGCTGCAATAGCCAGAGCGAAGTTGGGCTATTGTAGTGCGGGTCTCCCGAGGCCGACAAAGTTCTGTCCCGTCCACGTCCGGCGGTTGTGTGCCTAGAACGGCATTCACAGGGCGGGAGTCTACATAATTTGAGACTGATTCCCTGTGAATGCCGTTCAGGGCATTCCGCATATACGAGGTATTTATATATGTACTATCTAAGTATGTATTCATTTGAAGTATGCATATTATGTATTCTGTATATTATAAAACAAATACATACATATGTAAGTAATATTAATACAATGATTCCAAATATTCTCACTTGGTTTCACTGCTGGGGCTGCCATCGTGCTGCTACTCTCCTCAACCTCGAAAAGTGTAGCTAGCCTATGTCTTATAACGAACCTAATTTCAAAGTTTTTTGGAAATACATATTATGCAAAATAAAACCAAAATTGTGTATTTTTTGCTCACTTATCCATAGAATTGAGCCCGTATAAATTAACTTGAATTCTAATAATTTTACGCGGCTTTTTAATGACTCTCGTATTATTCAAATGTCATTTCGGGTACATACTAGTTGCGTTCCCCAACTGGGTTAAAACCTGTAAAACTGTCAAAAGGTTAAAGAAGCCAGAGTCCCGAGAACTGGAACGCTTTCTGGTAAATTCCTGTAAATTCTTGCAACTTCTTGCGAGTTAGGGAACGCAACTACTATGTACATAGGTGTGTGCAACGAACATAGAAATGGTGTAACTGTGGGGCCGTTTCAAAAACTTGGCGATTAATTCACCGCGATTTATTAAAGACACGAACCGATAATAGTTGCACCCTCGAACTTTTACTTGTTCTTTTGCATATGTAAACACATGATTATTATCGGAATAAGTCTTTTCTTGGGGTTCATTGTGACAAACGTTTGCGTCTGGCGCTTTGCTGGCAAAGTTATAAATGTCACCAAAGCCATAAAGTTTTATCTGGAACCAGCTTAAGAAATCGCCTAATAGGAGAGAAGGCGGCAAAATTACTTTTTTTTTTTTTTGAAATATGACAAGCCCCTTTTGAACTTTGACTACTACATTAAAACATGATTAAGCCACTCGTTCAATGTTCTAACAATTTACAAAATTTTTAAGTAATAAAAACGATGACTTAAGTTGATTATAGCTTTTTTAATGTTATTTCTAATATTTACATTCGCACATTCGCATTCGCATTCCGAAAATTCGCATTCGCATTTGCATTGGCGAATGTGAAAAATGTGACATTAGAAATATCCCTAATACATATGCACATATGCCTGCGATTTTTTGTTGTTAATGGAAGCGGTTTGCCATATGTAGCTCTTTTTTTTGCACATTATTATTTGTTTACGTTTTTCTTCCTTTGCTTGTTTGTATTCCTTTACATATCCGCTGAGTGTGACGCGCCGCTGTTCCTGCGCAATCCATTACATATGTATGTAGGATATTTTCATTTATGCTAAGAATTACTTATACTTCGCGAGTGCTTTTTCGTTAAACATTCGTTACTAATAACATGTTCAAAGCTACTAACCTCGGCGATTTGACACTTCTCAGTTGAAAAGGTTGGCCGCATCCCTTAATTGTGGTAATCTAATGAGCGTAGATAAAATTATGATGAATAAAGCGGAATGTTGTTGTTGTAGCAGTATACACAAATGTCAAAGAAATTCTCCGAATTCATTCCGAGAAGTGTAATTGACGGAAAATTTACTTGGAGGGTGCAAGTGATCGCCACTTTTTTATGCTTGAAAAAAAAGAGGTGAGCGCCACTTTTTTTTGCTTGAAAAAAAAAATAAATATCCTCTACTCATCTCTACTAACCGCCAAATTTTGTGTTTTCTTAATAAATTATTTGTAAAGAAATGCATCAAGATTTTCATCAAGTAATAAAGGCTCCTTTCGCATTCTGTGTCAATTTTTATAAAATAATGTGGGTTATGTACATGGGCGCCCGCAAAGCATAATTTAAGGGCCGTTTACATAAGACTTTCCTACAATAAACGCTTTGAAGCAAAGCGAAGCAAAAGTCTTATGTAAACAGCCCTTTAGGGGGAAAGGGGCTGAGATTATTTGTAATGGATATTTTATTAAAGATGTTGAAGTATAGTTATTAAACAATTTATAATAATTTAACCTTATTAACGTTTTCTCTTATTATTGTAACCATTGAATTGTACTGAATCCAAAAAAAGGAATTGAATTTAGATTAAGTTTATTATAAACCGATTGAGGAGTTACAATAAAATTTGCATTCTTAATTTAATTGCATACAAATTTTAAAACAATATGCAGTCTTCGTAGATCTTCCGCAAATCGCTCAATTGTTTCAGTGATGATTTATTTTTTTTTTGTTTCTCTAAACATAAACATAAATTACAAGTACCAACTAAGTAGGAAGTATTAAAAGCTATTTTAATTATTTTACTATCGGTTCGATGGTGCATCTGTCCTTGAATTTGTATAGTATAGTTGGTGGTAATTTCAAAACGGGTGAGTCAAGTTGGTCCACAGAAATCCAACATACACTGGCGGCCACGTAAATAGCATACATTGTAAAATGATGAGAATCATTCGCAGCCGCCGCAATTCGGCGCGGCGGCGGCGGCGTTCGGCGTTTAAGGAATTTTGCACGAAATTTTCATGATGTCTGCACATTGAAATACATCGTATGAAAGAACTACTACTCTAACGCTATTTTACAATGTAAAATTTTCATTTTTAAAGGAGTTTTTTTCTTACGTATTTTTCCAAAAAAAGTGTAACTCAGAAAAAACATAGAAACACGTATTTCGATCGAAAGCGATTATTACAGTTAAATTTCCTTTGTAATCTTGCGATTTTTTTCGCAGTAGTCAGTAGAGCCCTTCAAAGTGTGCCACTACATACAAAAAAGTAAGGAATGTAGAGTGGAAGGCCCCTTGACTCTCAGGAAGGGCCGTTATCTACTGGATATGGCTGTCTCTTAAAAAGGTGACATAAATAAGCCATCAAGATCAGTGTTGCCGTTTTAGCCCTTTGGTGGCTAGACTTAGCTACCACATACTTTTTTTGGCCACATAAATTTAAAATTGCTCTAAGCCCTTTTTTAGCCCTTTGGAGAATTTATTCATTGGCATGAAAAAGTTGTACATGTTAAGCATACATGATCTCATTTTTTTCATTTATGTAAGAGATGGATTTGTAAACTTTAGAAGGACTGATATACATATATACATACATATATGTATTGTATGTTTCTTTATGTTTTAATATATGCTTAATTTGTTAAATGGCCCATCAAGTCGATTGACCGTGTCTGTTCTTGTGGTGTGATTGTACCAGCTGCTGGTGTGACTTCAAAAAACTATTTGAAAATTTTATGACTGTACCAGCATGCTGGTGTCGTGAGTGGTGAAATTAGCAAATTTTTCTAAGTAAAAAGTATTTTGGCGGGAATTTCTTGCACTAAAGAAGTCAAAGCCCTGTTTTAGAAGATTAAGTTCACGATATTGCAGTTGTGAATTAAAAAAAAAAAACAATGTTTAACAAAATGGTAGAAAAATTATGAAATTTCGTCTCGAATCATTTCGATCTTCTCTGGACCTCATTTGTATAGAAATAAATATTGTACTGGCATGCTGGTAAGTTATATGCTTCGAGCCTGATGGTACAATCAAATGATGATGGTGTCGTATATTTTTCCTTTTACACAAAAAGGTTTTTGGTTGGATAAAAAATATTAACTTTTTTTCTATAGTTGATTGTTTTTCTATACCATTATTTACTTATTGAAAATGTTTACGTGTATACTTATATGTAAGTAAACAATTTTAGCTATCATTTTTGCTACAACGACTTTTTTTTAGCTCTTTTTAGCCTTTTTTTAAAGATTTGCGGCAACACTGATCAAGATTGCCCGATTTGATATTGCAAACCATTCTCATGTGGGGTTTTCTGAAGTTCGGATAAGTTCATGAAATTAAAATTTCTTTAGGTATTCTTCAATAAACCTATTGGTTCTGGCTCACCATTCCGTAAAATACAAAATGATTTATGTGATAATTTCAATTATTGTGAAAATATAATGCAAAAATATTTTTTCCAGCAAAAAAGTGGCGATCACGGTTGTGAACAAAGCTGCGCGACCCCTCCAGCAAATTTATCAATCACACTCTGGAAACCAGAGGATTTCTTGACAATTTATTGGTTTTGTGTTTTTCAGTTTTGAAATTGGTTTTTGTTGTTTATTCATCTTATGCTTCAATTATTCATAGTAACTACTATGATATTGCCACAACTAAGGGATGTGGCCAACCTTTTCAAGCTGAGAAGTAACAGATCGCCGAATACTAGAGTATTAAAAATCGTATTTGTACTGACGGTTTAACGAAAAAGCAGCCGCGAATCAAAAGCAATTCTTGTCATCAACGAAAAATGCCTACATATATACATGCATACGTATGTATGTATATGAACGTTTATTGAATTGCGCACAAATAGCGGCGCGTCTTGCTCTGTGGGTATGTATGTATGTAGAGGAAGTAAGAAAGAAAAACATAAAAAACAAAAGAGCCCCAAATAACAAACGCTTCGAATGACAATACACTCCGTAAGCAATACATATATGTATGTTCGTACACACATACCCTGCAGGAAATGTATCTAACTATAACTTGTACATAATTGATTCTAATTATTAATTTAGGTATTTACATATTTTACTTAGCATTAATACTTGATTATTGAATTTCTGCTGTAGGTGGTCACATATTCGAATTTCATCAGGCATAACTTGAAAAAGTGAAGTGCCGAAAAAAGTTTATTCAAAGTAAAATTTGTATGAGGATATTTATTTAGAAATTGGTTTAAGGAAAACAAACTCCCGATTACGTCTGCATGACTTCGTTCGATTTTTGTAGCTAATACGGTGTTCGCACGAGGCGATTTTACAGGCAACTTTTTGTTGAAAGCAAAAATCACCTAACGTGAATAGCCGTTCAACTAATCGCTTTCAATGGAACTGGGGTGCAGCCAACTTTTGATTCAACTAATCGCCTCTAAAATTGCTTGGAAAATCGTCTCATGTGAACACCGTGTCACTAAAAGTTATATATTTTATCACAATCCCGCAAAGAAGCTACACTACAATCAATTGATAATTTTTTCTGCAGGGTACTTACATACATATCTGTGTATACAAATATGTAAATACATTCATACATACATTGTAATTGCCCCCACGAGCTTGTGTTCCATCTGAATCGTCATTATTTTAAATGTGAGCATCATTTGGGCTTACTTAATTAACATTTCGTGTGAATACATATCTGTCGCGGACGAGTAAAAAATTACTAAAACTACATACCGTCGCCTGGGTAAAAGATTGTCGTATGTTACTTTTGGCAGGTTTTGGGAAATCGATGTTGAAAGATTCCGCCACAATTTCTCAAAAGCTGTACAGTCGTTTTTTACTAAAATTTAATGTTTGATTGTACATACTATTTAAAGTATAAAACCACATTTTCTTGAATTTTCAGTAACTAATAAAGCTTTAGCATCCAATTTTTTTTTACAAAATCATTTTGTCGTATGTTACATTTTCACGTTAAACGCTAGCCAGCTGTATGACATTATACAAATCACACACACAGCAAGTAGGTACCTTAGCAGAAAGGCTGAAATTGTTAAAATTTAGTTTGTTCCAGTACTTTTCGGACTAAAAACCTGTGGAAATGTCAAACTACAATTTTACTCTCTCTAGTGAGAGTAACAGGAGAACAGATGCAGAAGTGTACGGGAACGCAAAAAGCACTTTTTCCAGCAAAAACGTCATTTGGTTTGTTTACTTGTCATTAGTATACAAGACTGGTTTGGCTGAAATATCACTAAATAACTATTAAAATCTATATAATTAATAATAATTGCGTATATATTCGAATATTTCATTATTTACTTCCATTTTTTAACAAATGTAAGGTTATTCGCTTTCACCGCGTTCTGTTTTTGTACACAAATGCAACTCTACCTATCGTTTGAAACTTTTCATGAATTTGCCAGAAGAAAAACTCAGGACTAAATCTTGAAACTTCATTCTGGGAACAGTTGCTCAGTTACTCTCACGAGAGTGTTCCCAGATACAGAATTTTTTGGCGTACGGGTACGACTTTGGACTAAATCCTGCAAAACATGCAAATCATAGACGTGCTGGAACGCTCTAATTATTTCTTGCTCGTGCTCAAAAAATTGCTTCTAATACACCTGATATACATATATGTAAATTAATGAATACAAACCAACAAAGGTAACTTTTTTCTCCATGGTGAGATGGGGTGCAAAAATTTGCTATATTCACTGTAAGTATTCTGTTGTTAATGGGTGGAAGTATTGCAAGCTTTCATGTTCCTAGCTGCATAAATCGAGGAGTTATAACGAAAACTCTCATAACTGAACAATGAGTTGAATAGGTGATATATGTTATAGTGACCCGATTTTTGTTATTTTCACTGTAAATATTCTGTTAATAATGAGTGAAAACGGTGAGAATTTTCATGTTCCTATCTGTATAAATGGAGAAGTTATGGCAAAAAATCTCATATCTGAACAATCAGTTATATGGAGGCTATAGGTTATAGCGGCCCGATCCTCACCATTTTCACTAAAAGTATTATTTTCATAATTACTGACAACAGTGCAAAATTTCATGGTAGTAGCTACTTAAATGGAGGAGTTATAACGAAAAATCTTATATCTGAACAATCGGTAACCATGTTTGAGGCAAAAAAAAATCTTTTTTTCCGGTAGGTGGACCAGGGACCGATCTATTCGAAAAAATCTTACTTAAATCGTTCACAGAAAATATTTAAATCGTTCACAGAAAAAATTGTCAAATATATATTCTTTGAAATAAAATGTTGGTTTGACGTTTCGTGTTTCCATATAGATAGTAGAGAATTACCGGAATTAAAATTTTGGAATAAAATTAAACACAGGGTATCCCTGCGGGGTTTCATAAAAACAATTTTTTTAAACAAAATTTCCAAAGATGCCAAATTTTAATGGAATGAATAAAAAATATATGTAAAAATAGGTTATTTTTTATTATTTTATTAAATAGTACGGGCTTTTAGCTTTCAAAAGAAGAAATACAAACCTGCTAATTTTTTGCACTTTCTGAAGTAATGCGTTTTTCGCTAATGCATAAAATAATTTTTTCATTTTTCCATTTTTCATTTTTGTCAGTGCCTTGAGATCTGCACGATTTGTTCCATTTTCAAAAATGAAGTGCCGGATTAAAAAGCTTAAATTTTTAAAGATTAAAATTTGTTTATAAGTTAAATGAATTATTAAGAGATGGGTATTAATCGAAATGTGTATTAGCTACATGTAGAGAGTTGCCACCTGTTTAGAAAATCAAATTCCACTTGAATTAAAGGAATAAGGTAATTGAAATAGATAGGTATCACCATAAGAGAGTCAGACGAAAGAGGTTACGAATAGGGTTGCCACCTGTTGGTAAAGTCGAATTCAGTTACACTAAAATAATAATTACGTCAATCAATACGCCATCCTATTTGTTGTTTTATTACAAATACATACATACATTGTCAATCAGTGATTTGTTCTGATTACATTAATTTTAAATTACTGGACTCTTAAATTAACTCAGGAATGTTTTTACTCTCCACTTATTTCTTGCTAAATATGTCAAATTTATTCATTTGCCTGGTACTCATATTGACATACATATTTCAGTTACCTTATTCCCTCAATTAAAGTGAATTTCATTTTTTAAACATGTGGCAACCCTTCTACGTGTCATTTAGAGGTAAAGTATTTTCAAAACTAGTTCAATTGATACCCATATTGTAATATCTAATTAATTTAACTTATTAAATAATTTTAATAAAATTTGTAACAGGTGGCAACCCTGTTCAAAAATTAAATTTTTTTTTGCACATCTACAGGCCAAGTTCGACCAACCTTATACAGATTTTTCTTTTTTTGTATTTTTTTTATACAAAGAAAAAATCACCTGAAAAAGACTTGCGTGCCAAATGAACTTTTCTCTCAAAGTTTAAACTGCTGGCAAATGGAAATAAAGATTAAAATTAAAAGCTAATTAATGCAACTAAAGTAAAATCTGTGGAAAATTAATAATAAAATACTTTTTTCGCAAAATCTATAAAGGCCCCTTTTAATTCTCGAAAAAAAACCGGGGTAACAGTTATTCGTCGCCACGCAGTAAATAGCTTTGAGCAACCACCATATCAAGAGGCGAATTCGTCACTAGGCAAGTTTTTTTTTGCGACAATCAGCAACATTGGCTACAGCCAAAATATAATAATACAATATAATATATCTATACTAATATTTATTTTTAAAGCGTTTCTTTAGTGTTCGCAAAGCTCTAGAACGGCTAAATCGATTTTTTTGAAACTTCAGACACCTGCCGCACGTGCCCCAAGGATGGTTTTAGGCTAAAAAAAATTCCGTATGTAAAGGGGGCGTGGCACCTCCAATACAAACCGAATTTTTTTCATACTGCATATCTCTGGAAGTGTTCATGTTACAGTACTGGAACTTCGTATGAAGATATGATGTATATGAAGTCAGGCCCATACTCATGGAGAAAATTGGGGCTATTTGAAAAGGGGGCATGAGGCCTACAAACGTACCGACTTTTAGCTATCTTTGAATGTATTTATATTTCCTCTGTAGGTGTGTTTGTGAGTGAAATCCACCTAAATTATTGTACAGATTTTAACGAAATCTTTTGTGTGTGTTTGAGTGGGTATTTGGATGGTTTTGTTTCACAATTTAATCCGCCAGTTGGCGTTGTAGTTGAGTTATTACTAAAAATCTTATTCATTATCCGATTCGATCTGGGTTCAAGCTTTTAAGTTATTTCGTCTGAAATAAGTATATCGTCGTTTAAAGTACAAAACCGCGTATCGTCGTTCTGCAAAACCGCGTAACTGACATTTGCTGCCAAAAATTAGATTTGCTCACACAAGCTCTTGGCTCAATCCTTACCCATTCGTCCTGAAAAATACTAGCCAGAAATGCGATTGCTTTATAAAAAAGAGAACCATTTTGAAATATGAGTGTTTTTACGCTCTAGAAAATAATTTCTACAACTTCACATACGCGGGTTTGCATTTTGCTGATACGCGGTTTTGTACTTTAAACGACGATATGTATATTGCATTTCTGTAGAACAATGATTCGCACCCATTTTGAAATTGCCACCAAATATACTGTAAAGCCTCTAGGATATTCACTACACGGTCAAAAATTTGGGTTTAATTTTTACACCGCGCTGGGACTACTGCCTTTTTTAAACTTTTATAGTCTACTTTTTAAATAGTTTTACGCAATTTTTAATATATTCTGGTTTAAATTTTAGCCCAAAAAGTTCGTGGTTTAAAAATCAAACCAAAATGTTTTAATTCTAGTTTCTAGGTTTCATATATAGAAAATTTGGTTTAAAATCTAAACCGAAATAGAATATGTTTGCACAGCGAATTGTGGTGTTGATTCAAACTCAACATATGAAAGCACATTTACATGCGTGGCTGTAGCTGCGTGTGCAAAGATGCTTGATACAATTGGTTGCTACCAAGGCTGTCCGGGTTCAATCCCAACCAGACGGAGCATGAAATTTAAGATTGTCTTTTTTTTATTCTTAATTATGAAAATGTTTGGGTTTAACATTTAAACCGAATTGTTTAAATTCTAAACCTAACATATGTGCTCTCTTTTTTTTAAACTTGGAAGGTTTGTATTTGAAACTGAATTTAGTTTGGTCATATATGTAGTCCAAAAAGTTTAAAATTAAAACCGAAATTTTTAACCGTGTATAGAACCGGGTCATTGTTGCTGCCAGGAAGTGAAGAGGAAAAAATTCTTCAAATTTATTTCCTTTTGCGAATAACCGTGCTATGAAATGCTGCACAGTTGGAGAACTTCAAGAACTTCTTCACGGATAAAACACTTTCCTTAGGTTATTTAAAGCGGCAAATGACCACCAAACCATAATCTTAGCAGATGAATGTGCCAATGAAAATTGTAAACGTGAATTGTTAGTGAAAATGTTGGACCAAAAAGTTTCAACAAAAATATACACGCAAACATTTTCAATAAGTAATGGTATAGAAAATCAATGAGCTCCTGAAAAAAGCTAATATTTTATCCAACCAAAAACCAGTTTGTGTAAAAGGGAAAATATACGACCCCATTAAATGATTTTACCATCAGGCTCGTAGCATATAACTTACCAGCATGCTGGTACAATATTTATTTGTTTACAAATAAGGCCCAGGAATGATCGAAATGGTTAGAGACGAAATTTCATTATATTTCTACCATTTTGTTAAACATTGTTTTTTTTTTTTTAATTCACAACTGCAATATCGTGAACTTTAATCTTCAATATTTGTTCAAGCTAAACATTTGAAAGCATGCACGCGTAGTCGGCAGTGGTTGAGTGTGCAGCTACCACAAGGTGCCGTGTTCGAATTCCGTCAGGCGCTTCCTAATTTTATTTTTCTTTGAACCATGAAAAAGAATCTGTGAAGTGCAGAACGAAAGCGTATTGAACGAAAAATTCAATCAGACAAATTTCAGAAAAAAACAGCCGAAAAAGTATCCGTTTCACAAACAATTTTCGGTAGATGTCTGTACATACGTTTCTGCCGCACACTTTAGTGGGAAAACGGATCGTCGAAGTATCCGAAAATGGAATCGGTAGACAGACAAAAATCCGCACTTTATCCTCTTTTTTGTTCCTCTTTCGGATCGGTTTTCGGATTTTTTGCTAGCTGGGATACAGCTAATGCTTTCAAATAACATTATCTTTTTCGAACGTTTTCCGGATACGAACATGAATGATATCTGTAGTAGTTTTTTCTATTCGTTTCCGGAAACGGAAAATTGTACTAGACTGCACTGTCGGCAAAATTTACGTTTTCGTTGCTGGCTGGGCCCCTACAAAAACAGTGATAGACATTTGATTAATCATGTGTAACTCAATGTCCATCAAATGTTAAATTTTTGGAAAAAATAAAAATTAAACCTGTTCTGAGTAGCTTTTCAATAGTTCTAGATTTTCTGAGAAGGAGTAAGAAATTTCTGAAAAAAAACTAACTCTTTCCTTTTTCGAAAAAAATGTTTATTCGGCCTAATTTCGCAGAACTTTTTTTCCTTTTCAGGAACTCTAGAACTATTGAAGAGCTACTCAAAACAGATTTAATTTTTTATTTTTTTTTCAAAAATTTAACTTTTTCCACTTCTTCGAAAAAAATGTTTTTTTCGGCGTAATTTTGCAGAACTTTTTTTCCTTTTCAAGAACTCTAGAACTATTGAAGAGCTACTCAGAACAGGTATAATTTTTATTTTTTTCAATAATTTAAATTTTTTGACTTTTTTGAAAAAAGAGTTTTTTCGGCGTAATTTTGCAGAACTTTTTTTTTCATTTCCGGAACTCTAGAACTATTCAGGAGCTACTCCGAACAGATAACATTTTAATTTTTTTTTTTTCAAAAATTGAACATTTTCCACTTTTTGGAAAAAAAAAGTTTTTTTTCGGTGTAATTTTGCAGACCTTTTTTTCCTTTTCAGGAACTCTAGAACTATTGAAAAGCTGCTCAGAACAATTTTTTATTTGCCTTTTTGCCACATGTGGTATGCAGCAAAGAATCTGGTATAGACAATTTTTAAAGCAATGTTTTTTCCTTTTCAAGAACTCTAGAAATATTGAAAAGCTACTCAGAACAGCTTTCTTTTTGTTTTTTTTTTGCGTCATACCGTATGCCAGTGTTGGCAATTAGTTAATTTCGATTATATTCAATCCGATTACAGTTAATCATGATTAATTTTAATCTGATTAAACAGTGAATCGTAACCGCGATTAAAAAAATTACTTTTTAATCATTAACACTTAATTTGATTAGGAAGGTTCGCTGATTAATTAATTTATGCTGGAATTTTCCTGTGCTCACAAAGCCAGTTAATCGGGTATGGCTAAGTCGAGTTTCCTTATCAGTCTAAGCAATTTGGTGTGCATTTTCACTAAGATCTATTCCAACAGACGTTTTACAAACTAGGTTTTAATGTGCGCTGGGCTGTAAAAGTTCCCAGTTTATGTATTACTAATAACAATAATTATAATTTGTTTATTTTATTTGCTTTTTATAAGCGTAAAACACAAAATAATTTCTATCACTGGTGTTTGGTTTCAAATTCGGACAAACTAGACAACTTAATCAGATTTTATTTTTAATTGGATTAACGATTAATGATTAAAATTAATTAATCGTAGTCGCAGCCTGCGATTAACGATTATAAAAATTTAATCATTAATCGTACAGTTGATTACGATTAATTAATTTTAATCGTCAATGGCGATTAACATTTAAATCGTTAATCATTTTTTAAGGCCAATTCGCAAAAAATAATGAAAACATACATGATTTTTTATCTTCTTTCAACTTATGGCCTTATTTAATGGTCTCGTTTTAACCAACGCAAAATTTGCAAATGTGTTACATAGTAAGTTAAATGAGAATGTGTTAGTTTCCATCACCAATTCTTGTAGGGTCAAATATGTGGGTAATAAATTTTTGTTTGAAAATATTATTTTTAAATACGAACATTTCTAAACGATAATCAAATATAAAGAATTCATTTTTACTATGCATTATTTCCCTCAGTGTATCATTGCAAGTATTGTGGTGGCGACCTCCTTGGATTTAAAATAGTGGTATTCACCTGGCCTGGCAGTCTGGCAAACGAGCAGATCAGCTCAAGAAACGACTGTTGATAACCTTCGTTGATTGAGCCCATCTACTCTTTTGCCAATTTGGTGAATACCACTAATGATACTGAATATAGGTACATGATTGCATTGTCATCAGAATTAAAGGTGTCAAATTTCAGATATTCAAATATTTCAAATATAGATGGAAAAAACTATTTGCTCGAATACACAATTCGACACCAATTTGTTGCTATATGTTTTTGAGGTCGCTGTGTACGAATCAGTCAGATTTCAAAAATTAAAAATGGCGGCTCTAATGTAGCGAACACAAAAATGAAGAAATCAGTACACTTTATCAAAACAGGGTATTTTAGGGTGTTTGGGAAAGCTGATTACGAATCTCGAATCTAAATTTCCAATTTTGAAAGGCAATTAATTAATTTTGTATAGTTAAAGTAGGAAACATTTTATAGTTAAAGTCAAATTTTTTTTTTTATAATATTTCACATATTAAAAAGCAGAAAACAAAACGTGGTTTGAATAGTCAAATTGGTAAGCAATTGTATCAATAATGAAGATTGGGTAGAAGGACTGAAAGCTCGTTATGTTCTGTGGAAGCTTCGAATACAAGTAAAGATAGTACTTCTTGCGGCAGTTATTTTAAATTAACCACTTATCCACTTAAATTTTACTATCCATAATGACTGGATTTGCTTACGAATAAAACCATTTTCAACCTTACAACTTTACATACGCTCGCTCCACTATATTTGCGTTCACCCTTGTTTTTTTTAAATATTCACAACGTTTTGCAAGCTATAATTTTTTTGTTATTTTTGTACCAAAATTTGGTTAATGCTACAAACAAAACCACATAAATAAATGTTTCAAACTATATACAAAAGTAAGGAAAAATTAATGAACTTTCATCAAAATTTTAAATTTATGCAGTTTTATAGTTCATTGAATTTCAAAATAACAATGTACAAATTTTAAGTCGCTGAGAAATCGCGTTGATTAATAATAATGTTTTTGCTGACGGCTCTAGGCGTTTTTCTGCATACAAGGTATGGGGTTTGTTATATGGAAGAAAATACGTAGAGCCGTCAGCAAAAAAATTATTAAAAGTCAACGTGATTTCTCAGCCACTTCAAAATTGTACATTGTTATAGTAAAATTCAATGGGGGAAATGGATAAAGATTCATTAAATTCTCCTTAATATTGTATACAGTTTGTAACCTTGATTTCTATGGTTTTGTTTATAGCATAAACCATATTTGTGTACAAAAATAACAAAAAAATTATACCTTACAAAATATTGTGAATATTTAAAAAAACAAGGGTGAACGCAGATATAGTGGACCGAGTGTATGTAAAAAATTAATTTAAAGAGTTCGGCTTTTGTCCACCTAGATTCGGAATTCAAACCACTGTGCACCACATTTTTTAAAGAAATCACTACATTACTACACGTCCAGTAAGGATTTTTGTGAAGCTCTAAAAATTACAAGTACAAAATCTCAGCATCTATCTACATATCTATCTTAGCATCTATTCTAATCTACCGTCAAAAATAAATGCAAAAAGGGCGATCACGATGCACCTCTCCAGTATCTTATCAATTAAACCCCTCGACGAAAATTGAGAGAATTTTCTTAACTTTTCAAATCGCTTCGATCTTGTTTAAGGATAGAAGATGATCTTTGAAGTTGTTTTTGTTTTTCAGTTTTGAAAATTGGTTTTTGTTGATTTCTCATTTTTTATGTATTTTGCTTAATAGTTTGCTCATATATTCAAAGTATATTTTGCCACAATTGAGGAATGTGGCCAACCTTTTCAACTGAGAGGTGGCCAATCGCCGAAAGCTCCTCCATTGAAAGTGCTATTTATTTCGAGTGTTTAACGAAAAAGCACACGAGAATTTCAAGCTACTTTTTGGCAACAATGAAAATTGCTTGCATATTAAATAAATTGCGCACAAACGGTGACGCGTCATACTCAATGGCAGTGTAAAATAATAACAAAAGAAAATAAAAACATTAACAAGTAATGTGCAAAAGAAGAGCCACAAATGGCAAGCGCTTCGCACAGCAACAACAACAAACCGCTTGCAATGTACACCGGCATGCGCACGAATAATAATAATACATACAATGTACATGCTTACGAATAGCACGTCTGGCGAATAGGTGGTGTAGAAACCGGTTGCAAAACAGATCGATTGGGGGGTAGAGCGCCGCTCAAATGACTCAAGTTAAAAATTGAAGTAGTGGCAAGCGGTGTGGCAAGTTAGTAGGGAAGATAGGGTATAGGCTTGCTGCCAAGTCATATTATGTATGTATGTACCTATGTATATGTAAGTATGTGTATGCAAAAGATACATTTGCTCGTATTTGATACTTATTTATATATTTATGTATATTAGGGTGATCCAAAAACAGTAAAGTCGGAATTGTAATGCTCTCACCCCCTAGGATTGTTCTATATCGAAAATAAGTAGACCCCTATTTTTTATTTATTTTTAAATCAAAAAATAGTTAGAGGTCGCTCAAAGCGTTCAAAGTTTTCCATGTATTTTTATATGGGAAAAATAAAATTTTTCGTTGAAATAGAATTCTTGAAAATCAATATTTTTCGATCGGAATCTCTGGTTCTCTTCAGGAGACTTTCAGTAATAATACACAATTGTTTGTTTAACAATCTTATAATACTAACGACTTTTTATTGGTCTCCCCATTGCATTTTTCAGGGTTTTTGTGGATTTTTGGCGGCCCTATAAATTATAGTTGCGATGAAAAAATCGTTAAATAAACAATTGAGTATTATTATTGAGAATCTCCTGCAGACAAACAGAGTTTTCGGGTAGAAAAATATTGATTTTCAACTATTCTATACCATTTCTACGAAAAATTGTTTTTTCCCCATATAAAATACATGGAAAACTTTGGGTGCTTTGGGCGACCTCTAAATATTTTTTGATTTCAAAACAAAAAAATAAGGGTACATATTTTTCGGTATAGAACAATCCTAGGAGGTGAGAGCATAAAAATTCCGACTTTACTTTTTCACATGCATTTTTCGACCATCCTAATGTATGCCCATTATAGCGCTCTTACACGATGTGTATTTGCATATGTAAATGCTACTTTTCTAATACGTTGTAATATATGATACATACGAGTAGATGCAAAAAATTAGCATTTACATATGCAAATACGTATCGTGTAAGAGCGCCGTTAGGAAAAAGAAATGTTTGGTAATGCACAAATCAATTTATCGCCCCTAAAACTAATACTTAAATCAAACATACATATATCCGTTCTTGTACAAACATACCCTACGAAAGTAATTCGTCGCATATTTATCATTTTTTAAATCTTTAAAAAAAGAAAAAAAACTTCCAGATTTTGAGGTAAGATTGAAAAGAGATTTGCAAAATTTATTCCCAAAACTTGTATTTAGGTCGTCTCTACTAAAATGCTACAATTCGGTCTTCTCAATAATTTGCCTTCAAAACGTCAGCTACACATTACCCGTTCGCTTACACTGAAATACATTGCCCCTTTTTCCCTGCTGGGTATGTACGTAAGTATGTATCTATACACGTGGTCTAAAACTATAAACTTTTGTATATGCACTAGGGCATTCAATCCCGAAAGATTTTAACAATCCCGCGATTTCGACTTTGTCACAATTTTTGCATTTTACAGTAGGCTAAATGTACTCAACAATCATAAAATGAAACCACATAGATTATTTGTCGCCGCATTTGGTCTACCGCGGAGCATAATGCAACTATGTAAAAGAGTGCGTACTTTAATGGTAAAATATTTTAGTATTCTTAAATATCTATACACATATTTATAAAAATTCAATTTCTACAAAACGCCAACAAAGTAAAATGAAGAAAACCTCTGCGACACTTTGGAAATTCCTGGTATTTTCAATTGCTACCAGATATTTCGTTTTTACACAGTTCTTTCACAGGTTATGAAATTCACTTCCGAGTGCAAATGACTGAAGTTCACTTTGAATCAAGATTTTGGTATTCTGAATTTCTTGTTTTTCATGTCAAATGCACGTGAGTTAGTTTTTTTTCGTTTTCAACATCACTTGCACTATGTAAATAAGTCAGTAAGAATCCCGGGATCCCAGAGCTGTTATCCGGGATTTCGAGACAAATGAAAGTGTCTGAAATCTCGGGATTGAATACCTTAATATGCCTATATACATATCGTCAATTTAATTCACAAAGGCCCTAACCAACACTTTTCTCGAAACTGCGTTTTTTCACAGATTTTGGTAGGATGTATTAAAATACACCTTCAGTAAAAATTTTAAAGTGGTAGTACCAAAAACAACGGAGTTGCATGCCACTTTTTAAAAAGCCATACCTGTTTTTAATAGTCTTTTTATAATGTGTTTTGCTTCTCTTGTAAAATAAATAAATTTTTGGTTAGGGCCTTTGTGAATTAAGGTAACGATATGTAGCTATCGATTTTTTATCGATATATTTATCGACATACTTATCTATAGTTTTATCGATATATTTATCGATATATTAATCGATGTATTGGTCAATCGATACATCGATAATCGATATCTTTATCAATATTTTTATTGATATTTACCGAAAATCCTGAAATAATCCCAAAAACCCCGAAATAGCCTTTAAAATCTCACTGAGTAAATAGCAAGTCTGTATTTAGTATTTAATCAAGTCATAAGTACTAAGTGGTTTTGTTTCCAGTATTTAGTGACGCCATTAACACTAAGTACTGTTGTATACAGTATTTAGTAAAGACAAAGTCCATTAATACTTTATTTAGTGAAGCCAAAGGCGGTGTTTCGTGAAGTCAAACTAACTAAATACTTTTAGAGACTAAAGCCCAAAATACAACAGTGCAGTGGCAGTGACAGTTTTTAAAATCGGCTGTTACTGCTAAGCAAACACAATACGGCGTTGTCAGTGACTGTTTTGATTGACATTCCATTTTGTTTGTTTACAGTTTTGTTGTTGTGGTTCGGGCTTCAGTGACACAAACAGAAATTGGCTGCGTTTCATAAATGACAAATTCAACACGCGAAGTTTGCTGCGATGAATGCAGTGGCAGTGCTAAACTGAGCAGTACGACTAGCTGCCAATGCTGCATAGTGTTTCGCTTCATTGGACAAAACACTTTTTAAATAACAACTGCTTTCGAAAAACTGCCATTGCGGAAAACATCAGAGCATAATAAATGGTGGCTTTCGACCAGTACTCAATAAATCGGAGGGAAAATGATTACAATTAACGCTCCCATCGAATTTTATGTTTTACCTTTCCTTTCGTATTTTTCTTCTTTAACCGCCTAGTTTAGAACCAGATAATATATGAGTGACAAAAACTATGTATTAACCCTAAGGTCTATTTGAGGACCAACTTAGGAGGAGTCTGAATTACTGCAAGCTACAAACATATTTATGTAAGTAAATACATATGTACATTAGGATGTGTCACAAATTGGATTATAACTTTTGTTTCGCTGTACTCCCCTGAGACATTAGCAATGGGTTGTTCCGAAAATTCGCCTTGATGCGATTTTATTTACAGGTTGCGCAGAGTATTACATATTATAATAATAACTTTTTTGTAAGGTTTTTGGGCAATACTCTTGAAGGATATGAGATGTGTTTTCAGTGTTGTTCAACCTCCCGTAAAAGATGTTGACGTTGATCTTCGAATCTTGAATGAGAGAAGTTAAGCACTTATTTAGTTGTTAGAGTAATTGTACGCTCGGCAGTAAGAAAGTTGTTTTAAATATTTTTGGTGTACCGGACTGAGCAAGAAAATACTGATATACATGTATAGTTATGTAAATATTCACGAAATGTCTAGCAAACTAAGCGATATTTGAGATCAAAAACCGATATTTTTCGAAGCCTCTACCTAAACAAAATTACAAGGATCCCAGTTTGCAATCTGTTATAAAGGTATTTTAGAAGTGAAGAGAGCTTAAAAAATAAAAAATAAATAAAATTGGGCTACACACTTATGCTCTCATGCACTCACATAAGTACCTACATACATGCATAATTGGGTATGAACGAGTGCCCGAAAAAATCAATACTTGTCACACCTAACTTTAGAAGTTTCCGACGAAGTATGTATGTATGTATGTTTGTTGCTATCGTGTTGTCATTAGTTACACGAGTTAAAGGCAAATCCCGACAGACTTCATAACTTGGAAGAGAGGTAAATGCTAATTGGTCGTCGCTTTTCAAGGATATGTAGTAAACTTTGTGCAATGGTCACTAACTTGAAGGAACTTATACCTATAGCAGTACGTAATGCGTATGAATATAAGTTTGCGCATTAAACCGTATCTTGACATATGAAGCAAAAGCAATGGATTTTAAACACTTGGAGATACCCAGGAAATTATACTTTTTATTTTAGCTATCCTTTATGAATATTTGTGTTTATGTAAATATGAAAGAACGTCATAAGAGAAAAATACACAAACAAGCCTTGACAAAAACTTTTGCAAACTCGTTTCTTATTCACTTTGTTCAAAATGCAATTCTTTTTTTGTTTAAGTTGGTAAACGAACAATTTTCCCACTTGTGCAACCACAACAACAGATATCGTTATAAATCTGTTCATCCTCTTCTTCAATTAGAAACACCAAGTGAAACCAAGTCCCTCTCTCGCTGGCCTTGCAATGCAGGGAAAGTGTACCTCCTCCTAAAGCCACTAAATCGAATCTTATTGACCATACTGTTTATGCTATTAAGCTGAGATCCCACGATTGCCGCAAATGGACCAATCTGGAAAAATTTTTATTGTGCTGTATTGGAGCACAATAAAAAAATTGTCCCAATGAAATTCTGTACAGTCACACGGTTGCCTCTTTTTATACAATTCTCATTGCCGTAAGTTGGCGAAAAGCAATATAGTGACAATAATTGCCCCAAACTTATCACACGATTGTTCGAGCATGCGGCAATTGTGACCATAAAGTGTTGCGCTGACCTCTAAATTCTGTTTTTTTCTCTGTTGTGTAAAAATGGCGTATTCTTAATAAAACAAAAAAATAAATCAATTGCATCTGCTTTGTATATTGCGGGCTCATTTTGTGCAAATTTGTTGTTGTTTAAAAGCAAAGAAGCAAAAACTTGTGCCCAACGAAAACTCACGCATTTATTTAGAAGTTTTATTGTATAGTTTTTTTATTTTCCGACGATAACTGCAACGTGCTATGTGGAGTTCAAGTTGAAACAGTTTTCTTTTTAATTTTGTTACGTAGAGGTTTTTTTTATTCATTACAAGGAAAATTGGTACAAAAGAGTTATGTTTGTTTAAATGAAAGCTGCGAATTTACATAATTTATGTTTGGAATTAAATTTTATAATTATATGTACAGCTCGCAACAAAAGATAGCACCTTAACATTTTGATCAGCCTTGACTTTTTTCTTCTGTTGTTTAATGTTAATTTTTTCCTATAAAACCATAGCTCCCTGTCTAGTAAAAATCACATAAGTCCAAATTCCAAACTTTATACAAAAATTATAAACATTTCTTAAAATTTTGATCACAATTCAATGGTTTTTAATTTGGGTTTCTAGAAAAAAATTTGTTTTGCAGTTTACAAAGTAATTTACAGAGAAGAAAGTGCATAATACCGTCAGCTAAAAAAATTATAAAAAATCAACAGGATCTTTTAGCAACTTCAAACCTCCACCTTATTGTACTAAATTTTAATGAGCTACAAAACTAAATAATTTGTATAAAGCTTGCAATTTGGACTTATGTGGTTTTTACTAGACAGTTTTCGTTAGACAATGAGCTATGCTTTTATACGAAAATAATGAAGATTAAATAAGTAGAAGAAAAATAGTCAAGACTGGTCAAAATGTTGAGGTTCTACTGCTTTGTCGTGGGCTGTATTGAACTTTTAAGTTTTTTTTTTAATAAATTTATACTGTCATGGCAGTCCGCCATTTGGTGACATAAAATACCTTTCGTATTCTTCTCGTATGAGTTTTGCTTGTGGTGGTATATATCGCGGCAAAGATTCTGATATCGGACTTCAAGAAAAATTATAATTTCACTACAAATTAAATTAAAAGTTATGTTGCTTCCGAAAACAAGGATATTAATTTCAGTGATTTTTGGACACATAAGGAAGCAAAAAAGTAAATTATTAATAAACAGCCTAAATATTGATGTGTATTGTTCACTTCAATTGCCGCACAAGAATACAATAAATATTGCCGCAATTTTGAAATTTTCATTGCCCCATGATTGCCAATCGAGCTATCACACGATTGCCGCACACGGGCCGTATTTGATTGGGCACAGTAAGCACAATATCGGCCTCTATTGCCGCATGAGTCAATGTATTGTGAAATCACACGATTGGGGCATAAAATGAGGCAATAATTGGTGTATTGCGGCAATCGTGGGATCCCAGCTTTAGATTCAATATTTTTCATCCAATTTTAAAATAAGATTTATAAAACTTTGAAATGGGTGTACAAAACGATTGTTAGATTCAGATTGTTGGGAGTTTTCACCAGGAAAATTTTCGGGTAAAAACTTCTGTTTTTCTTCATTCTAAAATTCCAAAAAATGTGCATGAAAGTTGTTAAACTTGTATTATGTGTCGAAAAGCACCATTATTTGCGAACAAATTGGTATCTCATTTATTAAAATCGGATAAAAATTGGCGCATTTTTTTATGACTGTCTTGGATATACATATTTATGTACATATGGTGATTATTTATTGGATTTTTAGGTTCTTACAGTGTGGCTAAAGAGTTTTTTTTTAAATATTTCACTCAAAATTAATGTTCAAAATGGCTTTTTAGTAAAAATTTGGTTTTCAATGAAATTGAAATACAATTTGCATAAATAAGTATTTTTTCAGAAAAATATTCGTTTTTTAAAACAAATTTTAATTTTTTTTTTGAAATGAAAAAATTTTTTAATTGTTTTTTTTTTTTTTTAATCGGCTACCACTGATTGATAAGGAATTTGATGAGCTTTTATTTAAAAGAAGGAAAATGGAAATCGGACCACGACCACTTTCATTTGCCCCACTGTGCGTCAGCTCTAGCGGCTTTGTTGCCTTTCAGCCACGGAATTGGCATTCGTATCTCGTCAACGGAGGGCGGTGGGAGAAAGCTTCTGTCGTTATCGACTAGAAGCTGGCGTTCATCTACTCCACTGCTTTCAGCGTAGAAAAGCGTTCCCTCCATAATTTGAGTATTTGCCACGATGGCAACAAAGTTGTATCGTGGGAGAATAGGGGTTTTTAAGAAAAAAACGCAAATTCGCATATATACAAATTAAAGTAGCAAACTTTATTGACTTTAAATAAAAAACTCTTTAATCGGGCTAACAAAAAGTGGCGAAGGGTTCGGTCAGAGGTCGCGAATCATTGCCGATTGGCTTTAAAAATCCGCTCTTCAGTGTTGCTGGCAAAAAGCTGAGACATTTTAGAGTTCGATGAGGTTGCCACAGACCTCATCATATCTAAGTATGTATGTGCAGGAGAATGATCACAAGGTTGTTCTTATAGGATTTCTCGTAACCTTCCGTAAGTCACCTACGTTTCTGATGGTGTTTTTTCTCCGCATCTTGGCCACTGGAAGCATACCTTCCATCCATTAGAAGATGAACCATTTTTATACATGTTCTTATGCTGGAGCTAAGTACTGCAGACTACCATGTATCGGGCCCCTACGAAGTCGATCCGCCTGAGTTCATTATCGGACGTTTCGTCATGGAGACTGTATTTTTCGGGATTGAAGTCGCCAAGCAAGATGTTTAATTCGTGACGGGCTAGAAGTCGATAGTGCGTTCCAAGCGTCCATAGAGTATGTCTTTGGTCGCCTGGTCCTTCTCATCCGTGAATGGGGTGGGGCGGGAGGTACGAGGGTGAAACGCGATTTTTAAAAATCTCGCTTTAATGCGGATTGTGGCTAGACGCACGTCCATCGGGGTGTGTGATAGTAGTAGACGCTGCAAGCTCCTATGATTTTTCTGTCTTACCCCGTCGAGCGCATTCCTTCGATGACGGTGATGTCAGTTTTAGTATTGCAAAGAACATTAGCCAGCCACCTTTCTCATTCAATATACATTGATTTAGGCCGTTTTGCTATTAATATTTTACAGTTTTTTTTCTATTCGGTTTAACAGACATTTTCCGCGGTGGCCAACAGCACTTACATATATGTGCGCCACAATCAAATGAAGCTTTGATACATTGTAAGTATTAAAACATATACGCAACCAGTTAGAGATGCAACAAAATGTACTTATTAAAATCCTTTGCATATAAATCCGTTCCCGAATAAAGTTTTTTTAAAGTACATACAATACAAAATACAAGCCAACAACAATAGCTCTTCCATTTTCTGCACAAAGAAACTTTCATTTGCTCTTATCAGATTATCACTATCATTTAAGAGACAAACATGCATTTGTATTCCCAAAAGCGTTACATGGAGAGCTCCATAAATGATCTGAATTTTGTAGTGTAAATTCATTTAATTTAACCTCAGCATGTGCATACCACACACAAACACACGCTGACACCAAAACATATGTGTGCACAAAAGCTTCCTCTTATTGTACAAACCATAAAGCTGAATATTTGTAATGTAGTCTCCTCGGCCGACTTACATTTTAATCTTGTTAGCGTGCTGACCCACGCTGCAGTGGATTCACATGACATCCCCTTTGACCTCGGCAAATGAGTGTGCATATTTCCGTATAAAGGCCCATCTTCTCTACAGTATGCTTGCACCAACTCACCACTTCATTGACGGTTAAACGACAAGTGACTGCTGTTTATATGCGATTTGTGGCCTTAAGCTGTATTTATTCAGCACTCTTAGTTGGTAGAAATGCATATGTATGTATGTTGATGCCTGTGCATTTTGTTTTTGTTTATTTTAGCTGTTGATGCTTGTAATGGTTGTCCTTGCAATGTTTCTAAAATGCACTCGTTCAGGTCTTCACATTGTTTGAAATTGAATTGTATGTGATTCTATTATTTTTGACCATAGTAAAGCTTTACTACATACATACATATTATATGTATGTACATGGGCAACAATTAACCCTCTCAGGCCTGAGTTAAATTTGGTGGGGCTTCAAGTTTTTTGATGACATACTCGTAGCATAGTTGGTTGAGTCTTAGATATGAGCTGCCATAAATTACAAACGTCTATGATCTCTGGTTTGACTAATGTGACCAACCGTACTTCTTTCGGAAGTACAGTACTTCTTCTTGAGCCTGTTGTACTTCGTCGGTGGCGGATCCAGTTGGGGCGGGGTTTCGGGGGTTAAACTACGTGTCAGTCAGTGGCTCGAAGATCAAAACATATGTAAATTATGACTGTCAATCACTTCACATCTGTAGCTGACAAATTTCATTGTGACTCTAAAAATGTGTTTAAAGGCCGGTCCACATAGAACTTTCGCGTTGACTTTGGCGTTGGCGTTGGTTTGACAGAACGCACGCTAAAAGTAAGCTTGCTACAATGAACGCTTGGCTAGGGACACGAACTTCGATACGATACGATACCATATCGATACTTTTGGCATTCGATACCGATATTTTCTACTCGATAGTTTTAAAACGATATTTTTTGGAATCGAGTACCAGAACCCTAGTATCGTATCGAATGTCATAAACTCACATTCCAAGACTGAGGGAAAAAAATTTTAGAATTAAAAAAAAACGTGCTAAATTGAAAAAAATACGCATATGAAAGAGCACCAACCCAACTCGTTTTAAATTTGAGTATGTACGTTATAAAATATGTGGTTGTGAAGTGCACAGATGCTTTTTCGTAATTAAGAAGAAAAAAAATTAATTTTATGTTCCGTCTGATGGGAATTGAACCCGGACCCCCTTGGCCGCAACTAAGTGTATCAAGAGTCTTTGCACACTCAGCTACAGCCATACATGCAAAGGTGTTTTCAAATGTTGAATTTGAATCAACATCACAGCGCGCGATTAGTGCATTATGTCATACCATGTATGTGTGTATGTGTTGCCACCGCTGTGCATGCTTTGTATACATATACCTTCTTAATTACATATGAAAAAGCATCCGATACGTGCAAAACGCCATTCGTGGAGTGAAAAATGCTTAATTTTAGTACGGGAGTATTTGAATTGAATATTTCCATTATATGTACGTAGTGTATGTATAATGGAAAAATCCATTTGGTTAAGACTTTTCACTTGATTTAAATACGAACATTTTTAAACGGTAATTAATGTTTAAGTCAACACCACAATCTCTACGTGTTGTAATAATAATAAAGTCCGGCGCTTACACAATATTTTAGTGTTTGGCCGAACTTTTCCTCCGATTTGTCGCGTGGGCCTTAATGTTGTGGCACAAAGGGGGTGCCTACAGTTTTATGTCGACTCTGAACGGCGATTGTATTTTATGGTAAGCTGTTTTTCATTTTGAAGGGTTGCGCACTTCTAACCACTACACCCCAGCGGCCTATATGCGAAACCTATATTCAGATAAATTTTTTGGATTTTACTATCGATATTTGGAATATCGAGTCTTTTTATTCCGATATTAATGGGTTCGGTTCGATGTCGTGTCCCTACGCTTGGCACCGAATGTCTTGGCCACTAAATTAACATACTAACGGCAGATAAATTAATATTTCAAATCAATAAATGAATTGTATGCATGTATTTTTGGATTGTTCCTCCCTTCCAAGACTCGTATGGCCTAATTTTTGGAAAATAAAATAAAACGATTTATGATGGGAGATTTTCAAACAAATTTTTAATTTATGAAGCATTCTTTATTTTTTATACTAATCGGCTTTCTCATGGAAATTTAATTTATATTCTTATAATTCCAGTCTACATACACATCGCGAATTTTCTTCATAGGTATACTAATTTAATATTTACCTTATCTTGCCAATTTGACTGAATTAAGTTAATTTAACACCAGAATTGTAATATTTAAAATATTCCTCAAATATTCCCGGTAGCAAACTTTCCTAAACCTCTTTATTTTGACACCCATATTCCAATATTTAATTTATCTTATTAATTAAAATAAATGAAAATTTTCAAACAGGTGGCAAGGTTCCCAAAAAAAACTTCGGCTATGACCCTTTTGAAACCTCTTTATTTTGACAGCCATATTGCAATATTTAATGTATCTATCAATTTTAGCAAAACTGTAATTTTCAAACAGGTGGCTACTCTCTAACTTTTTTCTTCTTCTAGATTTTAAGTTAGACCACAAGCAATACATCGGTAAAAACTGCTTTCTATTTCTATTTCTATACAGACAGACAGACAATCAAAATTTCTCAAAATTCTTGATTTGGCTTCTGTTGCTTTATAAAGACCGTCCACACTAATTTTTCTTTAATATCTATTATGTATAGACATCGGCCTGTAAAAATTTTATTATATGCATAGATTTTCGTAAAATGGGCACGACACGGCTTATGCTCGGTAAGCACTTTATCGATTTCTACCAAGCCCAGTTCATTTATTTAAATATATCATTAAGTCTAATTGAACATATTATCGAAAATGTTTGAAATAGGGGGAAATCCCTAGCTTTTCATGTACATAGTTTAAAGAAAGGTGAAAAAAACTATATTTAATCCTTCTTTACTTGTTAATTAAAAAATGAACTTTGGTCACTTTCACTGAATTTTTTGTTCTCAGGTCCTGTACTTCTTTGAGCTATGAAATAGTTGGTCACATTAGGTAAAACCTTTTTGATTAAAACATAGTTTTTTACAAGGAATCTGAATCTGCAATTAATTTTTACAAAAACAGCCGCGTGAAGGAATATTTTTTAGTGACCTTGTTGAGACATTTTTTTTTGCACTTTTCCTTCATGTATCTTTCATGTTGTTTTTTCGCATCCAGCGCACCCAGCGGCTATTTTTGGCAAAAGTAATTTGCAAGTTCAGATTCCTTAAACCACAAAACCCCCCGAGCGGCCTTTTTATTTTCACAAACTTCATATTGAAATGAAAAAAAGGCGTTTAAAATCACCAATCTAGGAAAACTGAGAAATTAATTTTCTGTATGCAATCCAGATTTTCAGAAAATTTGGTTTCATAAATTACCCACAAAAAAACTGAAAATGTCGTACAGTGTAATTAGGGCATAATTTTTGCCCTCACAACATTCTAAGGTGTCATTTAAAAAAAGCCGTTAAAAAAATATTTCAAACTACAGTACCCAAAATGTTAATGTTGCCTATATGCAACATTGACCATGACAGGGTTAAATCAGATTGTAGCTATGTTGGTTGTTGTCCACTTTCGAATATTCCAAATACAGACACATACATACATATAACACATAGGTAGATACTACATGTGGATCTAAAGCATTTGTTGTAGCCCCAACCAATGGACAAGGACATTGCTGATTGTTTTTACCCTCGTTTAGATTTGCAAACTAATATTTACTGTTTAATTTACTGCGTAGGTGTGCATGTGTAAACAAATATGGACAATATTTTGCCTATTGATACGCAGGTATGTATTTATACATACATATGTACATATGTCCATATGCACGTATAATGTGACTGTTTAAAATTTCGAAAGATTACTACCAGATTTGTTTACAAATAACCGGCCTATAACAACTTTATTTGTGGTTGTTGTTTCTGAGAAACTAAATGAAAGTCCTAAAAGAGGATTAACAATTAATTAAGCGTAGTCGCTTGAAATACAATGAAAAATATGGTAACAGGCCTTAGTACCATGGCATAGCAAATATTTAGATAGGGAGGTGGAAGCTTAAGCGTTTATAGTGTTATCCAAAAAGTTCGTAGGAGCGTTTCCAGCGGAAGGTGTAAAACCTGAACTATTTATACTGCAGAAATTTCTATTACTTTTAATATTAGCTTATTAGTATTCGTGTTCATGTTCGTGCTAGACTTCGTATTGTCTTCGTCTACGGACTTGTGTATAAGTTTGCTAAATTCGACTATTCAAACAAGTGGCAACCCTCCTAAATACGGCAAAGATATAAGTAAATCTCTTGCGTCTGACATTTTGATACATATTTCAATTGTCTAATGAGTTAGGCTGGATTTGATTATTTAAACACGTGGCGACCCTCCTTAATATAGTACATAAATAAATCCTTTTTAAATCCATTTAATTTGATACCCGTCTTTTTATTATTTCTTTAATTTATTAAATAATTTAAGTTATACTTTTTAAGCAGATGGCAACTTTCTTCACTATTCTAAACTGTTCAAACTAAAGACTTTTTACCACTACTTCGATTGACGCCCACATTTTAATATTTCATATAATTTATGCATACTTTAGTTAAACTCGAATTTTCAAACAGGTGGAAGCCCTGTTCAAAATATTTTAAAACCAATCCTTGTTAAACCTTTTTCGTCTGACGGCCATATTGTGATACATAATTAAATACATAATCTAATTCACCTTATTCAAGTTGAATTTAGTTCTTAAAACAGGTGGCAACCCTCCTACATGTAGTTTAGAAATAAAGTTTTTTTCAAAGCCATTTGGATTTATATCCATCTTGTAGTAATTAATTTGACCTATTGCATACATTGCATTTAACTTTGCAAACAGGTGGCGACCCTGTTCAAAATATTTTCAAACTACCACCGCTTTTATCTGACACTCATATCGTGATACATATTCTAATTTCATGTTGGTATTGAGAATGGAAGAAATATGTAGGTATCCACGACCACCTCCCATATAACAGTATTTTCGAAAGATTCAAAAACTGCGATATTTCCATAAATACTGGATCCAAAGGGCTGAAAATAAGATTGTAAAAGAGAATTCTTTATTAGTGCTAATAAGAGATATTAAACTCGCCACTTTAATCAACCAACCACCAGCTGTTCTTGGTTTCCTTGCAAATTTGTGAAAACTTTTCTAGAGGTAGAATTCTCTCAAGAAGGGGTTTTCAATGCAGAACCTGTTTTGGTGCTACCCCGATAACCTCGAGGAACGACAAATCGATAAATGATAGCGGTGCAGAGGTAAGTTCAACCTAAGCTGCTTAGATTTTCGTTTAGTTTAAAGTCTCTTAAAGAAAAACTCTCAAATTTTTTGTGCTTGTTAACGAAGTTCGAAATTCGTGTAGCAAGCGCATTGTCGCCAGCATCAAAAAATTGTGCGCCTCAAACGGCGCTTCCTCAACACAGTTTGATGGAAAATCACATCGTATGCTTTCCAAACACGTCCAGAGCCAATCCGTTTGCCTCTTCAACGCCTTACATACTCCTTTGTTTCGGAGTAAAAAATTTAAGTCACGAAAACAATTTTAAGAATTGGTTTGTTTGCGCGCGCGTACGCTACAAATCTAGAAACAGCCAGCCAAGCCAGCTGACTGTCAGCACTCAAGCAGGCAATCCCAAGGCTTTGAGTATCCTTCTAGCATACTGTTCAATTGACTGTCTGTCTGTCTCTCTATATTAGGGTTGTTGCGAATGTGGTGTTTTAGACATTCGCGGGAGCGAATGCGGATGTCAAGTATTTTTTAAGAAATAATTTAGGCAAATGCAGGAACTTTCCTTTTCAGCTTACAGCCTGTATCTTGGAGGGCCACTACTTTACAATATTGCAATGTTGATGTGCAAAAAGGTTGTATTTTTTCGAAAAGAGATGCCACCTGTTAAAAAATTAAATTCAATTGATTTAATAAGTTAAATACATGTAGGAGGGTTACCACCTGTATAAAAATCAAATTCAACTTAAATTAAAGCATTTAGGTAATTGAAATACATACATTTGTGTCATTAGTTTGAAAACATTTTGAAGAGGGAGGCCACCTTTTTGAAATAAACTAAATAATGCCCAGGTTATATGGAATTTTAAAAATGGGTGTCAGGCCAAAGAGATTTAAGAAATCTTTAGTTTGGGCAATTTTCGGGGTGTTTGAAGAGGGTTGCCACCGATTTAAAAATCTTAGTTTAGATTTTAGTTTAAAAATAGTTTTGAAGAGAGTTGCCATCTGTTTCAAAAAGCTGATTTTAGTTAAATGAAATATTAAGATATGGCTGCTAAACGAAAGAGTGGTAGAAATCTTTAGTGTGAAAATTTAGAATTTTGGATAGAAAATTTAAAAATTGTTTTACAAGTTGTCACCTGTTCACTTGAAATTTTCATTTTACAAGGATGAAGATTTCGTAGAAAATTCTTTAGAATGTTAAAATTAATGCGGAACCTCCGCGTTTGCGAAGGCGAATATCCGCAACATCCCTGGTCTATACCCTTATGTGTGAATGTACGGTTGTGTGTGCACTTTAGCGCTACAATTTGATTGCGCCACAATTACGTTAAGCAGACGTCCGAATGGTTTCAACTTTTGTTTGCTTGCACTTATCAACTGCTGCTGCTGTTGCTGCTGGTGTCTTCGCAGTTGATCGCGCTACTCACATACCGAAAGTGTTGTTAGTGCTATTGTTGTTTTGGTTTTGTTTTGTTTTCAGGTTTATGCCAGCCTTTATTTTCGTTTTGCGCTTTTACGCGAAACGCGGGGGGGGGGGGGGGGGACTGCTGCAAGAAGGCAACTTGGTTTGATTGAGGAGCGTGTGCACGCGCCACAAATTGGCCGACTGTGGCAGAATTTTGCGGCTATTGTATTGTGGCAGAAGCAAGGTTTTGGTGAGCGATAGACTGTTAACCAAATTTGTTTACATAAATAAAATTGCGGAACGTAAGATTTGGGTCGAATGTTTTTTTTTGTATTGATTACGCGATTCAGTTAAAATTGATTTAGTAACTCGCTGCAATAAATTCTTAATTCTTGCCAATTTTGAATCAACACTAAATTTGCTTTATTACTTTAAATGATTATTTTTTTCTATCGCTTATCATTTATTTGAGCACACGAAGCATTTTCCATTTTGTATTTGCATGCCAACTCGAAATCCGCCGCCCATTTTAGATTTGCATTTTTGTAAAAAATAGAACACAGCCAAGCCTGGGTTATCATTAACTCTTCCACATAATTTAATTTGAGCATTTCTGTTTTTTATTTTAATTTTTACACAAAGTTTTTTTTTTGTGCTTCGATTTCTTTTGTGCGACATTTCATTTCTATTCAATGCACAAACTGAATAAGCCCCAAGTAAAGTTGAAAAAAGTATGAAAATGCTCACAATTTGCTGCAGCTAGCACCTGCTCCTTTTCAATCGTTTGCTCTGAATTCTAACAAAAGCACAGATGTTGGCCAATTCCTTTGGTTTGCTAAGTTTGTCATTTGGTTTTTGGCATTTGAAATGACATTTCCGTTGCGAAGATATGATAACGGATGAACCAAATAAAAGATGTGGGAAAAAATTGCGGACAAAGCAAATGTACCAAGTGCTCGGTTTTGAGAAAAAGTGGCATTCATCTTAGAACTCGATTATGTAATAAAGCTCTAACTGTTCACTGTTTGTTGAATTAATTTTTTTTTAAGAAATATTAATGAAAACCAAAGGGAAAAACAATAAACATTTTCGTAAATTGCCAAACTCGAAAAACTGATTTTAGCGGCTGCTTCCAGCTTTGTTAGAATACCGATCCCCAGTAAACAGAGCCACAGCCTACTAAGGGTTGGGCATTTATATGCCAAAAAGTCGCCTCATGCGATCCGCATTCCCTGTATATCTCATAAAAAGTAATGACCCAGCAGTAATGCAGCAGTTTTGAACGCTGTATTCTTCCGAGATCAAACCTCAAAAACTAGAAGAATTAAACAAGAGGTTCCACACGGTGGCGTCCTCTCCCCCTTACTGTTTAACTTGCAGCGAAGCTCCCTCAGCCACCACAGGGATTGCTCTGATCTCATAAGCTGACGATTGCTCGATATTGGCGCCCGGGAATGGAATTGCTGACCTCTGCTCAAAAGTAATCGCCTATCTCTCCGAGCTATCTCGCTTCTTTACTGCAAGGAGCCTAACACCCTCCCCAACAAAATCAACGGCGAACCTCTTCACCACCTGAACGAAGGAGGTCAGGCTTCAACTAGGCATTCACGTCGATGGCACCTCAATTCTGATGGCGAACAACCGGTCAATTTTAGAGGTTACCTTTGATAGCCTGCTTCTTCAAAGTACAGAGCCGCAACAAGGTCCCCCAGTCGTCCGCCCCGCAGCACCTGGGGCAAAGACAAAGAAACGTTGCTGGCAACTTACAAGGCAATTGGCCGGCCGGTTTTAAACTATGCTGCCCTGTTTGGTCTCCGGGACAAGTTGGACGCAGTGGACGAAGCTACAGATTTGTCGGAACGCCGCACTCCGGAGAGCGACAGTGTCGCCTGAGCACCACCTACACAGCGAGGCCCAAATGCCCCCCGTAAGGGAGCACAAAAAAATGCTCTGTGCGCAGTTTCTGGTGGGGTGCCAAAGGAGTGAACACCCTAACAGAAGAGGAGACTCTGCCCAGGTACGTCAGGGGGCATCTATTCGTATACATGGTCGCGGTCCAGATATACATCGGCCAACCACTGGACCCGACGACTACCGACGTGCGTTCAACGACGTTCATGAGGAGTCGGTCATCACCTACCACGACTCCCGGCCTATGAATGCCGTGATCGGAGCTCTACCACCACCTGTGTCAGACACGGAGCTTCAACTGCCGAGAGAGACCCGCGTTACTCTGGCCCAGTCGTCTCAACAGTTATCTATCCAAACTCGACCTCTATATCCCCAATGAGTATCCGTCATGTGGAGACGCCCCGCACATCACCAACCACCTCTTCACATGCCAGCTCAACTCCACTCAACAAGCACCGCTCCCCCTTTGGTCCGACCCTGATGAAACTGCCCGTTTCTTGAAGCCTACCGTTAGTTGAGCTCGATAGGATGGGAATTGAGTATTAACAATTCGCGGTCTGCCTTATTGCTCAGTGCCTGAGTCCCTGAGTCAATAGCCGATCCCTTGAACAGGTCCTTCCTCAGCCCAGCTTTGCATTCTCATTGGAGGTCTCAATGCGACTACATATCTTCTCTTTTCTCTACGCATAGTATTTTTTTAGATTTTCAGAATATCTCTGTACTCTTTCCAGTATTCCGAGGATTAGGCTAATTTCGCTAGCTTGAAAATTGCACTCGCTTATTTCCTAATACCAATAAACACAGATTTCCATCAGCGTGGCTTTGTCATTACCCTGCCCTTTTTAACGGGGAAATTTGTCATTTAAAAGTTCCTCGCTAGCCTAGGTGTACTCAAACTGTTCTTCTGTAGACTCATGTAAATAGTTAATTTCAGTTATGTTCGGGCTTTAAATCTCAAGCGTTGTAACATCCTTCTTCGCCTGGTCTTCCCATCGTAAAACGGGTACACATTGAAAATTTCCAGAGCAGGAATGTTTGCATCCATTAAGTTGACATGGTAATCTATTGGAATTTAATTTGGTGCATTATGTCTATTTCGTTGTAAAACTCATACTGCGTAAAGGGCCTTAAGTATTCCCCGAGTATTAAGTATTTCAGTGCAGCCGTTTACTAGGACTTTACTTCTCAGTTGCATATTCCATCCAGCAAGCGGTGGAAATGATCCTTTATTGGCTATCAAGGCTGAAATTATTGTCGACTGCCCATAAAAAAGTTTTATTTTTCTTTATTTAGTTTTTTTATAATATACGAGTATTCACAAAAATTGACAATCTCTGTGAAACAAATACTATCTGCAAACTAGTTAGTGTGATAATTGATTTCCTCTATTTTATGGACCATTGTTATTCATGAATTACCAAGTAAGCACAAAAGACATCTACATAATTAAATGCTCAACAATTTTCTGCATCAGCATTTATTGAGAAAGAAGGAGTAACCTGCAACTGTGAGCGACATGTAGTCAAAAATATCAACCACTAATATGCACGGAAAACGTTGATTATTATTTAGCTCTATTCTACATTATGATTTTCAGTCTGCTCGCCATTGTCGCAGTTTTTATTGCTTTCGCTTAACACTAATGATGGATCCATTTTACAATTTCACAATACTCTAAAACTGTCAACAACCTCAATCGCGAACTCAATCTCGATTGCAAAATTTTTTGGCTTATTCCAATAACCAACGAGTACTATTGTGGCGAAATATGTATGCCCCACTTATCAGCCTCTCATCAGCCTGCAATTGCATTTGACATTTTGCTTGGCGATGCGCTGAAGTGAGCGATTTCATTATTGGTTTTTCATCAATATAGTACAAAATGTAAAAATATGTATGTATCTCGAAAACGGCAGATGAAGCCGGCAGTCGGAGTATCAATCAATCGGCTCACTAAATGTTGAGTGATTTGCTGAATGAATAAAGGCAGATATGAAGATATTGATATGAAAAGTTGTAAGGAATAAGGCTATTCATATTCAGGCTGGCAACTGAACTAAACAAATGGGATGGCACTATTAACGATTTATGGTATTTGATTGTTTTTGAACTTTAATTTGGGGCAAGCGGGTATAAATTATAATTTTTTTTAGTTAGCGCACTAATTTATTTAATGGTCCATCTGATGTCATCTTCTGCAACATTTGCGTTTGATGTTTTACTTCCAACATTCGCTATCGCTTATTTTGATCGCAAAAAATCTCCAAAAGAGTAGCAGGCGCGCCTAACAACATGCCACGTCTAGTGACATGTCTGTTATACAGCTATTACTTTTTCATGTTGTGTACTTCTAGGCCATACTGCTTTTCATTTAGAGAATTTTGGCAACGGAAATTTAGCGTGGCTATTGTCAGAATTCTACCGCAGGACTCACAAAAATTTATTAGTTGTGACTTTTTGTTTTTATTTTTAGGCAGATTGCCGCAGATTTCGCGAATAAACCGTGAAAAATTAAAAGTGAAACAGAAAAAATCTCTAGAATCACAAAAGGGTCTCGAATAAGTATGCGAAAATTGGTTGACAGTGTCTCGAATAACAAACGACCAGTCACGAAAAACTGTAAAATATCAAAAAAAAAAAAAGTTCTAAATAGTACCGAAGGATCTTGAAAAACATCGGAGGGTCACGAAAAAAATCTGAAAAATCCCAATAACTTGAAGTCTCAAAACTTCGAAAAACCATGAATTTATTTTGTAAATGTCCCGAATAAAAAACGAGAGGTCAATAGAAATTGCAATCGTTCTCAAAAAAATTCAAAAACGTCACTTAAAAACCTGAACAAATATCTAAAGGGCAAGAAAAAACTCGAAAAATTTCCAACCTGGGAATACTGAAAAATAAAAATTATTTAAAATAAAATAAAATCAAGGAAATTACTAGTACTACAGATCTTGAAAATTTTTCAAAACACTCTACTATAAGTCCTGAAAAAGTGAAAAATTTCACATAAAACTCTGAAAGAATTCAGTGAAAATTGTAAAGTCCTGAAAAATCACGAATTTTCATCAATGGATAAATTTCTAGCGATTCGGAATATATTTCAAAACCTTCCTAGAAGTCCTGAATAAATCTCAAAACGTCACGAAAAAGACCGAAAAACTCCAAGAAAACTATGAAAGAGTTCAGGCTCGATACAACTCGAGTCGATAACAACCTTTTAGGTCCTATCTTTCGCATGTCCTGCAACGGAACTCTTGTTGCGGAGTGGGACAGTGCCTCTGTTCAGGGCACGTAAGTAGAGGATCTCCGTAGTGGGGCGTGATAAACGCCGTCGTGAGGGAGCTGGAAAAGAGGCGATGTCGGGTTATCGCCTACCCTAATGTCGTGGCACTCATTGTCAAAGGAAAGTTTATGGTCGCTTTTTATGATCTTATAAAGGTCTACTTACACTGGTCTACAAATTTCAACTTTTTTTCTGCGAATAAGACGGGACCTGGTGTTTCTGAACGGATTTTTCGTGCTGAACACGAATCCGGGGTCAAAAATGTCCCATCACGTCACGTTTTCGAGAAAAAAGGGGTTGAAACCCCTAAAAACAGCGTTTTTGGCCATTTTCGAAAAATTATAGAGCTGAACCCTGACGTGGTACAAATTTTGCATATATCAGAAATTAAAGGCTAAACCGTGCCCTTTCGAATGAGCCCTATGCCGAATTGATCGCGTGCACCCTTAAAGCAGGGGGTGTATTTGTGTTTAGGGGTGCAGGAAAAATTGATCACAGAAAGAATTTAATCTTAAACGATCATAGAAAATTAATAATGCCAAGGTTTTAACTATATTAAAAGTCGCTGATTACGAATCTGCAGTTAGATTTTAAAAATTTAAGATGACGGGTCGAATATGGTGGATATAAAAAATAAACTGAAATTCGCTAAATAAAAATTTTTAAGTCCGCCATATTGGATCCGCCATTTTGAATTTTTAAAATCTAACTTCAGATTCGTAATCAGCGACTCTTAATGTAGTTAAGACCTTAGCATCATTCATTTTATATGGTCGTTTAAGATGAAATTCTTTCTGCGATCAATTTTCCCTGGACTCCTAGACACAAATACACCCCCTGATCTAAGGGTGCATGCGATTAATTCGGCATAGGGCTCATTCGAAAGGGCACGATTTAGCCTTTAATTTCTGACATATACAAAGTTTGTAGCACGTCAGGGTTCAGCTCTACAATTTTTCAAAAATGGCCAAAAACGCTGTTTTTAGGGGTTTCAACCCCTTTTTTCTCGAAAACGTGACGTGATGGGAAGTTTTGGACCCCAGATTCGTGTTCAGCACGAAAAATCCGTTCGGAAACACCAGGTCCCGTCTTATTCGCAAAACCCTTGTAGACCAGTGTTATTACTAAGCCTAGAAAGCCGGAGCTCGTGTGTTTCACAAGGAGATATAATGTGCCCAATATCCTGCTTACTTTTATCGGTGGCGTTCCTCTTGCGCTCTCTGTTCGAAGTTAAAATTTTTCCTTCAACCCTCCGTATGAGAAATATTTTGGAAACTTTGAAGCAACGAATCAGTGAGTATAGACGATGGCTCCGAACGGATCCCTCTAAAGGGTGAATGGAAGGATAGCTGCCTCTGGAATAGAGGTCAAATCAAATCTTCACGCATAGATAGAAGCTGGGTGGCAGAGTAATAGGAGGTGTGTTATGTCAGTAACTCTCCGTAAACCTCATCGATGGTGATGGCTTTTAAAAAGGCAGCCTACTGGTTAAGTACCAGTGTACTATCGATTAGAATGGTACAGTTCTGGCTCTAAGTTCTTTTATTATACGATCGAAATAGGTCATCGAACGCCTGACCTCTCTCTATTGCATTGAATTAAGATTTGGGTCCCAGGACATATTGAAATTGCAGGACCAATGAATTGGCTAGGAAAGGCATATTCGCGGTCATCTTTCTGGACATGTGGTCGCAAAGTGGAACTGACAGAGGCCGCTGGGCGCGAAACCCCGGCATGCAAAGTTTTAAAAATCTTCTGGCCGCAATGCGATCAAAAGAATTCCTGCAGCTTCCTAAGCTTCGATTCGCTTTTCTGACAGGTGTCATGACAAGGGAATACTTCTTAAAAGCCCAAGCGGTGCGACACAATACCTTCTTGGACCCTTACTGCCACAGCTGCTTGGAGATTGACGAGGAGGTATAAATTAAGCATTTCCTTGGTAGCTACTCTGCTTTTGCTAAATAGACGATGGTTAAAATATGCACGAGAAATTCTCTAGCGTAGCCATAAGCTGCTGGCGCAATTTGCTTTTGAGATTTTTCCAACAACCTCGTATGGATAATTAATGGAGCTCTCGCATCCCCTTACCCCTCTTACCGCGTTTTTGTAACAAAGTTTTGCATCTCAGCAAGCAAAAAAGTAGGCATTCATAAGAAGATTTATGAGTATATACTTTGTCCTCGATTATCCTTCTGTTCTATTGTCGCTCCTCGGCCCTTACGCTCTGCTGAATTGGAAACTCGTCACCTACACAAAAGCCTTCTCAGAAAAGTAATATCAAATGCGAGCATAAATTACAATTAATATTGGCATGAAAGGCTTACATATTCTCGTTCATACATACATACATTAAACAGAGGCGCCATTATTGCCACTGCCGAGCTAATGATTTCATGCGCTAATACTAAACCATTGTCCTTTGGCTATATTGAAAAAGCTAAATTTTTTCATATAAATATTTTCCCTTTATTATTGTTGCTGCTGAGCATTTTTATTAACACTTCTTTGGTCACATATGACGATTTCAATATTTTGCAATAAATTTGCATTGTAATAGTTTTTAATACGTTTTAGCTTAAGTTTTTTTTTTGCTGGCTTTTTGTTGTTCCATTCATCGTAAATCACTTGGAAACCCATATGAGAAACGAAAATCATTTAATGAAATTTTTTTTAACAAATGCCGCCTGCCATGGAATTAACAACGAAAAAATGCAACAATAATGAGCGCCTAATTAGTGGAAAAAATTTGTGTGCAAGGCATTTGTGATTTTCGTTTTTTTTTTTACCTCTGCTACATTTTGTGTGTGGCCGGTAATTAATTTGGTGCACATTTGCAAAATTAGGTTGGTCACATTCGGAATTTTGTGCCCACTCGATTTTAACAATTGGCAAGTGCTGGTGCGCGGGCAGTTTTGCGCGTGTTTCGTACACCTGAGGGAGCACTTAATTTGAATTATTGCACGACGGAAATCCCTTCTATCCGAATTGTGAAATTTGTGGTTTTGCGTATGGCCTATTTGCGGGCGATAAATGTTCAATTGCAGCTTATTTTAGTGGGTTAGAAATAATTGAAGGAGGGAGGCAGTGAATTGTAAAAATGCTCTATTGAACGGAGTATTTAAAGAAAAAAAAAAACACATAGCTAAGATGAACTCTCTGCAATTCTGCCTAATGCGTCTACGTCGTAGAGATTTACATGTACTATATATATTACTTAGTAATGTAGTCTATAATGATGCAAAACATATTAAGGTACTCTTAAAAACCATTAAATTAATTAAAGGTAGCCATAGCGCATTGTAATAACAGATACATACATACATACATATACTCATCTACTGAGGACAACTGGTGTAAGCTCGCAAAAGGTCATTATAGTGCAGTTTAAAACAGGTCTGTGCTCGACCGTACTCGCAGAAACAATAGGTACACCTTCAAACTTAATTGACGCAATGGCTCCATAGAGTCATAAAGTAAACTAGCTAATAGTTATCGGTAAGCAGAAGTATTCTTGAAACGACAGGGGCTGAGATTACAAAATGGTTTTATTTATGGTAGACGGTACACAGGTGGTATTAATGAACCAACTCATCCGCAGCGATGCGAAGAGATATGCAGATGGAATTCATCTGCTCTATCTCTTCATTCAAACTCTCGGAAACGTTCTCAAGAAGAACAGAATGAGAATGAAACTTTCGGGAACGTTTCCAATGAGAACAAAATAAGCACGAAAATATCGAGAACGTTTTCAAGGAGGATAAAATAAGAACAAAAGTCTGGGGAACGTTCTGCTGGAGAACAAAACGAGGACTAAAATTTTGAGAACTTTACGTTTAGAATTAGAGGGGTAAAAGCTCTAAACCTGAGGTAAGCTTGAATATTTCAAATTCCAGATCGTCTTTCGTTATGGTGAACTGTCTATGTATTTAAAAAATTTTAATTCCAGTGCAAGAAAAATTCGTGTCTAAAATATTTCGTTGTCTTTATTTGCAAAGTTATGTTTCGGTGCTATTTTGATTAATTTTAATATCCAAACATTTCAACGTAATGGAACGCTATAAGAACAATTTTGTTTTCGATTCCTTTTTTCGTGAATAGTTCTGAGAAGATTTGTTCCCGTTTCGTTCTCTGCCAGTTAGTTCATGACACTCTAGTTCCCAAATTGTTCTTCGAGAGAATATTCCTTAGACTTTTGTTCCCGTTTTGTTCTCTTAGAAATGTTCCCGAAAGTATTGGTAGCATTTTGTTCTCTTTAGGAACGTTACACAGGGATTGTTCTTATATAATGCCCATTGAAAACGTTCTCGACAATTTTGATCTCATTTTGGGTTTGGTTTTGAAGCGTTCTTGGGGAAAATATCTACGAGAACGACATTAAGTTTCGATCATACCTCTTGTTCTCGGTCCCTGATCTAACGTACTGCGGTAATGTCCGCCTTGTATTTTCCGAGAACATCCATTTAGAGATTGCGGACATATGACGTGTGTATATCTATTAATCATAATACTTTTTTCGTCTGCGGGGTTCGTCAAAGTTTGGAGGGCAAATTATGTTCGGTTAACATTGTCACGGTTGAGAATTCCCAAAACGGTTTCAATTAGCACGGTATCCGAAAGCACTCTGCGACAAGGGGCACTCTTTAAGTAGGAGTACTATCTTCACTCCTTTGAAATTCCTACTAATGCGCTTACAGGGCACAGGCTGCAACGCTATTTATTGCCTGCGCCAACAAACTGGCCTTGACAAGTCCTGGGCGAACTACTGCATGGCGTCTTGAGTATCGTGGCAACCTGGTCGAAAGAATGAAAGAACCCATAAAAAACAGCTACCGTTCTCTTTAAAAGTAATACTAAAATTCCCTGATCTCAACCGCCAATACTAAACGAAATAACTCGGCGTAATTTTTGACCGAAAATTGGTGTCGACCCTCACACAGTGCTCTGGATTTATACAGCAGTCGTATGCCCATTTTTTTTTACGGTCACACACTTTGGTGGACATCACTTCATAAGTCGCTCACTAATTGTAAATTAGGTTCGAAGGGCGGCTTGCATGCTGGTCATAGGAGTGATACCACTCACGACCAGTAAATCCATGGAAACCTTTCCTCAATTTTTTCCCATGGACCTTTTTGGGAAGTTACAGGCGAGCTGCATAATAGTAAGACTAAATGCACTGCCAAAATGAAAATACACCAGAATCGGTTCCACCAACATTCTAACCAATTGCACCGATACTTTTAGGTCCCCAGACTACATAACACCGCCCCCCGATCTCCACACGTTTTCCTTCAATGTAACTTTACAGAAATTTATGTACATGGATGGCTTTTAGCTAAGAGCTGGAAGCGGGGTATACTAGAGCGGCATGGCATTAAATCTCCGAGTTAGGCTACCAGGAAACTGCAGAGTTTTCCAAGCAGAGTTGCACCCAATCAGCTATAAAGATCACTGTAATGCCTTAAACCTTGTCAAAATGGCAATAGAATGCTGACGAGTTCTCCGTACGTTTTGTAGGCGCCATAACATAAGGTAATTGCATGAAAGATGATCTTGAGGGGAGGGTCAAATACTCACGCGTTGCGGACCTACTGCCATCTATGTACCTTGAAATCATGATTTAAATTACATTTAGTCGACGGGGCAAACAAAAGATGGTCGGAAGAACCCACGAGGAGGACAACCCAACAAATCTGACTCAGCTTGGACAAGATAAGACCCGACTAGGGATGCAAATTTTGGGGAGTAACATCGATACATCGATGTTTCGATGCATTGGAAAAATTAATATCGATGCTAAAATACATCGCCAGAAAAACATCGATATATCGATGGTTTGCGATGTTTCAAAAGTCGTTAGGTTGTAATCACATTAAAAGGAAAATTTAATACTTTTCAATTCAAACTCTCTGTAATTCAATTAGAAAAATACTTATATATGGATGTATTTCCCTGTATTTATTTACCACTCCTTTACCCTTCCCAATTAATAGAATAGAAATGCATGCCGTCGTAAGTTCGATGAGCCTCAAGTTCCAGGGCCCAATTTCGGTGAAATTTCAACGGGATCCCGGTCCTTTTTTAATGACAAAGTAAGCATTTTTAATATTGAAAGATAACAGTAAACTCGGAATTTCTAAATGTTCCTCAAAAGAATAAGTAATAAAATTCATGGCCAGTCAAAAAATTTTAGGAGCAAAAGTCGATGTTAAACATGGCTGAAACTGGCATCGATGTATCGTCAATTTAGCGATTTTAGGAAATTGTAAACATCGATGGCAAACATCGAATTTTGAACCGATATTATCGATGTTTCAAAAATATCGATGCATCGTTTGCATCCCTAGGCCCGACTCACTCATTCGTCTAGAACTCTCTCTACTCAGGCAATGGACCGGAATTATAACCGATCACTGCTTGATGGGAAGGTCTGCCGACCAATGACTCGGCCGCAGCTTCCGTGACGAGCAAGATATTGAAAGTGCGGTATACTATCTCCTTAATTGCAGACCGGATCGAATACGAGCTCTCAAATGGTACTAGAAGGCGCCCATGGTATATGCATATGTTTGCCAATGCACGGTAGCTGACATTTTGATATTTACCCCTGCTCAATGCATATTCGTTCAATTACTCCAGCCCACCAGTCGATGCAATTGCACTCAGTACACCTATCTACTCAGGCAACAAAACGATGCTTACAATAAGTATCTGCATACGTAAATTTTTACATAGACATACTTATCTTCTATCTATGTAAGTTGCTTCAATCAAAAATTAGAGACTTTAGGTAAAAGTTTTAAACAAACACAAAATCAACACTTTTGTGCATGAATTAGAATATTCGTATGTACATACAGTGTACGCCATTAGTAGGCTACAAGTTTATTTTATGCATACTTTCATACAAAATATACACATGTTTAATAGTATGTATGCAAGCATATGCAGCTCATGTTTCGCCAACCAACTACAAACCATGTTTGATGCTAAATAGAACCTAAATAAATGGACACTGCTGATTAGGCTGCTGCATGATGTGGCAAATTTTTCCATGGTCGCATGTGTGCACTTAGCAACAAAAACCGTACTTTCATATCTATACAAACTTTTATTCTCTCACGAAATTTGTACTAAAATAAACTGAAAATATACAAATTAAAACAGATTTTGGACTGCGTTATACTTTGTAACATCAGCTTCTACATTCTTTCGAATAAGTCCATTGCCAACAACGGGTTGTATGGACCATTAGGCGTATGCGTAACTTTGCATTGCATGCAAGTATATGCACATATGTGTGGGTGCATAAATACATACGTGCTTGAAATGCATTTTTGGCATGCACGTCTTGTAATAAAACTCCAAGCAATGCCAACAAATAGTTTTCAGCCAAATGATGGCTGCTTCGAGTTTCCAAATTTCGTTCGAGTTTCTTCCTTTTGCATTGAAAATTAAAAGGACAGTGATTAAAATTTTTGAAATTCTACAAATATTGCTACGTTGTAATGTTTCAATGCAAGCGGCAGTATCAGGTGCAATTTATGTGCATGAATGCAAATTTCTAACGACAACGTACTCGCATGAAACTGAAGTGCATATCTAAGTACTTATTTAGTAGATAGCTGCTTATATGGTTTTAGTTTACCTATGAACATGGAAGAGAATGAGGTGACATATCCTGTCGATACGCATGGAGAGTCACAGCTTGAAAGCTGCAGTTGATCCTCCAAGGGAGTTAGTTTGACACCCCGTAACCAGGATGCGTCCGAGCAGCAGGGTGGAGGTCCTACGTTATCACGGAGGACCTCACGATATACCGCCCATAGCTTCCTAGTTACCAGGTCAAAATTTTGCTGCGTGATCACAACATCGAGTGGGTTTCGGTCGACCACAGCACGAGCGATTCCATCGCCGCATCGGCAAAGGATTTTTAGGCTCCTTATTTGCTGGTATTTGAGTGTTGGAATGCCTTTTGGATGGCAGCTTTAACTTTTTTCCGATGATTCTGCAGGAAAGATTCTTCCAAAGCTTTAGAGATGATTTGCTCTTCGGTCAAATCCTCTTGCTTGACATCTTTCAGCCTATCGACGATACGCAGAGCTGCTCTTCTGCTCACAGAGGCTCCTATCGTTTTGGAAGGAGGTTTTGGCGTGCAGCCAGAAGGGAGGACGTTGGGATTCACTAACCTCTCTGTGTGCCGATTCCCCAGTCCCCAAAAGGGATGTTCCCGTTTTAAAAGAAGCCACAGCTGGGGAAGGGAGTTCGCAACTGGCTTGTCTTTGGACATGGCCAGCAGAGCTTCCCGAAGACTAGCAAGTTTTGCCACAGCGTCGAGTCCGCCAATAGAGTTGAAGAGGGTATCATCCTTGACTTGTCTTACAGTGTCAGAGATGACAGTCTGCCCACCTCTAGAGGCTGCTTAAGGGCATTAATGGTATTGGCGCCTTAAGATCGGCTTGGGACCTTGCTGCCGTGTAGGCTTGGCCCGTTTGGATTAAGGTGGAGCTAGGCCCTGGATTTGGCACAGGCTGTGCTCTAGACTGATGTTCTGCTAAAGATTAGCAGGACCGGCCCGATGGGCTAGCTCAGTTTTTTTTTTTTAATGAACCTCGTTTATTATCCGAGGTGAGGTTTAAGTTATTAATAACTTATAGTTCATGATCGTCTGCCTTGCTCCACAAGGCAAACGCGAAAGACCCGGAGATTTGGAGGGGAGAGGGGAACGTCGACAACAGCAGTCCTCTCTGCCGTAGTAACGCCATTCTACCTCCTGAGGCGACCCGGCATCAGGAGAGTACCGTACGAATAGAGCCAGATAACCCTGGCTGTAATACCATTCAATAGGAATTGGGTTTCTGGGATAGGAGGAGGGATTGTAGCGTCTTACCATAGCGCAAGAGGAGCCACTCACCCTGTGCAGACCTTGCGGGTACAAAAGACGAGTGACCATCCAAGCAGTCATATCAAGCTTCCCTCTTTGTTCATAATAATCTAAAGGCCCAAAGCGGAGGTTTAGATTTCTACTTAAGCCACATCCCCACGGCAAGGAGACCACCAATATTTATGGCCCTTAGTAAGAAGTAATCGGGAACTAAGATTTTTTCAGGATTTTCATGATCTTTTTGAACATTTTGGTATTTCTATACTTTGATCGATCGCCATTTTTCGGAATTTTTCCCATCTTTTAAGGTTTAAAATTTTCGGTAGTTTCAGAACATTTGAAATTTTAGGAATTCCAGTTATTTTTTTTAATTTTAAATTTGTTTGTGATTTTTTGTCGGACTATCTAGATTTTGGGTTTGCAAGATTTTTAAATTTATTTATGTTTTGACACTGTTCCAATTTTTCGAGACTTTTATGAATATTTCCACCATTTTTATAACGGTTTGCGATTTACTTGGATTTTCCGGTTTATTTCAGAATTTTTCAAAGATTTTTATTGGACTTCGAATTTTTCAAAGTTTTTTGTTGGACTTGAATTTGTATGATTTTTTACGCTGATTCCAAATTTTTAGAATTTGTTGATATTTTCGGAAATGCCATTTTTTTGGTTCCATATCAAACTATTTAGAATTTTTAATTGAAAGATGTTTAGATATATTTATAAGTATTTTGATATTTTTCTCAGTTTTAAGTGTTTTCGGAATTTTAAATTTTTTTCAGATTTTAGGAGTTTTAGGTTGGTTTCATGTCAGACTATCTAGAATTTTGTTTTATACGATTTTTAATTGCATTTCAATGTACACACTTTTCTCGGAGTGTAGGAATTGGATAACGCTAATTGAATATTTTTGGTATTTTCAGAATTTTTTGAGAAATTCTTAAATTTTTCACGGTTTCGGCATTTTTTTAAAGTTTTTTTTGTTTCTTTTCGGATTAGCCAAGACATGGACTTGTAAGATTTTTTTAACTTATCTAAAAAATACGTAATTTTTGATTTATTTTAAAAATAAGCCTTGCTTAAAATTTTCTTAGCTTCTTTTTCACGTGAAACAATTATTGTAAGATTTATTAACTGATTTACTTAACTCGAAAAAGTGGCAACTCTATAAAGTGTATGTTTAGATCATCTATATATATTATACGCGATTTTCAAAAAGGAGGTGTCAAGCGAAAGGGCTTGGGCTGTAGATATGCGATAAGGTTTTACTTTTTCGAAAAGAGTTGCCACCTGTTAAGAAATTTAGCTAAAATTATTTAAAAGTAAAATTAATTGTTACAATATGGATATCAATCGAAATGGTTCCGAAAAAGCTTTATAGCTTAACTACGTGTAGGAGGGTTGCCACATGTTTAAAATATGTAATTAAATTTTAATCAAAGGCATTTG
>NW_023458556.1:38733907-38744178 GCF_013731165.1 Rhagoletis pomonella | reverse complement strand
TTTTTTTCTGACACCCATATAGTGATACCTTGTCAACTTACCAAATGCCTTTGATTAAAATTTAATTACATATTTTAAACATGTGGCAACCCTCCTACACGTAGTTAAGATATAAAGCTTTTTCGGAACCATTTCGGTTGATATCCATGTTGTAACAATTAATTTTACTTTTAAATAATTTGAGCTAAATTTCTTAACAGGTGGCAACTCTTTTCGAAAAAGTAAAACCTTATCGCATATCTAGAGCCCGAGCCCTTTCGCTTGACACCTCCTTTTTGAAAATCGCGTATAATATATATAGATGATCTAAACATACACTTTATAGAGTTGCCACTTTTTCGAGTTAAGTAAATCAGTTAACAAATCTTACAATAATTGTTTCACGTGAAAAAGAAGCTAAGAAAATTTAAAGCAATGCTTATTTTTAAAATAAATAAAAAATTACGTATTTTTTAGATAAGTTAAAAAAATCTTACAAATCCAAGTCTTGGCTAATCCGAAAAGAAACAAAAAAAATAAAAAAAATGCCGAAACCGTGAAAAATTTAAGAATTTCTCCAAAAATTCTAAAAATACCGAAAATATTCAATTAGCCAATTAGTTAACCAATTCCTAAACTCCGAGAAAAGTGTGTACATTTAAATGCAATTAAAAATCGTATAAAACAAAATTCTAGATACTCTGACATGAAACCAACCTAAAACTCCTAAAATCTGAAAAAAATTTTAAATTCCGAAAATACTTAAAACTGAGAAAAATATCAAAATACTTATAAATATATCTAAACACCTTTTAGTTAAAAATTCTAAATAGTTTGATATGAAACCAAAAAAAAATTGGCATTTTCGAAAATATAAACAAATGCTGAAAATTTGGAATCAGCACAAAAAAAATCATACAAATCGAAGTCCAACAAAAAACTTTGAAAAATTCGAAGTCCAATAAAAAACTTTGAAAAATTCCGAAATAAGCCGAAAAATCCAAGTAAATCGCAAACCGTTATAAAAATGGTGGAAATATTCAAGAAACGCTCATAATATTCATAAAAGTCACGAAAAATTGGGAACAGTGTCAAAACACAAATAAATTTAAAAATCTTGCAAACCCAAAATCTAGATAGTCCGACAAAAATCACAAACAAATATAAAATTTAAAAAAAATAACTGGAATTCCTAAAATTTCAAATGCTCTGAAACTACCGAAAATTTTAAACCTTAAAAGATGGGAAAAATTCCGAAAAATGGCGATCGATCAAAAGTATAGAAATACCAAAATGTTCAAAAGGATCATGAAAATCCTGAAAAAATCTTAGTTCCCGATTACTTCTTACTAAGGGCTATAAATATTGGTGGTCTCTTTGCCGTGGGGATGTGGCTTAAGTAGAAATCTAAACCTCCGCTTTGGGCCTTTAGATTATTATGAACAAACAGGGAAGCTTAATATGACTGCTTGGATGGTCACTCGTCTTTTGTACCCGCAAGGTCTGCACAGGGTGAGTGGCCCCTTTTGCGCTATGGTAAGACGTTATCTGGCCAGGGTTATCTGGCTCTATTCGTACGGTACTCTCCTGATACCGGGTCACCTCAGGAGGTAGAATGGCGTTACTACGGCAGAGGGGACTGCTGTTGTCGACGTTCCCCTCTCCCCTCCAAATCTCCGGGTCTTTCGCGTTTGCCTTGTGGAGCAAAGCAGACGATCATGAACTATAAATTATTAATAACTTAAACCTCACCTCGGATAATAAACGAGGTTTATTAAAAAAAAAAAAAACTGAGCTAGCCCATCTGGCCGGTCCTGCTAATCTTTAGCAGAACATCAGTCTAGAGCAAAGCCTGTTCCGAATCCAGGGCCTAGCTCCACCTTGATCCAAACGGGCCAAGCCTGCATGGCAGCAAGGTCCCAAGCCGATCTTAAGGCGCCAATACCATCAATGCCCTTAAGCAGCCTCTAGAGGTGGGCAGACTGTCATCTCTGACACTGTAAGACAAGTCAAGGATGATACCCTCTTCAACTCTATTGGCGGACTCGACGCTGTGGCAAAACTTGCTAGTCTTCGGGAAGCTCTGCTGGCCATGTCCAAAGACAAGCCAGTTGTGCACTCCCCTCCCCAGCTGTGGCTTCTCCTAAAAGGGGAACATCCCTTTTGGGGACGGAATCAGCACATAGAGACAAGTTAGTGAATCCCAACGTCCTCCCTTCTGGCTGCACGCCAAAACCTCCTTCCAAAACGATAGGAGCCTCTGTGAGGAACTATCGCAGCAGAAGAGCAGCTCTGCGTATCGTCGATAGGCAGAAAGATGTCAAGCAAGAGGATTTGACCGAAGAGCAAATCATCTCTAAAGCTTGGGCAGAATCTTTCCTGCAGAATCATCGGAAAAAAGTTAAAGCTGCCATCCAAAAGTGGAACCGCTCGAAGGAGCACACAATGTCCGTGGGGAAGAGGAAAAGGCCTTCCAACACTCAAATACCAGCAAATAAGGAGCCTAAAAATCCTTTGCCGATGCGGCGATGGAATCGCTCGTCCGTGCTGTGGTCGGCCGAAACCCACTCGTTGGTGTGATCACGCAGCAAAATTTGGACCTGATAACTAGGAAGCTATGGGCGGTATATCGTGGCGGTGCGTGCTGCTCGGACGCATCCTGGTTACGGGGTGTCAAACTAACTCCTTTGGAGGATCAACTGTGTATCGACAGGATACGTCGAAGAATGCTCGTGGCGAGAGAGCATTGAGTTTCACCTCATTCTCTTCCATGTTCATAGGCAAACTAAAATCATATAAGCAGCTCTCTACTAAATAATTACTTAGATATACACTTCAGTTTCATGCGAGTACGTTGTCGTTAGAAATTTGCATTCATGCACATAAATTGCACCTGATACTACCGCTTGCATTGAAACATTACAACGTACCAGCATTTGTAGAATTTCAAAAATTTTAATCACTGTCCTTTTAATTTTCAATGCAAAAGGAAGAAACTCGAACGAAATTTGGAAACTCGAAGCAGCCATCATTTGGCTGAAAACTATTTGTTGGCATTGCTTGGAGTTTTATTACAAGACGTGCATGCCAAAAATGCATTTCAAGCACGTATGTATTTATGCACCCACACATATGTGCATATACTTGCATGCAATGCAAAGTTACGCATACGCCTAATGGTCCATACAACCCGTTGTTGGCTATGGACTTATTCGAAAGAATGTAGAAGCTGATGTTACAAAGGATAACGCAGTCCAAAATCTGTTTTAATTTGTATATTTTCAGTTTATTTTAGTACAAATTTCGTGTGAGAATAAAAGTTTGTATAGATATGAAAGTATGTTTTTGTTGCTAAGTGCACACTTGCGACCATGGAAAAATGTGCCACATCATGCAGCAGCCTAATCAGCAGTGTCCATTTATTTAGGTTCTATTTAGCATCAAACATGCTTTGTAGTTGGTTGGCGAAACATGAGCTGCATATGCTTGCATACATATCTACTATTACATGTACATATTTTGTATGTATGTAAGTATGCATATAATAAACTTGTAGCCTACTAATGGCGTACACTGTATGTAAATACGAATATTCTAATTCATGCACAAAAGTGTTGATTTTGTGTTTGTTTAAAACTTTTACCTAAAGTCTCTAATTTTTGATTGAAGCAACTTACATAGATAGAAGATATGTATGTCTATGTAAAAATTTACTTATTGTAAGCATCGTTTTGTTGCCTGAGTAGATAGTTGTACTGAGTGCAATTGCATCGACTGGTGGGCTGGAGTATCATGGGCGCCTTCTAGTACCTTTTGAGAGCTCGTATTCGATCCGGTCTGCAATTAGAGAGATAGTATACCTACGGTGATCATCCGTTCTGTTTTTTACAGGACTGTACTGTTTTTCACAAGTCGGTCCTGCGTAGTTTTTCAAATCTGAAAAACCTGAATTGTACTGATTTTTCCCAAGTGTCCTGCATTTGTCCCGCATTTTACACGTTATTTTAAAATTATCGGACAATGGATGATTTTTTCAAAAAAGTGATTTTTGGTACTTTTCGTAGCTTTTCTTCAATATCTCATGCAAAAATCTCCCAATCAACGTAAGCGACTTACAGCTCGATGTGCTTCTTACCAAAATATATAACTTGTGGCGACTACAATGAAAATGATCATTACCATTTGCATTTTGTCGTCGAAGTCGAAAAAAGTGAGATTTTCAATCAAATACGCAGTTTTATTTGAATATTTTTTTTAATTATTTTAAAAATTCGATAAAGAAGGTATATCACTATAGTAAATTTTGAGCCAAAGATAATGAAAATCGGATTAGAAATGTAGATGCTATGGAGCGCAATCTGGACAAATTATATATTTTTGTAAAGGGCACTTTGTCGTTTACGTCGATTCATGACGTCGATTTTTGACAAATAACTGCGAAAAGTACCAAAAAACAAAAAAAATTGTATTGCTTTCGTTTTGAACGACTCAAAATTTGCGTATAAAATAATCTTTTAAAGATTTTCACTTTTCGTGTAAGCTATTGTAATTATAATATGTTTTACTATACTTTTATAAATATTCATGTAAAAAAAGATTAATATCGATGAAGAAAACTTGATTAATTTTTAAAGTTTAAAATGTATTAATAAATTAGAATCATAAATACTATTATGATATTTTTATACTACGTAAATATATGTAGGCATATTTTTGAAAAATTGTCCTTCATTTTGAATCCATATTTATGGTCACCGTAAGTATACCGCACTTTCAATAATTCCGGTCCATTGCCTGAGTAGAGAGAGTTCTAGACGAATGAGTGAGTCGGGCCTAGGGATGCAAACGATGCATCGATATTTTTGAAACATCGATAATATCGGTTCAAAATTCGATGTTTGCCATCGATGTTTACAATTTCCTAAAATCGCTAAATTGACGATACATCGATGCCAGTTTCAGCCACGTTTTAACATCGACTTATGCTCCTAAAATTTTTTGACTGGCCATGAATTTTATTACTTATTCTTTTGAGGAACATTCAGAAATTCCAAGTTTACTGTTATCTTTCAATATTAAAAATTTCTTACTTTGTCATTAAAAAAGGACCGGGATCCCGTTGAAATTTCACCGAAATTGGGCCCTGGAACTTTAGGCTCATCGAACTTACGACGGCATGCATTTCTATGCTATTTATTGGGAAGGGTAAAGGAGTGGTAAATAAATACAGGGAAATACATCCATATATAAGTATTTTTCTAATTGAATTACAGAGAGTTTGAATTGATATATCGATGTTTTTCTGGCGATGTATTTTAGCATCGATATTAATTTTTCCAATACATCGAAACATCGATGTATCGATGTTACTCCCCAAAATTTGCATCCCTAGTCGGGTCTTATCTTGTCCAAGCTGAGCCAGATTTGTTGGGTTGTCCTCCTCGTGGGTTCTTCCGACCATCTTTTGTTTGCCCCGTCGACTAAATGTAATTTAAATCATGATTTCAAGGTACATAGATGGCAGTAGGTCCGCATCGCGTGAGTATTTGACCCTCCCCTCAAGATCATCTTTCATGCAATTACCTTATGTTATAGCGCCTACAAAACGTACGGAGAACTCGTCTGCATATCTCTTCGCATCGCTGCGGATGAGTTGGTTCATTAATACCACCTGTGTACCGTCTACCATAAATAAAACCATTTTGTAATCTCAGCCCCTGTCGTTTCAAGAATACTTCTGCTTACCCATAACTATTAGCTGGTTACTTTATGACTCTATGGAGCCATTGCGTCAATTAAGTTTGAAGGTGTACCTATTGTTTCTGCGAGTAGGGTCGAGCACAGACCTGTTTTAAACTGCACTATAATGACCTTTTACGAGCTTGTGCGGTACACCAGTTGTCAGATACCTCAGTAGATGAGAATATGTATGTATGTATGTATGTATCTGTTATTACAATGCGCTATGGCTACCTTTAATTAATTTAATGGTTTTTAAGAGTACCTTAATATGTTTTGCATCATTATAGACTACATTACTAAGTAATATATATAGTACATGTAAACCTCTACGACGTAGACGCATTTGGCAGAATTGCAAAGAGTTCATCTTAGCTATGTGTTTTTTTTTTTTCTTTAAATTCCCCGTTCAATAGAGCATTTTTATAATTCACTGCCTCCCTCCTTCAATCAATTCTAACCCACTAAAATAAGCTGCAATTGAACATTTATCGCCCGCAAATAGGCCATACGCAAAACCACAAATTTCACAATTCGGATAGAAGGGATTTCCGTCGTGCAATAATTCAAATTAAGTGCTCCCTCAGGTGTACGAAACACGCGCAAAACTGCCCGCGCACCAGCACTTGGCAATTGTTAAAATCGAGTGGCACAAAATTCCGAATGTGACCAACCTAATTTTACAAATGTGCACCAAATTAATTACCGGCCACACACAAAATGTAGCAGAGGTAAAAAAAAAAACGAAAATCACAAATGCCTTGCACACAAAATTTTTCCACTAATCAGGCGCTCATTATTGTTGCATTCTTTCGTCGTTAATTCCATGGCAGGCAGCATTTGTTAAAAAAAATTTCATTAAATGATATTCGTTTCTCATATGTGTTTCCAAGTGATTTACGGTGAATGGAACAACAAAAAGCCAGCAAAAAAAAAACTTAAGCTAAAACGTATTAAAAACTATTACAATGCAAATTTATTGCAAAATATTGAAATCGTCATATGTGACCAAAGGAGTGTTAATAAAAATGCTCTGCAGCAACAATAATAAAGGGATAATATTTATATGAAAAAATTTAGCTTTTTCAATATAGCCATGGGACAATGGTTTAGTATTAGCGCATGAAATCATTAGCTCGGCAGTGGCAATAATGGCGCCTCTGTTTAATGTATGTATGTATGAACGAGTATATGTAAGCCTTTCATGCCAATATTAATTGTAATTTATGCTCGCATTTGATATTACTTTTCTGAGAAGGCTTTTGTGTAGGTGACGAGTTTCCAATTCAGCAGAGCGTAAGGGCCGAGGAGCGACAATAGAACAGAAGGATAATCGAGGACAAAGTATATACTCATAAATCTTCTTATGAATTCCTACTTTTTTGCTTGCTGAGATGCAAAACTTTGTTACAAAAACGCGGTAAGAGGGGTAAGGGGATGCGAGAGCTCCATTAATTATCCATACGAGGTTGTTGGAAAAATCTCAAAAGCAAATTGCGCCAGCAGCTAATGGCTACGCTAGAGAATTTCTCGTGCATATTTTAACCATCGTCTATTTAGCAAAAGCAGAGTAGCTACGAAGGAAATGCTTAATTTATACCTCCTCGTCATTCTCCAAGCAGCTGTGGCAGTAAGGGTCCAAGAAGGTATTGTGTCGCACCGCATGGGCTTTTAAGAAGTATTCCCTGGTCATGACACCTGTCAGAAAAGCGAATCGAAGCTTAGGAAGCTGCAGGAATTCTTTTGATCGCATTGCGGCCAGAAGATTTTTAAAACTTTGCATGCCGGGGTTTCGCGCCCAGCGGCCTCTGTCAGTTCCACTTTGCGACCACATGTCCAGAAAGATGACCGCGAATATACCTTTCCTAGCCAATTCATTTGTCCTGCAATTTCAATATAATAATAATAATAATATAATAACTTAGAGCCAGATATTTAACATTCTAATCGATAGTACATTGGTACTTACTGACATAACACACCTCCTATTACTCTGCCACCCAGCTTCTATCTATGCGTGAAGATTTGATTTGACCTCTATTCCAGAGGCAGCTATCCTTCCATTCACCCTTTAGAGGGATCCGTTCGGAGCCATCGTCTATACTCACTGATTCGTTGCTTCAAAGTTTCCAAAATATTTCTCATACGGAGGGTTGAAGGAAAAATTTGAACTTCGAACAGAGAGCGCAAGAGGAACGCCACCGATAAAAGTAAGCTGGATATTGGGCACATTATATCTCCTTGTGAAACACACGAGCTCCGGCTTTCTAGGCTTGGTAATAAGTAGACCTTTATAAGATCATAAAAAGCGACCATAAACTTTCCTTTGACAATGAGTGCCACGACATTAGGGTAGGCGATAACCCGACATCGCCTCTTTTCCAGCTCCCTCACGACGGCGTTTATCACGCCCCACTACGGAGATCCTCTACTTACGTTACGCTGAACAGAGGCACTGTCCCACTCCGCAACAAGAGTTCCATTGCAGGACATGCGAAAGATAGGACCTAAAAGGTTGTTATCGACTCGAGTTGTATCGAGCCTGAACTCTTTCATAGTTTTCTTGGAGTTTTTTGGTCTTTTTCGTGACGTTTTGAGATTTATTCAGGACTTCTAGGAAGGTTTTGAAATATTTTCCGAATCGCTAGAATTTATCCAGACCTTCCGACATTGATGAAAATTCGTTATTTTTCGGGACTTTACAATTTTCACTGAATTCTTTCAGAGTTTTATGCGAAATTTTTCACTTTTTCAGGACTTATAGTAGAGTGTTTTGAAAAATTTTCAAGATCTGTAGTAATTTCCTTGATTTTATTTTATTTTAAATAATTTTTAATTTTCAGTATTCCCAGGTTGGAATTTTTTCGAGTTTTTTCTTGCCCTTTAGATATTTGTTCAGGTTTTTAAGTGAGGTTTTTGAATTTTTTTGAGAACGATTGCAATTTCTCTTGACCTCTCGTTTTTTATTCGGGACATTTACAAAATAAATTCATGGTTTTTCGAAGTTTTGAGACTTTTCACAATGTTCGAGTAATTTTTACGGTAAGTTATTGGGATAATCAGATTTTTTTCGTGACCCTCCGATGTTTTTCAAGATCTTTCGGTACTATTTAGAACTTTTTTTTTGTGGATATTTTACAGTTTTTCGTGACTGGTCGTTTGTTATTCGAGACACTGTCAACCAATTTTCGCATACTTATTGGAGACCCTTTGGTGATTCTAGAGATTTTTTCTGTTTCACTTGTAATTTTTCATGTTTTATTCGCGAAATCTGCGGCAATCTGCCTAAATATAAAAACAAAAAGTGACTACTAATTAATTTTTGTGAGTCCTGCAGTAGATTTCTGACAATAGCCACGCTAAATTTCCTTTGCCAAAATTCTCTAAATGAAAAGCAGTAGGGCCTAAAAGTTCACAAAATGAAAAAGTAATAGATGCAATGTGTAATCAGCAAAATCTGGCAGTATAAAAGACATGTAACTAGACGTGGCATGTTGTTAGGCGCGCCTGCTACTCTTTTGGAGATTTTTTGCGATCAAAATAAGCGATAGCGAATGTTGGAAGTAAAACATCAAACGCAAATGTTGCAGAAGATGACTTCAGATGGACCATTAAATAAATTAGTTAAATATTAAGGCTTTTAAGGCCTGGAGCTCAGAGGCTTCCAGGCATTTAATTTTTTCTGTTACGTGTGCTAACGAAAAAAAAAATTATAATTTATACCCGCTTGCCCCAAATTAAAGTTCAAAAACAATCAAATACCATAAATCGTTAATAGTGCCATCCCATTTGTTTAGTTCAGTTGCCAGCCTGAATATGAATAGCCTTATTCCTTAAAACTTTTCATATCAATATCTTCATATCTGCCTTTATTCATTCACCAAATCACTCAACATTTAGTGAGCCGATTGATTGATACTCCGACTGACGGCTGCATCTGCCGTTTTCGAGATACATACATATTTTTACATTTTGTACTATATTGATGAAAAACCAATAATGAAATCGCTCACTTCAGCGCATCGCCAAGCAAAATGTCAAATGCAATTGCAGGCAGATGAGAGGCTGATAAGTGGGGCATACATATTTCGCCACAATAGTACTCGTTGGTTATTGGAATAAGCCAAAAAAATTTGCAATCGAGATTGAGTTCGCGATTGAGGTTGTTGACAGTTTTAGAGTATTGTGAAATTGTAAAATGGATCCATCATTAGTGTTAAGCGAAAGCAATAAAGACTGCGACAATGGCGAGCAGACTGAAAATCATAATGTAGAATAGAGCTAAATAATAATCAACGTGCATATTAGTGGTTAATATTTTTGACTACATGTCACTCACAGTTGCAGATTACTCCTTCTTTCTCAATAAATGCTGATGTAGAAAATTGTTGAGCATTTAATTATGTAGATGTTTTTTGTGCTTACTGGAAATTCATGAATAACAATGCTCCATAAAATAGAGGAAATCAATTATCACACTAACTAGTTTGCAGATAGTATTTGTTTTACAGAGATTGTCAATTTTTGTAAATACTCGTATATTAAAAAAAAAA
>NW_023458556.1:38732005-38733897 GCF_013731165.1 Rhagoletis pomonella | reverse complement strand
GAAGTAAAGTCCTAGTAAACGGCGGCACTGAAATACTTAATACTCGGGGAATACTTAAGGCCCTTTACGCAGTATGAGATTTACAACGAAATAGACATAATGCACCAAATTAAATTCCAATAGATTACCATGTCAACTTAATGGATGCAAACATTCCTGCTCTGGAAATTTTCAATGTGTACCCCTTTTACGATGGGAAGACCAGGCGAAGAAGGATGTTACAACGCTTGAGATTTAAAGCCCGAACATAACTGAAATTAACTATTTACATGAATCTGCAGAAGAACAGTTTGAGTACACCTAGATCAGCGAAGAACTTTTAAATGAAAAACTTTCCCGTTAAAAATTTGCAGGGTAATGACAAAGCCACCCTGATGGAAATCTGTGTTTATTAGTCTAAGAAACAAGTGAGTGAAATTTTCAAGCTAGCGAAATCAGCACAATCCTCGGAATGTTGGGAAGAGTACAGAGATACTCTGAAAATCTAAAAACAAACTAAGCGCAGAGAAAAGAGCAGATATGTAGTCGCATTGAGACCTTCAGTGAGACTGCAATGCTAGGCTGAGGAAAGACCTGTTCAAGGGAGCGGCTATTGTCTCAGGGACTCAGCAAGCATCGAATCAGAATGTCGAAGGTTTCACCGGCTTTCCTGTTGGCAGATAATATAACGTTGTTGTTGTTGTAAGTCCCGCCTATTTATGTTTGTCCATCAATCGTTTTCGTCGAGCTCTACTAACGGTAGGCCCAAGAAACAGGCAGTTTCATCAGGGTGAAACCAGGCGTTAGTTGATTGGGGTTGAGCTGGCATGTGAAGAGGTGGTTGGTGTTGTGCGGGGCGTCTCCACATGACGGATACTCATTGCGGATATTGAGGTCGAGTTTGGATAGATAACTGTTGAGACGACTGGGGCAGAGTAACGCGGTTCTCTCTTGGCAGTTAGATAGGTTATGTAGGTTATGACCGATTCCCTATGAACGTCGTTGATCGCTCGTCGGTACATCGTCGGGTCCAGTGGTTGGTCGGTGTATGTCTGGACCGCATAGAAATACCAATAGATGCCCCCTGACGTACCTGGGCAAAGTCTCCTCTTCTGTTAGGGTGTTCACTTCTGTGCCACCCCACCAGAAACTGCTTACAGAGAATTTTGTTGTGCTCCCTTACGGGGAGCATTTGGGCCTCTCCGTGTAGGTGGTGCTCAGACGACATCAGAAGGCACCCTGTCGCTGTCCGGAGTGCGGCGTTCCGACAAATCTGTAGCTTCGTCCACTGCGTCCAACTTGTCCCGGAGACCAAACAGGGCAGCATAGTTTAAAACCGGCCGGCCAATTGCCTTGTAAGTTGCCAGCAACGTTTCTTTGTCTTTGCCCCAGGTGCTGCGGGGCGGACGACTGGGGGACCTTGTTGCGGCTCTGTACTTTGAAGAAGCAGGCTATCAAAGGTAACCTCTAAAATTGACCGGTTGTTCGACATCAGAATTGAGGTGCCATCGACGTGAATGCCTAGTTGAAGCCTGACCTCCTTCGTTCAGGTGGTGAAGAGGTTCGCCGTTGATTTGGTTGGGGAGGGTGTTAGGCTCCTTGCAGTAAAGAAGCGAGATAGCTCGGAGAAATAGGCGATTACTTTTGAGCAGAGGTCAGCAATTCCATTCCCGGGCGCCAATATCGAGCAATCGTCAGCTTATGAGATCAGAGCAATCCCTGTGGTGGCTGAGGGAGCTTCGATGCAAGTTAAACAGTAAGGGGGAGAGGACGCCACCGTGTGGAACCTCTTGTTTAATTCTTCTAGTTTTTGAGGTTTGATCTCGGAAGAATACAGCGTTCAAAACTGCTGCATTACTGCTGGGGCATTACTTTTTATGAGATATACAGGGAATGCGGATCGCATGAGGCGA
>NW_023458556.1:38721009-38731905 GCF_013731165.1 Rhagoletis pomonella | reverse complement strand
AAAAATGGATGGCAAATGAAAAAGTTTTAAGAAATATTTAGTTTGACAATTTAGGATATGTTTGATGGGTTTGAGGGTTGCTCCAGTTTAAAAGGTTCAATTAAAATTATTTAATAAATTATAGGAATTATCTACTAAATCAATGGAAATGGGTTTAAAATCCTTTATAGCAGAACTATATTTAGGAGGGCTGCCACGTGTTTAAAAAATAAATTTCAACTTAATTCATCAGTTACTTTAAGTATAGACACAGACGTTGTAGGTGTTCTGACTAAAATGCTATTTTTCGCAAAATCTATAAGGGAGCCTTTTATTTTGTCAAAAAAAACCTGGGTAACAGTTATTCGTCGCCTCGCTGTAATTAGAAGGATTACATTTTAACTTTTATACTTACATATACCAAAACTTTCATTTCAATGGTCACTCTCAAATGCAACCTCATAAAAAAAATCAAAAACATATCTAATATCCATTTGTAAAAGCCATTGGTCACTTCAAATGCACTGCTCTATTGCAATATCGCACACTTCAACCAATGTAGTCCCATTCAGAATTGGGTCAATAATTCAATAAATTGCTGAATTGTATGCCATTTTGTTTCATTTTTTAGCATTTGCATTCGACAATCTGCCATTGCTCAGAGCTAGACAATCGTTAACTGCAGCAGCAATATTTCGCTTTGTCCCACTTCTTCGGCACTCCAATGTTTCAATATTCTTGCAATAAGTTGCAGCTCGGGTACTTCTGCGCAGTCATTAGTAGCTCATTTCTTTCGTGGCGCTACTTGAAAATGGATGAATTATATTGAATTGAAATGTGACCATAGAAATTGGGTGGTGACGCCAGCAGTCATTTCCTTTGCTCTCAAAATCGTTAGTTATTTATGAAGGTGAACTGATTTGAAGTGTGGAATTACTAAAAAGTGTTATTTTTTCAAATAAATGCTTTGTATGTAGATTGAGCTTATCTGTAGATACTGAAACAATTTTTACTCTAAATAGAACGCTTTCCTCTACATCCCTCTCTCCTTTAGATTAGTGGATCTACAAGTTTTGAAAGGACTGCTTTGCTGTGTAAAATTATTATTATCGGAGTAATCTTTTTCCCTCCATAAGGGTGATATTATCTAATTAGATTTTCCTAGTCGTATCACGCCATTCCATGCAAACAAATTAACGGTGATTAATGTCAGTAAATATATATGCATTTATGTACGAATATATTTACTCAGCATTTCAGTGAGCAATGCTTCGACTGAATTCTAGTGAAGGCTAAAAACAGCAAGCATATACTACTTATAATGCTAGGAATGCGAAACAGCATCTTCTAATGAGCTGTAAAATATGTCAAGGCATGTCGGTAAATCTGCATAGTAACTGCACAACCGTATATGTATGCATAAAGTCGCTGGTAATTAAATGCATTGCACAACTTGGCCGTGATCCAAATAATTGTCATAAAAAGTCAGTAAACGTTTGACGCAAGCGAAAAGGCAATCTGATAACTGCTACCCACGGAATTAGGTAAATACATATGTATGTATGTATGTGTATACGCATTTATGAAAACATAACTTTCGTTTGCTGGAAGAATGTCATAGCTCAAGAAAATCATAATTTTAAGAAACCCCCCAAACGTAGAAAAGAACAAAGATCTGAGGGTATGCACATTAATAGGAAAACTACTCGATTGGCTGATGTCTTTAGGAAGTACAAAGCTGATACCACTGCCATCCAAGAAATGCGAGGACTGAAGCAAGGCTAGTAAAGCCCAGGACAGCTGCCATGTATGTAACCGTAAATTCGGTGTTCGATTTATGCTTTTTTCAACTCAATGGACGAGCACCTCACCACAATTCGCCTGTCATGATGTAAAAATCGTGCTTGCCGATTTCAATATCAGGGTGAGTAAGGAAGGGATCTTCCTCTCCAAGCCCGGAACATGGTAGTGTTCAGCGCTAGATTCCAGCAAAGGAAGATCCATCCAGCTAAATGCATGGCTGTCTCAGAAATGGAGAGGATCTGCCTACTACTTCCCTACCCCGCCATGAGAACGGTATATCAAAGCTTTAAAATTTCGTATTAAAAGATGGGTCTAACGCCCATTGCTACTTGCATCTAACCGGCTTTGTTTCTTTCCTTGCAATTTCCTTTTTCAGTATTAAGACGGTTCTGAACTTTTTTCCATGTGGTTGTGGTTGCGTTTCTCTCACAGAGAGAACACCACATGGAAGAAAAAGTTTTGAACTAGAACGATGAATCCGCCTTTACTGACAACTCATCCGGTGCGACAAAATTGGGCTATGCTTGCGGTTTTTGTCAACAATGGCTCCTTTAACATTAAAAGTCACATGTTTATGAATTCACCTTGTTTACAACAAACAGATCATTTTGACATTCAGATCACGGCGGCGAAAATCAAAATTCGCCAGTAACACCACCTTGTATAAATTCGCCTTGACCGACTGCTTACCAACTGTCATTTTGACAGACAGTTGCGGGCAATATGATTGCAAGTATTTGTGTGTGTGCACTTTTATGTCTTGACATAAGCATTTACCTACATGCTTTCTTTCGGTGACAGGTAACCAAATCAACTGAAATAACGTCAATTGACGCTATTACACATAGTGATGCGAAATAAAATCAATTGACGTTATTACCTTTTTAAAAGAGAAATAAAGTCAACAAAAGTTTGGAAATAAAGTAAATGATGCTATTTCCTAATTCGAATGGGGGTGGGCCTCCGCGAAGCTACACAAATTTAATCTTAGAAAGAGCAATAATGTCAACGGATTTTCGTTTTTGAAATGGTAATAATGTCAATTGATTTTATTTCGCACCAGTATGTGAAATAATGTCACCTTTCTTTCAAATCAAAATTTGGCTGTCAAACTACCAGATCGCCTGCAATAGATTTCAAGCAATAAGCTCAGCAAGATATTTATTTGACATGTTTATCACGATATCAGTGTTTTCCTGTGGAGCCAGGGCCTTAAATATCGATCATTTACAGTAGGGAAAATCATTTAGATCGGTGCTTTATAAAGCATATCTTCGACACGACTGATTGTTTAGATATGATTTTTTTTATATAACTCCTATATCAATGCTTGTAGTGAATATAAAAATTTTGTTAGCTTCCAAACAATTAATTTAAAATGCAGTAATCGTTCGAAGTAAAATTGTCTGATGTTCATAAAAGGCATGAAGCCTTCGGCATAGCCGAAGACAGCACTGCCCGTACTTGTCATCGGCTTAGGCAAGTCCCAATGAGTTCAGCCATTCACATAAATACCAATATTTCATCAAAATCTATGTACGACTCAATCTGCAACCAAGGAATCGAAAGTTAATTGCATGGAAGAACGCCTGGTGCATATTGGGCGCGCTCATTGAAGTTATTTCTGTATCCACATGTGTCTGTTTTTAACATTCTTTGAGAACTGTAAAATATTAGCGCGAATAAATACTTCCAAAAGCTTCAACAATTTCTCTACCATCTTGTAATTAGTAAAGAATGTGACACACAAACAACGTTTTTGTTATCCAGAAACCTACAAAACTATATACATCTGTACACAGATAAATACATATACATTAGGGCGGGCCAATTTTTTTTTTTTACTATGAGCGTATAGCATATGAGGATTCTATGTGTAATTCTAAGCAGATTTTCCGAGGAAACCTTGGGCCTAAATCCAATTTGGAGTTCGCCAAATCGCGAAAATGGGTTTCGAAGAAAATGGGGAAATTTTCATTGTTACGTCCTCTGGTGGAAGTTTTAAGAAAAAGATAAGTGCAGAATTGGATTCTTCATACCAAAACACATGTTTCAATACAAAGTTCAAGCACTTTTTTACGACGCCTCAGCAAAATGCTAAGAAACCAATTTTCCAATTTGGCGAATTCCAAATTGATTTTAGACCCATGAATTCTTTAGCAAATTTGCTTAGAATTACACGCAGAATACTTCTGCCATAAAAATTTACCCACCCTAATATGCACACAAACAAACGTTCGAACTATGTGTTTGCATGCTAATGCTGACAGTTGTCTCGTTATCTAAGAACAATTTTGTGATTTTTTCTTCTGGCAAATGCCAAAATGTAGCTCAGCCAGCGCTTGGTAGCATATTCATTCAGATTTGTACATGGAACATGATGTAAAAACCGACCATTGTCTGTGCAACAACAATTGAGCAAATGCAACGACAACAACAGAAATTCCAACAACTACGGCAATGGCAAGAAGAAAACATGAATTCAAAAGTTGGACGCAGAAGATGGGTAGAAAAAAAAATGCAATAGCAGCGCGCAAAGATAAGCGGAAAATGTGCATACATATGTACGCACGAAAACCGACAGCAAGCTGCCATCGCAAAGGAAGATACAGTTCCGTGGTTAAGGAAGGTGTAGCAGCGCAAGGCTTAGTATGCCGAGAGCTGGTGGCCTTGGTGCAGTGGCGCATGGGGAAGGAACATAATGGCGACAACGTTGAGCAGCAGCAGGCGACAGCGTCAAAACCCTGCGTACATACCTATCTACTGTACTTACATTGGTGGTAACAACAAAAAAGGCGCATGCCGGAAGTGAAAGAAATTCAATGAATGAAATTAAATGCATACTTTGCGCGTTTATTTTTTGCCACTCCAACTCGCTCTGCCCCTTCATGCCATATCCGCTATTCAGAATTGGACGAAGCCGCAGCCGCAGTGTCGTGGCAGAGGCTGTATTGTGTGGCTAGCAGCAGCGCAGCTAAAAACTGTAAAAAAAAATGAAATGAGAAGCAACGCATTCAAATGTGCTAGATAAGTGCTGAACTGACGCAAAGCAGGAAGGGAAAGTCAAGAGCTGAAGACTACAGCTGAGGGTAGAGACGAGCTTCAGTGGAATGAGAATGAGCGTATGCCGCCCGTTGGGGTATGCAATTTCAAGTAAGCGCTAACCCGCGTGGCGTGGTGTTTTTTATTGTAGTTCAAATTTTCTCCTTAACTATGCGTTTCTTTTAACTCAAATGGTCTATGTGCTTGCTGTTTTCACTGCCTTTGTCATTGGCTATTGGCTCTAGCGTTTTTGCGGGTCAGTGCGTGCGAATAAAAGGCAGACGATGGTGTCAGGAGAACGCATATTCTTCCTTTCTTTCTTCAGCAGCGTTTAGCGAAAATGCCCTCTTTTGTATTTCGGTGACTCACCGCTGCCAGTGACAATTGAGAAATAAAGATATGTAAAATTAGAAACTTAGAAGTAAATATCTTCTTCGATTAATGGCAAAGGTCGTTGGGGGAAAATCAAAAATTACTTACGTACATACTTTTGAAGACTTTCAAAGGTGTGACATTTGTTCGGGTTTTTGCAAACACAAAGCAACGACAATGAAATACAGCAATTAAACAGCTAATCGATCACGTTACGGTCATAGACGGAAGGCACGCTTCCAGTGTTTTGGACGTACGTACATTTAGAGGCTCAAACATCGACTCGGACCACTATCTTGTTGCAGCCAAGGTACGCACCCGCCTCTGTACAGCAAAAAATGTGCACAAAAACATGCAACGGCAACGGCCAATGCATTCGCTACTCCACTTTTACACCTGCTCTCAGAGAGCATTCTTCAACAAACCGACATATGTGAACAGTGGAACCCCGTTTCCCGTTCATTAAGCACAGCCGCCGAAGAAGTAGTCGGATTTCAGCGAGCCCGAAAGAATAACTGGTACGAAGAGAAGTGTCAAGAGCTCCAGAGAAAAAAGATGCCGCCTACAGGGTCACGCTGCGATCGGGCGCAACGCGAGCTACATATGTGGGACCGCTATAGGGAAATGAAGAGGGAAGCGCGAAGTATCTGATGCAATAAGAAGAGAGAGGCCGAAATACGTGATTACAAAGAGTTTGAAATGCGGGCCGACAGGAAGAACGCCTGAAAATTTTACCATAGAGTTTGGCGATTTACGGAAGGTTTCAAGACCAGGGCAAACTTCGGTAAGAACAACAATGGCAACCTAGAGACTGATGGCCAGAAAGTACTTAAATTATGAAGGGGACACCTTTCCACCCTAATGAATGGTATCAGCAATGAAAGCTGTGGAGAAGACGTACCCAAGGCCCCAGTCGATGATGAAAGATTCGATGTTCCACCACCTGACTGTGCGGAGGTTCGAATAGCAATAGCGCGCTTGAAAAACAACAACGTTTAGCGATACCACCAGCTCTGTCAGAATTGGGAAAAGCCTCTCCGAGCCGTTTGTTACCCAACGGGGGTTCTGATGTTGGAGAAGATAATAAGAGCTACAAACCTGAACCGATGTCATCGACAAGAACCGATCATCAAACATACAGTCAGCGCATTCTCGCCTTGGCAACCACGTCACTGTAGACAGTTATAATTTCGAGAAAGTGAAGGATTTCGTTTACTTGGGAACCAGCATTAACACCGATATAAATGTCAGTATCGAAATTCAATGCAGAATCACTCTTGCCACTACTTTGCTACATTCTACTGAGTAGGAAATTGAGAAGTAAGTCCTCCCTCGTCGATAAAGATCAAAACTCTGTAAGTCATTCATCATGCCCGTGCTGGTATGTGGCGCAGAAGCATGGGCAATGACAACATCCGATGAGGCGGCTCTTGGAGTATTCGAGAGAAAGATTTTCGGAAGGTTTACGGGCCTTTACGCGTTGGCGACAGCGAGTACCGCAGACGATGGAACGATGAGCTGTATGAGCTCTCCAAGAACATGGACATAGTGCAGCGAATTAAAATACAGCGGCTCCGCTGCCTTGGCCATGTGGTTGGAATGGACATCGATGCTCCAGCTCTTAAAGTATTGAACTCGGAACCCGCTGGTGGTAGCAGAGGAAGAGGGAGGCTCCCACCTCGATGGAAATACCAAGTGGAGAAGGACTTGCTATCACTTGGCATTTCGACAGATACCAGTTCAGACGACTGGAGTATCCAGACCATAACTGGGCCAGAGTAGCTTGGGTCTGACGTGACAGCTGGAGCTCATTGTATGCGGTTTGTGGTGATTGGGCGTATCACCGTATTCATGAGATGAGAATCAAAGTAGGTGCTGAAGGACCTTCTATGAATATCGCTAATTACTTGTCTCTACGCCGTCGGATCGAGTGGTTGTTTAATGTAAGCCTCGACCGCGTCCTTGTATTAGAAAAGATGCCTTCTGACGTGCCTGTGTGGAGGTTTCTGCTCAGGAAAGAAATGGTTGCTGAGCATAATGATGTGCTCACTTACTGGCAGCACTTGTGCTTCGATGTGCAGGTTATGTTCAAGCGACATCAGAAGGCATCCTTTTGCTATCCGGAGTGTGCCGTTTTTAGCACTGAGTTCCCGGCGTCGTATCCAATGGTTATTACAGGTAGTCTTGGACCTTGTTCTGCAGTCCACTGCGGTGTCGCTAATCAAATTGGCGCTGATGTTTATCTGTCTTTGCACCAAATGCTGCCCTTGAGAACTTTTTTACAATTCGCTACTTTATTGACAATTGAAGAAAAAAGGAGCAGGTAATCAGAAGTAGCCAGGGTTTTCAAAATTCGCATTGTAGAGTGGTTTTAACTATTTACTTTCAAAACTTGGCATTGGCAATTGTAACCGCCACGTCATTGCTACTTTAGCGATGAAATGAAAAACATTAATTCTTATGCATCATAGTCTTCAAAAACCGAAATAGTTAATTAAAGACCATGCGACAGCCGTTTGTGGCAGCGCTCTAAGAAATTGTAGTTAAGTCGGAAAAATTGTACGTGAAAAGAAATATTTAAAAAGAGAAATGAATAGTTTTAGAAACGATTTTTTAGCGACAGCTATAAAGACACTTGATCCCGTTGATGGTTTGGAGGGCTTTCAGAGTTAAAGGTTTAAGGATTATTAGCTTCGCTAGCGTCTTCATTGTCTACGGACCGCTGCATTTTGAAGCAGCCCTTTCTTGCTATTGTTCTCTCAACCATCTCCTTAAAATTATCGTGAACGGGATCATTTTATATTTTCTTTAGAAGTCTTGAAGCGGCTCTACGAACTCACTTTGCCCTGACGGCGAGGAGGGATTCCTTTCCTGTCAATGAGCTACGGGGGCGTGGATGAACCTGGCTACTCTCGGGGGCGGACAGGTTTCCTGGAGGATGTCTCTGACTGAAAACCGTCCAGTGGGAACTGATACGCATGCCACCTTGAATTAGGGCGAGTTGTTGATTCGACTCCCCCGGGTCTAGATAAATACCGCCTGTTGAAAATAGGGGCGCTCGAAAAGGATACGATTCTTCATCGTCCACTACGGCCTTGACAAGAGATAGGCTGGTTTCACTTGGTCTTACGCTAACTCTGCCACTATGGTACGCTTCCTTAACACCATGCACGATCGATCGTACCGGGGAAAGAAGTACACCCGACCTAAAAAGATCTATTGTGCCAAACCCTAATTGTAGTCACTCCAACCTTTGGCTATTTAAAAAATTAAGCACACTGGAGGGTGCGGTGTTCCAAATTTGGGACAGAGAAGATAATCTTTACCCAAGGTGTATCCGTCTACGATTCATGATACGTGGGCAGTCACAAATATTATGCTCTAAGCTTTCCTTTACCGGCCCATAAAACCTGCAGTCCGTCTCTACAGAAAACCCCATTTTGTTCAAATGTTACCTTAACTTGAAGTTTCCTGTCCTAAGACCCTCCCGGCTAAGTTCAAGGAGTCTTTCTGAATTCCTCCTGAAAAGAGTTATGAATTTCTTTGATTGTCTCATCTCCCTTTGACTTCCGCCAGTGGGAAGCAATCTGAGATTCTTCCCAACTCCGAAGCACTTCTGCAGTATACCCTTTAGATGTGCCGCAGAAAGGCTCGGTACTATGCATGCGCATTCGGGCTCCACGTTTTGCGAGACAGTCGTCACTTTCGATGTCATCAAACCCTTCATGCCCAGGGACCTACCACAGTGTCAGTTTGTTATGGGCTCCTAGTCTGTTCAGAACAACTGTCCACAAGCCTTAATGCCATTCTAAATGTGTCTAAGGCCTTTAGTGCTGCCTGCATATCCGACATAATATTTATCCTTACCTGATTTGTCCTTCTCCGAAAACATTCTCGAACATAGACTTCGATTGCGGACTTTTCCGGCAGGAATGTGGTTGGATATGAGCCCATTGACAGATTTTTCTGGAATATTGGTCCAAGCACCCCTGCCCCAGTACTCTCGTCATTTATCCTCGATCCATCGGTTTACCATACTTGGGACCCTTTGTCTATCGTAGATATTATCTCTTCACAGCAGTCCGGTAGCATGATATGGGCCTGTTAAAATACATCGAAATTAACTTTTCTCGAAGCAGGTGGTAAATACTAAAAATTTCTATAGTTGGTAGACTAGCCAAAAATGGCATTTTCTCGAGCTATCGTCGAATTTCAGAAAAGTCGAGGAATTGATAAACTCGGCCCTTTAGACGCAGTAGCTTTTTTTCTTTAGCTGAGTATGTGACAATAAAATTTTGATATGCCTTGATTTAGCATAAACTCTTTGGCGTGCCACTTGGCTAAAATTAGTTTCTGTATAGTTTATTGTTTTTTTTTTTTTGCATTTGAAACATTTGCATTGAATCTAAAGTATGGAAAATTTGGAAAATTCTAATACATACTTACATGGAAACTCAATAATCATCGTCCATATTTTTATCCGAGAGTTCCTAATTCAAAGTAAGCTTTTTTTTATGTATATTGAAGTCTGTCTGCTTAGCTTAAACCGCAATCATTTAGATGCATATATTCAAGTTTGGTATATGTACTTTACACACATACAAACATTTAAACAGAAAGGTCATTGATATTCAAATATTTACTTTTGAGAAATTGTGATGTCTTTTTTCTTAGCCAATTCATATTGAAACTCGCATCTTACATTTTTAGTTGTCATTTCGCCTTTGGGGCAAAGGTATGCCAAATTGAATGCAATGATGTGTTAGTTTTGTCACGTTCTCAATAAACGGTTTTTTAAGCTCAATTTTATTGCTTTACCGGGAGCAAAAGCATAGGAGAACTTTTTAATAAAAAAGCATTATTTACACGTGTTAGTATTTTTTAGGCTATTTTCTTTAAGAATTTTTTTACTTCAGTTATTGGAAGGTAGACAGTACACAGCTTAGTTAAAGTGAAATCTTAATATTACTTATAACTCACCGACGCCAACTGTTGACGGATGCAAATGTAAATATGTATGAACTATGGACGCTAGATATGCCACTGAATCTTTGGCAGCTTTAAATCGTCCGGTCTTGATGGCATCATACCAGGTGCTGATCATTTGCTGGCGAATTTGAAAATGATTTTCAATTTGTCTTTATCCCTAAATTTCATAGGGTCTACCACAATAGACCTAAAAGCTTCAGACCCAACATCATGATGTCTTTCATGCTAAAATGTCTGGAGAGATTGGTTGAGTTGCACATTTGTAGGGAGGCGTTTTCATCACATCCTCTGTCTTTGAATCAAAAAGTCTATCAGGTGTGGAAATCCTGCGAGACGGCTTTGCAAAATCTGTTTGCCAGAATAAGCATTTCCATTAATAGGAAAGAATTCGCCTAAGTCTTTTTTGTAGACATAAAGGACGCTTTTGAAAATGTCACCTTCGAAAGCATGCGCAACTCGTCTCTAAGGCATGCAGTGGAGTCCGTGCTGGTAAATTGGATTTGTTCATCTTTGGGATCCAGGCAGATGAAGTCTATATTTCACATTCAGATTTATGTGTTGCGTGCTTTCTCCTTTGTTCTGGTGCTTAGAAATTGATTGTATATTTTTCAAACTTAACGGCCTATGTAGTAGACGATGTGGACTGCAGATGACAGGCCCTTATTTTGTAATGTATTGTACCTGCAAGTAGGTTGCTAAGATGTTATAGCG
>NW_023458556.1:38718549-38720909 GCF_013731165.1 Rhagoletis pomonella | reverse complement strand
GAGCAAATAAAAGAACACGTAGAGTTATCAATGTGTATACATCACAATTTCTCAATTGTTTGCGGGGAAGCCAAGAGAAGATTGAATATGGTTGACACTTGGTGTAGTGAGAGTGGACTGCGCGCTAAGCCAATCAAAACTAAGGTTCTGCTCCTCAAAATAAAGAGAAGGTTGGACGGTCTTGTTCGCCCTTACAGGAGCCACCTAAAGACATATTGTGGAATTGCATTTCTGTCTAAGACCCTTATGAACTGTGCAACCGTGGTGTGACGGAGCAGATTCTCAATCAATAGCGTGAAAAATTTCCTTACTAAACTTCAAAGAACGATCGGAGTTTTCCCTACAACACCTGCGACTACTCTTAGGGCAATCTGTAGGCTTGGAAGAAGTGGTGAGGAAATTTATGGACTCAAAGTTCTAGGTACTGATGCCTTTTAAATGCCACATAGCACGCAATCGCTATCTATGCTGAAGATACACTGCAATGCTGAGTTCACTGGGCCTGAGTGCTGGCTTTCACGCCAATACTGAGCACAGGTTTATACATTGCAGAATATTTACTGATGGCTCCAAAACTTACACCGAATCACCTAGACTCTATATCGTAGGTAACGGGGATAACTTCACTTCTCTCTTGAGGAATATGCTTCGGTATTTAAAGCCGTATTATTTTCGTCTGGGCCATGGACTATGTTGTAGAAAATAGCTGGAGTGCCAGAAGTTCACGTGAATTTTCGAAGCTAATCCCGCCACTAAAAGCTGCTTAGGTTAGGTTAGGTTAGGTTACGAGGGCGTGTGTAGAATATTCCGACTTTCAATAGGAGGCACGATTGTGCACTGTGAGTGCCCTATTTAAGCGAGTATCAGTAGGAGACCCGTATCCATAATCGAAAGAGTAGCTTCAAGTCATTATTCTACTGCCCCAATTACTATCCCTAATAAAGCCGAGGAGATCCAAGAGTTCCACCTCCGATACCTCGGCCAGACTGTTGAAGAAGCGTGAACCCAAGCGCTTCAGGTGCTTCGTATGTAGACCTGGACATCGACACAGAAAGTAGTCAATTGACTCTTCTTCATCCTCATCATAGCAGCCTCTGCAAAGAATACTTGGTGGTATTATCCATCGTTGAAGCATTGGTGCTATAGCACAGTGGCCTGTGATGACACAGATCTATGTATTGAGTTTCAGTATGTCCGTTGTCAAAATATAATACCGCTTTCTTACAGTAATGATTGGAATTGCACATTTGATTTTCTCAGCTTTGAAAAAAAATATTGTTCAAATTTGTCAGGTTTGAACACGCATATCTCCCAGCCGGAAAACGATAGAAAGCTGAAAACTTACCCTCGAATGTAGAACTTTATGGGGAATAAACCTGCGTTTTTGATTTTTCAAAAAAAGCATTTTTTTAAATTGCGCCGCAGACTTCTATGTTCAACGTATAAGTGGTTTTGAGTTAGGAAGCCGAGATTGAGTTCTTCAATGACCCAAAAAACTGAAGCTGCCTATACAGTCTCCGGAAAAAGGTATTGGCGGTCACAGTCAGCTAGATGCGAATCCTATTGAGAATAAATATTAGGGTAGTAGCGAAGCTGAAAGAACATGGAAAAAAGATACGATCCAAAAATCAATTAAGACGACACCTTATGGTAATATGGCTGAAAAATTGGTTGAAACACATGCTGTGTAGTGTAATAAAAATCCAAAAAATAGTGGCGACTGGATGCCATGTTAATACATATCTATAATCAAATATATCTCTCAGAAAGAGAAGCCTATATACGTGTTTTAAAATGTTAGCATATTCTTCATAGCTCAGTATTTGCAATACAAATTAAATAGGTTAAAAAAATCAGAACAACTGACAGAAAAAATACCAGATTCCCCTACTTGGCATGTAGAAGCAATAAACTGAACAGGAATGCATTTAAGAAACATTGCGTACAAATTAAGTTCCAAGTATGAGTGTGCCGAAGTCTAACTAACTAAATATATGTATATATACATACACACATAAATACATATGTTCATGTGCCCAAAGCAGAGGCTATATCAAAAAGTGACAAACAAGGATGAAGTTCGCACCCAAGTTGGGTGAGGAGATTCGAAGCGAACAGGATGGCATATTGAAGCACGTACTTGCAACATGTTACACCAAAAATTATGGTAGCTGCGTTGAATTTGATTTGAGCACAATTACAAAACGGCACACATACACACACGGAAGTACACACACACACACACAAGAGTGCATATAGAATAAAATTTTAGGAAGGACAATATTCTGGCAGCCCGGCCGACAAGCAAACGACCAAACAGGAAGGCAGACAAGAAGTAAGCAGTCAAGCGCACAAATAGG
>NW_023458556.1:38696912-38718449 GCF_013731165.1 Rhagoletis pomonella | reverse complement strand
CTAGACAAAGCTTCGGCGGTTGATAATTGGTCGTCCTGCACAACTAAGCCAGCAGTGTTGTGGTGATCTTGAACAGGCTCGCTTGACGCTTCATTCACTGGACGCACCATATTGAACAATTTCCGTGGTCTTCCTCGTTTTCCTGTCAGAATCTTCTTAGGCCTCCCTGGTCCTCGCAGCGAAGTCATGGGAGTGACAAATTGCTCACTGCTTTCGAATTCTGATGTAGTACTATACCCTTCATTACGTTCTGTACTAGACTCTTCATTGGGTTCTTCACTGGCTTCTTCAAAACTGCTTCTTATTGCGTCGTTTTTGTTATTGCAAAGGTCAAAATCCATGCCAAAATCTAAGCTGTTGCTGCAGTCCTCTTCAATAATAAATTCTTCGTAATTGCTTGACTCGAAACTGTTCGTAAAAGTTACATCTCTACTTCGCAGAACTTTTTTCGTGTCTGCATCCCAAAGCCTGCAAGCCTTAGTTTCTTCTGAGTATCCGATAAAAATGCATTTTCGCGACTTGGTTTCAAACTTTCCCTTCTTCAGAGTTTTGTCAAGGGCATATGCCGTAGAACCAAACTTTCGCAAGTGGTTTACGTTTGGTACTCTTCCAGTCCACAGCTGGAATGGAGTTTCGCCTTCTAGACTGCGAGATGGGCATCTGTTTCTGATGTAATTTGCTTTCAATACTGCTTCTGCCTAAAAAGATGGGGGAAGTCCAGATTGTATCATCATGCATCGGGCCATTTCTATTAATGTCCTGTTTTTATGCTCTGCAATACCATTCTGCTGCGGCGTGTATTCTACTGTCCGTTCGTGTTTTATACCCTCTCTCTTTAGAAGATTTTGCATTTCATTGTTCACGTATTCGGTGCCGTTATCTGATCGGATGCATTTAATTGATTTACCAGTCCTTTTTTTAACCATTCGTTTGTACTCTTCAAACTTAGCGAAAACATCGCTTTTCTTTTTGATGAAGTATATTTCGCACCATCTTGATTTGTCATCGATGAATGTGACGAAATATCGGGATCCTCCAAGTGAATTGGTACGCATTGGTCCACATATATCAGTGTGAATCAACTCCAATAGTATCGTTGATTTGGTGTTCGAAAATGGTGTTTGGAAATGGCTTCTGCGCAGACTTCACAAATAGGTATATCTTCGTTGAGACTAACTTTAGCGCCAACAACTTTTCCTTCGCGCAAAGCATTTTTCACATCCTTTTCGTTCAGATGTCCAAAACGTTCATGCCATTCCTGCAAGCTAGTCTGTGCTACTCTGCATTTTTCAACTTGCTCTGAAACATAGTACAAATCTTTAAATCTCGAAGCCACCATTACCTTTTCACCTGTTTCCGGACGTACGACAGTGGCCTCTTTCGCAGTGAATATTACTCTAAGACCATGGTCCGTTATTTTTGCGACTGATAATAGGTTTGATCGCAGGTCAGGAACGTAAAGTGCATCCTCAAATTTTGCTGTACGACCTTCACGGTACCATTTCCAAGAATCTTCGTTGACTCGTTGTTGGCCAAATGCAAAACAGTAATGTCCGATGGCTTAAGTCCTTGAAACTTTTCCTTCTCCCCACACATATGTGAAGATGCACCGGAGTCAAGACACCATCGCTCGGGCTCTGCATTCACCTGCATGGCGACTTCTGCAGTTCTTGTGGATTCATTTCGTTTCAACTCATTCTCTCTCGGTTTTGCCTGCTGTATCTTCGATCTGCAGTCCCTAGCCTTATGACCAATTTTTCCGCAGGAGCGGCAGGTAAATTTAGATTTCCCCTTGCCGAGATTTTTGCTGAGGTTCTGGGGATTTTTGTGGACGAACATTGCATCGGATGTGCTTTCAATATGGTTGCGTTTACGTGCTTCGTATTCCTCCAGTAGCTTTATTTTCAACGCTTCTGGTTCTGGTAACTTTTCTTGGCTTTCGATCGCAATCCTGAATGACTCGTACTCCTCGGGGATGCTATACAACAACAGCACGGTTAGTAGGTCATCAATAACTTCGAGTTCCATTTCTTGAATCTTGTCTACGATGTCGAAAAAGGGTTTCACATTATCCCGTATATCCTGGCCGTTCTTCATCTTCAATAATATAAGTGACTTCAATAACATTGCCTTCAGAGCTGGTCCTTTGGATTGATAGATGTTACATCCTTGGAGGTGGTGTAATCCTTTATCTGTTTTAATTCGGTAGCGGCGATCGATAATATCAAATCCGATTTTGCTGTCGCATCTTCAGATTCCCATTCGGTAACTTTTTCACTTTTTCAGGAGGCGAATTTGGTTTCCCACACGTGCCATTGACGTACTTCCAGGCGTTGTTCTTCGTCAAAAGGGCTTGTATCTGGATCTTCCAGGTATCGAAATTCTCCTTTCCTAGTGGTTCGATTTTGACGGTGGTGTAGCTCATCTTGAATTGTATCTATTCAATGTTCGGTGCAGTGGAAATATGCTTGGCCTATAACCTATTGTTTATTCAGCAACGATCTTATTTGAAGTGAAAAAATATTGAAATACATTTTTCCATGATAAAAACATTAGAAGGTAAAACCATTCTCTCAATTCGTTTTCTGACGTTTGCAAACATTTTAAAATCACATAAAATTGAAAATAAAAAAATGAAATTGTTCACAATTGGTGTTGTTTGGGATTAAAAATGAGAATGTGTGTGTGAGCTTGAGTTTGAATTTTAAAATTATAATGTTGGCAAACGTCAGACTGCCTCTCAATGGTTTTACCTTGTAATGTTTTTATCATGCATTTTTCCATATTTTGTATAAAAAACAAAACTTGCTGAGGATCGATTGTAGAAAGTAGAAAGTAATAATGTTTATAATTCCATTTGCTGAAATCCAACAGTATGTCGCCTATAAAAGGTGATAGTTCTATTCAAAATTATGAATCCTTACTAATATTATAAATCCGAAAGTTAGTTTGTTTATTTGTTACGCTTTCCCGCCTTAACTACTCAACCAATTCCCATTTAATTTTGTACACTGGGGCCATTTAGCCCAACTTAAAATATAGGCTAGAGTTAATCTCGATTATACGAGGGGGCGTGGCAACTCCCATAAAACGGAATTTTCATACCGCATATCATATCTCAGGAAGCATTTTTGATAGAGTACGGGAACTTGGATACATATACGTACCATACTCATGGAGGAGGGCTGCCACCTGTTTGAAAAAATCAATTTCGACTTGAATTTAGGGAATTATTTATTTGAAAATTATATTAAAGAATGGATGAAAAGAGGCTTAAAAAAGTTGTAGTTTGAAAGGGTTGCCACCTGTTCGAAAAGCCAGATTTAAATTAATTATTCACAAGCTATGTTAAAAATTAATATATGTGTGTAAAATGAAAGATTGCTAAGAAACCTTCAGGTTGAACATTAAACATATTACTGAGGTGTTTTACAAGCGTTGCCACCCGTTTAAAAATTAAATTCATTTAATTTAAATGAATTACTACAATATGGGCATCAATCAAAAGGTTTTTGATAAGGGTTTTAGTTCTAAACTACATATAGGAGGGTTGCCATCTGTTTGAAAAATCAAATTCTTCTTGAATTAAAGGAATTTGATAATTGGAGTATGTATCACAATATGGACGTCAGACAAGAGGGATTTAATAGGGTTTTGGTAGGAAAATAATTCGAAAAGGGTTGCCACCTGTTTTAAAACTCGAGTTTAAATTAGAAATGTTTAGCTTAAACATTTAGAGTTTTCCAAGGTCTTTGAATAGGGTTGCCACCTGTTATAAATCTAAATTCAAATACAATTATATTATAAGTTTAATGAGTTATTACAATCTATGTTTTAATCGGAAGAGTCTTGAAAAGGCTTTATTTCTAAGCAACATATGTATTGCAGGGACTCCACATATTTGAAAATTCAAATTCAACTTGAATTATAGGAATTAACGGTATAAAAAGTAAAATTCAAAATTTTCAATCATTTCAATGAATTATTATAATATGGGTGTCAATCGAAATGATTTTGATGATTTTGAAAAAGTATCACAAGAGATAGGTTTAATATTTTGAAGATACTAAAAAAAATTAAATCGCCCGCCTTTCGCATATTTTAACTATGCTGAGTTTAATTAAAGTAAATTACATCTAATGTACCACGTAGAAATTTCATACACTCAGCGAAGCGGGTGAGAGCGATCTAGTAAAGCAATAAAGCCTTCTTAAACCCTTTTCGATTGACACCTATGTATGTATGTACATATGTATGCATATTAGTAGTAGTATTTCATAAATAAAGCTTACTTAAATTTTTCTCGTTTTACGGACATACTAAAATATTTCATTTAATTCAAACTAATTTAGATTTTGTAATAGGGGGCAACCTCCGCAAAAATTGTTTTCCAAATAAAGTTATCTTACTCTTCTCTAGTTTGATACCCACATTAAAGTACATGTTTTTCTTTTAATTTATTAATTCAATTGAATCTGAATTTCTAAACAGGTGGCAGACCTATTGAAAAATATTTTCGAAAAAAAATATTTCCTAAACCTCTCTCGTTTGATATCCACATTAAAGAATTTGATATAGCTTGTTAATTAAATTGATTAAAACTTTTTAAGCAGGTGGCAACCCTCTTCAAAAATATTTTCAAAACAAAGAGTTTTGAGACCGACATTGTTGTAATATTTTATTTAGCTTATTAATTACTTGTATGTAAAAAATCTAAGCAATTTCTTTTGTCGGTGAAAAAATAGCTTTGTTTCTTCACTTTTCTAGCAGATTATTATCAAGAAGAGGCAGAATGATGAAATTTGCGGTTTAATTTTTTCGCTTTTGTATCCATATATTTTTTTTTATTTTTCATTCCACTGATGTGTATTTCGTTTCGGTTCTGTTTTACTGGGCGTAATGTTGCGGCGAAATTCGCTCAGCGATTTGATTCTGTATATACTTTTAATTTTCTATCTTTTCAATTAATTTCTCTTCGGTACCATATTTACTTTTGAACTCATTTCAAACAATCTTTACTATTAAAAATTTCCTTGAAAATAATTCCTCCGAGCAGTTCCAGCCAAAACTATATAGGTATTCACCAAGTTGATCAAGCGGCCTGGCACTTTGACAAAAGAGCAAATTAGCTCAAGCAACGGCTCTTACCAGAGTGCCAGGCCATTTGCTCGATTTGGTAAATATTCTTTATGTTTTAGCCAATATTTATGCCGTTTTGTATAGGAGCGGGGCTATTGAAAAGGCCGTTGAAATGCCTATGAAAATAAGAAAAAATTTCTCGATAAATTATTTGGCTATGTTACAAATGTACCTAAAGTGGTGTGCTTGTACCGAATATACGATTTTATGTTGTAGTCATTTAAAAATTTAACAAACTGTCAAGACTTTACCATACGTCTCCGTAGAGCAAAAACTCTATTTAGCTTGCCAAATAGAGCAAAGAGTTGCCGTAGAGTTTTCGATATACATAGTTGCGATGGACTGTGTACACGGCGAAAAAGTATCACCAAATAACTCTTACGTAGCCTGTGTAGGTGAGTCTCTCGTAGAGCTCGATCTAGCGAGATGTTTGTCCAAGTCTCGTGGTTTTTCTCTACGGTGAACACATAGCTTAAGAGTTTCGATCCAGATTATAATCTATCTGTATGCCACATTTAATTGAAAGATACCAACACCAATTCATTCACAAACTTTCACATTTTTTAATTAGTAGGACCACAGGTCCCAACGAATTTAGATTTTGAACATTTTCTGGAACTAAATGAATTAATAAAATGGAAAGAAACTAGTTTCTTACACCAATATTCTAATTAGTAATCCTGGCATTCTGATATCTTTTGACTAGCCCAATCTTTAGAACAAGTTCTCCGCAACTATTCCTTCCAGGAAAGGCTGCAAAGATTATTCAGTCTCTGAAGACCAGTTATAGGAGTTATAGACTCTATAGCCACCAAATACAAGAATGGCTCAAAACTGAAACTAAGAATAGGAAACGAAACACACTCGAAAGATTTCTTATTGCATCTGTGCTTATGGTGTCAGGACACTGCAGGGGTTTCCTGGCTGCGCTTTGGTTTATCGACTTGTTTCTTAACTTGCCTCGCTTAACCAAGCAGCTATCAGGATAACGAGCTGCTGAGCAGCCTTTTCGATAGTGACGATAGAATACCATCAACTCCTTAACAAATAAACTGCTGCATTTGCTACAAATGTAGTGTGAGAGCCTCGTCATAGAGACGTACTACAAGGTAATTGCATCGCAGATGAATTTACAAGGAAGGGAAGCTCCTTGTAGTTCCTCAGCTCCCTCTCCATGCGGGCTATCCGTTATGTTTCTGAAAATCATAGTTTACGTTAACTCGACAAATCTAGCAAAACTTTGATTAGAAAAGGTCCTTCTCACTCGTGTTTCTAGAGCGTCATCTACTTTGGCAAGTGTCCTCTCAAATTATAACCTAAATAATGCGAAAGCCAGCTAATGCTATAGGTCTGCCAGCCATTGGCTTCTGTCGTAGCTAACTTGAAGAGGAAGAAAGCCTAGAGCGCTACCTCTGTCATTGCTCTATGATAGCACTAGGCCTGGTAGACGTTAATTTCACTAATACTGCTGCGCTGATGTGAGCTGGTGGGAATCAAAAGAATGCTTCAAGCATTACCATAATGAGCCCACTTAACTTAAATGAGCCTCTCTTCTCTATTGGATATAGTCAGCCACTTCAAACTGACCATACCTAATATTGTAAGTTTACAGAGCATTTACTTCAGCTGTACCAAGGTAAAGCGATATACATAGATAGACTTCTTAACAGAAAAAAATAAAACTTTTCTCCTGTAATTCAGTTGGAGTACTTTCAAAAAAAAATGCAAGTAATATGAAAATTTTCTTCATGACAAAGGCTATTGCTGTCAGTTATTTTATCCTTTCTACTTTACTAGATTTCTTCAGTATAAAATCGGTGCCTGCACCAACAAAAAAAACACAAAAACCAATGACATTACGAATACAGATAAACTCATTCTCTCCTACGCAGGACAGCAAGAAAAATGTTTAAATATTTCCGCTCTATTATTGTGTTGAGCACATACGCACACATACTACTACGTAAGGGTGACAAGCAAAAAATATGCAATGTTTTTCGTAATACATTCAGTTGGTTGCAAAAAAGGAGTGAAAAAATAAATTCAAGAAAAATCTCAACACTTTCACCCGACAACCTGTTGTAACAACAGCTATTGTTGCTCATACGACACGTTGTACGCTGTAATATTAACAAAAACCAGCGGAAGTGTTGCGGCATGGATATGACAAAAAATATGTGTGCGTGTGTGCATGTGAGTGTTGGCTTAGTGCAAAAATATGAAAACTTTCGACAGGAAGTGCTGATAAGACCACATCACTGGCTCAGTGCCTGCAGTGCTTTTTTGTACGCCTTCGCGCCGTTTTTTGCATTGACATTCTTTGCCATTCTGCACAGCTATCCTTTCAAGTCGCCGCTGCGGACGCGCACGTCGTTTTATTCATTCATCTTTGTATCACTATTACCGTGCACTAGTGTTATTGTTAGTTTTTGTTATTGCCTTCGCTGTCAACAAACGACAATTTTTCTCTCTGCTCAACGCATCCTGCAATTTTTTTTTTTTTTGTTTTTTGTTATCAGCCGCTTAGTTTGCTTATTGTCAGCTCATTCATCGTCCGTGATTTCTGCAGTTTTTTGTATTGCGCCTCAAGTGGCTGTGGCGTGCGCCAAGTGGCAGGTGGTTGACACCTTGCCACAAACAATTTTCAGTGAGTATTTGTATGCAATTTTTTCACAGTTGCGTTGTTCATTGCCACATAAAACTCGAAAGTTCTTCATTGCTTGCCACACAACAATGTGTTGCGTTGGTGTCCTATAGAGAATTCTATATAATTCCTAGCGTTTTGGAGGCAATTTTAAAGCTTTTATGCATTTGCACAGGCATTTGCTAGGAAAGTTTTTTTAACGTTTTCCGTGTTGCAAATATGCGCGAGTTGTGGTGGTAGTAACAGTTTTGATGAAGTGCTTTAAGCGTGAAAAATATTTTAAAATTAAGAAAGTTTTATTGGACTGTAGACGTTCAATAAGGTTTTACTTTTTTAAGAGTTGCCACCTTTTAAAAAATTATATCCAAATTATTTAAAAAATTTAAATCAATTATTACAAACTGGGTATTAATCGAAATGGTTTTGAAAAGCTTTGTTTCTTAGCTGAACTACAAGTGGGTTACCACCTGTTTAAAAATTATATTATGTAAGAAAATCTATATTTATATATGTACATATATAATACGCGAAAGGGTTTTTTGTCCAGGACAAAAGATCTGAACCGTTCACCCGATTTTCAAAAATGAGATGTCAAATTATAGTGCTTGGTCTGTAGATATGCGAAAGGGTTGCCACCTGTTGAAAAATGAAATTCCAATTACTTAATAATCAGTAACATCAAGCTCGCGCCGTTCGTTCGATCTTCCGAAATGAGGTGTCAAATTAAAAGCCTTGGTGTAAATGTGCAATAAAGTTTTAAATTTTTGAAAAGAGCTGCCACCTTTTAAAATATGTATTCAAATTATTAAAAATAAAATAAATCAATTATTAAAAAATGGCTATAAATGGAAATGGTTTTAAAAAGCTTTTTTTCTTGACTGTACTAAAGGAGGGTTACCATCTGTTTAAAACAGCGTATTAGGGGAGAGAAATATGTATCACCGTATGGGTGCCAAACGTAAGGAGCTTCAGAAAGTAGTAGTTTGAAAATATTTTGAAAAGAAATTTCAAAAATGAAACGTCGAATTAGAGACCTTAGCCCGTAGATGTATGATGTTTTATTTTTTTAATTTAGAACTTTTTTCATCGGTATAGGGCGGTTTGAAATTCGATGAAAATAAAAACATGCACTATGAGAGACTGCTCTTTACTCAGAAAGGGCAGAACGGTTTTGATGAAATATATCACTCGTATCTCTTATTTTTTTTTAATTTTTTATTTTTTTTTTAATTCAATTTTGGGCGTTTTAACGCCATGCGGGCTCACTAGTTACAATTTATACGTTGATTTTGAGCTTCGGGGCGATTGTCAAATAAAAAATTAATTTACCCGATCGATTGGAAAGAACCATTAATTCCTGAAGGCGAAATATCGACAACAATAAATGTAATAAACAACAATAATGTAAAACTACTTCAATTTATGTTTTATTTAACAACCGACCTGAAGCTCAAAATTAACGTGCATATAAATAAATAAATAAAAATAAATGTATAAAGGTCAGATACTAAGGCAAATCCAAGGGACCAATGGACATACTTACAACAGGCATGGTTGCATTATGCCTCACCGTTGAACAACAAACGATATGATTGCTTTTGACTGTTCTTCCACTAAGATACGTAAGAATGTTTGCAAAATTATAATTGCCTCATCGCTGGCCAATATATTTAACGCATAGACAGAAGGCAGCGTTGGTCCGGAACGCGTTTTTTCTTAATTACGAAAACTAATCTGTGAAGTGCAGAACGAAAGCGTATCCAAACGAAAGAACCACCAAAAATAGGTTTGTTTATTTATAGTAAAAAAAGTCATTTGGCGCCCAATCATACGTGTTTTAGCTTGAAACAAAGAGTATACGATTTATTTATTTATTTTTTCAGTGTATACATCGACGGCTTAAACAGCGATTGAGCACGACTTGGATAGAGTTGTGCCAAATTTCAAACATACCGCAGGCGATAGTCAATGTAGGTTATCAGTTCCTATTTTTGTACACATTTCAGCCTATTTTCCGCTGTGTGGGTAACGTACCCAATAGCCTCCCTCCTTTGTGAGGGGGCATACAAATGATACAAAAGGGTGGTTGAAGTAACGTAACTGTATTTTAATGCGTTGGATATATACAGATTTTTTTAAAACGTTAGAACGAAGAACTCGGGGAAAGTAGTTCAGGTTTTCAAAAACATTGTTTTGTTTCGAACTGCTTGAAGAGTTTTTTTGTAGCCATATTTGATTAATGTGAGTCCACAAGATGATACGGTATCGGAGCGAAAAGTTATCTTATTATTGCCTTCCTTTTATTAGCTCGGGATGTAACTATGTAATATTGATGCGCCTAAAAGATGCAGCGATTTCTATTCTCAAGTTACATACCTGATGACAGTACGAATGGCAATTGCAATAGGGAGGTTTTAGTTTTTTAAACTATAATTTTATTTATTTATTTTATTTAATATTTTGGCGAATACTGCGAACAATAATTAAATGGCAGAATGTTCAACGAAATACGTAGAAGACGCGACATAAAGAAGCGTCAAGTGGGGGAATACTTTAAACAGCGAGAGAACGAACGATAGATGATAGAACCATCTAGAGTTCTCATGAGCACGAGCACTGGTATATGATGGCAGTGTTACAGCGCACGGAAAGTTCAATTGCGAATCAGCAAGCTACAAGTTCAGTTATAGAACAGAATGCGACGACTGCAGATCTCATTTGCCTAAGCGAGTTTTGTAAAGTGTTTGTTGTAAAATAAAATTAATTGTACTGTAATTTGGTAATTTGGCGTTTATTTTACAATCCAGTAGTGGATCCAAGCGATTTTGAGTAGTCCGTTAAGTATTCAAGGATAACCGTATCAATATATACATATAAGATTTACTTTTTAGTTACATTTATATATTTTAGCGTAACGCTTTCCTCAATTTAGGTACAATTTTAAAACTCAGCTGTAAAAGAATACCAGAAACAAAGAGCAGATTGCTATTTGTTCAATAAACATACCTCAAAGTCAAAATTGAATATACCCAGCAGAGTTGCTTGAAAAAAATCATTCAATTAGCACTCAATTAAGCACTATCAGGGCAATTAAAAAATGATTTTTTATGGTAAATCAAACTCAATTAGTTTCCTTATCGATTAATTACTCGATTAGCGGCCTGCCTGAACATACTTTAACTGTGTTTTTTTTTAGCGGTAGCTCAATTAAAATCTTAATTCGCTAAATTAAATTTCTGTCGGGATTAGGCTCGCGATGCTCCCCCCCTCTTAAAAGAAAGAGGTATGTGTTTTGTATCATCTCGTTGTGAACAGTGCCTGATCATCAATTTCACCCTCTTCGATATTGTTTCAGAACCCAGCAAAGGGTTAGGATGAGTTGACCCATAAATGCTAGCGGAGCTCCATAAATTTGGATTGAAAACTTCGTACCAAAATATAATCTTCAATCGTTAATGATCTTTCTTGCTACAGCTTATTTTTAATGGTTGTCCATAACCAACCGATTAAGAACATTTTAATACATTAATACTCCTCTGCAGCTTTAATTAGTATTGTAATCAGGGTGGTGCACTTACACTAATTTTCAAATTTTTTACATTTACATTGTAAATAATTGTAAAATATTGTAAACAATTGTAAAATACAGTAAAAAATTTTAAAATATTGTAAATAATTTTAAAATATTGTAAACAATTGTAAAATACTGTACAAAATTTTAAAATATTGTAAATAATTGTAAAATATTGTAAACAATTGTAAAATACTGTACAAAATTTTAAAATATTGTAAACAATTGTAAAATGTTGTAATTAATTATAAAATATTATAAACAATACACATACGTAATACAATTACTTATAATTGTTTACAAATGTAAATTATTTACACCAAAGATATCACCCTATAAATATTTACATTACTTAAAAATAAAGAATTGTTATAAATAATGCAGGCACAATCCTGATTGTAATGCACTATGATAAAACAAATAAACTACCTCCATCACAAAAAAGTTGCATTGTGATTAAAATCGAAATAAGTGTTAAAATCGCAGCTCAAATGCCTTCTATGAAAGTTAATTAAATACTTAAGTGTAAATTCGTTGTAACGGATAAGTGCACAGTATACCGGTAAACATGCGTGCATATATACGCAGATGTAAATAATTAACTATATTCGCAAAAATCGCATCAAATATGCCAGAACAATTTCATTAGCTTCAACTTTGGCTTATTTAGCGCTACTTAGCGGTTAGGAGTGAGTGAAAAGCTCGTAGTCGCATCATGAACTGAAAACAGAAATAATAAAGACTTAAATGTGTGCGAATACCAGTGCATACAATCATAGAGAGGCCAAGACAAGAGCAACGCTTAATCCGGCACTTCCGCGTAGGGTTTGCCAGGTGGATTAACTGAAAATATTTACTAAACGTTCGAGTGTAGGGAAAAGTCAGGTAAAGCGTAAGGAGATTTTCGTTTTGGCACTCTGACGGAATGTGACCACTTAGCGGCGTGAATTTTTCACACATTAAATGGATGGAAAATTATTTAATTTTAAAACAAAACAAAAAAGCATAAAGGTGAAGCTGTATAAGCGGAAATAAGTAAGACGAGTGGGTGGGCTGAGAAGCAAGCACGAATTACCGTTGAAACATGACCGCAGAACCGGAAAATACACGCGTCTGATGAAAGTGACTACTGGTGGTGGGTGGTAGAAGAATCCACGAACAAGCAGCCGAACTACATGGAGCGAACAAACAAAGTGGACGTACTGCAAAGTGAACGAGCATATTTCAGAGCTGGTGAAAGGATAACTCTGTGGAAAACAAGTACGAAAAAAACACAGAAAACATCGCCAGCTCGTAAAAATCAGCTAGAGCGCCTGTGGTACGGCATCATTTAATTTACTCAACTAACGGCAGAAACAATAAAAGAAACAACAACAACAGTAGCTTGGCAAAAACAAAGACATAATAATAAAAACAACAAGCGCTTAACCAATAAGAGTAACAACAAACTGAGCTAAAGGTAGAGTCCTACGCCGCGGCGGTCAAGTTGATTATTTAATAGACTTTATCCGACACCTCACTTTGTTCGTTGCTTTGGGAGAAGACTGCTTGCGCAGAATGAGTGGCTGCTACGATGGGGTACTAAATAGCCACAGCGCCCGTTAATCGGCGAAAATCGAACGTGTTGACAATAAGTAAGTGAAAAAATTTAGTTCGAGTGAAACAAATTTTTCATACCCAGTGCAGTTACCAAACCAAGTATAATCGAAAAGTGTACGCGTGGTTAAGCTGACAGAAATGACGCACGCGATTTTTAAAATAATTTGACTTAAAGAATAAAGCTGTGACAAAATCGAAAACAATTTATCGGAATCTCCTTCCACCGCCTCCGATCCACCTTATGCTTGAAAGATCTTACAATAGCGCATGTCCTGGTCTATGCCTAATGCTTTCGAGATGAACACAAGTCCATCAGTTTCGAAGCTACTATTTTGGAAACTCCAGAATATAGCTGTTGTTCTCAATGCCACTCTAATACTGATTAGGACAGCCTCTTATAGGCGCCCTAGCTGTTTAGTTAAAGTACTTTTATCTAGTGAAATTCAACAGCCATCGACCTTTTAAAACATAATATATTTAGCTATGCTTTCGTACTTGACCATGTCTGAAAGCTACCATCGAGGGAAGAGTCGCATCGAGGATCATATGTATACATACTTTCTAGTGAATGAAACCAATTACGTTTTGCTAGGTTTGAAGGCGTAATAACTGTTACCTACTTAAATACATATATATGTATTACTAGCTGTCATTCAGTAAGTCCCAGGTTCGAAGCGAATTTAGCGCAGTGTTTGATTTTTTTTGGTTATCGGTGTTTCAGAACGAAAAATTACACTGAAGATGACATAATGCTACAACCGGTATGTCTCCAAACTAAATTTGGCAAGATATGACGGAAAATCGTTCCACAATATATCATCTTAAGATTTTTATACTAGATATAAGAAGATTATTAAGTATCTACTTTAAAATGAAGTCATTTTCTTTTACAAAATTCCGTCACTTAACGAAAGTTTCACTGATCAGTTGACATCGCTTAGTGGGTACTTTCAATGATTTTGTGCGCAAGGCGAATTCATAGCAAGAGTACAAAAACATAAATTACACTCTATCTACCAGCGACGGCCTAACCTCACGGCGCTAAAAGCAGAGTGGATCAAAATCGCTGATCACCGAACCGTGATGCAACCGTTCTGTCGGTACCTATTGGCAGTGTGGGGCGGACACACTAATCAACTTGGTAGCGCTCGAAGCCTATCTAACGACTCTGATGTACTTTAGGTACCAACCAAGGCCGATTCTACCCGAATTTAGGCGTTAAACAACAGCCACCACAAATACTCCCCGAGGGAACGTACCCAAGAGCAGGCCAGAGTAAATATATTATACTCTGGAGGTTCCTGTTCCCCGTGGCACCATAATTAAGTCTCTGTTCAGACCTCGTTGCCGAAACTAGTGCCAGTTGAGGCTCCTCTCCACTCGAGGGCTGGTGACCTTTGACTAGGGTCCTCGGCGTTGTCATACCCGTAGTTACTTAAATACCGGAATCCCCCTGAGGGCACACAATGACAGCTGTGTGTAAGATTTATCGTGGCTACCTGCCAAAGTGACTTAACATCACGGTGCACTTAAGCACAATCGATCAATTCAAATGCCTTGAGCAGCGCCCTGAAATGCAAGCACTTCAGTACCAATTGGCAAAGTGTGGTGGACACACTGGCCACCTTGGTAGGGCCGAAACCTACCTAAAGTCTCTGCCGTTCTCTGGGTCCCGGCACCCGGTTGTAATGCAACTCCACATTGAACCATTGCTGGTTCAATTCGAATTTTGGTGATAAACCACCAGCCAGACCTGCTCGACTACAATGACAGTACGAACTACAACAAATAGACAACAAACACATTATTTTGGCACTTAGAAATACCGAGGCGAAATTTTCGCCTACTCTGGTAACGCCACCTTATGTGAATACACATTATTACAAATATATAATATATAAATTAGAGGCTTTGTTACTGAGATCAAATTCAAATATCTGCATGTATAGTGGTGGAAAAATAAATGTGGGCGCGACATTTTAGCAAGTTTTGGCTATTTTTCTTTTGTTTATTTAATATTTATTTTTGTTTTTAAACATATAAATCCAAGTTTCATATGAAAATTCTGGAAAGTTGAATCTAAATTTTTAAGCTTTAAGGTGATTTTTGGCAATTTTTCACGTATTTTCTTCCACACAACGTATGTGGGAATTTTTTTGTTGCATGGAAGAAAATGCGTAACACCCTAAACAAAAATAATTATTTAAAATCAACGCAATCAAGGGGAAATTAGAAAAATGTTCATAAACTCTTTAAAGGTTTGGACAAGTCGTGAGCCTAGTCGAGTACACAAAAACAGCATATTCAGAATTTTGAATTGACACTCAAAATGTTGGCCTAATGTTAAAAACCTCAGTAGGTTGGAACTTAAACTAGGTCTTAACTTATGTACAAGTATACATATGGTCAAAATAATAGGAGTGCGACATTTGACTAATTTTCTTTTGTTGGTTTAAAGTTCAATATTTTTTTATAAAAGTATAGATCGTTATATAACGACAGCCATATAAATCTAAATTTAAAACTTTGTACGACTATTAGAAAAAATCTACAAATTTCAACAAAATTACCTCAAAGTATAAAATTATTTAATCAGAACTAAAAAAAATCGAAGTATGCAGTTTTATATACATAGCTCATTCAATTTTAGTGTAATGTGTTAAGTGCAAGTTTGAGTTATTTTAAAATTCGTATTGATTTTTGGATTATTTTTTTTGCTGGCGTTGTCAAGTATGTTGTTCCATATAAAAACATTTCAATCATTCTTTATAGGGGCGAAATTACAACTCACGTAGGTGCCATCAAAGAAAAGAAATTTTGCAGGTCTACCTTACATATGGCATTTTTAGACAAAGATGTGTATTACAAAACATGAAAAATGCTATAGTGGATTTTAATTTTGAACCGAACCGAACCATTTTCTGGGGTGGTTTTTGGTTCGGTTTTGGCATTTCCAAATAAAAACGGTTCGGTTCGAAGCCCGAAAAAAGCGACGGTTCGGTTCAAAAACCGGTTCGGTTCAAAACCGGTTTGCAGCCCTGTATAAATTACTTAATTTCCCTATATACTTACAGGGAGCTTAGAAAGTCGCTAATCTAAATATTTTGTCTGTAGTCATACAAAAATGTCAACAGGTATCGATTGACAGAAGTCTAGCGCTTTTGCGGAGCACTACATAATTTCGAATAATTCGAATTTCGAAAAATTTCGAATTGGCGAAAATTAAAAAATAAACCTGCCGTTGCATTAAGAAAATAGTTATTAAGTTCATTTTCACATGGCATTTTTTAAATGTCACCAATTTTTTCTCATTTTAATGCCTAGTGGAAATTCGGCATTGTAGTTGTAAACTATAAACAATTAGTTCCACAAAAAAATCAGGACTTTCGAAAAAATAACGGCCAAATTCACAAATTTTTACCCATATGGATGAAGCACCCGTATATGTATTTGCGCATTGGGTATAGGCACAGAGAGAGAAAGCGAGAAGTGGGAGAAACAAAGAAAAAAAGCAAAATAAAAAATAAAAACAATGGCAGCAGTTAAAGGAGCTTACGGCAGTGTGTTGCATTTAATTTACTTTATCAGCGCCATTCAATGCCGCCGCTAGCCGTAGATGTAGAGGCAACAGCAACAACAACAACAACAACATTAACTACAGCGCCATGTGAACTTCATGACCAGCAGTGCTGCCACCGGCGAAATGGGTGAATTATCGTCACGGCGTGCTGGTCTGCCACATAGCCGCCATGGCATGTTTACAACCAACTATGTATGTAACATATACATATATATTCTCAGTGTATATATGCATGTAAATATATGTATGCCTTCTATGTAAGTAGGCACATACTTGCATACATATTTATCAACAACGAGCGTACAGGTAGCAGCTGCTATTTAATTGCCGAAAGCGCCACAAACACCAGCATACATATACACACAAAACGTGTTACGTGCACTTGCTGCATAAGCAGCAGTGTTACATGGCGATTGTGGCACGGCGAACAGCTCAATCTGTTGGACCTACATGGCGCTTATTTCCTTCCATCTTCATACTCCTTGATCATAAAGGAGGCTGGCTAAAAGCGCAGTTCGTTCGTGGCCTTGCAACATTTGCATACTCATACTTATAAGCGACTATACATACATACATATGTTTATCGACAGCAGAGCGACTGTTGTTATTGGTCATGTATTGTTTTTCTTTTTTTTTTACTGCATTACTGCTGTTGTCGCTTTCACTGTTGTTTAATATTTTGGCGGCGTTCTTCCCAAATATCTCTGCTGCTTCTCTGGGTCACAATTCGTGTATTTTGGAAATGCGCGTTGCATGCCACAAATGCGCTACTAGTTACTTGTATGCCATGCTAGCCATGTAATGCTCAATAGGGGTATTCTCTGAGTCTTGCAAAGCCCTTGCACGGTGCACAGATTGCACGGATTGCACGGCAAATACGGGTTTTCGTATGGGACAGCTTTGCAAACCGTGCAATCCGTGCACCTTGCAAGGGCTTTGCAAGACTCAGAGAATACCCCTAATGTGTTCGTTGTAATAACAACATGGCGCGTCATGTTGTTGCAACATTGACCGTTGCGGTGTGGTATGCAATTTAAGTGCAGCATTCGTGTTTACACAACTATTAGAAATCGGAGTGGAATTCGGCATTGAAAGCGTCAATATTGGTGAAACTGTTTATGCTGTTGACCTAGGAGATGCAATAGTTTTGTGTAAATTGAGAATTTAAGGGTTAAAGTGAAAATTGGAAAGTCGCACTCGAAAAGGTAGATATATAGTCTTGTTATAAATTGGTTTTTTTCATAGTGCTCTACTGAAATTAGCAGCTTTCGCGCTAGCTTTAAATGATTTCCAGGAACAATAATTTTTGGCACTTTTGGTTCAAAAGTCCTTTGCAGCTAATATGTTGGGACTTAGGTTATTAAAAAGGCAGAACTTTAGTACTCGTTACTCTGGCCACACTTTTTATTTTACGAAACTGTTCGTAAGCTAGATTTAAGCGATGACCTGGGTTATGATGATTTGGGTCAACCACAAGATGATATTAGTTTTTATTTAAATTGTCAAGTCCTAGAACTAAAGCGGAATATCATCGACGCTTGGGAGGAAATGAAAACTGTTTACGCAAAACTTTACAGACTTTCGAAAAATTACTGTCAGTTAGTTGGTACCTCAGTGCATGCTTAAGGCCTTTTTTCAAAAGCTCATGGTACAGCCGCCTAGAAACACAACCGCTTAACAACAAAACGCTTATCGAAACTTTTGTTTTTGCAAACTTGGTTAAATAATAAATAACACAGGTTTACAAAAAAAATATATATATCTGCATACTGAACCAAACCTCTACAGTCCTATGTTATTCGACTCCCTGAATGCGAATCCGAGGTCTTTTAGCCTCCATCATGTCAGGTTCAGGTCATTTGACCTTAGGATGACTTTCACATGACCTCTCGATGACCTTTAGGAATCAATGGATCCCCACATTCGGATTCAGCGACAACAAAAACAATTTTTTTTTATTGAATAAATTTATATCCTATTTAACCCTTAAATGACCGCGAACCTGACATTAGTGAGATTAACGGACCTCGGATTCGGGTGCATCGAGTCTAAAACCCTATACATGTATATGCATTTCAGGTTTAAACAAGAAATTTTTCCATACTTGCCCTTCCGTACTTATGAGCCAAAGATAACGCTGAGATACCTATCGATGCTATGGGCTCTTATTTTATCTAGTGAAACATTTTACTGGAAATTTAATGATGTTCTTTCTAATCTCTCATTAATTTTTTGTTATATCTCACTACCCACCATACCCCTGCTAAACATGAACCTGGATGGCAAACATTTTTTTATCTTTCATCTTCATTTCTTGTTGAGTATACTACTAGCTATAAATGAATGCTGAAGGTGGGTTGTAGTTTTACGGGCAGAGGTTGATTTTTGAATATTTTTAAGAAAGCTTTCTATTGATTAGAATAAGATATATATTGTTAAGAGTGTTTTGAGTTAGATACCAATGCAATTGTAAATTTCCTAAACTTTCCTTATTAATAATAATACTATAATTAGTAATACGTTATCCGACATTTCAAGGGCTCTAGTAACCACAGTCAATAAGCAGACGCTTTTTTCTCAATCCGTTTTCCGCTCGTAACTTTGTTTTTTGTTTTCTAGCATATTTGCTAATTTTCACTGCCTTGGAAACATTCAGTGCTTTAGATAAATTTGTAACCTTAACGTAGTCACTCCAATTCAATAGTTTTGTAAGTTACAACTGGCAATGTCTAAAAACTTTAAAATGTCAAAATAGAGCTTACCTTCTTACTTACATAAACTTCAAGTGTAGTCCAAACTAGCGGTATACTTCTTTAACTTAAGCCAACAACAAAACCCCGAATCACTTTTTATCAGCAACGAATGCAGTCAAAATGCGAAAGCTGACAAATTTTTGTCACGTAATAAACGCACAAATTTCGTGTTAGCACGTGGAAAATATAAGGAAAAGGTGAATTAAGCATTCGAGCAAAAAAAGCAGAACATACGAGAATGGCGTTAGATAATTTTGACAGGACACAACCTTGCCATTTAAAAGTTGCTGCATACGAAATGTTCAAACACTTGGTGGGTGTCATAAACTATTTTCAAGTTTGCAGGACTTAAGCGAATTTGTAACTCTGGCACTTGAATTTGTGTGCGCTCCTTCAGTGCAGCGATACTCCTACACAAATCACCGAGCGACGTTTAAAATGCGTGCGTAATTATTTACAAATTAAAGCCGAAAAGAGAGCAATGGACTTTGCGTGGGTAAAATTATTTCATTAGAACGAGGTTACCTACCACGGGAAGTCAAAGAAAACGACCAAAAAATACGCGCGAGTTATTGCAGCAAAAGACAAATGGTTGCACTTGAAAGAGCAAAGGAAATGCTTGCAACACATGTGGTTTGTGGAGGCAATGTAATAGTTCGAAGACAAAAGGTACCTTTAAACAATAACAAAAACAACCACAATAATAACAATCATAGCTAATGTTGGCAGCTAGCAGCTGGCAGCTTGTGCTTGGACGCGAACGCCCCCGGAAGCCTGAGTACCTCATAACTGTGTAAGCAATAAATACAAGTAAATTATTAGAAGCTTACGAGCGGCAACAAAAAATAAATCCCTTTTTAAACATTACAAACTCATCGACAGGCGAACAGAGAATTGCGTAGCAAGCACACATTCATACATACATAGATACGTACAAACTTGTAGATATAACATATTTTGCCCCTGCGCCAGCTGCTGCCGGTTAAAGCAATCTCGGTGTAGCAATGTAGTACTTATGCTGAAGCTGCCACATTCGCGTTTATTACATTTGTTACTTCGCCCCCAAGCAGCGATTGAAATGGAGTGGGAAGAACACTCTCATAATGTTTCACCCTAATGAGTCTAAATTGTGGCAAGTAGCAGTGGAGTTGGAAGGAGAGTAAATAAGTGAATGACTGGAGTGGTGCAATTATGTGAGCAGGGATGTATTCGGGTAAAATTAATATATCTGGGTAATGCTACATGTAGATACATTTCTAAATTTTTGAAATATTTTAACTTTTTATATTAGCAAGTGGTTTGATAACAAGTAATTTAAACCGCACCACCTAACGGCTAAATTTTTTCTGGTGTTATTTCTTTCCATTTAGTTAATATATGTATGTTCTAAATATGAAACAAATCGGACCATACATACTACTCCACATTAGGTCTGAGGCCATACTAATAAGGCCCAGTCAGTTCGTTGACGGTCGCCTTTCAGACAATACGCTCGATAACATCTTATATATAGGATTGGCCAGAGCACACTTAAATTCCAGTCAGCTGGTATGCTTTTATCAACTTCTCGCCGCCGTACTTGAATACCTCAGCTGGCAGGCCGTAAACCATATTCTAGTCTCTTTTTTAATCCTTTCAGCACCAAGGGAAACACATCTCCAAAAAAGTAACTCCACTCATAAGGATATTTTATGAATTTTAGCGGCTGTTATTTTCTGTGTTTTTATAAAGTGCCTGATTTTTATTCAGCTTGTTTTATCATAGAAATTTAAGACAAATATTTAAAAATATATCAAAAATTTAAAAAACTAGTTCCCCAAATTTATTTAAAAAAGAATTGGAGGGATTTTGGCAAAAAAATCATTTTTGGGAAAAAAAATTTTTTTCGAAATTATAACAAACATAGCATGCATTAGAAAAAAAGATTTTCAGGAATAAAATACGTACATAATTTTCACCAAATTATTATTTTTTTGGAAATTCTTATTATTTTTTTTAAGTATGTAATATGTAATTTTAATTTTACCTTGTTTTAATACGTAGTACATGTACATGTTTACAAATGAAGTAATATTTTTTAAATTTCTATTTTGAGAAAGAAATTTGGATTTTAAGGATTATAAAATAATTTTTAGGAAAAAATTGTGTAACCAAAATCAAAACCAAACATTAAAACTAAAGTAACAAAACTATTTTTTAGGAGAAATACTTCGAATAAATAAAAAATAAATCATTTTATTAGTAAAAAATA
>NW_023458556.1:38693356-38696812 GCF_013731165.1 Rhagoletis pomonella | reverse complement strand
AATACTTCGAATAAATAAAAAATAAATCATTTTATTAGTAAAAAATATTTGTATCCAAATTATAGCAAACGTAGCATACGTTAGAAAAAATTATTTTCTGGAGTAAAAGCAATAACTCCAACGAAAACTAGAGAAAGTTACTAAAAATAAAAAAATGTCTTGGAAACAATTTTTTTGGTGAAAAACAAATTTTTTTCAAAAAAAAATTATTTTGGATTTTTTTTTTAAGAAATTTACTGTGGTGAAAAGTAATATGTAATTTTAATAATACCTTTTTTTAATACATAGTACATACATACATATGAAATACATAAATCTAACCAAATTGGAGAGTTACTAAAAATTAAAAAGATTAATATCTTGGAATACAATTTTTTCTGTGAAATATTATGTATTTTTGGAAATTTATTTTTTATTTTTTGAAAAGTAGGTAATATGTAATTTTTAATTTTACCTTGCTTTAATACGTAGTACATGCATACGTATGAAGTAATATTTCTTATTCTATTTTATTTTTTTTTTAGAAAGAAAATAGGCAATGACCCTGAAATGGTTAATGTATTTTTTGGTATTAGGGTGTGATTCAGAGCGAAGCTGAGAACCTTAAAAAATCAGTTTTCTTCATGAAACACATTCCATCAACTTGCACGACTTAAAGTCGAATTCATTAAATCATTTTTGCTCTTAATGCTGACAAGCTAAACTACAAATTCATATTCACAGTTGTATAGTTAAGTATGGTTACTCATATTGGCTAAAATTTTATAACCTCGACAAATCAAGAGTTTAACCATCGGGTTACACTGCTCTAAACTCTTGTTAATTGAGCACGGTGAATATAAATATTAATAGTTAACCTCTTGTCAGTGGCACTGTGAGTCCTTAAATAGACTAAAAATGTAATATCCACCGCTAACGTTTGCAAAATTTTTGGCTTAGTTTTACCTCAAATTTATAATAAGCATCTATATATTAATACTCATGTCGGTTTACCAAGGCAGATGTTTAATATGGCCTCAGGAAATAAATTGCTATCGGATATCTCGGTTGTGTCGGAAACAGAACCCAATGGAATTTTAAATCCGCACCTGTAAAAAGGAACTCATAAGCAAAGAATTATGAGCACAACCGCGCTGGTTTCTTCGCTAGCAAACGATTACTTTAGTAATGATTTCTTGTTCTTGTTAGCTCCGCAATGGTGACCAGCCATTACATCGCACAGTGTGATATTTGGTCAATCTAGGATGCCAAAATAAAAATAAAATAATAATATGTTGAAAATCGATCATATTTTGTTAGAAAATATCCCAAATGTTACGAAAATAAGCATAAAAGAGAATAAAAGAAATGTCATTGGTCTGATAACAGCTATCAAACGCGTGCTATTGAACAGCATGCAAAAACAAATTTGCAAGCTTGCATCGATAACAGAAATTTGAGTGTTGAAATAGAAGTTGTGCGCGTTTTTTTTTTGGCAAACATTTTTTTGTATTAAAGGTCAATACTTTCACTAAAAATGTTTGCTATACACGACCCTTATATTTTCAATTAAGTAAATTAAGCGAATTATTTTTTAGTCAGCTAAAAGGTAAGACAAATTTCAAAAATCTTAAATCGTTCATGGACTATAACTTACAGGGTCGGCGTACATACTCATAGAATAGACTTCTTAGAATAACATCTGGCCCATTTTTTGCCCAAAGGCATCTTTTATCAACTTAAGTTACATATTGCACTAGGAGCTTTATGAAATTTGCTTGAGTGAGATAAAATTGAAAAGCCATAATTTAAAATATATCAACTTGAAATTTGGCGCGCTTGCTAAGAAAAACATACGCTTCAACATGGCTATGGAGAACTTGTTTTAACTACTGTAAAAGGGGTTCGAACTCACTCCGTCTATACAGGGTGTCCCAGTGATAAGTGCTTTTCTATTGGAAGGTAATAGGGGTGGTCTAGACGAATAAAAAAATTGTATTGGAGGTGGGATATGAAATACAACCCTGGGGAGTTATAGGGTTAAGAAAGTGGTCCGCAGTAGTTCTAGAAAAAAAATTCTCACGCCTAATCGAAACACCCTAATGAAAAACTACCTATGGAGCTTTTTTTAGCAAATTGTATCCGCTTTTTAGAAAAAAATATTTTGGGGGTGATTTTTTAGTTTTTAGGGAAATCTGGGCATTATAAATAATTTCGAGAAATTTTGACCCTTGTTTTGCTTTGGCGGCCATTTTTCTATAAAAAAGGTATTATTAACCTATGTTTTTAATTTTTTTTTTTTTTATTGTCATGAAATTTCCTTCAAATTGGCCCAACATATGTCATACAAATTTGTTCGTTTTACCCCGGAAAAAATATACTCCAACTAGTCTTTTTAGGAATAGTTCGACCACTTTGGTATAAAAAAGGTCCTATATTTTTAAATTGTTTTTTCAAAATCATCATGAAATTTCCTTCCAATTTGGCCAATAAACGTCACACAAATTGTTTGGTTTTACTCCGGAAAAAAATGTCTCCAACTAGTCTTATTAGGGGTAGTTCGGACCTAGTCCCCTTTTACACTAGTTGAATATAGTTATTCATAACTATATTTGAGGTTATGTTTTTTTCAAGCTGATATCTCTAAAACTTTGGCTAAAATTGAATTTTGAGTCCTAGATTGGCAAAATCTGACACTGTGCATCGGCGAGTAGGAGAAATGCAAGCATATTAATACATACATAATTATGTATATTTACACACTTGCATACATACTTATGTGCATACTCACATACATAAGCGCAACCTTTGTTAAATGATATTTTAGTATTTTTTCATAGTCATGATAGTGTTATTGGCGTTTTTGTTGTACGCTTTAACGTAGTTGCCCAACCCAAATTATTTGCGCATTCTAGCAGCTGTAAACGATTACTCAATACTCCAACAAACATTCGGAAATAGGAAGTAAAGGGTAGGATGCTAGAAGCAGCAACAGTGGGAAGAGCAAAAATATGCACATACATAAAATCAACAGTAGCGGGGAATAAAGTGAACAAGTCCGAGGGAATTTTTCAGCTGTGTCTGCGAGTATGTGCGGGGCTGGTTGAATCGTCTGAAACACAGTAAAAATATTTTATCATCAGCAATACTAATAGCAGGAGCAGCAGCCTCAGTGACAACTGTGGCAGTATTCAAGGCGACGGCTTCAATTCGAGGAACAGCTCCTAAATGACTGCCAGTTGGTATTGTAGCTTAGTAGTTTACTTGCCCTCACACATGTGTAGATGCACATAGCGGCTCGTTTTTAGAATTCTTTTTCCACATTTTAGACAGAATTTGCCCCTAAATGTATGCCAAACATAGAAGTGAGTGTTCTTGGAACTCGTATACGAGAACTCAATAAAATTTGCTTTATGGGAAAAAGTGAAGCAAAAATAATAAAACATGCCAGCAAGGGGTGATACTATGCCGCACTTG
>NW_023458556.1:38690271-38693256 GCF_013731165.1 Rhagoletis pomonella | reverse complement strand
AGTCCATTTATAAAAGCGTTGTATATTAAAAAGTTTTTTTTATATTACTTATTTTATTTTTAATTTTACCTTGCTTAATACGTAGTACATGCATACGTATGAAGTAATATTTTTTATTCTATTTAATTTTTTTTGTAGAAAGAAAATAGGCAATGACCCTGAAATGGTTAATGTATTTTTTGGTATTAGGGTGTGATTCAGAGCGAAGCTGAGAACCTTAAAAAATCAGTTTTCTTCATGAAACACTTTCTATCAACTTGCACGCCTTAAAGTCGAATTCATTAAATCATTTTTGCTCTTAATGCTGACAAGCTAAACTACAAATTCATATTCACAGTTGTATAGTTAAGTATGGTTACTCATATTGGCTAAAATTTTAAAACCTCGAAAAATCAAGAGTTTAACCATCGGGTTACACTGCTCTAAACTCTTGTTAATTGAGCACGGTGAATATAAATATTAATAGTTAACCTCTTGTCAGTAGCACTGTGAGTCCTTAAATAGACTAAAAATGTAATATCCACCGCTAACGTTTGCAAAATTTTTGGCTTAGTTTTACCTCAAATTTATAATAAGCATCTATATATTAATATTCATGTCGGTTTACCAAGGCAGATGTTTAATATGGCCTCAGGAAATAAATTGCTATCAGATATCTCGGTTGTGTCGGAAACAGAACCCAATGGAATTTTAAATCCGCCCCTGTAAAAAGGAACTCATAAGCAAAGAATTATGTGCACAACCGCGCTGGTTTGTTCGCTAGCAAACGATTACTTTAGTAATGATTTCTTGTTCTTGTTAGCTCCGCAATGGTGACCAGCCATTACATCGCACAGTGTGAGATTTGGTCAATCTAGGATGCCAAAAAAAAAATAATAATAATATGTTGAAAATCGATCATATTTTGTTAGAAAATATCCCAAAAGTTACGAAAATAAGCATAAAAGAGAATAAAAGAAATGTCATTGGTGCGCGTTTTTTTTTTTGGCAAACATTTTTTTTGTATTAAAGGTCAATACTTTCACTAAAAATGTTTGCTATACAGAACCCTTATATTTTCAATTAAGTAACTTAAGCGAATTATTTTTTAGTCAGCTAAAAGGTAGACAAATTTCAAAAATCTTAAATCGTTCATGGACTATAACTTACAGGTTCGGCGTACATACTCACAGAATAGACTTCTTAGAATAACATCTTGCCCACGTTTTGCCCAAAGGCCTCTTTTATCAACTTAAGTTACATATTGCACTAGGAGCTTTATGAAGTTTGCTTGAGTGAGATAAATTGAAAAGCCATAATTTAAAATATATGAACTTGAAATTTGGCTTGCTAAGAAAAACATACGCTTCAAAATGGCTATGGAGAACTTGTTTTAACTACTGTAAAAGGGGTTCGAACCCACTCAGTCTATACAGGGTGTCCCAGTGATAAGTGCTTTTCTATTGGAAGGTAATAGGGGTGGTCTAGACGAATAAAAAAATTGTATTGGAGGTGGGATATGAAATGCAACCCTGGGGAGTTATAGGGTTAAGAAAGTGGTCCGCAGTAGTTCTAGAAAAAAAATTCTCACGTCTAATCGAAAAACCCTAATGAAAAACTACCTATGGAGCTTTTTTAGCAAATTGTATCCGCTTTTTAGAAAAAAATATTTTGGGGGTGATTTTTTAGTTTTTAGGGAAATCTGGGCATTATAATTTCGAGAAATTTTGACCCTTGTTTTGCTTTGGCGGCCATTTTTGTATAAAAAAGGTATTATTAACCTATGTTTTTAAATTTTTTTTTTAATTGTCATGAAATTTCCTTCAAATTGGCCCAACATATGTCATACAAATTTGCTGGTTTTACTCCGGAAAAAATATACTCCAACTAGTCTTTTTAGGAATAGTTCGACCCCTTTGGTATAAAAAAGGTCCTATATTTATAAATTGTTTTTTCAAAATCATCATGAAATTTCCTTCCAATTTGGCCAATAAACGTCACACAAATTGTTTGGTTTTACTCCGGAAAAAAATGTCTCCAACTAGTCTTATTAGGAGTAGTTCGGACCTAGTCCCCTTTTACACTAGTTGAATATAGTTATTCATAACTATATTTGAGGTTATGTTTTTTTCAAGCTGATATCTCTAAAACTTTGGCTAAAATTGAATTTTGAGTCCTAGATTGGCAAAATCTCACACTGTGCATCGGCGAGTAGGAGAAATGCAAGCATATTAATACATACATAATTATGTATATTTACACACTTATGTACACACATCCTTATGTACATACTCACATACATAAGCGCAACCTTTGTTAAATGATATTTTAGTGTTTTTTCATAGTCATGATAGTGTTATTGGCGTTTTTGTTGTACGCTTTAACGTAGTTGCAACTGTGGCAGCAACATTCGTTTTAACCCAAATTATTTGCGCATTCTAGCAGCTGTAAACGATTACTCAATACTCCAGCAAACATTCGGAAATAGGAAGTAAAGGGTAGGATGCTAGAAGCAGCAACAGTGGGAAGAGCAAAAAATATGCACATACATAAAATCAACAGTAGCGGGGAATAAAGTGAACAACTCCGAGGGAATTTTTCAGTTGTGACTACGAGTATGTGCGGGGTGGTTGAATCGTCTGAAACACAGTAAAAATATTTTATCATCAGCAATACTAATAGCAGGAGCAGCAGCCGCAGTGACAACTGTGGCAGTTTTCAAGGCGACGGCGTCAATTCTAGGAACAGCTCCTAAATGACTGCCAGTTGGTATTGTAGCTTAGTAGTTTCCTTGCCCTCACACATGTGTAGATGCACATAGCGGCTCGTTTTTAGATTCTTTTTCCACATTTTAAACAGAATTTGCCCCTAAATGTATGCCAAACATAGAAGTGAGTGTTCTTGGAACTCGTATGCGAGAACTCAATAAAATTTTCTTTATGGGAAAAAGTATAATAAGAAAAATAATAAAACATGCCAGCAAGGGGTGATACTATGCCGCACTTG
>NW_023458556.1:38681813-38690171 GCF_013731165.1 Rhagoletis pomonella | reverse complement strand
CATTAAAGAAATTGGATTAACTACAATTTAGACTAAACATACATATTATATATATATTCATATGTAAGATTCCATTTGAGGGGAAGTGTTGGATTTCAGCAAATGGAATTATAAACTTTATTACTTTCTACTTTCTACAATCGATCCTCAGCAAGTTTTGTTTTTTATACAAAATATGGAAAAATGCATGATAAAAACAATACAAGGTAAATTCATTCTCTCAATTCGTCGGCCATGATTTTGTTCTGACGTTTGCCAACATTTTAAAATCATATAAAATTCAAAATAAAAAAATTAAATTGTTCACAATTGTTGTTGTTTGAGATTGAAAATGAGAATGTGTGTGTGAGTTTGAGTTTTGATTTTAAAATTATATTGTTGGCAAACGTCAGACTGCCTCTCAATGGTTTTACCTTGTTATGTTTTTATCATGGAAAAATGTATTTCAATATTTTTTCACTTCAAATAAGATCGTTGCTGAATAAACAATACATACACAGTGCGTCTGACTCGCGACTCATTTGTATACGTGTTGACTCCCCTTTGACTACACACAGCTGAATCATTCAGAGTCATGCCAGGAGTCATGTTTATTTTTCCAAACACATCCAAAACCGACTCACAAGTCAGACGCATGGTGTATCCCGCCTATTAAAAATTCCAAATCAATTTTGTAGAGGTTTAAACAGCTACACTGCCGGCAAAACTATTGGCACAGAAAATTTTTCACAGTACATTTGTTTTTCAGAGTAAGCCAAAAATCGAACTGATTTTAGACTTTTTTTGTTGACGGTGTTTTGAATTTTATCCATTTAAAGTATTTTCGAAAAAAATTGCTTGTATGGAAGAGGCTGCGTGAAAAAAAAAATTGCCAAAAATCAACTTGTACTTTATTATAATAAAATTGATTGGGCCACAAATCTGCATACTCAAAAAATTCTACAAAAAATCTGACTAAAAAGTTCAAAATTTGCATGACAATTTGCTGAATTTTCGTGAGTTTTGCACAAAGCTTAGGAATTATATTTTTATGGTGTTTCTTGTACAATGAACCATTTTTTTTATAACAATTTGGCGGAAAAATATTAAAAAAAAAAATTGTTGCACATATTGTGAAAAATTTTCTGTGCCAATACTTTTTGCCGGCAGTGTATATTTAAAAAATATCTTTGAAATCGACAATTTTAATGAAATTTTTTAATAATGGTTTTGAACGTGTAAAATTTAATAAAATGAAAAATAACAATACAGGTGTCAAACAAAAAAAGTTTGAGAAATCTTTGTCACCAAAATATTTTTGAAAATGGTTGCAATCTACTTTAAAATCAAAATTTAAGTTGTTAATAAAATTATGACGTCGCGTATTTAAACCAAAAATAAAAGATCAACTAGTGTCTATTAATTTTTTAAGAAGTTTTAGTAATTTCCTTGCTTTTATATTTTCGCGCAATAAGTTTCTTATAACAATATAGGGCACTAATATAATATGAAAATAAAGTTAGTTGGAGCTTTTTGACATAGTATTCAAAGAAACATATGTTAAAAATGCTGCAACTATCTTTAAAGTCGACCTTATTTCGACTATGAATATGCTCCTATATTTTTTTTTTGTAATAAAATACTCATGCAATGATAAATGCACTTAAAAGCACAAAATACCTTTTTAACAGCTTAAAAGCAATTTCGTAATCTGCGCACATTTTTACCTAAAAGTAAACGATTTCAAGAGGTTAATTTGTCAATATCCAAAAATATACCTGAAGTCTAAATTTTACTTGGATGTGACCCTTTTACTAAAATGCCATCAAATTATTTTCCATATTCGACAACCTTTAAATATAACCTTCTCGACTACTAAAATTGTTTCACGTTCAAATTAGAAAAACTTTCGTCCACCACAAATGAGATTCAATTAATTGAACACCAATTTTTTCCCTCTAATGAGCATGCCACATGTGACATAAATTTATACCTGCAATTAAACTTGTGTCAATGCCATATATTTATGTAGTAGTAAACAAGAGCAAATGCAACATTAAATGGCCTTCACTATACGAATCGTGTTTCTAAATATTGGAGTTTGTTTTACGTTTGAAAATTACACAAAAAAAAATCGAGTGGTGAGAATTTACCAGCGTCGACGTGTTGAAAATTACAGCAGTGCAGTGCAACTGTTGAAACAATAAAAACGTTGTAGAAGAATATGCAATATTCGAAGCACATTTATACATACATTTTACACAAACATATTTAAGCAAAATCTGCTGCAAAACTCATGCACCAATAACAGTAACAGCAGCTGCATGCGAGTACAATAATAGCTCGATGTCCATGCAAACATGCCGCGAAGTTTCATTTACAAATACAAACATATCGTGTTACAAATGCTTTTGAAAGCTACATATTTATAAACATTTTAGAATATATGTAATGTGCTCACTCCCACATCATCGTCAATTTTGTTGTTGTTTGCATATGGTACACGTAACGAGTCGCTAAAAGTTTGTCACTCGTTGAAAGATGCAAATTCGAGTAGCACACACACAGGCGGAAGCTCATAGTCTGGTGGTATGGTTGCTCATACGCCCTGTAGAAACTGCGTTGCTTTTCGTTGCCAGCGGCAAGTATGTGTTTGCGAATTGTTCACCATTCCTACTAAGAAATTTTTGTAGAGCTGACTTCTTGAAGGCATCTATAGAATCTAGGAAGACCCAGAATGAAGTTTCCAATGAGAATAGTAAGAGTTCTCGGACATGAAGCCTATGCATACTGGAAGACATGAAATAGTCAATAGCCATAGTTTTCAAATGGGGCTTTTTGCGAACTTTTTTTGAAGTGGCAAATACGCATGGGAAGCGGTGGGTGTAGATTCTTATTTCCTCAAAGAATGGTTTTATAAGCGCCTTCTTTGGCGAGTCTGTCTAAAATCAATCTTATAGGCCTATAGTCCATGGGGAGCGGGTGTCCAATAGAAACATAGGTAGCTCAGCCTTATAAAGTCTTCAAATATGCTACTTTGACAAACTTCTGGCCTTCTGGCTCACCATCTGCAGCATCGCTGGGAAGATAACATCTTGACCTGGCATCACGAGATCTCCCACAATCCTTTATCTTTTTAGAATGGATACAGTACTAGCGGCTTGCATCAGTATTTTGAGTGATGGCTTGCCACTTCGAGTTCATTCGTCGTCGTCCTTTATAATGAGTCTCTGCGTTATAGAGCCCTTAGAGTTTTTAGCCTTGTTGCCTCGCTGCAACCCTCGATTTCACTGCGGAAATTCTGCCACCAGCTTCTTTTATCTCTGCGAATATCTTCCTTTAGATCCTTACTCATCCTAACACTCGACGGAGTCCACGAATTTAGCTAATTTAAAAGGTTTCCTTACCTGTTTATTAACAGTGCCAAATACCGTGTTCCAACAATGGGGCTTTGCTTTTATGGTTGCCTTACTTAAGCAAATCTGCTTGCTACCATCAATCTGTGGTTTATGTAGATCATCGCTAAGCTAGGTCCTTTATGCCCTTAGTCGGCATTGCGAACTCAAGCTAACCCCAACAGGGCCCAGGTTGTGAGTCTCGGTTTCCTAAAAGATGCGTCACTCCTATATTTTTTGACAGAGATGCTCATATATGCGTAATCCGAGAAACAACACCCATGAACGTTGGAAATTCGCCGTATAAAATTGTGATCTCAATAATTTTGTTCTAGACTGTGGACCTTACATACAATCTACGTATGTGCATTACGAAAACGAAATAAATAAAGTAAATTTGTTGAAATCTTTCATAGCCGCTAGTTCCTAAATAATTTATGCAATAAATTATATTTTTACATTATTCTTTAAAATAATGCCATGTATTTCCAGTTGAAGTAAAAAAATTTGCAGTGCTCTTAAAAGTACAATTTTTTTACATAGTAGGTAATAAGCCGAAAAAAGTGTCATATTTTGAGTCGAATTGAATGAAGGATTACATGAATAAAAAGGTGAGAACCTGCGTGTTTTATATATTTTCTCAATTTACTTTTCAAAAAAAAAAAAAGATGCAGTTGGGGACAACGAACCCTAAATAGGCCGCTTTTTCACTGGTTTCTAAGGTTATTAAACAAGAGCGCCACTATTTATGTATGATTGTGGATGCGGACCATCTCAATACAAGTGATTTGTTGTAAATGTTTCATAAATCTGAACTACTATAGCTTTTTTTCTTGACAAAGTTGATTTTATTGTTCACATCGATTTTGCCTACAATGTTAGCAACAAATTTACACGCAGTTCCTGAACCTTTCATGCACCTTCTTCAACCTGTTGTTCCAAAAGCGTTCGCGTAAAACTTGTTCACACACAAATCCGCATACATGCACACGTGTCAATAAGTACACATCCGTTAATAGAACATGAGTTTAGAAACAAACTTCATCGTTGCCGTTCAACACCTTCATTTGCACGCTTGTACTACTTCTAAAAACATACAAATACAATACTTACATACATACTTCCTTTGCATATCATTTCATTGTTTGTCTGATTCTTCGCTGCCGCTTCAGTTCAGTTGTTCAACTTTGACGATGTTCTTGAGCAGCTGCGGTTATACTTACTTTTGTGTGCACACAACAAAAAAAAACTTCATTTGTATGCACATATACATATATGTACAAACTATGTATGTATATTCTACTGAATCATGTAGAATTGGGCAATTAGTTCAGAAAAAACAAGTAGCATTACAACGTTACTAATTTCAGAACTGGTTTCAAGTGAATGATTATTACAGATGAAGAGATTTTCATGAATTTTTAAAGCTCACCTTCAACCGTTCAAACCTACTAAATAATTGAAAAATCTTAAAGAAGTTCTTCTTAAATACCAGTGTCGCAGAAGTGGCTCCTTTCCAATGACTTATCGGACGATAAACAATCAATTCTCATATAACAGTATTTATGGAAAACGGTATTTTTTTTTAAATACTAAAACTTCGATATTTGTGAAATCATACATAAATTTGTATAAATTAATATTTTAGTATGAAGCTCGGTTTATAAAAAAATTGGAAAATAATCTTAGCCACGCCCACCAATGATAGATAATTTGTACCTCAAAAATCGTTCAACCAAACTCATCAAACTTGTCACAAGTATTGTTCATAGTATCACATTATTCCTAATGTTAAAAAAATTTTGAAATCGGTTAATAACCACGCCCACTTCCCATACTACAGTATTCAAAAAATGTAAACTGCTATCTTTCAATTATGACTAAACTGATATAAAGAGAAATCTTTACGCAAAATATTAAATTTTTACTTAAAAAATGGGCGGGACACCTCCGGTTTTTATATAATTGGTAGCCGGTACTAACTCAGATTTTTTGAAATTGGTAGCCGGTACACAGAAACCGGTTTCATATTTGAAGTAGCCGTACTAAAAGAATTTGTATTTGACAAAGGCGCTAGTCGGTACTACAAATCCGGTATCAGAAACCGATTTTATTTTTAAAATGGCCATAATAGTCAAATGGGCATGACTACTCCGCCTTTTTCAAAATAAATAGCCGGCACTAAAAACTCGAGGTTTTCGAAATTGGTAACCGGTACAAACAAACGAATTTCATGTTTGAAATTACCGTGAAGTAGTCCCTTTAGAAGTGAAGCTTCAGTAAATTGTGGCGACTTCTTCCAATTTTCTACATTTGTCCGTCAGTGCAACTAGCCACGATGCGGTATTTCCTGTCAAATTGAGAGATACGATATTTTCTTATTTTGATTAAAATATTTTTCTGAACAGCATGGTATATTTTTCATTCTGTGTGGAATTTTATTTATTTATTTTTTGCGCCATATGTATATGCACAAACAAAAACTTGAAGCGGCCACGAATTAGTACCACACCTAAAATGAACTACTTTCATACTTTTACGGACACACTTGGATTCAATGCATCTGGTGCATGTGCTTCCCTTCACAATTACAAATGCATCTTTCTCATCAGTCGTCGTATGCTAATTGCATCCTTAAGTTTGTCAAACTTTTACTTCACATAAATTTTATACTTGATGACAATTTCCTTCTATTCGCGGTGCCTTCTCCGCTTTTCGTCTTTCATGTGCTCCGCATCGGTAGTTCTTAATCAATTTAATACTTTCTATTTAAGCGCATAAATTACCTTTCGGTGGTTAGTTTCCTCTATTTTTCCCCGTATTACACTTCATTTCTTATACTTGTGTACTCCTATCAACATAAAATTTGAGGTTCAAATAAATGTTGGCAAAATAATAATTGAATGAAAAATTTACTCAAATGAATTCTTTACACCTTTACATGAATCTGTATGTGTTTGAGTTTTGCTGAGTATTCAGCTAATTTGTAAAATGATTTACTAGATACAATTAAAATTGTATACCAGAAAAAATTACAAGCTAGTTTTCTTGCTTGAATAAATATAATTGAATTTCGGAATCAAGTGCAATGGAAAATCGTTGCCCCTCTGGGTATGTCGTAACATTTGGTCGACTGTACCCAATTCCTACTATTGCTTATTAGCTCACACACTCTGTGCAACCTGAGTAACCCATGTGTGGGATGCGGTAACCAATCCGAGTAGAGACTTGGGTCTCGACAGAAAGTGAGGGAGCTTCGGTGGAGCCACTAGGACTTAATCACACTGAAGTCGGCAGCGTCTATTTGGAGATGCTGCTGTAAGCCGCCGCCTGTCCTGCACTCAAAATAGAGTCCGTTAGATATACGAGTACTTCTCTAAACACAAAATAACCAAATCCTGTTTTGAGAGCAACGTATTAAGTTGACGTACATAACTAGACTATTTCCTCAGCGTAGAGTAAGCGTTTCAAAATAAAAAAGTGTGTTCAAAAAATGTTCAGGTTCTGATTGTGGGCTGGGTTTTGTGAACCGGTCACTTGAAATTAAGTTCCAATGGAAAGGAAAATGAAATCCCGGATGAGACCCCCTTATTTTGATGACGGCCACGGCAAACGTATAAACAACTATGATTTAATGTATGCACCTGGAATATCCCTTAATGGGGAAGGTGCCTCTGCCCGACTGGGTGATGTAATCGGGAAAAATAAATTATGACATCACTACCATCCATGAAATGCGATGGACAGTGCAAAGCAAGGTAAGCGTGGAGTCTTGCAACGTCTACAATAGCTACCACGTAGAGGGTCGCACATTCGGTGTTGGATTTGAGGTGGTAGAGAGACTCCGTTTTCAGGTAGTGTCGTTTACCCCTGTCTGCGCCCAAGCCTCGACTAAAGAGAAGGACCATGTTGACAACCATGGTGACTTGGTTATGGATGCTCAGGACGTACCTAAATTATGAAGGGACAATTTGTTCACCCTTTTTAATGAGAACAACACTGAAGCCAGTGAAGAAGATGAACCTTAGGCCCCAGTCGACGTTGCTGGAATCGATCTCTGAAATTCATTTCCTTTCTGCCCAATTCACAAGAAAACCGACCCCGCTATACTAAGGCGGTATCAGCCTTCTAAACCCCACGTATAAGGTATTATCGAGCGTATGATGCTAAAGGCCGAAGCTCTCCATCAACAAACTCATTAGGTTCTCATCCGTGTAGCTTTAGACTTGGCAAGTTTACGATAGACCAGGTGTTCACCAAATGCCAAACCTTAGAAGAGATCCCTGAAAAAGGGAAGACACTCACCATTTATTTGTTCATTTTAAAGCAGCCGTCCATAGCACGAAAGAGAGACGCCTATACGCAACAGTTTCCGAATTTGGCATCCTCGCAAAACTAGTATGGCGAGCAATACCACCAGTTAACTCAGAATCAACAAGGGCCTCTTCAGGCCGTTCGATACCAAATGAGGCTTCAGACAGGGCGACTTCCAATCGTTTGATTTCTTTAACATGATGTTGGATCAGATAAGATAAGCCGCAGAAATAAATCATTTGGATAAAATTTTCTGTAAGTACATACAAGAGCTGGCGACATCGACATCATCGGATTCATCAAACTCTACGGCTGTTCTGACATTTCCATAGAGGATATGAAAACAGAATGAATTAGCCAGGAGGTGAACGTGGAGAAGACTAGGTATCCTCTGTCATCAAGAAAATAGTAACCAGGTGAAGAAAGACCTGACTTCATTTGGCATTTCCAATTGAGGTCAGTTGGTACAAAAGGGAAGGATCGGACGGTTTAATCGCCAAAATAAAAAAAAGAACCTGGGGCCTGTTGAGTGTTAGTATGAACCTATAAACACTTGACAGCAGGGCCGCTGTCTCAATTAAATAATATCATTATCAATTCATTATCAATCTCGTTTTTCTGTCCCATTCAGATAAGTCTATCAGAATTTCGGAGTAAACTCTATCATCTA
>NW_023458556.1:38672787-38681713 GCF_013731165.1 Rhagoletis pomonella | reverse complement strand
GTTCGCTGTTCTTTGTTTATGCGGGAAATGCATAAGTCGCTTAAACAGAAGCTAACAAAATGACCATGATTTGATCTCCAAACCTTGAAAATTTAAAAAAATTATATGCACTCCGTGCAAAGGTCGGTCAACCTGGTACTGAATATAAAAAGTACCTACATTACATTGTTTTTATGCTATCACCCACTAAGATTGTTCTACATGGAAAAAAATACATACTCCTGTTTTTTTTTCAAATCCAAAAATATTAAGAGGTCGCTCAAAGCGCTCAACGTTTTACATGCGTTGTACACTGAGAGAAATAATGCATAGTAAAAATTAATACTTTATTTTTGATTATCGTTTAAAAATGTTCATATTTAAAAATAATATTTTCATACAAAAATTTATTACGCACGTAAATATTTGACTGTTCACATCTGAGTATGAAGTGTAGGTACGCCTCCCAAGCATGCAGAGCGGCGACAACACACATAGTACAGGTATATCCGTACAAATCGCGTGCTGTGGGGCTGATGGAAATTCAACATTTGAAAGCAAATTTATATTTCTGGGTGTGGCTGAGTGCGCAAAGATGCTTGCCAGAATTTGTTGATATCCAAAGATGGTCAGGGTTCGAATTCCACTGCGGGCAACATGCAAATTTTTTTTTTTAAGTTTTTGTCTTGATTATTCAATTCACGGATGCTTTTTCAGACCGAACGCGGTCCTTTTAATATGCGCGAAATTGAATTGAATATTTACCAACATACAGTACTTTCGTTGACGTTTATAGTAAGTTCAATTACGTTTTTAATAGATTTAATATTTTTTCCCTCAGTAGTTTTCGTAAAAATGGTATACAACACTTAAAAATCAATATTTTTCAATCGCAAACAGAGTATTTCTCTTCAGGAGATTTCAAAAAATAATACTTTTCATTTAATTTTAATATTTTTATTGAGGTTTGTACCACGATTATTTTATTAGTAAAAGTTGAAAAAGCAACAAAGACTAAGCGGTAGAAGTTATAGCAGCTATTTCGGATACTTAGCATTTTCCAGGTTTTTGGGGACCCATAAAAAAAGTTAGTATTACAAAATGGTTAAATAAACAATTGGGTATTAGTCCTTGAAGTCGTCTAAAGTGAAAAAGATTTTACCGGTTGCAAAAATTGTTTTTTTCAAAGATTCTATACTATTTGAATGATATTTTTTTCCATACAACATACAAGAGGAACTTTGAGTGCTTTGAGCGACCTCTAAATATTTTTTGATTTCAAAAATAAAATTGTAGGTACCTTTTTTCGATATACGTGGAACAATTCTAAGAGGTGAGCGCGTTAAGATTCCAACTTTACTTTCTATGTACCACCCTAATCCACAGTGTGTTTAATGGGAGTATGAAATTATTTACTTCTAGGAATTCGCTAATTTCGTAACAAAAAAAAACGTTGGTACGACGTTTGAACAAAATTAGTTACAAATGTGAAAAGGGATTTAAAGCCATATTCCCTCTGCAAAAAATGCCATGTGCTTCTGCTCAGAAATAGTTGAATAATACGGAGGTGTTTGTTAATAAGTGGGTAAATCCGTACAGCGAAGAAAAGAGCGTCGTCAACTTCTTGAGCAGTAGCCTTGAAAAGCGCCACAGAAACTCAAAATGAGAGGGTAATTGATTTTTTTTTGAAAACCTGAAACAGATTTGGAAAAGTGGGTTTGACATATGTACAAACATACATATTTAAAATCACCATTCGCAAATAGTACGCGCGCACCTTTTCGTTGATACAGCAGACTTTTGTGATCATTGGGGCCTCCAGAATCCGTGCCTTGCCGCAAAAGCTGGTCGATTTCCACAGTTTTGGGTGACACCAGAAGTATTAAAATCCATACGTTGTGTCGTCGCCCTTACGTGTCCTTATGGCGGGCAAATTGCCACCTCCAGCCAGTAGCGCACTATTATGCACTAATTTTAAACATGTATAATTTTAAAATGACTCGACGAAAATTTTTATCACAATCAGATTTATTAATGCATTCACCTTTGCATTACCAGTTATGAGCCACCCACCACCAGAGTGTTAGCGATACGCATACCTTTACACACCCTAATACTTATGTATTAGCCCACATCATTATTGCACCAATGCCCCTGTGGGTCATTGACAAAAGTTGGGAAGCCGCCAAAAAACCAGGCAAATATTTATGGCGAAAAAGTTGGCAGTCACATACCCACTCGTACGCTCACATCCACACGCAGACGCACATGTGTTAACTCGAAGACATAAATAATTGAGTGAATCAACGAAATCAACACAATCAACGAGGCGGCACTTCATTTGCAAATGCTACCAGCAAAGGGAGCGATAAAAACTTAAAAAAAAAATGGGTGAAAAACTTATTTACGTAGTTTTTGCCGAAATGGTTTTCATTGCCATGGTGAGAAGGAGTGCAAAAAAGGATACATTTAACAGAAAGGAACATTAAAAACGAAGAACTAAGTATTGTAAAAATATCTTTAAAGCATAGGAATCTCCCCTGGAATTGCATAAAGGCAAACGAATCGATTTCATTGGCAGCGCATGAATAAACTATATGTATGCGCAGACAACTTTCGCCTGCTCCTTTTCCCGCCCCACACGCAGCTCCAGCTGCCATACGAAATGGGTTGCCGAAAGCAAAAACTCTACTCGACGCTCTACCATTTAACATTTAAATATTTATACAACTTTATGCAAGTTCATATTCAGCAAAACCAAAAAGCGTTGCAACCAACAAAAAAAAAAGACACACAAACACTTTGGCAGAAAGTAAATGTTGTACGCAAATATGCAGTTGCCAGCGGAAAAAGTTATGAAAGCAGAAAGGAGGGGTGAAAAACATCTAAAAGTGTCGGCATTTGTAAGAAATTGTACGTGGTAGCAATCCACATGTGAGTCTGAGTGTCAGTGGCAGTGCGTGTTTGGCTGGGTTATTGCAAGGGATGCAAAAACTGGTTGAATCGACACAATTGACCGAAAATATGATTTATTATAAATTTTTGTGCGTTTTAAGTGCAGGCGATTGCGAGAAAGAAGGTAGAAGGAACAGCAGCAGACACTGCTGTCATCACAATTACCAATGCCACCAGTAAATTTACAGCAACTGAGCAAATAGTGTGAGTGGTAGCAGTTGCGAAACTTAAAGGGCGCCAAGCTCTGAAAAAAGGGGAGCGTAAATAGATATGTAATTATTCACAATTCGCAATTTTGAAATCAATATGTATGTATGAGGTTTTATGATATTTTGTATTGTGTAGACAGCGAAATGCATAAATTAGGAGTAAGCTTTTTACTTTGTTTTGTAAAGTCTTAAGTGTTAAGCGGAGGCCGAAAAAATAGAGTTGTTGTACATTTTCGAACATTTTAACATTTTGTTTGTGTTGAATCAACCTAATTTATATACAAAACCACAAAAAAATACTACGTCTGGAACACCCTAGGGATGCGAAACTGCATTTCATTTTCATTTCGCATTACACAAATTTGTAAATGCTTCTGCAGCAACGAGCAGAAAGTTTTCCAAAAAATAAATTAAAACAAAAATATGTATATTTTTTTTCTTTCAAAAATAATAATTAAACTTAAAGAAAAATTTAAGTAAACAAAGCAGAAAAATGTATTACAAAAAAATATATATAAAAATAATTGTCTAAAACTTAGATACAAAATGTTGTTTAATTTCAAAATAAAAAAAATCTGAAAATTAAAAAAAATTAAACAAAAAAGAAATGAAACTAAAAAATAAAATAAGTTCCTAAACATTAAATAAAAATAAAAAATAGTTACCTTATTAAAATAATAAATTCTAAAAATTAAACTAAAAAAGAAAAAAAGATGAAAAAATATGAGAGTTCTTAATAATTAAATGGACTAAAAGAAATATTTATTTTTAAGACATTGAAATTTAAAAATTAAACTAAACAACTAAATGAAAAAGTTCCTAAAAATTAAATGACTTTAATAAAATATTTTTGCCTTCAAAAGAAAATCTAAAACAAAATTAAACTAAGAACAAAAAAAATGAGTTCCTAAAAACTAAAGGAATATTTTGCTTTTTGAAACAATAAAATCTAAAAATTTAACTAATAAAAGAAAAAAGAAAACTAAAAAAGTATGAAAGTTCCTAAAAATTAAATGAACTTAAAAAAAAAAAGATTTATTTTTAAGACATGGAAATCTAAAAATTAAACTAAAAAAAAACTAATTAAAAAAATGTATTTGTCAATGCTATTGTGGCTTATTAACATTTTATAAATAAAAAAAGTTCCCCAAATATAATTGAAATTAAAAGAATATTTTTTTTAACAATAAGATCTAACAATTAAACGAAAATTAAACTAAGAAGGACAAATAAAATAAAATTAAAAATAAAATAATTTCCTAAATATTACATGAAATTAAAAAAAATGTTTTTCGTCAATGTTGTTGTGGCTTGTTAACATTTTATTTTTAATATTTTTATTGAGCTTTGTACCACGATTGTTTATTATGAAAAATTTAAAAAGCAGGGAAGTCTGCTGAAGTCTAGAAAAAAGAAGTCTGATGAGGAGATGTGGTGATCTCCGAAATAGGGCTATAACTTCTATCGCTTAGACTTTGTGCTTTTTCAATTTTTCCTAATAAACAATCGTGGTACAAAGCTCAATAAAAATATTAAAAATAAAATGTTTTTCTTTTTAAAGCAATAAAATGTTAAGCTCATGAAGAAAGAAACTAAAGAAAAAAGAGAAGATTAAAATAAATAAAAAAGTACCTAGAAGTAAATGAAATTAAAGTCTTATTCTTTTTTAACAATAAAATCTTAAAGAAAATTTAACTAAAAGAAGAACAAAATAATAAAATAATTTCCTAAAAATTAAATGCAATTAAAAGAATATTTTACTTTATAAAACAATAAAATCTAAAAATTAAAAGAAAATGTAACTAAAAAAGGGAAAAAGTAAATTTAAAAATAAAATACAATGCCTAAAAATCAAATGAAATAAAAGAACATATTTTTATTTTTAAAACAATAAAATTTAAAAATTAAACTGAAAAATTAATAAAAGAAAAGTAAACAAATAAAAAGTTCCTAAAAATTAAATAAAATTAAAAAAAATATTTTTTTTTTCAAAACAATAAAATTTGAAAAGTAAAAGGAAAAATGAAAAAAGAAAATTTAAAATATAAAAATGTTCCTAAAATTAAATTAAATTAGAAAATATATTTTTTATTTGCAAAACAATAAATAAGCGTCCAAAATTAAATGAAATTAAAAAAACAGAAAACTGTTTAAAACAATAAAATTAGAAATTAAAATAAAATTTAACCGAAAAAAGAAAAAACGAAAGTTATCAAAATAAAGTAAGTTCCTACAAACCTGATTAAATAAAAAATTATTTTTTTTTCTAAAACAATAAAATTAATTAATTGAAAATCCACTGCCCTAGGATTGCTTGTACCCTACATAAATTACGATTACTCAGAACATCTACATGTAGATTTTATTAATTTGTTTATTTCACCTCGCCTACATCCAAAATATTGGAAACATGCCTTATGATGGATTTGATTTTTGGTTATTCGATCCGGTGACCACCGCGTAGTCTGGTGGATTTTTTGTGTTGTAACCTAGTTATACAGACTAAAATTTTTGCGTATCCCGGCGAACTCAATCTGTTTTAATCCATTCAGTCACACCCAATATTAATATAGGCGCCAAGAGAAAGGGCGGTAAGAAGGAAAAGAGCGATCAAAACTACCCCTGCATCCAAAATGTCTAATTTTTCACTTCAAAGAGTTTTAAGTAAATAATTCATGTCTAGTAACTAATGAAAGTCATAATGATTTAAAAAAAATTAGCACATTTTAAACTTCATATTAGTTACAGTTAAACTGCAATACTCAGATACCAATTTTCTTTTAGCGTCAATGACTTCGAATGAACATTGAGAAAATACCCGTACTTCTACCAGCCCAATTCAGCACGTATAATTCTATTTACAGATTCAATTGCGCCAGACTATAAAGTACATACTTATTCGCAATAAATTTAATTATACTTATAGACTCAGGCCAACTCAAAATATTTTTCCATAACAAAAGTTTAAAATCACAGATTTATTTACAACTAGCCAATGCCCGCTTACTTCGCGGCGCCTAATAAGAGCTTTTGCGTTAGCCAATGCAAAAGAGCGTTTAAAAACAAAATAAGTCTGTAAAGTCAAAGTTTTTGATTTAAGTTGAAACCACTAAGGCGCAGTATCCTCCGCACACATAGGCAAATAGTAGTAACGCTGTGATACCATATGGAATACCAATCCCTTTTGGTGTCATGAGCTTTACTGATGGTCTTATTTTCACCTGTGAGATCTCTGCCAATCATGCGTAATCTTTTTGTATGATCTTACGTATGCCAATAAAAGTTCTTATAGGGAAACTCAAGAGCACAGAAGTGCATTTTCTTTATAGGAAGGCCAAGAATCCTCGCTGTCCCATAGGATGAAAAGTTTTCCGGTACATAGCTAAATGAGTAGTGTGATCTCTTAAGTATCTTTCAAATGAAGCAGTTGATATACCTACGGTGATCTTTCCTTGTTAATTCACCACTTTTAAAATTCGTGGTAAAATTTATGAACTGATTTCAGGGTAGATGCAAGACCGCATGATCGTGCATGAGGGCGTCAGAAAAACTTAACCCCATGCTTCATTTAAACATTTGAAAACTAAATTCGTATAACTTAAACATAGGTCCAAAGCAGACCAACCACACAGGGTTTCTATACATTTCGGCTGCAGCGCCATCCATTGGGCTTATTTTCTGCAAAACCATTGCTTACCATAAAATGAATACGTGTTATGAATTTCTACCTTAACTCCAGCGGCACTAATCGGGTAAATTTTTATCAAAAGAATTTTCTATCATACAGGTACATAGCTCACATTTAAAATTTGAACGAAATCGGTTAATAAATACGATTTTTATAAATAACTCTACTCCAGCACCACCTAGCGAGTTTTATAGTAGCATGTAATTGGACCATATATGTATGTAAGATAACCTCCGACAATCTGACGGACCTCTATTCAGTGTTTTTTGAGTTTATTCCGAACAACGAAAACGGCTATCATTTTATGCAAATAGGTATGTAGATAGGACAGTTTATAGCGAAACTCGTAAAAGCAAAGCTCCATTCTTTGTGAAAAACTTAAAAAAATTCTTCAAAATTTTCACAAAAATTTTACTTTACTGAAAATTAAAGACAAAGTTAGAATAGTTCAATGGGATTTATAAATCTAGGAGAAAATGGTTCCCAATCGAGTGATACTTGCGCGTTTACGTAAATGTATATCGATCCAGCCTTTCCAATAATTATCACTTTTCGCCATAACTACGGTATTGATAACATATGTAGCTGTGTAGAATTTCAGGACGTTAGCGTAAGCAGTTCCAGACATAACCTATATGAGAAGTTCAGTTTGCATGGAAGGAAGGAGCCACGCCCCCTTTCCCAATGCATTTGCAATATATGCATCAGTGCTAAGTTTCAGTTCCCCAGCGTAATTGGTTTTAGTGATATATTGGTTTTTTACGTTTTAGTCTGTATAAGAATTTTAGGAATATCCCGAGCTAAATACCGAGTAAATTTTTGGTCAGAATATTTATTTTCAACGTGTTGCCAAATATGAACCAAGTCGATGCAGCCGTTTAGTAGTTTAGTGAAATGCATTGTAAAGAGAACTGTATGAAATTGTAAAACGTAACGTCTCAGATTTCTTAATTTTTTTGGCAGCAACAACGAAAAGTTTAAATTTTTTTTAGCGAAAACCCTTCCAAACAGAAATAAAAAAAAATTAAGTTTGTGGTTATATCAAGGCGAAATTTTGAGAACGGTGCGTTGCTAACTCTAAATATACACACCGACGCACTGGAAAAAGTTAATACGTTCAAATACCTAGGAATAATGATCGACGATAAACTAAAACAAAAAAAAAATGGATTCTATATTTTCAATTAGAGCTCTAGCAAAACTGCATTTAATTCCATACATTAGCTTTTGCGTGATGCGCTTGCAAACATACAGACAAACATACCGAAATTTTAGATTTGGCTTCTGTTGATCTAATAAACCCCCTATTAATTTTTCTTTATCATCTATTATGTACAGATATCGGCCTGTTGCAATTTTATTATTCTCAAGTACTCTCGTTTGATACCCATATGGCAACACTTAGTTTATATAGTAAATTTAACTGAATTAAAGTTTTCAAATAAGTGGCAACCCGCTTCAAGAATATTTTCAAAAGTAAGCTTCCTAATCCTCTTTAGTTTAATATTCGTATTGCAATATTTCATTTATTTTACAAATTGCAATGAATACAATCTTTCAATCAGTTGGCAAATCCCCTAAAAATATTTTCAGGATTAAAATTTCCTATCGTCTTTAGTTTGATGCCAATATTGCAATATTTAATTTATGCTATCAATTATATTAAATTAAAGTTTTCAAATAGGTGGCAACCTTCCACAAACATATTTTCAGCTGTAGGCCTTTGTAAATTTCTTTCATTTAACAGCCATATTGCAGTATTCACATTACCGTATCAATTGACCTAAACTGAAATTTTAAACACAGGCAACTCTCTAATTTTTTCTTCTATATTGGAAGCTAAATCTCTAGCGTTACAACGGTGAAAACTGCATTCAATTCCATGCTTGCGACTGATGCGCGTACAAATATACAGACAGACAGATATTCAAAAATTCTAAGAATTGTTTATTTGGCTTCTGTGGCTTTAATAAAAACCGACCATATTAATTTTTCTTTAATATCTATAAGGTACAGACATCGACCTGTTACAATTTTATTATATGTATATCTAGATGTAGATATAGATTTCATTTATTTTATCAATTTAATACAA
>NW_023458556.1:38670950-38672687 GCF_013731165.1 Rhagoletis pomonella | reverse complement strand
ATCTAGATGTAGATATAGATTTCATTTATTTTATCAATTTAATACAATAAAATTTTTCAAACAGGTGGCAGCCCTTCCTAAAACCATTTTCGGCAATAAAATCTCCTAAACCCCTTCAGTTTGATACCCATATTGCAATATTCAATTTATCTCATAAATTAAATTAAATGTAAATTTTCAAACAGGTGCCAACTCTAAAAAATATTTTTGGCTGTAAGCCTTCTTCAGCCTCGTTCTTTTGACGCCCATATTGCAATATTCATTTTTTCTTATCAATTTACTTAAACTCCGATTTTCAAACAGGTGGCAACTCTCTAATTTTTTTCTTCCTATATTTTAAGTTAGACCTCTAGCAATACTTCGGTGGAAACTGCATTCAAATCCATGCATTCGTTTTCGAGTGATGCGCGAACAAACATACAGACAGACAAACAGACAGACAGACAAAAAATCTAAAAATGGTTGATTTTGCTTCTGGTGCTCTAATAAAGACCCCCCCACATTAATTTTTCTTTAATATCTATAACGTACAGACATCGACCTGTTACAATTTTATTATATGTATAGATTTATAGATGTAGATATAGATTTCATTTATTTTATCAATTTAATACAATACAATTTTTCAAACAGGTGGCAGCCCCCCCTAAAAATATTTTCGGCAATATAATTTCCTAAACCCTTTCAGTTTGATACCCATATTGCAATATTCAACTTATCTTATAAATTAAATTTAATGTAAATTTTTAAACAGGTGGCAACTCTAAAAAATATTTTTGGCTGTAAGCCTTCTTCATTCTCTTTCTTTTGACGCCCATATTGCAATATTAATTTTTTCTTATCAATTTACTTAAACTCCAATTTTCAAACAGGTGGCAACTCTCTAATTTTTTTTCTTCCTAAATTTTAAGTTAGACCTCTAGCAATGCATCGGTGAAAACTGCATTCAAATCCATGCATTCGTTTTCGAGTGATGCGCGAACAAACATACAGACAGACAGACAGACAGACAGACAGACAGACAGACAGACAGACAAAAATTCTAAAAATGGTTGATTTGGCTTCTGGTGCTTTAAAAAAGACCCCCCACATTAATTTTTCTTTAATATCTATAATGTACAGACATCGACCTGTTACAATTTTATTATATGTATAGATTATTCCAAAAATAATAAAAGAAAAAAAAACGAACACATCTGCTTGCATATAAGTAAATAAATCCATTCAGATGCAGACATTAAAATTTATTTCTGCTTGCACTTGGCAATTGTTCCAATCGTTGTACTTGTTGTTCCTGCTGCTGTTGTAAGCCTGCGGCTTTGGCCTCCAATCCGTTTAAAAATCCTCTGTCAGCATGCGTCCATTCACTCGTCCTTCGCTTTTGAACAGGGGGTGGCCTCAGAAAACGCTTTCCTTGCGTTGTAGTAATGTGCATTCACAGTCTTGTTGATGGTCATTTGGTATAAACAAACATATACGTACGTATATACATACATACATACACAGTATTTACATATGTTCCATGCGCTTATTTTTGCTTGTAGATGCTTAAAATCATTAATAATTTACGGATATTCGTTCAGTAATTTTTAATACTAGGATAAATCTATACATATAATAAAATTGTAACAGGTCGATGTCTGTACATTATAGATATTAAAGAAAAATTAATGTGGGGGGTCTTTTTTAAAGCACCAGAAGCCAAATCAACCATTTTTAGAATTTTTGTCTGTCTGT
>NW_023458556.1:38669320-38670850 GCF_013731165.1 Rhagoletis pomonella | reverse complement strand
CATCCAAAATGTCTAATTTTTCACTTCAAAGAGTTTTAAGTAAATAAAAAAAAAATTAGCACATTTTAAACTTCATATTAGTTACAGATAAACTGCAATACTCAGATACCAATTTTCTTTTAGCGTCAATGACTTCGAATGAACATTGAGAAAATACCCGTACTTCTACCAGCCCACTTCAGCACGTATAATTCTACTTACAGATTCAATTGCGCCAGACTTTAAACTACATACTTATACGCTATAAATATAATTATACTTATAGACTCAGGCAAACTCAAAATATTTTTCCATAACAAAAGTTTAAAATCACAGATTTATTTACAATTTATCCTAGTATTAAAAATTACTGAACGAATATCCGTAAATTATTAATGATTTTAAGCATCTACAAGCAAAAATAAGCGCATGTCACATATGTAAATACTGTGTATGTATGTATGTATATACGTACGTATATGTTTGTTTATACCAAATGACCATCAACAAGACTGTGAATGCACATTACTACAACGCAAGGAAAGCGTTTTCTGAGGCCACACCCTGTTGAAAAGCGAAGGACGAGTGAATGGACGCATGCTGACAGAGGATTTTTAAACGGATTGGAGGCCAAAGCCGCAGGCTTACAACAAGTACAACGATTGGAACAATTGCCAAGTGCAAGCAGAAATAAATTTTAATGTCTGCATATGAATGGATTTGTTTACTTATATGCAAGCAGATGTGTTCGTTTTTTTTTTGCTTTTATTATTTTTGGAATAATCGTATATAAAAAGGAAAGTTGTAAAATTAATATGGTCAGATGTGCAAATGCTCCAGTGAAAAATTAAAATCTTTCGTATGCTTTTAAAGTTGTCAGTATGGCTATTTTCTTAAATTCATTGGACATATACTTATGGTTTGGCGAATGCAAGTAAAATGATTGTCAGCTGTATTGCGGCTGGTAAAATAGATTACCATACTGGCTTCACTTTCCTTTCGCGCAAAATTCAAAATAATTTGCTATGAATAAGTGTGCATCTATTATAATTTATTTTAATAAGATCTTTTGTATGAGAAGATATGTACTTTAATTAAAATTTATCAAATACTAGCAGACCCGGCGAACTTCGTCCCGCACAAAATTTATTATTATTTTTTTTTATATTGAAACATTTTGGTCCAAAATTTTCACTAACAATTCGCGTTCATGATTTCCAGTGCTACATTTAGCTGCTAAGATTATACTTTAGTGGTATTCAAAAAGCATGGTAATGGTAATGGTTGTACGGGTTAGGCTAAGGCCTTTGTGCACTGCGACCAACTTGATCTATTGTGCGCCTCGTCGTACTTATATATGAGGAATCGAACCACCTCCTTCGGAGGAAGCCTTTGAAAGTCGTCATCTTCTAATAGGTATGAGCCTAAGATTTTGTGTCTGCTGTGGCCTAATGCTTCACAGTTTGTGTTTAAGTGTTCCATAAACTCTTCTTCACCAAAGCAGAATCTGCAAGTACATGTGCTAGATATTCCTATTTAGACAATGTCATT
>NW_023458556.1:38664598-38669220 GCF_013731165.1 Rhagoletis pomonella | reverse complement strand
TCCTTCTATTTTTGTCCATCATTTGTATGGAGTCGCGGCACTGTGCGGCGTAGTGCCAGTGCCGCAAATCGGCAAATGAAACCAGTGAAATGGCAAAGTTCTTCCCACTAAATCAAGAAGAATGAAGTGTCGCTTAATTTGTTGACATTATTACTTAATGGTGGTGGACGCACACACACGCCCTTAACGATGGGCCAGTAAGATTTTGTTGAGTTATTTGTTGTGGTTTTTATTACTGTAATGAATGAAGTATTTTTTTTTGTTGGTCGAAAGTTGTACAAATGGCTCTGAGCTAGTTTTTTGTGCCGGTAGAAGTCTCTAAGGCGGATATTTGAGGATTTTTTAGCGTACTTATTCACTGAAAAAAGCTAAAGAGAATTTTAAAAGGGATCAAAGTGAGTTCTTATTATATTCAATATTTCAAATTAGTTAGGTGTTCGGACATTCCACGAGCATGCCCTCAATTCACAATCCTGTATGCGTTCACCGTATACCTAGGTCATCAAAAGAAAAGGGTCTCATCCAATGATTAATTTTACTTTTCACTGGAAGTTTATTTTAGGTGATCGGAAACCACCGGTCTGTTTTACTGGACTCGACTAAAATCGCTTTGGTGGTTGCAGCACAAAACAAGAAGAAGATAAATAAGACTATTTATTTTTTATTTTTAGTAACCGTTCTTTTTTGCAACTATTACAGAATAATCTTGGCTTGCAATAACAAACATCCAACAAAATAAATTTATAGTGTTAGAGGTCTGAAAAGTTAGAAACTTAATATCGCTGTTGTGAGTAGCTTATAGTTAAGTCTGGCAGAAAATTAGTAAAATGTTGAAACGAAATCCTTCTTAATGTAACAGAGCGATTCTGGCTAAGATAGTAAAAAGTCTTTCGTAAGACAAATGAAAGACAGATGGCAAGAAAGTTCGAAAGACTTTTGTTATTCTATCCCAAAAGTCTTAGAAAAAAGTTCTCTTGTGGTGAAAATCTATTTGAGAAAAATCACTTGTACATCATTTAGCTCACCCCGCTCCAACAGTCGCAATGGCCGAGTGAAAAGAGCACAGGTGTGCCATTCGAGAGATCCGGGTTCGAGTCCGGGGCAGCATTTTTTTCTTTTTTTTAACTACACTTTTTTCTCTTTTTAATCTTATTTCTTTTCATTTTTAAATTTTATTTTCTTAAAAAGAAAAATATATATTTTTTTAATTTAATTTAATTTTATGTATTTTTTTCCTTTTTAATTAAATTTTTTTTATTGCTATTTTAGTTTTCTTTTAATGTATAGATGTTATTGTTTTAAAAGGACAATATTTTTTTTTATTTGATTTAATTTTTAGGGACTTTTATTCTTACATTATTATTTTATTTTCTCTTGTTTTAGTATAAATTGTTGAAAAAAACTTTAGAAGCTTATTTATTTTTTCTTTTTTAAGTTTAGTTTGTTCTTATTTTATTGATTTCTTTTTTGTTTCAAAAAAATATCCTTTTTTATTTCACTCGTTTCAAGAAAATATTTTTCTTATTTTTTAATTTAATTTACTATTAATTTTTGATTTGGTTTTAAAATTAAAATATATATTTTTGAATTGAATTTAATTTAAGTACTACATTTTTTTTCTTTTTTTTTCTTTTCTTATATAATTTTCAGATTTGTTTAAGAAGAAACAAAATTTTGTATATTTTTTTCTTCTAGTTTTTAAAAATATTTTAATTTATGTATACTTTATTTTCATTTGTTTACGTTTTTTATTTATTTTTTATTTATAGCTTTTAATTTTTAATCTGATGCAAGGGTACAAGGAAGGAGGAAGGCAATTCTCTGGCTGTTTGATATCATAGTGAATCTCATAATGTCTGGTGGAATGCACTATAGAAGATTACGATAGTCAGGAAACCGCAGTGGCCTCGTTGAAATCACTGGACCACCTAGACCGGCACCCACTCTGATTAACGTTGCTCCTATCGGCATCGTTGGTACTCAACACTCTAGTAAGCTTCGACTTTATCTATTATAACACGGATTACTGCGTGGCTACGCTGAATTCATTGAGCTCTTTCTGCACTTGCATACTCCCTAGGGTGAGCGTTGACGGGTGGCATTGGTTGTAAGGAGGCCCGGTGAAGCAAATTCCTGACCAGCTTTTCAGTCGCATCTTACTAATCAGACTTATGTACATATATGCAAAATAACATCCAGTTGTTCGCATCGCGGATATAGAGTATGAAGAAAGGGATTTCCTTAGACTCACGAAGCCAGAAACTCTCAGTTCTGATGGGTGTATTGAGGACAACGAGATGAAATCATCCCAACACTTCCTCTTAAACCACCCATCACATCTTTTTTTACCACAGCGTTGGCACAAAGCGTTAATCGCTATAAGTTAGCAGTCACCGTTCGTAGTGGCTAAATATCACATATGTAGGACCAATGTTTATATATAGTTCTCTCAGTTGGGTCAGTTCACTGGTGCCATGTTATGAACAATGATGCTTATTTCTTTACATCAACGAGGCGAGAAGGTATTTGTTGAAAATTAGGTTAGGATTATTTGCTTGCCCAAAAAGTTGCAGTGCAAATATCACTTCGATTTTTTTTATTTCTCATTGCCATATCTTCTGATACACAGGAGAAAAAGAAACGATTTTAACTAAATACCGGTTTGAGGAGAAATTTAAATAATAAAATGACTATAATAATGATTACAGTTGGAACGAAAATTACCCTTATAAAACTTAAATTGCCTTATTTACAAGGAACACTAAGAGAACTCTCTTTACCAAAGTTAATTGGAACTAACCTTAACCTTTCCTCGGAGGCAAAATATTGTACTTACACTCCTCGTCATTTGAATAGCGCACCCTTTTGATCCTTAGTATATACAGTTTTCCTTTTTTTTTTAATATTCATAAATTTTTTATAAAACTATAGCATATTACATTAAAAAAAAAACTTTAAATCCGATATTCAAATTTTATACAAATTTTTAGAAAATTTTAAGTCAGATTTTAGGTCTTACCGCTTCCAATATATATTGATATAACTATTTAATAAATATACACTTTAAAAATTAATTTACCATGTTTTGTTTTCCTTAACTAGGGCACGTGGCTATCCCGAACCGATTGTGACATGGCGTCGAGAAGACGGCAACGAAATTGTGCTCAAAGACAATGTAGGCACAAAGACCATGGGTGAGCAAATATAAATTAAATCTCTTTCATGTTCCAATTTGGTTCACATTTTACATAACAAATACGGAATTTAATCATTACAAATTAAATTGAGACATTTAAATTTTTTGCTAACTTGCTTTCCATTTTTTGCTTGCTATCATTCACACAGTGTCCTCATTTCGTGGGGAAGTGCTAAAGCTGACGAAAATCTCACGCAGCGAAATGGGCTCGTACCTCTGCATTGCATCAAATGGTGTGCCGCCGTCGGTTTCAAAACGGATCTCGCTCAGCATACATTGTAAGTACAGCAAATATATATGTATGTATGTACATATGTGCAGATGATACCAGCATGCAGACGGATTTAAAAAAATAGAGAAACACATGTACCTAAACATACATGTACATTAGGGTGCATCACTTTCCATACGAAAAAAAAACTCGCTACTTTTTTCCATTGAAAATAAAAAATTTATTATATTTTAATGCTTCCATCAAAATATTTCGAAAAAATATTGAGATTCGCTATTTCAGAATACCTACAAAATTCGAGTTTTTTATAACTAAATTAGTTTTTAAAAATATTTTTTCTAAAAAACCGGCGCAGACTATAGCAAAGTTTAAGCTTAAAACTTCTGCATAAAAATGTTTAAAAGTTTTATCAACGGAATCAAAATAATGAGATTTTTGGAGGTATTTTCAATCAGTCTAGTTTATGAAGCTCTTAATATTTTTCCGAAATATTTTGGCGGACGTCTTTAAATATAATATATTTTATAATTCTGTTGTAAAAGCCAAAATTTATTTTTGGTGATGCACCCTTTTGTACATACATACATATGTATGCATGCATGTAGGTGAGGCTGTGTTAGCCAACAGTTTGCCTAAAATGAAAGAGCACATTGTCGGTTGTCAGCGCAGCTGCTCATTAATTACCGCAGTCTCATGTTGCCAAACCCCCCCACCCCCCGCCCCTCCCGCTGTGCTTCGTTATCATGTTACTCATTGACTTTGGCAAAAGGTAAGCTGCCAACTGCTTTACCGCACTAACCACCCATCATTGAGCACTTTTTTCTTTAATTTGGCAACTTATCACTCAGCTGCACAGTTCGTTGCCACACAAGTGGCTCTCTTCACCAAGCGGCAGTCAAAAGTGGCCTACAAAAGGTTTGCCTGCCAGCAGCTTAACTTATGTGCATACATACATATGTACACAAACGTGCAACGCCTAACTGACCACCACAATCTACATTATTGTTCACAAAGACAGCTTAGAGGTTGAGCCTGCAGCAACATGCTTTTAGCCGTTACCATGGCGATTTGAGTCTCGTCTGTTACACTATGTATGCACTATATACATATATTTTGCCTATATTTTCGTTTAGATTTTTTTCTTTTCTTGCAAATTTGTTATCCCGCATTCACTGACACATTAGGGGTATTCAC
>NW_023458556.1:38660983-38664498 GCF_013731165.1 Rhagoletis pomonella | reverse complement strand
ATAAATTTAAGCAGCTTTCTTTTATATGTATAGATCTAAAATTTTATAGTAGCAGCAACGGACAAGTGGCAGATTAGAAAGTTCTTAGATGCTTGAAAATATTTTTATCTAAAGAGACGTTTAATTTCGTCATACTGATCGCTTTTTGGGAGTATACACTTTTTATGGGCCGTTAATATTGGTAAAGACCTTAAACAAAGAAGAGACATCAATCAGTAATGGGAGATATGTTTTGAACGGCAACCTGAACTCCCAACTCTCAAGCCAACTTGCGTCATTGGCTAGAGACAGCTCGACTGAGTTTTGGTCTTATTAGGAGATTTTTTTCTTGCTATAGCCAGTGATAGCTTTCTGAACTTTACCTCAAATCCGCAATGGTGATAAATATTTATCTGTTTACTTAGTTTTAATATCAGCTTTTTGGGCTACTTTGTCCAAGGAGGTCTTGACAATTCCATCGAAGGCTTATTTGAGTATATTTCATAAATTCCAAAACTACTTGCTTTCAATTTTGATTCACAATTCTCAACCGATTCCCCGGTTCTGGAGACATACTGCCTTATCATGAGTTTCGCCCGAAAAGAAATGAAATGTGAACCGGTTCGGGGAAAATTAAATTCATAAAAAAACATCTTCCTATTGGATCCCTTTGAAAAACTTTTACACTTTTAATGAATTTGAAATTGTTTTGATCTTCCTATCTGCGGAGGGAGGAAATATAGATCAAAAGCATGATTCGATAAAAGAAAGGTTTACTCAGAAAACAGCATTCTCGCTCCCTCTTGACAAAAGTATGTGTGCAAAGCTTTTGTAAGGGAGTTAATGGAGTGTCAAAACTCTAATGTCACTAGTGAGCATACCTTTTATTAGTGAAACATGGATCAAAAGAACCCTCAAGTAGATATTTGAAAAAAATAAAATTTTTATGTTGCTTAAAATGCGAACAATAAATTTATTTATAATAAGTGTGTAGTCCATAATACTAGCAGCACACCCTTATGTGCATATTGAGCTTGTCGCCATACCGAGTGGTTTATTGTCTCATTTGATGCTAGATTATAGGCATCTTTGTATGTACATATGTATGAAGTAACAGCAACAAAACTAGAATAAAAACAAAAAACCCACACAATTTTATGTTCCCCCATCAACAAAATATCACAACAAAATGCATACAAAAGCGAAACTGGAGTCGAGATAAAAACTTTGGAATTTGTGGTCAGCCACGCTCGCCAAGGCAAAGTTAAAATGACAGTTGATTGCAGGCCAAGTTAAAAGCATATGTTGGATGAAGTTGCATGTGTGGGTGCATTGTTGCCATTGAAAAGCCAAATGCATACATATGTGCATATGTATGTGTATGTGCACTTTAAACAATAGTGCAGGGCAGTGCTGCTAAATGTCTCAATTTTCGACGCACATGTATGTGTGTATGTACATATGTATGAATATGTGTGCATTTTCACATTGATTTGCAGATTTTGAGATTTTAATTGATTTTCGCACAAGAATTCGTGCCACTTGCGGCTGAAAAGTGGCATTTGATGTTGTTGCAGTTGGCGAAACGTGTCTCCAAAGGTGTATACGACTATGTATGCAAGTATAAGTATGAATGGACATATGTAGGTAAGTATTTTTCTGTACACGTCTATGTGTATGTGCGTATATGCTATATAATATAGACGATAATCTATTCAAGTCAATTTAATTGAAATTTCAATAGAAGCTATGTATTCTCAAAAACTCCTTTAAAATTTTAAATTGGTTTTGCTTCGGTAGTTTTGACAATATTTTAAATAAGCGGCCCAACCTACATTTACAAGCACACAAACATATGTACTTACATAATCGCATGTGTGTTTATTGTAAGCAAATACTATAAAAATAGAAACCACAGTTAGTCTATTTTGGGCATTATTAACAATGTTGCATTTTGTTTTCAACTTGCTCTTTGCAGGCCTAAAATAAATACAAAAATGCGCCTTGATTTTAAAAGTGTGAAAATTTTAAATCAAATTATCTAATAACTAAATACCAACATATATGTATGTATGTGTTTATGTAAGTACATGTCGGAAGAGGTTTCGTAAGAAGATTAGTAGGCGTGAGAGTAGAAATGCTTTTGGTTAACTTGATACCTCACAATACATATGTAGATATGTATGTGTACAAATATGCATTGCGTTATTTGGATTTTATGGCATGAAAATTATTTTAAAATGTAGTATACAAAAAATATATTTTTGCAGCCATGCATACTATTACAGATATAATAAAGTATTTTTTGTTTAGATTTATTATGTTTCTTTTTTTCTTTAGGAAATTATCGGGTTTTCTTTGAATAAAATAAAATTAGATGTTACTAAAAAAATAATACAGTATGCGTATGAAGATGAAGATCAGAAATGAAGATGAAGACGAAGACGAAAATCAAGGCGAAAATGAAGATGAATTTAAAGGCAAAGATAAAGATGAAGATAATGACGAAGATGAAGATGAAAATCAAGATCAAGATCCAGATGATGGTAAAAACGAAGATGGAGACGGAGGTGAAGATTCTTTCGTGCACGCGTGTGGTGTAAGCGCACTTAGTTTATTTTGTCTTATTCCAAGTTGATTATTTAAATAAGCAAAGAGTAATAATTTGTGATTAATAAATGGGATTCTGCTTCTTCGTCTTCGTCTTTGGGTTTGTAAACGCCTAAGTGATTTTGGCCGAGTTCAACAAAGCACGCCAGTAGCTCCTTTTCTGTACCAACTGACGTCAATTGGAAATGCCAAGTGAAGCCAAGTCTTTCTCCAGTTTGTCTTTCCATCGCAGTGGGGGCCTCCGTCTTCCTGTGCTACCATCAGTGGGTTTCGAGTTGAATACTTTCAGAGCTGCAACGCCGGTGTCCATTCGAACGACATGGCCAAGCCAGCGGAGTCGACGTATTTTAATAAGCTGCATTATGTCCATGTCGTTGTAAAGCTCACATAGCTCATCGTTCAATCATCTGCGGTGCTCGCCGTCGCCAACGAGTAAATACCCGTAAATCTTTCGCAAAATCTTTATCTAAAATTTGTCCATTTAATAAGGATAATATTATAATTATTTTGGCGCAATAGCCCACTCTAAAAACTGGATGTCATTAGTAGATTTCTTACTACCGAACAAAATTAAACTAATGGTGATTTCGTTCCAACCAAAAATGACGCCTCTTGATTGCCACTTTCTCTTTTCGTGTTTGATTCTAAATTAAAGGCAAAGGGTGAGAACATATTGTGTTTGTTTCGTAAAATGTCACATTCCTGTAAGGCAAAAAAAGGCGAGAACGAAATATGACACTGAAGATGGCACAACGCCGAAACCGGTTTGTCTCCAAACCAAATTTGACAAGGGATGACGGAAAATCGTTCCACATTACATCAAAAAAAGGCACATTCTCTGCCATGTGAAGCTGTGAATTTTTTTATATCAAAAAATTGTTCAAAAGAAAAAATTTCTATAATTACGAAATTACTAAATAGCAAGA
>NW_023458556.1:38657194-38660883 GCF_013731165.1 Rhagoletis pomonella | reverse complement strand
GGTGATTTCGTTTCTTCCAAAAAATGTTGCCCTTCCCGGTGCAAAATGTGTTTCATGTTACAACGAACCCTTTAAAAAGGCATGTGTTTGCCTTTTTGTCCTTGTCTAGCTCACGCATTTCATAATATTGTCGTTTTATACCACCATCTGATTTTCCCTGACAAAGCTTCACAGGGCAGAGAATGTGCCTTTTTTTGCCTTACAGGAGTGTGACATTTTACGAAACAAACACAATATGTTCTCACCCTTTGCCTTTAATTTAGAATCAAACACGAAAAGAGAAAGTGGCAATCAAGAGGCGTCATTTTTGGTTGGAACGAAATCACCATAAATAAATAAAAAATAAATTTTGTTCGGTAGTAAGAAATCTACTAATGACATCCAGTTTTTAGAGTGGGCTATTGCGCCAAAATAATTATAATGTTATCATTATCATTATTAAATGGACAAATGGACAAAAAAAGAAAGATTTTGCGAAAGATTTACGGGTATTTACTCGTTGGCGACGGCGAGTACCGCAGATGATTGAACGATGAGCTGTGTGAGCTTTACAACGACATGGACATAATGCAGCTTATTAAAATACGTCGACTCCGCTGGCTTGGCCATGTCGTTCGAATGGACACCGGCGTTGCAGCTCTGAAAGTATTCAACTCGAAACCCACTGATGGTAGCACAGGAAGACGGAGGCCACCACTGCGATGGAAAGACAAACTGGAGAAGGACTTGGCTTCACTTGGAATTTCCAATTGACGTCAGTTGGTACAGAAAAGGAGCTACTGGCGTGCTTTGTTGAACTCGGCCAAAATCACTTAGGCGTTTACAAACCCAAAGACGAAGACGAAGAAGGAGAATCCCATTTATTAATCACAAATTATTACTCTTTGCTTATTTAAATAATCAACTTGGAATTAACCAGCCTGTTCGATTAATTGATTAATCGCACATCCCTAACGTGTATGTATCATCATTATTACACCTTGAAAAAGTGTTAAACTAACCTATGGAAAATAAAAGAAGTTACAAAGGAATTTCAAGCTTAGTTATTTAACGGATTCCATTTTTAAACCGCGAAGGCACATACTAGATAGGATCGATATATGACAAAAAAAAACGCTGAGTGCGCTTACACCACAAGCGAGCAGGAAAGAAACTTCGCCTCCATCTCCATCTTCATTTTTACCGTCATCTGGATCTTGATCTTGATTTTCATCTTCATCTTCGATTTCCTCTCTATCTCACCCTCACTTTCAACTTCATGCTCATGTTCATCTTCATCTTCGCCATTGTCTTCATCTTTATCTTTGTCTATAAATTCAACTTCATTTTCGCCTTGATTTTCGTCTTTCTTCATCGTCATTTCTGATCTTCATCTTCATATGCATATTGTATTATTTTTTAGTAACATCTAATTTTATTTTATTAAAAGAAAAACCGATAATTTCCTAAAGAAAAAAAGAAACATAATAAATCTAAACAAAAAATACTTTACTATATCTGTAATATGCATGGCTGCAAAAATATAGTTTTTGTATACTACATTTTAAAATAATTTTCATGCCATAAAATCCAAATATCGTATTGTGAGGTACCAAGTTAACCAAAAGCATTTCTACTCTCACGCCTACTAATCTTCTTACGAAATCTCTTCTGCCATGTACTTACATAAACACATACATACATATATGTTGGTATTTAGTTATTAGATTTGATTTAAAATTTTCACACTTTTAAAATAAAGGCGCATTTTTGTATTTATTGTAGGCCTGCAAAGAGCAAGTTGAAAACAAAATGCAGCATTGTTAATAATGCCCAAAATAGACTAACTGTGGTTTCTATTTTTATAGTATTTGCTTACAATAAACACACATGCGACTATGTAAGTACATATGTTTGTGTGCTTGTAAATGTAGGTTGGGCCGCTTATTTAAAATATTGTCAAAACTACCGAAGCAAAACCAATTTAAAATTTTAAAGGAGTTTTTGAGAATACATAGCTTCTATTGAAATTTCAATTAAATCGACTTGAATAGATTATCGTCTATATAATATAGCATATACGCACATACACATAGACGTGTACAGAAAAATACTTACCTACATATGTCCATTCATACGTATACTTGCATACATAGTCGTATACACCTTTGGAGACACGTTTCGCCTGCTGCAACAACATCAAATGCCACTTTTCAGCCGCAAGTGGCACGAATTCTTGTGCGAAAATCAATTAAAATCTCAAAATCTGCAAATCAATGTGAAAATGCACACATATTCATACATATGTACATACACACATACATACATGTGCGTCGAAAATTGAGACATTTAGCAGCACTGCCCTACACTATTGGTTTAAGTGCACATACGCATACATATGCACATATGTATGCATTTGGCTTTTCAATGGCAACAATGCACCCACACATGCAACTTCATCCAACATATGCTTTTAACTTGGCCTGCAATCAACTGTCATTTTAACTTTGCCTTGGCGAGCGTGGCTGACCACAAATTCCAAAGTTTTTATCTCGACTCCTATTTCGCTTTTGTATGCATTTTGTTGTGATATTTTGTTGATGGGGGAACACAAAATTGTGTGGGTTTTTTTGTTTTTATTCTAGTTTTGTTGCTGTTACTTCATACATATGTACATACAATGATGCCTATAATCTAGCATCAAATGAGACAATAAACCTCTCGGTATGGCGACAAGCTCAATATGCACATAAGGGTGTGCTGCTAGTATTATGGACTACACATTTATTATAAATAAATTTATTGTTCGCATTTTAAGCAACATAAAAGGTTAATTTTTTTTCAAATATCTACTTGAAGGTTCTTTTGATCCATGTTTCAATAATAAAAGGTATGCTCACTAGTGACATTAGAGTTTTGACACTCCATTAACTCCCTTACAAAAGCTTTGCACACATACTTTTGTCAAGAGGGAGCGAGAAAACTGTTTTCTAAGTAAACCTTTCTTTTATTGAATCATGCTTTTGATCTATATTTCCTCCCTCCGCAGATAGGAAGATCAAAACAATTTCAAATTCATTAAAAGTGTAAAAGTTTTTCAAAGGGATCCAATAGGAAGATGTTTTTTTATGAATTTAATTTTTCCCGAACCGGTTCACATTTCATTTCTTTTCGGGCGAAACTCATGATAAGGCAGTATGTCTCCAGAACCGGGGAACCGGTTGAGAATTGTGAATCAAAATTGAAAGCAAGTAGTTTTGGAATTTATGAAATATACTCAAATAAGTCTTGGATGGAATTGTCAAGACCTCCTTTGACAAAGTAGCCCAAGAAGCTGATATTAAAACTAAGTAAACAGATAAATATTTATCACCATTGCGGATTTGAGGTAAAGTTCAGAAAGCTATCACTGGCTATAGCAAGAAAAAAATCTCCTAATAAGACCAAAACTGAGTCGAGCTGTCTCTAGCCAATGACGCAAGTTGGCTTGAGAGTTGGGAGTTCAGGTTGCCGTTCAAAACATATCTCCCATTACTGATTGATGTCTCTTCTTTGTTTAAGGTCTTTACCAATATTAACGGCCTATAAAAAGTGTCTACTCCCAAAAAGGGAGCAGTATGATGAAATTAAACGTATCTTTAGATATTATTAATATTTTCAAGCATAAAATTTTAGATCTATACATATAAAAGAAAGCTGCTTAAATTTAT
>NW_023458556.1:38632962-38657094 GCF_013731165.1 Rhagoletis pomonella | reverse complement strand
TAGCCACATCAGCAGCTTCACAGCACCACAACCACAATGGATATATGCCACGAAATCTTTGCGCCCCCCTCCCGAGTTAACACGTCGCTAACTGAATCAAAGCATAAGCCACCAAATGCCACCACAGCTTGTAGCAGTTGTCATACCATTTGTCAAAACAGCCAAGTATACTCCTCCTTCATGACAGCAATGCGCATGTGTCGCACTTCTGCTGGCATTTAAAATTACATTTTTGCTGCCCTATTGCAAATTAGCAGAAAAAACATAGTCCACCATGTGCTAAGCAAGTTGCTTTCTATCCACCACGTGGTGGAACGCATTACACCGCAAGCTAGCGTCCACACATTTCGAATTGCGAATAGTCGTTGCTTCGAAGAACTTTGCTCTAAGGACTCATTTGGCGCTCCAAACAAGTCTTTGTGCTCTCGTGTGTCACAACACATGTGCCGAGAAGAGTGCCGAACTGCTAGCCACTACATCGTGCAGCATTCGAATTGGTCCAGGCGTTGCTGTTGGGCCAATGCGACTCGGATTAGGAAGCTGTGACTTTAGTTTCAATGTATCGCTGCTCTAAATTGGACGTGTGAAATGGGCCAAAACGGACGCGAGTGATTTAGTAAAGTGAGAATTGTTTTGAAATGGCAGTCTGTTTAGAATAACGTTGAGAATAATTTAAAAATAAAAGAAATTTATGTATGTAAATGTTAAAGCTGAGCATCAGTGAAACATAATAAAAATACTTATATTTAAACAAAAAATGCTCGCCAAATTGAGAGCTTATTTCCAACGGCTTGCGCTTAAAATTTGCCCGAAGAAACTTGAGCAAAAAGTTAGAAAAAATAGTGTGGAATAGTCATAAATAATTGTATACATATATCAATTTAACTATTAAGAATGTTTACCTAAATAAGTGATTAGCGCGAATTTTTTTTTGTGTTAAAGTAAATAAATAAAACTGTATCGAAGAATTTGTTCAAATTAAATAATAATAAAATTTTACTACTTATTTATGCAAAACGATGAACCTAATTTCAAAGCTCAACCTGTATCGCTTCTTTCTGGGTCTGATCAGTAAATATGAAAATATGGCAATCGGTTCATTGCTGATCATTATGCTTATCAGAGGTAAATAATAACACCTACTTAACATTTTGATTATTTATTAAAAATCTAAAAAATTAAAAAAATCGTTCAAGAGACCTTTACTAAGTTCTAGCCAGTTTTTTCTTATGGCCATCTCCATATTAAGTGATCCGGTGTTTGTGTTTCCAGAAAGCTGGTTCACTTTTATATCTTTGATCATGCAATTAATAATAACCATTTAGAGCTTTTTGAATTAATTTTTTGGCATAGAGAAACACCAATAATGGAGCGGTTAACTTTTTTAGAAAGTGGTATAAGTGCTCTTTCGAAAAAAATAAATTAATGGTAATTTTAGTAAGATACAGATATCCCCTTTTTATATCTGTAAGCATGCATTCAATTAAGCACGATTACTGTGCAGGGACCCTAACAGTTACAATTCTTATTAAAAAATCGCTCTTTAACAGTTATTTTTTTACCTTCATTTAATTACTCCTTAAATAACGGTTATTTCTGATGTTTATTTTATAAATCCAAAATAACAATTATTTTTAATTATAATCTAAATAATCTGCAAATAACAGTTATTTTTGATTTTTAAATTAAATGTCTTTGATAACAGTTATTGAAGACTTTCATTTATAAAAATAAGTCCTGACTTTTATTTTTCAAACAATATTTAGAGATTATCCTAAAAGTTTGTTGTAACTAGCTAACTAATCTCAACGTGTATGTATGTATCAGGGATGTTGCGAATATCATCATCGCATCATTTTACACATTCGATATTTGCATTCGCATTAAATGATACGAATGTTTGCGTACGCGAATGTGTACGTGGACAGAGAGTCCACTCTATTATTGTAGGAACGGCTCTAAGTCTGTCCAGGGTGCGGACAATAACCGGCTTTTAGCTTCAGGCGCCAAATGGTTAAATAGTATATCAAGCAACATTGATGGGCCTTCAACAAGTACTGCTAAAAGTCTTATAAGCAACCTAGAAATAATTTTAGATTCCTCCAACGAAAGCGAAGGATCGAGTGTAGAATCTGGAAACATTAAAAAATGTGAAATTAAAGCTCAATTGAAGGCCTATCTTAAAGAAAAACGAGCTCATCTCTGTGGAAATCCTCTCGATTGGTGGAAAACTAAACTAAAATACGACAAATTGACAGATCTGGCCCGTAAATATTTGAACGCTCCACCCGCCAGCGTTCCAAGTGAGCAATTGTTCAGTGTGGCCTCTAAAAAATCTCCTCATGGGAGAAAAGGCAGCGAAATGACTTTTTTTGAAACATAGTATGCCCCTTTTGAACTTTGACTACTAGATTTAAACACCGTATAGCCTCGTTCAATGTTCAAATAATTAACAAAACGTTTAAACGATACCTTAAGTTGATTATAGCTTTTTTAATGTTATTCCTAACATTCGCATTCGCATTCCGAAAATTCGCATTCGCATTCGCGAAGATAACGCGAAAAAAAAAACAATTTTGCAAATTTGTTTTTTTTTTGTTTGGTCTATGGGCTTGAAAAAATTATCAGTTAGGCCGGCATATGGATCAGATAGCCTCTCTATTTAGCTATATTTTTCTTTTTTTTAAAACCTCTGTTAATTTTTTTTGAGTAGTGTATTTTAAGACAGAGATCGCGAAAATTCCTCACTGTAAAGCTTCCATCTTCCTCCTCACTGCAATCCATTCAAATGCAATCAATTTTGATTTCCTCTTTTGTGAGTTAAAAAAGAAAGGCGCTGTTTAACTAAATTTATTTTTAATATAACTCGGTTTTTTCGCTCCAATGCCACTCAAAATATTACTACACATCTCAACTATATTACGTTCTTCAGTACGATGGCTTACTTATTTACCTGCAGACAAACAATGCATCTTCGTGGGTTACGTCTAATTTTAAAGACGAATTGTAAACAGATGAATTGTAATAACCGGAAATAGAAACAGCTATAAGTAACAGTGAACGGATCATATTGATCTTTTCAGAAGATATTGTATGATGGATTATAAATTAGGTCACAAAATTTCATGATGGTGACTGTCTAAATGTTGAATTTAATTTTTCAAACACGTGGCAACCCGCCTACGCAAAGATCAGAAATAAAGCCTTTTAAAACCCATTTCGATTAATATCCGTCTCTTAGTAATTCATCTAATTTTCTAAATAATTTGAATTTAACTTTTTAAACAGGTGGCAACACTCTTCAAACATAAATATTCAAACTAAAGATATCTTAATACTCTTTAAGTTGACACACTCTAAGTTAATTAAATTAAAATTTTTGAAACAAGTGGCAACGCTTTTCAAAATACTTTCAAGCTAAAACCTTCTTAAATAATCTTCGTCTGACATCGTGAAACATATTTTAATTAACTGATGAATGAAGTTAAATTTGTTTTTAAATACATGTGGCAACCGTGCTAAATATAGTTCAGAAATAAATATTTTTAAACCTCTTCGATTGGTACCAATATTTTAGTAATTCATTAAACTTATTAAATAATTTGAATATAACTTTTTAAACGGGTGGCAACTCTCTTTTAACACCTCCAATATGTTCTTAGTGTTAAAACTAAAGATTTCTTACACTCTTTTGTTTGGGATATTTTAATATTTTATTGTTTAAAAGTTAACTGAATTCGAATTTTCAAATAGGTGCCAACCCTCTTCAAAATATTAATGAACTATTACCTCTCTAAACTCTTTTCGTTTAGCGCCCATATAGTGATACATATTTCTATTACCAAATTCCCTTAATTCAAATTGAACTTAGCTTTTTAAACAGGTGGCACCCGTCCTACAGTAAAGTTAAGAAACAAAGCTTTTTACAACCATTTCGATTGATACCCATTTTGTAATAATTCTGGCAAAATATTTTTTTCATTTGCACTTTTATTTCAACACATTTTGATTAAAAGAAAAATACTGACAAAAACAAAATATTTCACGCAAACAACAACAAATATAATCGATTATCGCATGAGGCTATTGCCTGAAAATTTTAAAATGCACTTAGTGGCATTGTGGTACTATGATAGGACGGTCCAGTAATCATAGTTGTTGCAACACCGCCTTATTATTAAAACGAGAAGTGAAACTGTGGCAACCTTAAATTGACAATTAAAATACAACATTCGGCTTGCATGTACACCAACGCGACGATAGCTGAAATTGAATTTAACTACCATTTTCTTTGCCTATTACACTTTTTTTATTGTATCGGAAAACCAAAGTAAGAAAAATATTTGCCAGTAATTGAATTGTTTGTTAATACTGATCTCTTTAAAAAATAGTTTTTAAAGCCACTATCAACTGGAAACTAGCGTTTGATTCTTAGAAGGCAGGTGCTCTTAAGAGTTGGTGGACCAACAATAGTCAACTTATGTACAGTAAAACGGTACTCTTTTCCACTGGAATTATAAAATCTATTATGTTTTAAGATTTCCACCAAAATATCTCACAAAAATATTAAGATTTACGTAAGTTGGACCGATTTGAAAATACCTCCAAAAATTGAGGTTTTATTAATAAAAAGTTTTTTTTTAAATATTTTTTGAAAAATTTCCTCAGATGACTGGACAATTTAAGCTTAAAAAAGTTTGCATAAAAATATTTAAAAAAAATGTTCTATGGAATCATAATAATGAGATTTTTGATGCTGTTTTTGCACTTTTTTCAAAGACTGGTTTAAGAAAAACTTGAATAACTCAGCCAAAACATTACCAATTTAGACTTATGAGGTATGATTGGTAAGGTATTTTCTCACCCTTTTAATTTCTTTGCGAATAAGCTCATTCAAAATATCAAAGAGGAAGGTAAGATAAACGCGTGTCATTCCACGTTGAATTAAGATGTGTTGGTATTTGATAAAGAACGTGACGTGACGTGAATGAGTTTTTATGCAAAGAAATAAAAATGGTGAGAAAATGCCTCTCCACCGATCCCTCATAAGTTTATATCGGTAAAATTTTGGAGCAAATATTCCAGTTTTTCTTACACAAATCTTTGAATAAAGTTAAAAAACATCATTATTATGATTCCGTGGATACAATTTTTTAAGATTTTTATGTAGATTTTTTAAGCTTAAACTGTTTTATCATCTGGGGGATTTTTTCCAAAAAATCCTTAAAGCAACTATTTTTATTCGTAAAAAACTCCATTTTTAGAGGTATTTTCACACCGGTCCAGCTCACGTAAATCTTAATATTTTTCCGAACTATTTTGGTAGAAATATTAAAATATACTAGGTTTGGTAATCCCGCCGGAAAAACCGCAACTTTTTTTGGTGATGCAGTCTAATGTACAATAGTCGAAAAATTAAAGCCACACCAAATTTTCACAAGTTTTAAAATATTATTTTTGTTGTTATTTAATTTTGGTTAGTTTTTTATAGTTCATTCTTTAACAACATCCGTGTAAATACAAGTTTAAAGGCAGTGCCACACGATTGGGTATTTCCGAAAGTTCGGTGCAAATCGTATCCCAAATATTTTTCTTTATCCCAATCACGAAAATTAATTTGTTGAAATTTTTCAATAGAACGTCGCTGTATTGTACCAATCTTTTGAATACAAAAAAAATGTCCCATTTTTTTATTTTGTAGCAATAGCCCAATATAAAAATGTACTAATCTGTACAAATGTAACAATCGAGTGGCGCTGCCTTAAAAATTTTTGCAATTAAAAAAAAAATCAACAAATTTTCGTAAAAATTTCGAGTTTTTTAATTAGATTCTGAGTATGCAGTTCTAGTAGAGTAAAGTACGAGTTTCAAATGGCTAAAAACTACGATTGATTTTTTAGAATTTTAAAAAACCTTGAAATTTTTACGAAAGTTTGTTGAACTTTTTTTAAATATTCCACAATTTCGGAAACTTGGATTTACACGGGTTTTGTTAAGGAATAAACTATATTTTTATAAAAAAATAACCAAAATTAAATAACAACGAAAATAATACGTTAAAACTTGGCAAAAAGTGGTTCGGCTATAATTTTTTGACCAATGTATGTATATTTTAATATATTTAATTGGACATGCACATTGTATATAAAGGAATTAGAAAACAAAATTAAAAAATACCTCTTTTGCCTTTTTTCAAAGCTCATTTTGCCGTTTTTTAAGTTTTTAGTGCCTTAAAATCCGACACTTCTAAATACGGCCTTGCTTGTGGGCATAAATTGAAAAACAATTATTCTGAAATTTTGCAAAACTAAGTATTTATTTATGTATGGGTTAATGTTAAATATTAAAAAATGTCGACTAAAACGCAAATCTTCGAACTAGAAATCGAGATTTTTCCCTTGCTTATTTCAATTATTCGGATTCAATCCTTTTTTTTGGTAATACAAACATAAACGAAAAATAAATTTGAAAGTGTTGCTCGCCGTGTGTTCCTGTTTTTATAAAATTTTATTAACTACGAATCTATATGATGAATGAATTCATTCAAACTTCTAGCCAAACAAAGTACAATGGATTTGAATATTTTACTTCACATACAAAACACTCAGCATTTGGAATTTTGAAAGTTATGAGTTTTGTTTTAAATTTTCTACCTTCAAATGGAAGAATGTGAACGAATGAATGAATGGAAAACCTTGGTTTGAATGGTGGAAAACATTCAAATCATTCAAACTTACTTCGGTAAAAGTTTTTTTCTACAAACAAGTTTGTTCGTATTGTAATCGGAGCGCAGCAATACATACATACATACATAAGTATGTTTGTACATATGTACATAGAAAAAATATTTTTGGATATTCATATAAAAAATTGTAATGTATTTCAATTCAATTTATTTTCTCTTTACTTGAATATTGTAATGTCGACACATGATACAAAAAAGAAGGTAGTTTCCATGATACAAAAAGAAGGTAGTTTCATTTCAAAATTTTTGACAAAAAATAAGTTTTTGAAGTTTCATAAATTGTACAAATTTATGAGCTACCTTGCCACATTGATATCAATGAAACAATACATCAGAGGGTTTAATGTTGTGCGTTGGAAATGTTCGGTTATTTGTAAAATGATTTTTTGGTGGGGAGCGGAATCGGAAGGTGCGTGTCACCAAAAACTGACTAGAAAGAGAACAGTATAAACTTTAAGATAATTCACCCTTCGCCTCCCTGCCCCTTCTACAGACACTCGGGGCCCATTTCAAAATGGGGTAAAATTAGCATTTTCGCAAAGAAAAATTAAACTCGTGTTATGCCATCAGCAGTGGGTACTCTTTTCCATTTTGGTAGCCTTCGGCCGCGCTAGTGAAAATAACCTCATCAGTCCAACTCTGGTTACGCCATCCACAGTATATTTGGCAAAATTTACATCCAAATTTATAAAAAAAAAGTGCATATTTTAAACCGAAACCTTTGTTTTAACTTAAAGCTTAGTCCTTTGGCTAGACGTATATGTTAAAATTTTTTGATTCGGATCACGGGTTTGAACACGATAACCCAAAATCATTGTACAAATTAGGGATGTTGCGAATGTGGAATTTTAGACATCCGCGGATGCGAATGCGTATGCGAATATCTAAAAGCTAACAACCGTGGATGCGGATGTCAAGTATTTTTAAGAAACAATTAGAATCTAGCATAATGGCGAGATCGTTGTTTAAACAGCGCTTACAAAGCCAAACCAGATGTGTCAGGTTTTTCTAAAGCTTTTTAGAAATAGTTCTCCATTGTCATTCCTTTGGCTGTTTCAGAATTTGGGGAATCTGTAACTTCATCAGCGTTTTTCGATTTTAGTTTTTGTAGTTCATTTTTAATACTTTCTTCTGCGACTGGTTTGAACAATCCGTGCCTATAGCGAGCTAAATAGGTGGATATGGAAAATAAATTATTGTTTTCCTGCAATGAAAATTTTGAACAAAATTCTGTTTTCAAAGTCGTGGCTGTCAGCGGAATCGGATAAGAACACTGTTATTTTTTTAAAAAGCACCCCGTTTTTTAAAAACATTTGAATCTCAGATACTTACGTAATTCTTATCTTATTAAAGGTCAGACCTATAGTCTTTAATTATTTGAGCATCGCTCCTCTTTATAGCCAGACGTTGATCATTTCTGCTGGAAATCCCTATTGAAGGAGCTTACTCTTTGACTTTAAATAGCAAAGAAGGGACAATATATATCCATCCGAAAAAATATTGCCCGACAAGTAAACAAAATTACTGTTCTTTAATTTTTTGCTAAAAATAAATTCCCCAAAGAGCCCCATTTGAAATTATTGAAACGAATATATGTAACATCAAAAGCAAATCACGAAAATTTGGTTAAGAATTACAGTGCACAGCTTCTTTTTTTGTGTCTAGTAGTTTTTTTTAAAATTGGTCCAAAAAAATAATATTAAAGAAAGAAACCAATGGAGGTATTGAAAGAAGAGAAAACAAAAAATATTGTTAAAAAGGCTAGGTTCCCTTTAACGTACGTCAAAGGTCAAGTAGAAGTTGGAACTTGCATGACTGCCCATTGATTGCTCAGTTATATAGCTGAAGAAATAATAAGTTTAAATACATTTTTGTCTAAGTTGATAAATATGAACAGTTTTGTTACACAAATACTCCCACGACCACAGGCAAAACTATTGGCTCCAATTTGTCATTTTGTTTGCCATATATACGTTTTATCGGTGCACTTGCACAACATTCGTATTCGCAAAAGCTCCGAATTGATTATTGCGAATGCGAATGCGAATGTAAAAATTAATGCGGAAGCTCCGCAGTTGCAAATGCGAATGCGAATATTCGCAACAACCCTGGTACAAATATCCGAACCGTAAACAAACTGTCTTACTTATGCCATTTTCTAAAAACAAAAAGTTTCTAAAATGAAACTGCAGTAGTTTTCATCTTATGTGGATAATTCTTGTCACAAATACCTGGTTTCTTGCTTATATTTATGCATATATATTTTTGAGCAGCGCCACACCTTAACAGAAAATTCCGAGAATCCAAAATTGGTACTGTTACAAGTTGCATGGCATCATTTTAACTCGATCTCCACCCACTTCCACGGATAACGGTACATAGGTTAGAGGTTTAAAAATATTTTGTGTCAGCAATTTGTCATCAAACTACATTAAATCGTATTACGTACTCTATCCTCTATCCAAAAAACTTTATTTTCGAACGTTTGCACAGGTGTATCAAATTCCTTCAGTTTGAAAACGCGCAAGACTTTTTAATGTTTTCATCCAACTTCACTAACTTAAATTTTTTTTTTTACTTTTTCAAGAAACAAAAATTTTTCTGTGAATCTGGTAGCATGGTTTTAATGAAATGTCATAAACTTATTAAAAGTCAAGTGGTCGGCAACAACAACGAATGTCAATAAATGAAACTACCTTCTATTTTTGTATCATGGTAGTTTCAATAAACAACTTTTGACGGATAATACAATTTTTTGAAGTTTCATAAATTGTGAGTATTATCAACGGCCTTGCCACTTTGATAATATTAAAACATTAAGTCGGAGTATTTTCTTTCCCATATTTATACCAATGTAATAACATTTCAAATCAAAAACCATTATCAGTACTTGGTACTGTTAAAGGAGACTTTATCGTTATGGTTCCTTTCATTTTGTAATAAAAACCACGCGCGCATTTTTCTGTTTTTTTTTTTTAATGCAATCTTGCGAATTCTAAAGAATGTTCTTCCCAAATAAAACCTTTTTATATTTAGGTTCAAATTTGCTTTTAAATTTCTCATCAGATTTTGCAAAAAATTAGGCTTTTTAGCATCATTAAATTTCACAAATTTTTAATTTATGCAAAACACCTGAAGTCGGCTTGAACAGACCGCCCTCCGATAAACAACTAACAGATCGTCGTTTAAAGTACAAAACCGTGTATCAACAAAATGCACAACTGCGTATGTGAGGTTGCATAAATTATTTAGAAGAGAGTAAAAACACTCACATTTCAAAATGGTTCTCTTTTTTACAAAGAAATCGCATTTCAGGACGAATGGATAAGGCTTGAGCCAAGAGCTTGTGTGAGCAAATCCAATTTTTGGAAAAAAATGTCAGTTACGCGGTTTTGCAGTTACACTTTCTTCATGCGTTCTGAAACCTAGTCGTCAACCCCATTTGCGAAATCATTTAGCCGGCATAATTTTCTAGTTCATCATATTCCACATCTTTGAATGTACTGATAAAATCTTCTGCTTAAAAAATATATTTCTTCTAGTAATCAGGTAGCATGAATTTGATGAAATGTCATAATTTTATTAAAAGTCAAATGGTTAACAACAACAACGAATGTCATTAAATGAAACTACCTCCTTTTTTGTATCATGATGTCGACACATATATCAGAACAGGTATGCACTCAAAATTCAAAAACACTTTAAGCCAAAATCATTCATTCGTTTTGTATCTGAATAATTCATAAGCCGTTTTGAATGAATCCATGCAGCCCTCCAATATGTATAATAAAATTGTAACAGACATCTGTCTGTACATTACAGATATTAAAGAAATGTTATTAGAGCAACAGAAGCCAAATACAAATTTTTTAGAATTTTTGTGTGTCTCTCTATCTGTCTGTCTTTATGTTTGTACGCGCATCACTCGAAAACGAATGCATAGAATTGAATGCAGTTTTCACCGATATATTGCTAGAGGTCTAATTTAAATTAACCCTCTCAGTACAAAAAATCAGCCGCTGAAGCTAAAAATCTGAAAATTTGTTTACCAGCTAATTTTGGATTATTGATCTCCAAACTATAATCAAAATTTTTATAAAACTCTTCGTTTTACCGTTATTCAGCGTCCATTATAGTGGTACCCTAGATTTGTACACAGGGAAGTGATATCAATAATTTTTCTTTTTTCTTTTGCGAAATATTTCAAAAATGAGAATAACATTTACAAATTTTTTCGGAACTTCGTACCACCGAAAAATAGTTAATTTGTTCCTATATATTACACTATTTAATATCGACTTCTGTGACACTTTTCACTTTTGTAAAAAACCACGGTCAACTCCATCACGAAAAGACAGGAAAAGAAATATACTTTTCTCAAAACAACTGTTATTTTAAAAACAAATGCTGTATTTAAGAAAAAAAAGCTTTAAGTACATAAAAAGTGTGTCCAATATATTGAACGATTGTACTGAAAGGGTTAAAGAAAGAACAAACAATTAAAGAGTTGCCACCTGCAGCTTAAATAAAATTATAAAATAAAGTAAATATTGCAATGTGGCTGCCAAAATAAAGACGTTTAAGAAGCCTTACAGCCGTAAATATTTTTCTGGGCGGTTGCCACCTGTTTGAAAACTTTACTTTATCTAATTTAATTGTCAAGATAAATTAAACATTGCAATATGGGTATCATATTAAAGAAGCTTACGAAAGTTTACTGCCGAAAATTGTTTTGAAAAATTTAATTACGAAAGTTTACTGCCGAAAATATTTTTGAAAAATTTAATTCCATGAAATTGATAAAGGAAGGTAGATATTGAATTAGTACACCTTGGAAGAAAGTGCGCGATATGTAGATTCGAGTTATAAGACTATGAATTAAATTCCCATGAGAAAGTCGATATTTTACCTACTTTCTCAGTAGTACCTTCGAAAACATATTAACTAACACTCACATTTGTTTCAAAATCTCCCCTCATAAAGCTCTTTAAATAAATTTTATTTTTATTGAATAAGGCCATACAGTTTTGGGATGAAGTAATAACACAAAAATACTTTTCAAGGCGCTGTGAAGCACGCCAGGTATTTGCTAGTATTAAATAATTTTACACATATTCACTGTGAGAATTTCAATTGCATGAAGAGTGGCCGCTAATCTTCACACATATGTACATACATGTATGTATGTATGATTTTATCTGTATCCTGAAAAAAAAAATTAAAATTTTAAATGCAATGTGTATGTAAAATAATATGTAGATGAATTAAATATTTATGAAATAGTAAAATTTTTTCAGCGAATATTTATTGTCCTACAAATACGAAAAAAAATTAAATTAAATAACAGATAAAAAATTAATTATAACACAGCAGAGTCAATAAATACATAATACACAAATAAATACCGTAAATAGTCTTATTAAAGAGTTTATTAAAATTAAATACTCATAAAAATACGTAGCTATAGCAGATAATCACAACAACGCCTTGGCACGCAAAATGCGACTGGCATCTGGTTTGTTGTTTGTTGAAATTGATATGAAAACGCGTGAACGTATTAACATATTTCACAAGCAATGCAAACAAATAAACTCGAGTGTAGCTGCTTATAAATACCCTACAGGAAATGGGACTATGTTTATATTTTTATATGTTTATTTATTTCTTCTTCTTCTTCTTTTTTGGCGCTGTAGCCGCCTAAGCGATTTTGGCCGAGTTCAGCAAAGCACGCCAGTCGTTTCTCCTCTGTGCCAACTGACGGCAATTGGAAACGCCAAGTGAAGCCAAGTCCTTCTCCACCTGATCTTTCCATCGCAGTGGGGGCCTCCCTCTTCCTCTGCTACCACCAGCGGGTACCGAGTTGGATACTTTCAGAGCTGGAGCGTCGGTGTCCATTCGAACGACATGACCAAGCCAGCGGAGCCGCTGTATTTTAATTCGCTGCACTATGTCCATATCGTTGTAAAGCTCATACAGCTCATCGTTCTATCGTATGCGGTACTCGCCGTCGCCAACGCGTAAAGGCCCGTAAATCTTCCGCAAAATCTTTCTCTCAAACACTCCAAGAGCCGCCTCATCGGATGTTGTCATTGTCCATGCTTCTGCGCCATATACCAGCACGGGCATGATGAGTGACTTATAGAGCGTGGTTTTCGTACGTCGAGAGAGGACCTTACTCCTGAATTGCCTACCCAGTCCAAAGTAGCACTTGTTGGCAAGAGTGATTCTGCGTTGGATTTCAATGCTGACATTATTATCGGTGTTAATGCTGGTTCCCAAGTAAACGAAATTCTCTACTTTCTCGAAATTGTAACTGTCAACAGTGACGTGGGTGCCAAGGCGTGAATGTGCTGACTGTTTGTTTGATGACAGGAGATACTTCGTCTTGTCCTCGTTTACTACCATACATACATATATAGCTAAAACTAAGGACCATTAAAAATGACATACATTTTCTTTTCGGAAAAGTTAGTCTACTCACTATCCCACTATTTAAATTTACCTATAGGGTCTTTGTTCGTTGAAGTGAGTTGATTATCGGCGATCGGTTGTTCGATGGCGGTTGCGGTTTGACGGCTGCACGCGTTGTGGCGGCGCCACAGTTTGCACGTGGCAAGTTGCAAATTGGCGTGCACTTGAAATACCCACACGCACACGTGCACACTCCTCCGTTGCGGCTATTTTCACATACTATATTAATGAGGCAAATTATTTTATTGCGGCTTAATTGACTGCTATTTAAAATTTTAATACTTTTGTTTATTTATAGACAAAAAAAAAAAAAAAACAAGCGCTCTTCACACTTTTTGTGGCTTTTTGTTCGCCCAAACAATGGGACAGTGCAATGTTAACACATTGTTTTTATGGTATTTATAACTTTTTTGCCGACGTCGATTATTGGTTAAAAAGTCAAGTATTTGTTTGCGCTGATTTTTCATAGCAATAAATTCGATATTTAATTATCACGAATATTCATATTTTTCAGTTTCATTGGCATACAAAATATGGGAATTATCCATTAATGATAAATGCAGTTAAGTGCAGGTATGCACGTAAGTACACTGCTGGCAAAAAGTACCGAGAACTTTAACAATGTATGCAAAATTCTGTATTTTTTATTTACATTTTTTTTTTAAGTGTTTTGCTGACAGTGTTCTGACGAAAAGAATAACAGCAGCAGAAAAAACTGCCAAAAATACTAAAACTTAATGGGCTACAAAACTGCATATACAAAAAGTTTTTTCTTTTTTTTAAATCCGATTAGAGAGTGGCAAATTTACAAGTTTACAAGTGAATTGAATTTTGCACAGATTTTAGAAATTTGAATTTTTGTTTTTTGCTGTAGTATAAAAAAATCGTGGGAAAAAAATGCCATACATTGTGAAAATCTCTCTTTGCCAATACTATTGTCCGGAAGTGTAAGTATTTACGTATAAATATGGATAATTTTATTGGCAAATTTGTACAGCCATTCAGTAATTGTGATTATATGCATTGTTAGCTGTTTTGCTCGTCCTTTTACAGCACAATATCCGATAACTTAAACTGCAATTAAATAATTAAACCTTAAATAATTATTTCAATTTTTGTTTAATATTAACAATATTGATTTCAAAATATAATTTTTAATCCTCTATATACTGGTAAAAAAATTCAAATATTACAATGTGGAACGTTAATATCCATACCTAAAATTCGCTCCATTGTATCGGAGTTTTTTTTTTTCAGTGGTTTAAAGTTTACGTTGTTTCGGTGACAAATGTTATTAGCTTACGTGCTATTCCATGTACAAATTTGCTAAATTCTTGTCTTCAGAGGCCTATTGTAAAATATAGCAAGTAACGTAGAGCATCGTAGAACACTTAGGTATTAGGGGGTTAACCTCTTAACATTTTAGGTCTTTTTGACAGCCAATCTCGTGGCATCAACGGCTATAAATAGCAGGTAGGGCTGTCTAGTCGATAAAATCGTCACTGAAAATGAAGTAGGTTGCAATGAAAATCTGAAGGGAAGAGTATGAGTAAATTTGCAATTTGTGTATTGCGCTTCGCATTAACGTCATACATTTTTGGTAATCCACGTGAGAGATTTTTCAAATGTCAAACAAATTGGTGGAACATAAATTAAATATTAATTTATTCATTAAGTACTCATTTGAAACCAACGGCGTCTTGCGACAGTTTCGCGCTTTGCAAGGGAGGTCTTCAATCGTAAATCAGTGAAGACGAATCTTGGCTCTGCATACGATATTCGAACCATCAGTATCTCTTCATTTCTCATCTTGGTGATGGGCATGTTTCTGAGTCCGTGAAAATTAACTCATTTAGAAATGTTACGGAGAAGGCTCTAATTAAGGGGTCTAAGGGCTAGAATACTTGGGACTCATATAGGTATAGTTACACAAAAATTTGCAAGAGGGCACCAGAATTGGACTTTAAATTATTGGAAATAAATAACTTGTACCAGTACGACTGTCTCGCGCTTTATTTTTCCACCAACTCATATACATATGTAGGTTCCTATGTAGTTAGGTCCGTTTTCTCAAGTAGGCTTTATAATTTATCTGACCTTCTAACACTCATTTTTTTCTCAAAAATTATATTTAAAGGACAAATCCTTTTTTAAGGCTACTTGATAAAACGGCCCTTATTAGTTTGATAAAGAAGTTAACTTTTGGAGTTGGTGATATGCCTTCATTAACGGAAATTTAAGCGCTTTGCATCATTAAAGACTATTTGTAAATATCATTAGATGCTTTGTTTCCTTTGTATTAAACTACCGGTAAAATAAAAGATACTTTTGCATTGATGCCGATAGAGTAGTGTTTATCTGGCCGCTACTACATGTAATACAAAAAATTTACCATAGGTCTGACTAGAACTTTGAGATTGTTTTCAGGATAGCAGCAACCAAGTTTTACTTTCCTTATGACAATCTTCAGAAAGACTTGATCTCGATTCAAGCAACCGCCAGATTACAAGTTTTTAAGCTTATTTTAACTGTACAAATGCGAAACGAGCTAAAGTAGTTTTGAGTAGATTTTTCTAAACTTTTAATATTTTTTATTTTATACATATAGGCATAATAACATATGTATCTAGTTGCACTGATTGCAGGTCTAAAATTCGCATATTATTTTGTTTGAATTTGATAGGGTGGGATACATATTTAAGTGTTCTGCGGAATATTAGAATTTTTCATAAAAATTTAACGGCATATACTTGTTGTTTAACAATTCAGAGAATTCTAAGGCGTTAAAGCAAGAACGAATCATAAGCACCTACACAAAGTTCGGAAATTGCAATGCAAACAAACTTCTATGTAAAATTGTATTTTTTCATATACATACATACTTATATACATTAAGTACATACATTCATATGTATAGCATATGTATACCCGGTTGGAAATTGTCTATGTAACGCACTAATAACTTCAAGCACCTGGTTAAATTTCCCCAAATAAGATTATCTTGGTAGTTCCAAATCGGGTCGTGGCCATCATAAACTAAATACATATGTACTTACGTATGTATATAAAAAGAATATTCTGATTTCCTTGACCAAGATGTGTCTTAACACTGTCTATATCGATGCAAAATCTTGGCTCGGTTAACCTGTGCTGTACCACTCAGTAAAATCTCAAAAGCATAGAAGTCACCGAAGAGACGGACAGGGCTACAGCAACAGCATTAATGGGTCCCGTTACTCATAGGACCACACACCAACACACTATTAGAGAAGAGCTTAGAAGAGAACAAATAACAGGTGGAGAGAATCACTGGAGCCAAATCTTTGAGCAGCGCCCAGCAAAACAGCGATTGGCTGGGATATAATAGGAAAATATGTGATATGCTCTGTATCCTCCTAAAGAAAAAAATTGGAATTCTAAAAGTCGGATCACATGATTGATACATTTATAAATTATTATTTTTGGTACATGGTGCAAACAAATTGAGATAATAATTTCTCCAGCAGTTACAGGATTAGTAAAACTAATATGTATGTAAGTTTGTTCAAATTTTGATAATTTGAAATTCATTTACCAAATGTTAAAAAAAAAATCTGTCGTGGTTGGGACAAAGACTAATAGCCCATTTCCACCAACAGTTTAACTGCAGTTAAGAGCTCAGATAAGTTCAAAGAAATTTAACATGTGGTGATCGGCATGACTAATTTCGAACTTTTTGCTCTTTTACCTTCATTTGCTTGTTTGACCACTTACCTACTTCGAGTTGTCATCTCCTTTTTCCAATAGGCATAAACTGCAGTTAAGGCTTGGTGCAAATGAACTATACAAATTTTTCCATCACACAATACACGTAAAATCTTGGGCGAATTCCCAATCGCGTAATCCAGCCTCAATATATATCATAAAAGGTCATTAAAGACTAGAAAGTGAGCTATCCAACTTTGGGATATGGCCTAACGATTTATGCTGGTTTTGTGACAACGCTGCTGAGACTTTTAAGCACATACTTTTCGAATCTTATTACATTAAACGAGCAATTCTTGTATATATATATATATCCATAGGGTTCTCGGAAACGGCTCTAACGATTTTGATGAAATTTTGTACACAGATAAAGTTTTGGATTTTAAGGTTATCTGAATAGGCATTATCTCCGAGAAGACTTGTACAAGGTTGCCACCTATTCGAAATTAGTTAAAAATTAATTAAAACATAATATAGGTATCGAAGGGAAGGTATTTTAAAGATCCCTAATTCAAAAACATTTCAGTAGGGTTGACACCTATTTTGAATCGCATATATATTTAATTTTTTGTTTAGAAAAAAAGGTAAAATACTACAATTCTTGGGTACCAAAAGAAGGTTCCTAAACATTGCTTTCCCTTTATACAAAATGTTTTCTCTTAGGATAATAGTGTAAGGTTGCCACTTATTTTCGATTCTACACAATTTATCAAAAACAGCGCAATATGGATTTCAAAAGAAAGATATTGTTGAGAAATTTGGTCCGAAAATAGTTTCGATCAGGGTTTCCACGCTTCTATGTAAAAAAATAATAGTGTAAGGTTGCCACTTATTTTCGATTCTACACAATTTATCTAAAACATCGCAATATGGATTTCAAAAGAAAGGTATTGTTGAGAACTTTGGCCCGAAAATAGTTTCGATCAGGGTTGCACGCTTCTATGTAAAAAAAAATTCATTTTGTTAATTTCAATCAGCATTTTTTTGTATGTATGCACAGTACATACATGCTCAAGGTATGTACTATTCATTCCAGCGTATTTCGGAATAGTGTTGCCACCTAAATTTTAGAGTAAGGAATTTACCTAATAGGTATCGAAATCCATTTTTTTTTTTTATTTGCTAAATATTATCCAATCCAAATGACCATTATTTGATATCCAAACCTTGAGAACTTTAGAAAGTATGCACTCCGGGCAAAGCTCGGTCAACCTGGTACTGTGATACAGGAACGAGCAGAAGGGAGAGGCCTGACGGGTCATTAAGCTAGAAGCCAAATCACTTACTTACATTCGATGTCACAAATAACCAATTAGTTAATTTGACAAACTCTTAAGGGAACGCGTTGATAGCCCCATTGCAGAATAAGCTATTGTCAAACCACTGTCACTGAAACTACCGCGAATGTGGACGTTCTTGCTTGCGTTTAGACATTTCTGCATATAAATACTATACATATAGTGCTTATCATAACTTTACGGCACTCAAATATTGACTAAAATTTGACCATTAATCTTAATATTTTAATTATAATTATTTGCTTATAAAAATATAGTATATTCTTTAACAAATCCATATAAATCCCAGCTTCAATCTTTGTGCTATATTAAAAAAAAAAATCGACAAACTTTCGTTAAAATTTCGAGTTTTAATATATTGTGAGTATGTAGTTTTGTAGCCCATTGAATTTTAATATGATAAGAGGCAATTTTCAAGTGTTTAAAAAATACCGTTGATTTTTGATAATTTTTTTGTTGAAGGTGTTGTATAAAAAAAATCGTCGAACACACTTTGTATGGAAGAAAATCACTGACATCCTCAACAAATCCCAAAAATCAACGGTAAGTCCCAGCTACTTTTTACTTGCTCTTTATTATTTTAGAATTGATGGGGTAAAAAGCTGCATACTAAAAGTATTTCTAGAGAATCGAATTAAAATGCTCGAAATTTTTACGAAAATTTTTTTTTTCTTTAAAGTTCCACAAAGATTGAAACTTGGATTTATATGGTTTTTGTTACAGAATATCTTTACTATATTTTTATGAACAAATAATTAAAATAAACAAGCATTTTTTGAGCTAAAAACACAATATCGACCTCAATTCTCATACAAAGATTTAAGAATATCGTTAATCTCTTCATGATCCAATGATCGGATCTAAACCAAATTAGTATGGGACCGCCTTTCTTCAAAAAAATATTTATAGAAATTGGTTAACTTGATTCCAAAGTTATGCGGTAACATACATAAAAAATAAAAATAAAATATACCGACGAATTGATAACCTTCTCCTTTTTTTAAGTCGGTTAAAAAATATTAAGATAAATGGTCAAATTTCGTGAATAAGTGAGTGTCTTAAAGTTATGATAAACACGTTACTTTTGAAGAATTCAATTGACATGGAAAGTATTGATACTGGAGAGGCCTCACTTAATTCTATTTTAGAAGTCATCTAACAACGTAGCTCTTAAGCACTTGTGTATTTTCCTTACTTTTGTTAAAGAGTTTCTATAATGTTGAGTTCCCTGAGATTGAATGCTAGATAAATTATAACATTCAGCCCGTACCCACACATTGTGCAATCTTTAATGATATCTCCAAAACTTCCGGTGGCTGAGGTCCCAGATCATTATAGAATATAATGGGGACACGCTTCACTTTTCGCTTAAGGAATATGCATCGGTCTTTCATCCTGAGCTATTTGCAATCCTCACGGCAATAAACTACGTGGTAGGAAATAGGTAAAGATGAAGGAGCCAAGCTGCACTTACATAGTTAGAGCATTGGTCGGCTCTCTAACTACTTTCAAGCTACTTAGTTCGGCAACGCAAGCTTCAACTAAATTATGTTCTTAAACATAACGAGCTTGTTTTACTCCGGGAACACCATCACTAGGGGGTACCTGGTAATGAGACATCTGACCCTTTGGCTAGAGTTTGCTCATACCAAGCATTACTCAGCACGCAACCAGTTATAGCACTCCCACCTTGGGCCATGGAAGCCACCACCAGAAACTAGGTGACTATTTCGCTCAGCTTTGACTGAGTGGCATCGAAGGGCAGCAGCTGGGTAAAACTCATGATGCTTTCAATCTCAGAAAGTCTATCCACTTGTTTGCTCTCATTGAGCTAACCGGACTACAGTCAACTTGTTGGACTGCTAACTGGTCACCACTACATGTGGCACAAACACCAGGCGTACGTGACAATTCTATTTGTACATCCAGCTGCGAAGAGGATGAAACGGCGGATAACTTTTTGTGCTTCTGCACCGCCTTGACAAGAACTAGGCATAAGGCATTTAGCCCCGATGTGTTGAGAGACGAACACCTGAGCTCGTTAACACCCAACAGCAGCTTGGCTTGATGGAACGAGCGTTACCTTCTATGTAGTCTAGTGCTCACCAGGTTTCCTTTACAGACCCGGTACGGGTAAAAGAAAACTATGCATCACTTCTCTAAAATCCATGCTAATTTCCAGTCGGGCGCACACATTTGTACATACATACATATATATGTATATGAGATATACCAGGGGGAATACCACAACATCAACAAATAAAGTTTAATATTTTATCAAAGGGCGTAAAAGTTCCCAAATAGTATTTCAAATTCAATTTAGTAAATAGCTGCAAAACTGCAACTCGTTGAATTAAGCTGCCAAATAAGAAAAAAACGACCGAGCATGGAATCACCGGCTTGCCGTTCATTGGGCTTTCGTTCTATGGGGAATTCATACAAGTGCATTTCGAGTTGAATATTTTTCAAATAAAACTTGCATAAATATGTAAAAAAAAATATGTACATATGCATTAATAAATTGTTTAAATTGTAATTATTTTCGATTATGACAAATATTATCACTAATAATAATACAGTGATAATTATATAAGCATAACTTCCAATTTATTTGCGTGCACTAGAGTGTAATAAAATTTTTGTGACTGAATGATTGGGAAATATAAAGTTTATGTAATTATGCGATAATTTGTAATTTTTACAATGAACTAAAATTGTTGATTAATTGTTTATGTATGTATATGATTGAAATGTTCAATTTCAATAATTTTCTTCTGCAAGCGGATTAAATACGAAATTAATTGTCCAAATGCAATGCGATGATACGTTTATTTTATTAAGCAATGTGTAAATACAGTAACTTTTATTTATGTAAACATTTAGGTAGAATGCTCAAAATGAATGTAACTATATAAATATACACAAACTTGCACACAATTATAAGTGCTGCAGGGGATTTAGTTAGTTTCACAAACACTTATCGGTTTAGCCACGCCGATGGCTGCTAGCCTTTTTCAATTGGACGTACAGATTTAGAAGCTTTGAAAATGCAAACGAATCTATGCGTATGAGTAAATGTTGTTCCTCAGCTTTCATTTGAAAAAAAATTTAAATATCCATACTAACATGTCCAACAAAAAAATATGGGAACTTCCCATGATGTTAGTCCTTTGCTGACCATCAAACCCTCAATGACCGTAACCATGGCCCAAATAGCAAACTTACGCACACACTTATGTACATATGTCGCTAACAGGCGGATAGCAAAAATTTGTCACATTCAAAAGGCGATTCATAATCTCTCACGCTAACTGATTTCACATTTTATATAAGTGCATATGTATTTTAAGCGCGCATCCGTTAAATTCATCAACCTTTGAATTTGCCATTGCCTACCGCCATAGAGTTCATCTATTCACAATATTTTTGGCTATCTAAACAGCCTAGGTCAAGGGACAGCTACAATTCGCACCACTTCACTGTCTCCGCATAATTAAATTGTCCATGCCAGTACCCGCAGGCTGCATACTTTCCTACATACATAAAGCGATTAAATATCTGCCTGTAGATAAATGTGCCGGTAAACGCAAACACATCATCCAACTGTTGGTTGTCGGCGATTAAAAAATCGTGTGTATGAAAGAAAAAAATCTTGCTAGCCACTGTGTGGTAGTTAATTTTAAATGAGTGCAGTTTATTTTATGGTTGTGGTGTCGGCTTTTTTGTGCGGCAAAGCGGCTAGACGCCCCAGCCATGGGGAAGGGGGTGTGTATAGTTATCCGCTAGATTTAATAGAGCTTTAACACGTTTTTTTTTTTATTAACCGGCTATTTTACTTTATATGTAGGTATGTAAATATATTAAGAAATTTTCCATCGTTAATTAAATTTACGGCTCAATCCGTGCAAATTTATGATCAACACATAAATTCTTTATGGCTATTTGAATAAATAAAGTTAACTATCTTTTTCTCGGAAAGCCATGAAAAATTAAAGAATATACTTCGAATTTATTAAAAAAAAAAATGGATATTTAATTAAAAACTTGGCCGTGGCTAAACTATTTTTCTTTAATATCCATGGAGTAAAACTAGTAATTCTTGGAGTGCAATAGGGCATAGACGTTGTTCTGGAACCCATGCACGGCATGCGGTAACCAATCCGACTTCAGCATTGGGGCGCAGCAGAAATAGAGGAAGATTCGATTGGTCACTCCTACTTATTCAGTTTAGGGGCTTATTTAATTCTTCTGCGTCTGTTCACCAGTAGGTGCGGCTGTAAGCGGGCAAGAAAGACAACCATTCACCCCAGCAATGGTTGTGCGCTAGACTTTAGACCAGCCACTTAAAAGCTCCATCCAATCAAAAGATTAAAAAAGCCTTGTACTACTGCCTCCAGACACGCTGACAACCCTCGCAAACAGAAGAAGGACTACGATTTACGAATATCTACCTGGTATTTCCGAACACTCTACTGGTGTCGCTATCCAACTGCTAGATTTTATAGAAAAATACCAGGCGCCTATTGCCGCAGGTTTAGAAAATGCGATGGACGGGGTGTGACTGCAAAAAATTTGCAGCACGCGACATCTACTCTATCGGCGCACAAATTTGGTGTAGGAGTTGGGGTAGGGCGGATATTCCGACACCTTGTCTTTAGGTTCACCCCCATTAGTGAACGAATTGCCATAAACCGCATAATGCAAAATTTAAAAATGTCAGCCTAAGAGCTGCGAATGCCTCAAGGGAGGAGAGGGACAATGAAACCAAAGATAGTTTCTATGAGCGCCTAGGACAGGCGTACGAGCGCTGCCCCTGCCACGGTGTTAAAATCGTAGGCAATGAAGGCACATATGATCCAACGATCGGAAAATTCAGCCCTCATGATAATACCTCCGACAACGGAGAGAGTCAGATCGACTTCGCCGCGGCACGGTACATGGTAGCCAGTAATACCAGACACCAGCATCGAAGCATCCACAAAGCCACTTGGTTGTACCGTGAGCAAAGAACTAAAAAATAGAAAATGCGAAGAGCTGGAAATGCTATCATACAGGAAGGCGGTTTGAAAATTGTATCAGAAAATAGAGCAGAAATCAGATGGTTTCAAGACCTGAGCTGGTTTCTGTAGAGATGGGCATGGAAAACTGATAACAGATGTCCAGAGTACACTTCTCATCGCATCCGAATGGCGACATAGGTGACGCTTTTGATGAAGAAAAACCCGAACCAATGTATAGAGACGAAGCTCACAATGCTCTACTTGACCAACACGAACAGCACTAAGGCCCAATCTACAAGAAGGCAGATCCCGCTGTCTCCAACAATTATCGCTGTGTGAAAGAGTGAAGCCCTTCACGAACCAACTGATTGGACCGTATTAGTGTGGCTTCAGAACCGGTAAGTGCACCATTGACCAGATTTTCACAGCACCTTAAATCCTGGAGAAAATACTCGATGTGCAAATCGACACACTTCATCTTTTTGTCGATTTTAAAACCGCTTTTGATAGCATGAAGAGAAGATACATACGCCATGGCTATGTGTAATGACGTTCAGCATAGCCTTCAGCTCCGTTCAAATTGGGAAGAATCTCTCCACTTTGTTTGAGACCAAACGAGGTTTTAGATAAGGAGATTCAGTCTTTTGCAACTTTTTCAATCTGATGCCAGTAAGCGGAGTAAGAACTGCCAAGCTGAATCGAAGTGGCATCATATACAGCAAACGAACGACGCTGCTGGGGTATGCAGACGATATCGACATCGTCGGTGTGAAACTCAGCAGCATTTTTTAATTTAGAAAAAGATGCTAAAGAGTTTGGTCTAGCGGTGAATGAGGCAAGACAAGGTATCTCTTGGCAACATATAAAGAGTCCA
>NW_023458556.1:38629841-38632952 GCF_013731165.1 Rhagoletis pomonella | reverse complement strand
ATTGAAAAGCTGATCCCACTCTTGACGGACACAAGTTACGCTCTACAAAAATCTCATCATGCACGTTTTTTTATATGGCTCAGAAACGTCGACGATGTCTAACAAAGATGAGAAAGTTTGGGTGCGTTCAAGAGAACTGTTCTACGAACGATCTATGGCCCTGTTCACGAAGACGATGGCTATCGAAAAAGGTGGAATAACGAGCTTTATGAGCTCTTTAACGACATGGACATAGTTAGGCCCATAAAAAGACAAGCATTGCGCTGACTTGGGTATGTTGTATGCATAGACAAAGGTCCAACTCATCCCTGGCAGAGTTTTGTAAAGGTGCAAATTACTTGTTTCGAGACTGGCGTCCGCTTGCAACCGCACCAACTGGTGAACAGACACTACTGATTTCAGTACTAACTAAACCATTCCAAATGAATCTCCTTAAACAGAAGCAATCAATAGAGCCTCTTAAAAAAGTTTACCAATTTATATAATGGAATATGATCCAATACGAAACTGTCGGTATGTAAGAAAACCACTCGATAATTGAAAATTTATAAAAATCACATAAAAGCTCTAAATTTAAAAGCATTTCACTTTTGTTCTTCCAATAAAGACAAAAGAAAAACGCTAATGGAAAAAAAACATTCTAAATTCAAGCGAAATTAAAACTTAAAAACTTTTCACGCAAATTGAAAGTAACACCGAAATTAATTGTGTGTCATTTGTTTTGAAAAAATGCAAAATTGAATAAAATTTGTATGCGCGCCACAAATGGTGAACGCCGAAAGGCAAATGGCAAATGGCGTAAAGCAAATGTTACGCGTTAGTCTAACGGCTGTATGCATTTGCTTAAGGATTTTCGGCGCGAATCATTACTAGGAAAGACGGCGGCAGCTGAGTTTGATGTGCGCTGGCGAACAAGCATATTGGCACAGTGCACGGACTTTACTACTTTATTGATAGATCTACCAACTTTTTAGCTATAATATATTTTCTACCATTTTTACCAACAAAGGCTTAACATCTGCCAATATTTTCCGGAAAGAAAGCAAATAGATTTAAATACATAGTATTTCGCCATCGAAAAATTCATTGACTAAACCTGAAAATTCAAATTTATTGGAGTTTTAGACTTGCTGAACCCGAATCTGAGGTCCACTAACCTCAATAATTTCACGTTCGAGGTCATTTGAGGGTCAAATGGGTCCAAAAATTTATTCAATAAAAATAAAAGTAAAATATTTTTTTTTGTTGTCGCTGAATCCGAATATGGGGGCCCCATGATTCCTTAAGGTCATCTAGAGGTCATGCCAAGGTCATCCCAAGGTTAAATTCAGAAGAATTGTATTGAATTTTCAGGTTTATTCAATGAATTTTTCCCTACTTGACCTTCAACTGGCCACGAACTAGACGTGATGGAGGCTAACGGACCTCGGATTCGCATTCAGCGTAAACTTTTTTTGAGCCTCCCTCCTATTACATTAATACCGGGCCCGAATCAGGGCATCCGTGATTGAATTAAACTTTATAAGAAATGTCTTTCTGGGCATTCGATAGGAGTTCGCTTTTTCGATTCAAATTGTAATTGAGTTTCATTTGATAATGGATGCCGTGATTCGAGTCCAGTTTTATGTACATGAAGGTTTTTTGTTGAGTATTTTATTTACGTGAAAAGCATTTTTGTTATTTTATATAAAAATACAATTTATCCCAAGGCGACTTCATATTAGGGGATAGCAGGAGTACAAAAACCAAAAATACACTACAAAAACTAAAACTAAAAACTATCGGATATTGTTTCTTTTAAAAAATCTACTAACTTCTACCATTTTTTGTAAGTAAAAGCTACCAATATTAATTTTTTCGAAGTCCGTGCACTGCATTGGCAATAGTCGATAGTAATGTGTGACTCGACGGAGCAGACCACCAAGCGAAGGGTTTGCGAAAGCTATGCACAGTAAGCGCTTGATGTAAATACGTTTACTCAAACTTAAATTATAGTTTTACATGCAGAGCTTTAACTCTTCTGCCCTTCACCTTCACATTTCCCACTCCTCTCTACTCGAGTATTTTGCTGCCAATAATTTTGCAGGAAGTAATTTCCCACAGTTGCTGCTGCTGTCCATACACCGTCTGCTTCCGCAAAATGACTTCAAAGCTTAAGAAGTTTAGCGTAGCTTTTTGTGTCTTTAAATATAAAACAAAAATAAAATGTGGAATTTCCTCGCATTAATTTAACCAAAATATTGCGTAACAAGCATTGTATATTCACAAAAACTTTATTACGCTGCCATTACACTACGTAAGTCTCCCATCTCGTAAAGCACTCAAACTCGCTGAGGTTTTAGCGCGTGAACTTCATTATTTGTTTTGTCGTTAAAGTAAAATACTAGCTGGTTGCTGGTTTGTCTGTTCCCCAGTACACCTTTGCGAATTTTTCCATTATCACATATCATTGCGGATTTAGAGTATCTGGGCGCAATCGGCATCCGCTGCGCGACACAACACCCAACTACTAATTTTCATTTTGCTGTCTGCTGAGGTGTACTTACATACACACCAGCAACAATACACAATATGCTACAAATTTCAGCTCATCTGATATATATCGCCACAAAAAGGTGCCATGCAGATTTGTATCTTTATGTAACTTATGACCTTAACTCTCAGCCCACTACATTCTCTTCATTTTTTTTTTCAGACTTTTTTAGCTTCTTATTTCTGCAACGTTTTTTATTAGCTACCAGTTCAATGCCTTGTTTCAACCTCGACATTTACTGCCTATTTCCTTTTCCAACAAATAAATTGCCGTGCACAAATCCTCCTTGTCATTTGTGATTTAAACTTTGATTCGCTCCCCGCCCACAATACCTGGTTTGGGTTTTTTTTTTCTGGTTTTTTCCTCCTTTTCGTATTTGTATACAGCTTATTGTGCTTGTTGTAGTAGCGAGTTGACTTAACAGTGTCAACCAAACGAGTACTTCGTTATTTGTAATTTTTTTTTATGCGCCGAACGAATTAGCATTGGCCTTAAGCAGCTAATGAAAACAACGGAGGTACTTAACACTGCAAATTCCTTAAACCCCTATTTAAATTTTTCAGCGTAAATTGAAAAAA
>NW_023458556.1:38600122-38614841 GCF_013731165.1 Rhagoletis pomonella | reverse complement strand
AATCTGCAAGTACATGTGCTAGATATTCCTATTTAGACAATGTCATTCTAGTATTCTATAAATTGATGTTGGATCCATTTTTGGGTATCCTGTTTTATGTTGTTTTTATTGAAATCAAAAAAGGGGATTGGACCAATAAATGACCCTAGGCATAAGGGTCCGCCCTTTCATTATCTTCGTGTCCTTCATATTCTGGCACCCACTCTATTATGAATTTTGATGTAAGTGTGTAGTTTTTCAGAGCTTTGAGGACTGGTTGGCTGTCTGGGAGTATTTTGATAAGATTTCAATGCCTATCTAGTCCTTACGAACCAAAAGATGTTTACTATTGTGAATGCTACACAATTTTTCTTTCGTTTGGTACCCATATTTTTATTTACATTGTTGTGCAATTTTTAAGTAATTTTTTGAAATAATCATGTCTCTGAAATTTCAAATTTTTTTCGTATTTTTTCACGAATGTTTTACGTTTTGGAACTTTTTCAAACCTTTCGAAAACACTATCGGGACTTTCGGTATTTTTCTTTAAAATTTCAACTCAAAAATGCATTTAAATCAAAATTTTGCCATCTATGAATACTCAGGACAAATAACTTAAATTATCAGCTCGCCAGCTCCCTTTTTGCTTACTCTATATATAAGTCATCCCAATCACTTCAGTTCATAGCAGCTGCTGCCTTCTTTACGACTTCCTTTCAATTACTCATACGCCATGTTGGCCTAAAATGCATTTGAATTATTTGCACAAATTTTTCACAATTTAATTTGTTTAAACACAAACGCGCAAACACAACACCCCACACACACAATCATGCACACGAACGCAGACAAACACTGACACTTCTGCGTTATGCTGTTTACGTTGTTTGCGGCCATGTTTGCATTGTTTGACCTGCTGACGTCAGTCGTCGGCATTGTTCGCTTAGCATCATTCAAATGCACTTCCTTGGCTACACTTCCGCTACTGAATTACTTGCCTCATATTTTTTGTTGTTGTCACTCTACTTGTTACTACATACATACATACATACATTTGCTTAGCTTTCGAGCTCAATATCCTCATCGACATAAGCACAGCATTACCGTTCGTCTTAAACCTACGCATCATCCTGCTGACCTATCGCCCTTTTTTGCGATGCAAATGTGGTTAGCTTGTTTGTCAATCTGTTTATTCACTTGCCACAATTTTCGCATATGAATATACATACGTATATATTACCTACAGTGCACATTGTACATATATACTATATATTTAGGTATGCATCTAGGTATGAAGATCCTTAGTTGTGGCATTGTAGCAGCAGTTGTAGACGAAATTGTCCTATACAATGTCTGTCGCAGCCCCACTTGTGGCAATCTACACTTCAAGCGCATAAGCGTATGTTTATAATGCATGTTTGTAAATATGTATTACGCATTGCGGTACCACAGATACAGCTGAGCAAATGAACTGAGGTCATCGTTGCTGACATGCATGGTTGCTACTTACATACACAAAGCACTTCTACATACATATTTAGTATCATTGTTGCCACTACCGCTGATACGGCTGCTGCCGGTGGAGTTTTGTTTTTTGTTGTTTATTGTTTATTTACTTAGCTCTTGCCGAATGTAAGAAGCGCTTGCATACCCAAAGCTCATTCGTGTTGAAGTGAAACCCGCCATCAGTAACAAGAACCGCGAAGTCTTTTCTACCTTTTCCAAGTTCGATAAGGATGAAAATCGAATAGGTCTGGCGGTCAACGAGGACAAGACGAAGTATCTCCTGTCATCAAACAAACCGACAGCACATTCGCGCCTTGGCACCCACGTCACTGTTGACAGTTATAATTTCGAGAAAGTAGAGAATTTCATTTACTTGGGAAACAGCATTAACACCAATAATAATGTCAGCATGGAAATCCAACGCAGAATCACTCTTGCCAGCAAGTGCTACTTTGGACTGAGTAGGCAATTCAGGAGTAAAGCCCGCTCTCGACGTACGAAAACTACATTCTGTAAATCACTCATCATGACTGTGGTGGTATATGGCGCAGAAGAATTGACAATGACAACATCCGATGAGGCTGCTCTTGGAGTTTTTGAGTTGGCGACTTCGAGTACCGCAGACGATGGAACGATGAGCTGTATGAGCTTTACAACGACATGGACGTAGTGCAGAGAATTAAAATACAGCGCCTGCACTGGCTGGGCCATGTTGTTCGAATGGACTCCGACGCTCCAGCTCTGAAAGTATTCAACTCGGAACCCGCTGGTGGTAGCAGAGGAAGAGGGAGGCCACCATTACGATGGAAAGACCAAGTGGAGAAGGACTTGGTTTCACATGGCATTTCCAATTGGCGTCAGTTGGGACAAAAGAGAGCGACTGGCGTGCTTTGTTGAACTCGGCCAAAATCGCTTCAGCGGTTACAGCGTCCAATAGAAAGAAGAATACGAAGAACTTGTATAATTTGCTTTATTTAAGTAATCTTTTTGCCATGCAATTAAGATATTGGGCCGCATGAATAAATTAAAAAAAATTAAGTAAACGGTCTGAAATTTAAATAAAAAGCAATTGCATATTAATATTTAAAATTATGATTGCTAAGCGGCTGGTTGCCACTTACACGAGTGGTTAGAGGTGCTTTCTGCCACCCGGTAGAACCGAAGTTCGACTAATAATCCGAGCAACATTCAAGAACGTGTTTTTTTTTCTAAAGACGATCGCCGATCGACAGACATCGAGTGTATTTCTGCCATGAAGGAGCTGCTCTTGAAAATCATATATGTACATACATATGTATATTGTTTACACAAAAAAGTGAAGCAAACGTCCATATCGGAAGTGTATTTTTATATTAGTTTTTGTCTGGCTGGTAGCTAAAATACAGCTGTGGCCCAAATTTGCACATGAGGCTTCACTTTGCCCCGTCTTATTTTACCCCTTTCGTTTACTAGAGTTCCTGTTATCTTCGAACCAACTTGATGGTTGGATTTGTCTTCCATTGTATACCAATGTTTTTATGACCTACCAAATCGAGGATGCTATAAGTTCTGGTAATGTTACCAAATTCCGGTTCCGACCGGTTAAATATTATTTTAACCGGAAGTCAATTCCAGAAAAAAAAGTTTCGGAGAAAAGCTATATATTTTTGTCCGCAGAACCCGAGTCTGCTGTAAAAACATGTACTCCCCATTTAAAAAAGTGGACTTCCGGTCAGTTTAACACATTCCGCTCATATTAACATGACCAAAATAATTGAGGATTCCTAACTGGGTGATTCATATTTTTTCTTTTCCAATAAAAACTTTTTCGTCTATTTTAGAAGTCCAGGATGCGTTAAAGTTCGAAGGTAATTTTGAGGTTGGAAAAGGCACATCCGAGTTATCCTCAAAATCAGAATAAGGCGAGCGACAGACAATTAAAGGATCTATACCTAACCCCTGTGCTTGGAAGATACTGATATTTTGGGCCTGATTAAATATCATGGATAGCCATGTAGAGGACTACAGTACTTTCCATATGGAAATATCACCGAACTGCTTTTTCCAGGTGTAATTATAGAGGCTTTTTCTTTAAATCAATATGCCTTCTGGAACGGAAGAGCGGGTCTAGAGATTATTGCGCAGTTCCCTATCTCAGAGGTCGATGCCTTCCTTGATATGGAGAGGTAACCTTGGCGTCGAAATCAATCTTGTCGTGCTGAAGAACTGTTTGCGTTCGTATTAGTATGTACGATGGAACTATGCAACTTTTGTTTCTTCGGCTCTATTTTATTCGATGAGTCTGCTTTTCGAAGCCCATAAATGTAACCTGGGTATAGAAACCGTTCGCATTGAACTAGACATTCGATCAGCTGCATATGCAACTACCTTTACTTCTCCTTTGTTCAGTTCCAGTGCCAGTGGAAACCGAGAAAGGAGACGTTCTTGAGGAGCTCATCAACCCCCATGTCGGCTTGTTTTCACGGAACCGGCAATGTACTTATTCCAACTTTGGTCACAGGTTGAATAATTTCTTTGCTTTCTATATTCCCCAAAGCTCGTTCTATATCAAAGAAGGAATCGGGAATGCACTGTATGTAGAGAGACGATTTTTCTATTATATTACCGTATTCTACTTTTTATCCCTAACGCCTTAATTTGAAAAAGTAAGGTTCGTCAAGCCCAAAATTATTTTACATTTAAGCATCTTTGTTCATATATGGAAGAAAATGCGCAGCACCTCCCGTAAAAAAAAAATGTCAAAAATCAGCGGGTTTCTTTAGCTGCTTGAGACTTGTACTTTATTATACTAAAATTTAATCAACTACAAAACTGCATACCGGAAATTTGTCTTAAACTATTATTAACAGTGCATAACTCTGCAGGTCATTAGGATAGCACACCCCTTTGTTGACATGTTTTTTTTTTTTTTAATTTTTATAAAGTTTTAAAATCGCATGCACACGTGGAATATGCAAAATTTTTATAAACAATCATTCAATATTAAAAACGGAAAGGAAAACTGTTCATACTGAGGATCAAAAGGTTCAAAAAAATAAATTAAAATTTGTGTAAAAATTTTTTAAAACTTAAAAAAAAAATGCCGGTAATCCCGAAAAAAATCTTTAAACGCCCGAAAAATCGCAATTAGTCCATAAACACATTTCTAAAAAATATGTATAATTGCAGACCAAAAAGATCTAAAAATTTCTGAAGAGTTGTGTAAAAAATCTCTGAAACATAAAGAAAACCCTAGAAAAATCTTTGAAGCGCATAAACAATACTGAACCAACTGTATTTTATACATAAAAGTATCGTGTTATTTTGTCTCAAAAACTATTTTTATTTTCTTTTCTTGCAGAAGCTCTCACCTTTCAACCTGAATTTGTGGAAAGTATATCAAACGTATCAGTAGCTGTGGGACGGGATGCTACATTCACCTGTCATGTGCGTCACTTGGGTGGCTACAGAGTATGTTGAACAAATTAATTTTACAATTTTATACTGAAAGTGAATTATAACGGTATTATGGTAGGCTGGAAAGCGCAAGATCCATTTGCAAAGCTATCAGGCAGTTAGTTACCTATTCCTCTTAATGCCTAGAAAAATGATAAGACGAAGGCTCGCGTGGGAAATCGTTAACCGTTTCTCCTCTGAAAAATTTCTTTGATTAATTTTAGTAGTTTGTCGATGAAAAGATGATAAAACTCGTCCATTTTTAATACACCTACTTCTAAAATACAACTTATCCCTCCATGCAGGCCACATACCTGCGTAGAAATTGTTTTGTACTATCCTGACTCTCCGAACAAGATGTAAACTGTGTGTTGTCAATGACACCTACATATATTGACCACATGTTGTCGCCAAGGAATATATTCCATAATAATTCCTATCTCATAGCTTTCTCCTTCTCTGTCTGAGAATAAATTTCTACACTACATTATCAGGAAACTATTAACTGATCTATCGGCATTGCACCAACGGTTCTCTTTCGCCTCTTTTTTTTCTAGATTCCTGATGTCCTGCTAAGTTTGACCCTAAAATTTGCGCCGTACTAATTTGGTGGTCCATAAAACCGCAATTTACCTGCTTGCTACGTCAATATCCCAGTACTACACCAGTTAAAGCTTGTTTCATTTTGTGAAAGTGTTCAGCATCAGCTTGCATTCTTGAAAAATTCTTAAATAGGTCGGAATGGGTCCGAGGCCTTGAGAGAAGTTTGTCAGTTATATACGCGGCAACTTTGGTTATTACCAGCAAAACATCTAAAGTTATCCCAGATATCAACCAGATCTAGCACCATTTTCAATCTCAGAGCCATCGGTATAGAAAGGAGAACATAAAAATCAGAAGAAGTAAATCGGCATATCAGTGTAACCTTTAATTCCGGATAGTATCTAAAAAGCTACGCAAATAATTAAGAATGCAATGCTAACTAGACAGCTAATGATTGATTGTTAAAAGTTTTTAATTATCTTGATCATTGGTGCTAAACAAATCCAACCAAAACAAAAACAAATAACATATTCTACTTATATATACGTGGTCTCCGTCATAAATATTATGCCAGGCCCTACTAAAAACGGTCAATTACAATATGCGATTTTTAAATTATTACTAAAGATCCTATTGCATTTCATCTTTTTAAAATTTATCATAGAAAAATTCAAACATCTGCTAAAGACTGACAAGCATTTTGTGTCATGTTCGCATGTTTGTGTGGGTATCCGCTTTGTCTTGCACATATGTATGTAATGTAAACGCCGTGATTAATTTCAAACGCTCGTGTCTTTGCTTAATAAGTAGTTTTTTACTTTCTCTATTTCTCTCTCCTTCAACTTTACACCGCCATTGATCGCTATGTATTCTCTACCATAATCGCTATTCAACAACTACAATTACCATACTCTGCTACTGTTTGCCATCTGCCACCACCAACCACATTGCTGCCATTTCTGCTAACTGTTGTTATTGTCGCCAACTGCCGGTACTTGTCTGCGCGGCAACACTAACAGGTGGGCTGGCTAAAAGCGGATACAAAAGCCATTCAGGCGATACACGAGAATGTCATCACACACAATCCACGTGTCAGTGTTAGTCACTTGGATCAAAATACATGGAATTTGCATATAAAAGCGGTGTCGGAAGAGGATCGCGGTGGCTACATGTGTCAACTGAATACGGATCCCATGAAAAGTCAGGTAAGTGTTTGTAAGTTTAGATGAAGGAAGCTGAAGTAAAATGTAATACCTAGTAACCCTGATAGGGAATGTAAACGTGCATTCTTATTTATGTAAATGGAGCATAAACGGAAAAGTGTTTTAGCTGTAATAGTATAGTTAGCCTGGACTTAAAAAAAAGGAAACTCCAGACCAGCTTAAAACCTTCCAATCGGTTCAAAAACATGTCCAGAATACAAAATTAAAAATTTTTTATCGATATAAATTTTATCACCGTTCGTTTGGCTATTCTACCGAACGGATTTCAAAACCAATAACTCTCTGGGAATGGTATTTTTCTGTAGGGGAAGAGGGTTTCAAAATTGGCTGAAAGTTGCGTTCAAAATCGTCGTTTAAAATTTTTTTTCGCATTTTGTTTTACTTTGTATTTGAAATTAAACTTTGTATTAGAAATAAATGAGATTATGAAGAAACAAATAATAACGATTAAGACAAAAAAGTGATATTGAAGAAAAGAAGAAAATGAAAACAATGAGAAATACATAAGAATAGGGTAACTGAAAGAGTAAGAAAATTTCTTGAAGTTTTTCGATAGGAACCGAAATGAATTCAGACATAAAAGATTTAGCTATTGAAAGTTATCAAGTTACCGAAAGTTTTATCCAATTTTAATGCAATAATGTGCAAGTTTCAAGTGGCTAAAAACTATCGTTAATTTTTTTGATTTTTATGGCTAAGGTGTTGCGGTTTTCTTCGGTATAAAAATAAATAGTGTTTATTCGTTAAGACTTTAAATAATAAGTAAGTACCTATGTACATAAACATATTAGAGTGGTCAAAAAAAAAAATTGTCCTAGATGGGTTTGGAGACCTTCACAAAATTTAGGGGATGCTCATGATGCTTTTATTTTATTTAGAAGTGTTGTGTACATATATTAATCAAATAATATTTCAAATTTAAATTATCTATAAATATATCACAAGCTGCAGTTGTCATGGCAACAATAGCTTTTTATAAAAATCACTAATGTTTTTGCCAGTTTCAGAGCGATTAGGTAGCGCATTTCAGAGTCATTGAGTACCCTGTATTGGTTGCAGTAGAAAATTGAAAGTTGGTGTAGATATTACAAATATCAAGAGAAAAAAAAACTAAGAAGAAGCTCCGTTTTCTAGGACGATATTTTTTTCCCCATACAAAATTTGGACCACTCTAATATACATATATGTATACAACGCAACATTTACATTAGTTTTTGTATATAAAACCCATTAAACTAATCACATATTTCCTGCCACTTAGCAACAGGGTTGCTTAAGGACCCAAAAGGAAATTTTACCCGAGTTGAGCATTCTTTTGCGACTCGTTTACAAAGAAACGAAGCTTATGTAAAACCTTAAATGCAAGGCAGCACAAAATTTAAAATCAGATGTGTTGCTTTGAAATCATGATAAAAACATTAGAAGGTAAAACCATTCTCTCTATTCGTCGGCCATGATTTTTTTCTGACGTTTGCAAACATTTTAAAATCATATAAAATTGAAAATAAAAAAATGAAATTGTTCACAATTGTTGTTGTTTGAGATTAAAAATGAGAATGTGTGTGTGAGCCTGAGCTCGAATTTTAAAATTATATTGTTGGCAAACGTCAGACTGCCTCTCAATGATTTTACCTTGTAATGTTTTTATCATGTTTGAAATCATATTTGCGTTATACATACGGTGACCATATTTATGGCAGCTGAATCGGAGTTAAAAACCCGTTGCTAATTTTTTCCACAAAAGCTAAAAGATCTTAAAACTTGCTTCATTGATCCTAGATTTATATGCCCCGAAGCAGCATCTTTATTTGGCAGATATTGTTTGATCCTTTGTGAAAGCAGCGCATAAATACATATTCCATAGCAACATCACAAAATCGTGAACTTCCTTACTTTTATTATATTCTCCTGGGAGCCTTCTTCTTTGGAGTGTCTCTTGATTAAGATACAATTCTTCATACAATCAGCTACTTTACGTTTTTGGCACATAAGCAGCTTTAGAAACTTTCTATACCGATGACAAGAGCTGGTAATTGCAAATGCTTTACCGCTATGGGTGGTCTTTTAATCAAAAGTAAGCTAATGCTGAAATGTATTCCGTCACCAGATGGAATGAGCAGATGAGAATGAGATGGAATTTCAAGGTCAAGCTTAGCGGAAATAGATGGGTACATCAAGGATTCTATTAATAAAACTCATCAGAGACATTGTTGTAGTATTTACGCCTGCAAAACCACCAGTTATTGCATGAAAAAGCCTGGAAGAGTGGTAGCAAAATGCCTACTAAAACAAGAAAGGAGTGATCTACGAGCCCTGATAGGAGCCATTACGGTGCACAATTCATTGGGACAACATATGGTCACCTTAGGTATCATCGATCATCCATCTTAATCAATTTCTCTACCATAGTCCGGCCTTCGCTAGAATTAAATTGTAAATTTTTCGATCCGGTTTATAAATAATGAATTACTAACGGATTAGATTCGTAAAGCAGTCTTGTAAGTTTACATAGGAGCAATGAATTACCATCGTACCAACATATCCATATCTTCTTAATCCTTTCTCCAGGCCTTAAGTATAATGGGCAATACTGTCTGAGTGCTTGGAAAAAATTCTTTTTGGTTTTTCTGGCCACCCACAATTCCATTCCATTCCAGTCCATCTTTTCTCTTCATAAAATTTAAAAACACGGGAAATTAAAAGAAATACAGAACATTTGGCGTCCTGTATAAAATAAATAAATTACCAGGACAATTGACGAAAAAATACTACGGTCCCTCCCGTACAATACAGGACGGATGGTCACCGTAACTATACGTTTCAGTAAACATATATTTTACGTACACGGCGTATGAGTAACATGCAGTTCCTATCAACCACATTTGTACATTACTCATACGCCACCGTAAACCCAACATTTTACCATACACCAAAAAAAAAATTGATTTTATTTTAAAGCAATTTGCAAAGTGTCGAACACTCTGTGTGTATATTTTGATCAAAATAAACAAACTTTGCCATTGAGCTGAGTGCGGTAGTGGCATTCAACTAAAAACCTCTAAATGCAAAGGAAAGACGGGCTTTACAGACGAACAAACTTTAGTGTGTGTACACACGAGTGAATACATATGTAAGTAGCAGTAAACACACAAGCAAGTGAGCAAGCAAACAAATACTCATACTAAAACAATGAAAATCATAGTGCTGTAGGGTTAAGTAGGAATAAGTGCACGTACTACTCGCAAGAGAAGACGACCGCCTTGCATGGTGTGCAAGTGTCATCCCCACCAACGAAATGGCCACCCGAGCAGCGCACACTTCAATGTCCAACCAAGTGAAGTTTATGGCGCCAATAAAATGTATTTCATGCTTCCTTAATTTTTATTTCACTTCTTCGTCTGCACATTCACCCCTCCGTTTGGTGGAAAATGTAATGGCATGGATTTTTGTATTGCTCGCAATTTTTGCGGCTGGACATGAAGCGAAAATGCACGAGTGAATGAATTCTTTAAGGTGGTCTTGCTTTTTTTTGTCATTTTACTCAACGAAATGCGCTATCAAAAAAAAAAAACAAAAAATAACTAAAATCAGCGATACAAAAACAAATGCTTCAGAGCAAAATGTACGACAGTATAGCCAGTGCATGCAGGCATGTCGATTGTTGTCAATTATTCTATATACAAACATACAGCATAGTTTTCATAGCGCTCTATTTATGAGCAAACGGACACGTATATATTTTTATATACCGAAATATCTACAACTTTCGTCGTAATAAAACGCCAAAACGTATATTTAGTTTTTCACAGTCGTCCACAATTTTCTATTCGATTTTTGTACCCATGTCACTACTCCCTTCCACATGATGCTTAAGTAAGTATATATTTATGTTGGTCATACATATATTTCTCAGCTACATTGCCGGTTATGTGCTTTTCGCTCATTTGTTGCTATCAATTTATGTGGCCATAAGTTGGTGGTTGGTTGTCTTTGCTGTTTATTAAAAGGTGATTTTTATGCGCACATCAAGGTGGACGACATGTGAGAAATTTTATTTCCTTGCCTCAGTAAAACTTTGCTTTTGCACTTTGACAGCTATTGCAGGAAGTTAGCGTCCAGACGTTCATTTATGTACATACGTTAGGCGGATGTGAAGTTGCTGACAGCTTTGATTATAGTAAAATCGCAAATGCTCGGAATTCACTTACCGCAATCACGCTAATTGAGATTACAGCACATAGAAATAAACATATAACTATGTTTTTATATCTGTAACTATTTACATACGTTAGACCGTACCAGAAAAAAAGTTCGCTGCACACCAACGAAAATAACGTAAGCTGACGCCTTTTTACAATTTTCGTCATGTCTTGGACACTTACAGTGGGATATTTAAGTGTGATAATTCGATGCCCTTGTATTGAGGAAACAAATATTTTGTTCTAAGTTCATGGACTTTAAGTTGACCCGTTTTATTACTCGGGTCTTATCTCCTTTTAATGTCAGCAAATTAAAAATAAATTATTAAATGTGTCAATATTATTGTGGCTTATTAACATTTTATTTTTAACATTTTTATAGAGGTTTGTACCACGATTGTTTATTAGGAAAAATTTAAAAAGCAACAAAGTCTAAGCGGTAGAAGTTTTGCAGCTATGTGGTGATCTCCGAAATAGCTGCTATAACTTCTACCGCTTAGACTTGGTTGCTTTTTCAATTTTTCCTCATAAACAATCGTGGTACAAAGCTCAATAAAAATGTTAAAAATAAATTATTAAAGTTTTGCCAAGAAAATATTTCGATTATTGCAGTAGAACTATTTAAAAAAAACTGCTTTATTACCGAATGTAGGTGTCACAAAAAAATTAAAAATACGACGCTTGGGTCGAAAATATATATATATTTGTATAATCGGTGTGCAAAAGCACTTTAGTTAGACCCAGGAGTATACGGCGAATTTTTATTTTTGTTTTGCTTGTGAGGCGGTACGGTCTAATGCACACATATAAGATAAAAAAAACATCAGAAAACATACTCAACAGCACTCTGAGAGCAACTCAGTAGGGACTGCTATTATTTAAACAGGAAAGTTTGATTTATACGAACGTAGGGGGTAATCTCTGGAATCACATAATCGCTTATTAAAAATGCTTATACCGAATTTCCACTAGGAATTAAAATTACAAAATTGGAGGCATTTAAAAAATTCCATGTGGAAATGAATTTAATGACAAAACTATTTTAAATTGCCCGAGTTTGTCATAACAATTTTTGCCATTAAATCTCTAGTGGAAATGTTGCATTACCTCTTAACTCACAAAAAACTACAGCAGACCCATTAGACACGAAAATAGTTATAGAGCCAATATAATGGTTCCAGGGACACTTTAATCGTTGCTGTATCACCGTAATGGGGATACGCAACGGGGGATATTGAGAAAATCGTCATTGAAGAATATTTTTGTGTAAGATTTTTACTTTTTTAAAGTTATAATCTTCATTTAATTTAAATAGAGTTACCACCTTAATACATATTTCATACTCAAATATGGTTTTCACTTTTCTCCCAACAGATTGGTTTCCTGGACGTGGTAATACCACCAGATTTTGTTGCTGAGGATACTTCATCTGATGTTATTGTACCAGAAGGCAGCTCAGTCAAATTGACATGTCGGTGAGTAAAAACGTAACCAAAAATATGAAATTAAGGCCAAGTTAAAAGAAAACGCCGCACAGAAATAGATTGCATGGGCCTGTATTTTTTTACACTGAGGTCAGACTTTACTTTTCCAAAGTTGAACTTTAAATCGACGAAAAATAAGAGTATTTTCTGGATTTTACTGACTGTGAAAATCTGGTCAACGAAATTCACGAAGGGTATTATCGCCAAAACTTAAGAAGCAATAATTTTTTATTTTTTTTTTTTTTTTAGATTTATTTTTTTATGAAAGGTATATAAGTAGGTATGTATGTATGTAGGTGTGAAGCAGCTTGTTTAAGTTGGATTAAGAGTTACGCGCCTCACAAACAATAAAAGCATTACAATTTACGGATACGCATCTGGAATATCTTGACCCTGCTGGATGCTTTTTATCGTTATTTTCGAAGAAGTTCCAAGAAATTGTATTTACATTGGCAATTTAGGGTTAAAAACTCAACAGAAACGATATGGAAATTGTGAAAACTGAATCTTCCAAGGGTTCACGAGCACGCTGTCTGGTTCAGAGGTCCGTATCTCGTCCGAAAGTACTTGAAAATGCATTCTCACGTACTTGGGAAGATGTGCTATTTCCTACGGTAGAAACCTAGCATAAACTAATTTCTGATCATTAAATTGTGCTCTCTAACTGTGAACAGTGAGACTTCGCTGTGCAGGTGGTGTTCAGACAACATCAGAAAGCATCCAGTTGCAGTCCGGAGTGCGGCATTTTGAAAAGTCTGTAGGTTCGCATACTGGGTAGCACATTTATAGCCGGGCAGAAATTCGCCTTGTATGTTGAGCCAAGTGCTGACGGCTATCGATTTAAGGCGCTGCCAATGACGTGGATGCCGTACTGTAGCATGAGGTCCATCTTCCAGTTGGTAAAGAGGGTTGCCGTTGATTTATTAGGGGAAAAAGATAGACTCTGTGCATTGAAAAAGCGATTATTATCGGTGAGAAAGTCATTTACCTTATCCATCCACTGGCAGGGGAAGTTTCAAAATATATAATTAAAAAAATAGTAGATACAAGACATAACCTATGAACCTATTGTTTAACACTTCTTGGCTGCGAGGTTTGATCTCGCAAAATTTTGAAGACAGTCCTTCAATCAGATAGTTCGCCATCCACGGTTTTGGCTCCTGAAGCGCCAATTATAATGCAAGGGACTTTCAAGTTACGCTGAGCATTATGAAAGTTATTTCCCTTTAAAAACTTTCTCAGAGATTGAGCTTTGAGTATCGAGTCGCCTCAATCTGGCAGATGCTATTTACGACAACCCCAACAAAAATTCCATCAGCCGTCTCCTAAACTACGAAATCCTAACACGTAGTTCATACTACCTACTAAATATTTAACAATTCTTAAATTTTTGAAACGATTAAAAATATTTTTTTATTACTTTTTCAACCGTACAAATGTCACTAGCAGAGACTGTAGATTTCTTAGGCCATCAAAAGACAAAAAAATACTCTGGTTGCACTCGCAGAAAATATGCTAGGAAGACGAAAATGTCTGCTGCGCTGTCTTTGTTTAGTGCAGCCGTAATGTATGCAACACTTTTGATGATGATATTACTTGCAGGCAAATGTCTAGCGAACAAAAGCCGGCAACTGCACAAGAGAAAACAATAGCGACAACGGCCTGAACTGCAGCCAAACTCGGTTAGGTCCATTTACTTAGTGTCAGTGACTGGCTTAGACTTTCAAAGCATGTTTGCATACTTTTGGGCGGATAAACACAAGTGTGAAACAAACAGCTTGCTGGCAAACGAAAATAGCCAAAACAAGCGGCAAAAGCAAATACGTAGCTGAAAAATGCAAGGGTGTTGAAAAGTTTTTGCGGAAACTTTTGCAGCGCAGCAACAGCAACTGCAACAGCAACAACTTCTTCAGCAGCATAAAGTGCAGTGCAATGCATTAATTAATTCATTTGTCGGTCGGAAATTATTTAGTATTCCATTTAAGTTCAAGGTCTAACAAGACTGGCTGTGTTATGATAAAAGTTAAAAATAGAAAATGGAAAATTTTAAATGCCATTTAAAATAGTAAATGAGTTGGTAGTCCAACATATTTTAAAATCAAATTGTTTGTTGTAACCTAAAATCTAAACGGAATTCATTGTAACACTCTTCGTTGAATCTCTCCACTGCACTACGCAGTGTAAGTGATGCTTTATGTTTTTTTTTCTGTTTTTTTAATATAATTTTATATACCCGTACATATCAGCGTGCGTCCAGTCAATAAATCACTAGCAAAGTAACTATAAAATACAAACTGACCAAGTGCTTTAGAATCTAAGTAGTTGCCACAACACTCCACCTTGCACATAT
>NW_023458556.1:38589281-38599722 GCF_013731165.1 Rhagoletis pomonella | reverse complement strand
TATGCTATCTATGCACCATGGTAGATAGTATGCACTGGATCGTGAATGGGGTATTGTAAAAAAAAAAAAACGGAGCAAATTTGCAAACATGCAGTAAAGTCCTACTTAAACGCCCTGTTCTTTTTTAATCTTCTTTCGTGCTTACTTCCAACTTCTTTCCATGCTACATATTCGTACATACAGACATACACAATTTTACTCATTTCTCTATTATGCAATTTTTCCCCTGTTGATTTTCCGCCAGCCGTTGGCTTAAGGTTTTTTGTCAAAATGTCGCCAGCACGTGCTCTATTCAGTGCGCTCAACTGCATCCACTCACTAACAGTTCATTCAATCAAGTGGCATGCAACAGCCACACGAATTTGCTTATTCTTTTTCTTTACCTCAACTTCTTCTGTTTGCATATATTTGTACGTGGGTATAGCAGCGTTTGCCGGCTTTGGCCGAAACACGAATCACTGCAGCTATAAAGATGACATGTGGAGCAAATGTAGCTACACGACGTGCTTCACTTAGCTGAAGTTTCTTGTGTTTTTCCTTTATCATGGCTGCGCTATTTGTCGGTCATTACCTACCTTAAGAGTCAGCAAGTTGGAATAGCGACAGTTATTGGTTGGATTTTAGACATGGCTACTTTCAAATGGCAAATTCTTAAAAATACTATTCTGATCATAATCTTTCAATTCAGGTCTTTTTCAACGAAACCTTCTTTTTCAAAGCAATATTGGAAGATCTTCCAAAAGCGCTGCTTCACCACAGATATATTAAACACCTGGTAATGAGTGGCTTATCCGCACAGGTACAAAAATTAATTTAAATTTCTTGCGACAAAATCAAAATTTTTTCTAAAAAATTTATTTTTATTTGTTTGCATTGTATCTACTTTAAGCTCGCCCCATGACTCTAAATATGCATTTTTACCAAAAAGAATTTCTGCGTTTTTCTACGAATCCGCGTAATTGATTTTTCAGAATTCGCGAATCCGTTTATACTACTTTTGGCCTTTATAGTCCTATTGAGCGATGGGGTATAGTTGTTGTTCTGTGTATGCAGCTATCCGATGGTAGCTTTTCGTCTTTGAGCTTGCTTTGCACTTTTAGACGCATAGTTATTGCTGTACAGAAGCAATCAATGCCCGACACTCGGAGTGTAGATACGTGTCTTTCACAACATGATCGATTTGGTTTCTCGTCTCCATCTTCAGACAGCCATATGCAGCTGAATGAATTCTCTAATACAGAAATCTAGTGCTCCATACCACCACATCCCCGGGCTCTGGCGAAATCGATCAGTCTGCGTACGTTCTCGGACGTTTTTTCGTGGAGGCTAAATTTTCGTACAATAGGGTCAAAGATCCTTTCCTTGCCTATGCTGACATTGAAATTGCCGAGCATGATATAGCAGATGTGGTCGTTCTGAACCTCGTTCTCCGCAAAGAATCTCACTTTGAGGCAGATTGTGGCCAGACGCATGTCCACCGGCGTAACTGACGGAGCCTCTTTTTCCACTACAAATCTGAAACCGAAAGAGAGAAAGCTGTCAGCAAGTGCAAATCCTCTATTGAGTAATATGACATAATTTTATGCTTTTTAACCTGAAACTATATAAATTTCTTCCTTCTGCTACTTACGGACCATTCGTCAAAGAACGAAGACAATAATTGTTTAACTGTACAACACTGTGAAAAAAATTTTATTGGGGCTTCAAGCCAGTTAACTTTTTGGGACAAATGGAGAGAATTCAAAAACGGTAGAAGTTTAAGCTAATTTGAAAACAGCCACAGATTCCCAGCAGACTTTTGGGCCTTTATGAAAAGCTATGGGTGTCGATCTGAATGTCCTGGGGTGCTTTTCACTTTATTGGCGCATTGTGAAAATCTGGTAAATGGTATGTCCAATCCAGACCTAAAGATTATGAAACATTAGTATTTCTTATAGTATCGTCAGGAGCACTTTTATGCATTTATGGATTGTTCAAAGCGCAATGCAAATTCAAACCTCCAGCTTATATTCATCGGACAAAATTGCACTTAGTAGTTGGTACGAGTGTTTACGCTCAGAAACTAACTTAACTTAATTATTTCACTGATTTATTCTTAACCCAGTTCCATTAAGGGTGTTGTTATCGATGTTGGGTCGTGCATATATTTATGCAAAAAGTATCGTTTTGTTGAAATAAAAATCAAGACAATGTCCTTACTGAAGTATAGTGTAGTAGTAGGAATCAAACCAAACAAAATAGTCGGTATCAAAAAGTTTCCTTGAATGTGGAAATCAGTGTACAGTTCTGTAATTGTTTGTAGTTCACAACAAATTTAATGCTGGTCATATTCCAGGCGAGTCCTCTGGAAAGAACGCAAGGCTAAACTGGGGAAGATTTAATTTATCCTCGTAAAGTCTGCTGTGGTTGCTGTACTTATTTCTCAAGGAAAAGTGAAATTTCTTTTCCTGGGCCATTGACGCTCTCGAAAAAATTTTCCTGCAAAAGTAAAACAGCAACAGAAACGCAAAAAAAACAATAAGCGAGCAGCATATTATTCCAAAGGAGGACTCTTACCTCAACACGCCTTAAGGGACGTGTGCACTTGTATCATTGCAGCAGTGGCATAATTTCTTTCCTTGTAAATAAGTCTGATTAATTGCCTCATATGAAATTGCAAGGCGTTTCCGGCTTTCACTTTTGCCTGCAAAAATATATGTACGTATGCAAATATAAATTCTGTTTTCAGTAGAAAATACATAAATGCACATAAATGAATACAAATATCATTTTCAGGTGCACACATTTAAATGAAATGAAATGCGGGAAAGGCCTGACTAAAAGTTTTTCGATATACATAGGTTTTTTCAGGGAACCGTAATAGTTATAATCTTTATAAGAAAAAGCATAATTTAACCGTTATGCTGGAGTTTCAATAGGCATTAAATGGCAAAAATTTTAATGGCAAAGTTGGGCATTAAAAAATAATCGTGTCATTACGTTAAAGAAATAGTCACTTAATTCATTTCCACATCGTGTGTTTTAAGTGACAGCAGTCATTTCTATGCGTGAAAATTCTGCATTAAAATTATCTTTTTTTTTGTTTTTTCATTTTCGCATGAAATTTTTGAACCTTTTTTTGGATTTTTATTTTTTGGATATATTTTTGTGTCGTTATTTTTGATTTTTATTAGTATGCTCCCTTTTTCTGATCATTCGTATATAGGGTCTAACTGAAGTGCAAAAAGTAGAGCATTTCAGAAATCAAAAAAAAAAGCTGACTGAATTCATAGAAATCTTTGAAGACAGACTAACGACACCCCCGCGGATACGGAATTCAAAGGTCCTAGAAAAGGCCAATAGCCGCTTAGCAACTATCCTAGTAAAATCTTTTAAAGCTTCGTGTCCTCTAAGAAGCACCAAGGGTAAAACCAGGGCCGAGAATGGGTAGTGGGTACAGAATAGGGAAGAATGGCTCATGATGTTACTCAAAACACACTTCCCAGCAGAAACCCCAAAGACCAATTTACCAGAAAAATCAATCTCTCTCTCATTGCTTTCTGTAAAAAGAACACAACTTGAGTTAGGGCTTTTCTACATTTAGCAACGATATGTACCTATTTTCATATATATGTACATATGTAAATAAAAAACTCTTGCAAATGCTGCTTGTAGGCAAACAACAGCTTGAAGGATGTGTTGCAACATTTTGTGGCATTTATACTTTATTTGCGAATGCATGCAAACCTTCATAAAAAAGTGTGTAGAAAAAAATAATAAATAAATTATACATACATACATAGTTGTGAGCACACGTGGCTGCAACATTTCCGTCTAAGCATTTTCAAAAGGAAATAATTAAGAGAAATTTTCTTAAAATTCTTGCAGTAAAACCACATTCATTTAGCCACATTAAATTCGTTTCGAGCAATCTTCTACCACAACTCTCTGTTAATATAAAAATCAACTTCCCTTTAGTTAGAAATGCCTAAGTAAACTGCTACTGGCTTAGGCATCCGATTTACCAGCACAGACATTGGCTTTACAGGAGGTCTAAATTCAAACAGCAGCTAGAAACCGGACATATGCCACTATATACAAATATAGACATCTACACATGCAAACATATGTATGTACGCGTGTATGTATATATGTTTGTAATTGCATCTATAAACGCTCACTGTAAGCGAATGTCACGCAAATCATGAAAAATCACGTACCAAGTAGAAGTAAAAATACGTTTCACATTCATTATGCTGGCTACTATTTGACATTTCGTCAATGTGCTACAACGTATGCACACGAAGGTACACATGTGGCATGAGTGTGTGCTTACGAGAATGTACTGCAGTAAATATTAGTTAGAATCGTTTCACTAAAATACGAACACTGTACTAGGATTTTGTAATTGTGCCTATAGTAGTTGGAAATGAAGGCAAAGTGGTCCGGTCGAACGATTAGCCAAGTCATTGAATATAGGAGTAGACATCATCCTAATGGCACATAGGAAGAATAGCAGACCAGATATAACAATTATGATTGATAAAGAATCTCCAAATTCAGGAATCTTTTCATTCAGGAGACTTTGGTATGCTGCGTCTATATCTGTGGACTGATTTTGAGGTAGCGTGACTCAATTAAGAGGCACTGTCACGAATTTAAATTGTCATGAGAACAAGCTATTAGACTATATTATATCCTCTGATTTGGTGATAGTAAATTTGCGTGTCGAACAGAGAAGGAGTAGCCTTTTTTTGAAGTCGATAAAAAATGTATGCAACAAGCCTACTTTGGTCATCAGGAGAGGACGACAAGGAATTTGCGGAAACTTAACCAACGAAATTTTGGGGTCCATGGCGATAGGACATTAAAAACACTGACAAGAAAAGGACTGGTCCGAATATAATATCTGTAGAATGAATATAAGGGTCTGTCAAACCATGTACTTCAAAAGCACCGAAAGACTGGCCATGGATCTCTCAGAAAATCTGATGGATCTTATTAAGAGGGACTGTGATAAATTTGACCAATTTTGTGGAATGAATTATGGCTATGGATGACGTCAAAAATATCATCATAGCTCGGCATATGATTTCCCACATATTTGCAACAAAATCTTAACCCTTGACGACCGAGGTGTAATTTTTTAGTTTTTCATTTTATTAAAACAAAGTTTTATTGTAGTTTTTTTTTAATATTTTAATAAAAATTCCAGTTAGTAGTGGACATACATATGTAGTTGAGCGCAGGAAAATACAGCGATTGAATTGGCTAGGAAATGTTGTACTTATGAATGATGACGCTCGGCCCTCATGAGTAGATAACGAACAATTGGTCATGTTTCTTTGAAGGCGCAAACCAATAAATGCCTGTGGTGCCAAATAAGAAGAAGAACAAGAATAATCTCTCCAAAACCTTGTAAACATTTTTCGTGACCCAGCCTAATGAACTTATATCATATATGTATTTTTAACCCTTTCTATATTTCTTATATAAAGAGTGCACTTTTCGATTTGTTTTCCGATAAATTATTGCAATATTAATCGATGCAATAAACGATCATTTTTATTTCCTTGTGGTATTAATAGATATTTTTGTGGTTATCCTTTCCGATATATGTATTTAACGACATTAATATTTACAAATTAGATGACCTTATAATATATATTTTAGAAGCAACAAACTTCACATTACCACGACAGTGTTAAATGTTTGAAAAATATTATTGGATATATATATATAGATACTCACTTATGAGTCGATACCTAACAAACCTGCTTAAGTCCACCAAAAGATAATTTCGGTTGCAAAACTTTAAAAATGTTTACAAAATAGATCTTGCGAAGAAAAACAATCGAAAGGTAGGCCATATTTAAAATAAAGCAGTTTTTACGTTGGACTTAAGCTCATTTGAAAATTACCATATGGACTTATAGCTTATTTCCACCAAATCCTAACTGCAGTTTGTGCCTATTGGAATAAAGAGATCTCAACTCGAACGGGCTATTGATCATATTAGGTTCAAGCAAAAGAAAGTAAATAAGCAACAGCTAAGAAATATATGTTGTCGATTGTCCCTTGTCAAAATTTTTCGACCTTACCTGAGCTCTTAACTGCAGTTATGCTTTCGGTGGAAACTGGCTATTAGTTAGTTTTAAGCAGAGTTTCCGTCATTGCCTTGTGGCGGACTTGGCCCGATTTGATGTGTATCGACTCATATATTACGATATGCAATAACAGAGGGCTATACGATTTTCTGAAATGGATTTCGGCAATTTTGACAGAAAATAAAAAATCATTTTCCATATAAATTGCTGGTGAAACCGGCTATTATATTAAGTAGGTTTTTTTTTTTTATCTTATCGACCTTAATTTGGCGCATAGCTTTAAATTATACTATTTATTTGTTCACTTAGTATATATTGCAATCTTGAAAAATTTCGTCTGTGGACTTAAGCAGTTTTGATATGTACCGAATCATATGTAAAAATACAATCTTATAATATCATCATCGAAACATAAACACGTGGCTGTCGTTATCAATGTAAAAGTTTTTTTGATATAAGGACCCGTACTAGGATTTTAGTAATAATATTTATGCGGACTAGTCACGAGTTTCATTTCATCAGAATCAAACCAATTCAGTAACAGTGAATATCCCTGCAAGGTATGGAAACACATCAATACCACATAACTACATGCATATGTTTATACTAAAGGACAGTTCTCGCTTGACTGCTGGGCAGCAGGGCAGTGTCACAACGCGCAATTTGAAATGGCAATGAAATATACGCACACACATACATATATAAACTAGGGTGCATCACTCTGAATAAAAAAACGCGTATTGTTTTTACTAGCGGAATAATAAAATGTATAATATTGTAAAATTCCACAAAAATATTTTTGAAAAAATATTAGGATTTACGTGAGCTGAACCGAATTGAATATACCTCCAAAAAATCATGCTTTTACAAATAAATAAAACTTTTTTGAAAAATATTTTTACAAAAAAAACTCACCTTAGATGACGGAAGAGTTTAAACTTAAAACGTCTGCGTCAAAATGTTTTCAAATTGTTGGTATTTTCAAATAGGTTCCGCGCACGTTAATCTTAATATTTTTTCTAGTGGAAAAGCCGACATTTTTTTTTTGGTGAGGCACCCTAATATACATATGTACATACATCCATATATGTTCATATGCTTATACTTAGTAAGTTTTCTTTCATTGTACTCGTTGAGCATTTAAATGCATATAAAATATTTGTATGTGCGCATGTGTGCCTATAACTCAGTATCCTGATTAATGTTGCAACACTCCAGCCAGCAATGAGCCACACTCAGCAAACACTTCACTACTCATACAGTTCAAATTCTCACACACACACATACACGTTCGCACACTGATATCTAACTTGACCAAATAGCACTAAAGTAGACACAAACTATATGTTGACCAGCATTCAACATTGTCAACGTAGCCATTGCAGTGATCCAGTGCGTCTATACTGCTGCTAAATATATACTACATACATGCATAAATATCTACATATGTATCTACGTAAATACTATGGCTTACATCAAGTTCATCATCATCAGCAGGAGGTAGGGAGAGCGTGGCAGCTTCATCAATGTCCTGCGTCCATCAGTAAGCCCTAAAGACACACACAAACAATTATATTTTTGTATCAGTCAGCTTTTACTAACACCTCTCACGTACAGACTGGCTTCGCCTTTGCCCCGCTCCTGCACTCACACACTTACATAAACGCTAGGGCATCAAGGTTATACTTAACGCGACTCTTATTTGTAATCAACTTAGCAGGCAGGTAGGCACGACTATTGTCCGAACTTTTAGCTCTCGCCTCTGCCTTATTTCGCTGTTGGTCAACTGTAAATGTTGAATTTTGCATTTTCGCAGCATTAATGGGAATGGCCATGAAAATGCGTCAGTCTGCGGCACAAAATTTGTGGTCCTTTAAAATTTCTCTTTAACGTGTAGTTGCTTTTGTTTTTGGCGCTTTTGGTTACTATTACCCTTGTTGGCGTATACAGTGTATACTATACACACATATGTATGTACATATGTATATGTGACCACTAGGTGTTGGGTTGACCGCCGATAATGATATGACCGCGTCGAGGTACTTTTTTCGGATGGAGGATCGACTCTGCAAAAATATAGTGAAGCCAGTAAAAATTTGCATGCATTGAGTTTAATGTACTTTCGCTGCAAGATCTCATAGCGGATAAATATGTATGTACTTCTGAGCCCTCTTCTTCGAATGTATTTTCATAAATTCATGCGAGAAATTGGAAAAATTGCAATTTGACAAAACCCGGTTCTCAATGTTGAAACTAAGATAAACTCTGTTTTATATTATATAGTTTTCATATTACATAGCTTTCATGCAGTGAAAATGCTTATGTTAGTATGAAGTCACACGGTCAAAAATTTGAGTTTAATTTTTAAACCGCGCTGGGACTACTGCCTTTTTTAAACTTTTATAGTCTACTTTTTAAACCAGTCAATAGTTTTACGCAATTTTTAATATATTCTGGTTTAAATTTTAGCCCAAAAAGTTCGTGGTTTAAAAATCAAACCAAAATGTTTTAATTCTATTTCCTAGGTTTCAAATATAGAAACTTTGGTTTAAAATCTAAACCGAAATAGAATATGTTTGCACAGCGAATTGTGGTGTTGATTCAAACTCAACATATGAAAGCACATTTATATGCGTGGCTGTAGCAGAGTGTGCAAAGATGCTTGATACAATTGGTTGCTACCAAGGCTGTCCGGGTTCAATCCCAACCAGACGGAGCATGAAATTTAAGATTGTTTTTTTTTTTTATTCTTAATTATGAAAATGTTTGGGTTTAACATTTAAACTGAATTGTTTAAATTCTAAACCCAACATATGTGCTCTCTTTTTTTTAAACTTGGAAGGTTTGTATTTGAAACTGAATTTAGTTTGGTCATATATGTAGTCCAAAAAGTTTAAAATTAAAACCGAAATTTTTAACCGTGCATGATCTGCCAAGCACGCAGAAAACGTTTAAGTGGCAAACATACATTTATAGGAATCAAATTTGATATACTGTTCATCCCAAAATAACCCAGAATAAAATTTAAAAAATATTTAGGAGTTTCCCTTAAACTGGAAAAACCTCTAAAAACTCAGTGCAAATAAAAAAGGTTTAAGCAATAAAAATGTAGTTTGTTCGATGTTTCAAAAATAAAGATCTAAAAAACCACCTATAGATATAAAAAAAAAAAACGGTGGCGACTGGTTTGAAAAAAAACCGAGCCAATCACCCTATCAGTTAGGCACTGTGATGGGCAAAATTGAATTTACTGAATACTTAAACAGTTTAGGTATTTATGTTGTTGTAAATACCAAGTTATTACATATTTCCTTTAGTACAAAATTATTTAGAGGCTTTGGCTTCACTAAATTCTAGATACAAAAGTACTTAGTATTTATGACTTCACTAAATACCGAATACAAAGTACTTAATACTTTTTACTTTATTAAATACTAAATGACTATGTACTTGTTATTTACACAGTGTAAAAATAATTTCGGGATTTTCGTGCCTTTTTCGGGTTCTTCAATTTTCGGTACTATTTCAGAATTTTCGAGACTATTCGGTATTTTCTAGATTATTTCGGGATTTCAGAGATAAAATTTGCTTGGCTGAGCTGAGAATAGCTGAGTTGAGGTGAAGTGAATTAAAGTGAGGTTAGATGAGTTTAGCTGAGGTGAGTTAGGCTAAGCTGTGATAGGGTAAGTGATAAGGTGCTAATTTCTTTAGTTTTGCTAAACCATAAAGTATTAAGTTTGAAAGTATTTAGTACCGTAGTACTTTTGTGGCTGTATTTTCCAACTCTAAAGTACCTGAGCATGGGCGTATCCAGGTAGGGGCAGGGGAGTGCTCGAGCCCACCCCCTCCCCCCCCTAACTTTCAAATTTTCCTTATACTAGTATTCGCCCAGCGGTTGAAATTCAACCGCTAAAATTAAGGATAGTTTATGTGAGTTGAGTTGAGCTGAAATAAAATTTGTTGGAATGGGTTAAGTGGAGGGGAGTTTAGCTTAGTACTTAGCATAACATAACATAGAATAGCATTAGATTCAATGACATAACATATGTAGCATAACACATCACAATATAACATCGCACATTCTTCAGTTGTATTTCCTTTTTATCCCTATCACTTTCTTCCTCTCTATCTTTGTCTCTATCGCTTTTAATGTTTATGTTTATGTTTATGTTTATCTACACCTTCATATTCATGTTCATGTTGATGTTCAAGTTCATGTTCCTCTTCATGTTCATGTTGATGTTCATTTTCATTTTCATGTTCATGTTCATGTTCATGTTCATGTTCATGTTCATGTTCATGTTCATATTCATCTTCATCTTCATCTTCATCTTCATCTTCATCTTCATCTTCAT
>NW_023458556.1:38586262-38589271 GCF_013731165.1 Rhagoletis pomonella | reverse complement strand
TTCATCTTCATCTTCATCTTCATCTTCATCTTCATCTTCATCTTCATATTCACCTTCGTCTTCATATTTATCTTTTCCTTTATCCTGATCTATATCTTCATTATTTTCTCCATTTACGTATTTACCCCCACCATTGTTATTAGGTTAGGTAGTTAAATTCTCCTTCCTCTTTTTCTTTACATTGTTTCTTTAGTGATATCATGTCATGTGTTGAAATTGGGTGTGGTGAGTTGCAGTGTGGTGGAATTGGGCGTGGGAGTTACGGTGTTATGAATTCAGGTGTGGTGGTCTTAAGAGGTGTGGTGAATTTAGTTGTGGTGAGTTGAGGTGTGGTGAATTAAGGTGTGGTGAGTTAAGGTGTGGTGAGAAAGTTGAGGTGTGGTGAATCAAGGTGTGGTAGATTAAGGTGTGGTGAGTTAAGATGTGGTGAGAAAGTTGGGGTGTGGTGAGTTAAGGTGTGGTGAATTAAAGTGTGGTGCATTTAGGTGTGCTGAATTAAGGTGTGGTGAATTTAGGTGTGGGGAGTGAAGTAGTGGTGGATTTAGGTGTGGGGAGTTAAGGTGTGGTGAATTAATGTGTAGCGAACTCAGGTGGAGTAAGTTTTTAAGCAGAGGTGAGATGAGTTGGGGTGAGTTAAGTTAAGTTAAGGGGTTAAGTTAAGATAAGTTATCTTTATCCTTATCTTCATATTCATCTTCATCTTCTTCCTCGTCTTGGTCTTCATCTTCTTCTTCATCTTTATCCTTTCCTTTATCCTGATCTAAATATGTCCATTCTTTTTTTCATTTACGTATTCACCCCCACCATTGTTATTAGGTTAGGTATTTAAATTTTCCTTCCTCTTTGTCTTTATATTTAGGTTTCTTGACTTTTATTTTAATTTCTGTATTTATCCCTTTCTTCTTCTCCATACTCAAAATTATCTCATCCTTGTTTGAGGCTAATCTAGTCATGTACATACATACATACATCTTATTCCTAAACTGCTGCTTAGCACGTTTCTTTAATTCACTATCAATATTAAAGCATACATTTAGGAGGCATTTTCGCCCCAACCATGTACATGTATGGCATTGGAATTGGTGTGACTTTTGAATTGATTTTTTCGCTCTATTTTAAACTAATTTGAAATTTTAAAAATTGCCTGCACATCAGCACCAAAATACCTTTCTAATGATATACAATTGTTTATACCTTAGAAGTACAGTTTAGCCGTAAAAGGGGTGTAAAGAAAAACATGATTGCCTATTTATATAATTGATATATATATAAAATAGTACCCTGAAATGCCAGCTTAATAGGGTCGAGCCCCCCCTAAATTTCATTCTGGCTACGCCGATGTAGCTGAGGACTTAAACCAGAGTATTTGGTACCTGCTAAATACTTGAATTTTTTTTACTTTGGTATCTAGAAACTCCTAAATATCTTAGTTTTTTACTTGAATATCTAGACATCGCAAAATACTTCGTATTTAGGTATTTAGGGCCCAAACTCAAGTTGCCCATCACTGGTACAAAAGTAGTCAATACCCACGATTGAGAGAATACAAAGGTTGCGCCGATCTCGGACCGCTATTCCTCTCTTAACGAATTTGACAGAATCGTTGTTTGCATGACGTCACACTTGTGCAACTGGTTTACGTTTTCCTTGCAAAATTTTTTCTTCTTCTTCCATTCTTGCTCACGTTTTGGCATTTCTCTCTCGCAATTGCACCAGTGTGACGTCACACAAAAGTTATTCTCAAAAATTCTCTCTGATCGGCGCAATCTTGTATTCTATCATTCTTGGTCAATACCTAACTCACACTCTCTTGCATAAATTTGTGATGCAGAGTAGCTGACCAACACTGAAAAGAGCTCGAGCACATACAAAAGTTGTTACAGTTCAATACAAGTATGAGCATACATTCATCATTCCCATGCCATACATTGTATGTACATATACACACCCGTCCATTCCATTGCCATTTTTAGCTGGTTGCAGTCTGACATTACTGTGTAAAATTGCAATAGCAGCATCATTAGTGCATATTTGTGGCTTTGTTTGCCTCAATTCAGCCGCAACGAATAATCATAGTGCAAAAATTCCAAAATACTCGATACGAGTAGTAGACAGAGTTTTGAGAAAAAGAGGAAAGGTGGCATGCAGAAAACTGTACTGGTTCAGGGAATATATGTTATTGGTATTCTTTAAAAAGATTTTAAGTTTTCATGCTACGCTATAGTAAAAGCTATTATGTATATGCAAATGGGCACACGCTTATGTTTTGAGGCCGTCTGCAAACGGCAGATCGCTTTTATGAATTTTCATGGCAGATATTCTCGAAATATCTGTTGAAACATTAAAAACCGTTGAAATTGCCAATAAGCAATATTTCTAGTTTGAAGGTGCATATGTATGTATGTAAAATTTAAGTTGTTCATAGTTTATAGTAGATTTTTTATGAATATGCATCTATATACGTAAATAAAAATGGATCGTGGTTTGTTCAGATGCTTAAAACTTGAAAATGACTGGACCAAATTGGATACATCCTTCAGTAGGATAGTTCGTCATTGCTACCCAAATATTTAGGAAAAAATAAATTTAGAGAGTTGATGCCCGTTTCAAAATTTCTGCATAAATTGATATAAAACAGTTAATATTTCAATATGGGTGTCAAGAGAAAAAGTTTAAGAGGGCCTACAGTCGAAGATATTTTTGAGGAAAATTGTTTGAAAATTTGAGTTTAATTAAATTCACAAGATATATTAAATATTACAATATGGGTATCAAACTAAAGATGTTTAAGAAAGCTTACCATCGAAAATATTTTTAGGAGGGTTGCCACCTGTTAAAGAGTTTAAAGTTCGAAGAGTGTTCTATAATTGAAATAATTAGTCTGTTCCGGGTCTGCTTTTATATGAGTAAAATTGATTTAGATTTTTTTTTAATAAAGTATGCGAGGTTGATTTCAATTTATGGTGATTTCGTTTCTTCCAAAAAATGTTGCCCTTCCCGGTGCAAAAT
>NW_023458556.1:38549974-38581262 GCF_013731165.1 Rhagoletis pomonella | reverse complement strand
ATAAAATTTTAGATCTATACATATAAAAGAAAGCTGCTTAAATTTATAGGCTATGTTGCCGTGGTCCGACTGTGGAAAAACTCATAGCTACGTCATCGTTTCGGCGAGGAGAAGGTGTTTATCTTTATTATGTTAGAATATGAAAAGACTTACCACCTGTTAAAAAAATTTACTTAATTTAATTAATAGCCAATTTCACCAAAGCAATTTAAGTTAAAAATGATTTTAATTTTTTGAATTGTATATGGAAAATGACAGAAAATAAAAAAATATTTTCGACTTAAACTGCTGGTAAAACCTGCTGTAAGTGACTCAGTGAAATATGGCTATTAAGCTAAATGGTTTTGAAAAGGCTTTATTTCCAAAACGCATGTGGGAGGATTGCCACCTCTTTAAAAAATCAAATTCAGCTTTAATTAAAGGAATTACATTATTATGTAGGTAACTTGAATATATTTAACAATATGGGTATCAGACGAAATAGAGTTAACTTGATAATATTGTAGAGGGAGTTGCCACCTGTTTAAAAAGTTAAATTCAAATTAGTTAATAATATAAATCATTAAAATATGGGTATCAATCGAAATCGAAATGGGGTTTAGAAGGCTTAATTTCTGAAATACACGTAGAAGAGCTGCCACCTATTTAAAAAGTAAAATACAGCTTGAATTAAATGACGGGCGTGGTTTGAAAATATTTTGAAGAGGAGACACAAGTTATATGAAATGTAAAAGGGTGTCGAATGCAGGAGTAACACTATTTCTTTAGTTGAACATTTAAAATATTTTCGAAATTTTTATTAATTCAATTCAATTTCATTTATCTAATAAGTTAAATAAATCAATACAATATCGAATATTTAAAAGGCATGGCGTTGAAAATGCTTGATTTCTAAATTAAATGTAGGAAGGTTGACACCTGTTTAAAAGCCAATTTCTACTTGACCTAAGGGAATTAGGTAGTTGAAATATGTGCCAACTATGGGTGTCAGATGAAAATATTTTAAAGAGGGTTGCCACCCGAAATACGTTTAAGAAGATTGCGGTTTGAAAATATTTTAAAGAGGATTGCCACTTGTTTTAAAAGTTTAATTCAATTGAATTAGGCACAAGTTATATGGAATATTAAAATATGGGTAGCAAACATTAATGTGTTAGGAAATCTTTAGCTTTTTGTTTGGCAACCCTAACTGTTTAAAAAGTTAAATTTTAATAACTTAAATGTTTTATTTCAATATGTATATCAACGGAAAAAGGGTTTTAAAATGCCTAATTTTTAAAGTGTATGTAGAAGAGTTACAATTGGTTTTAAAAGTAAAATTCAACTGGAATTAAGAGAATAATTAAAATATGTATAAAAATACAGATGCCAAACGAAAGAAGATTAGGAATGTTTTAGTTTGAAAATATTTTGAAGAGGGTTAAAATAGGAAAAATGTTAAAATCTCCTAAGTTTTCGGCTAGGTACACGTTTGCTGAATTTTATTTGTAAAAAAATATAAGTGGACAGTTTAAAATCTTAAAAAAAAATCAGTGGAATACATGAGTACAAATGTAGTCTGTAATCCACAGATGCAAATGATACACCTACAAATTTTAACTCATTTCGCTCGTCTTCACTTTCTATATACATACATACGAACGTATGTTAGTACTTATGTACATACATACACACATATGCGTGCAGTTAAACCCGAAATTCTAGTTCCGGAGTATATTTTTATCGCCAAAATCTAACCGGTCCGATAGTAACTAGATCCCCACCAGTTCGAAAGCAGCGAAATGTGGTACTTAAAAAAACTAAAAGTAGTTGTTAAGTCCATTTTTTCTAAAAAAAAATATACTTTGTTGCAAGAGGCCAAAACAATTAGATCGATCTACCTCTTTAACTTCTAATTATTTCTGTTCAGTGATATGCAAATTTAATATGTAGAAAATAGTCACACAAAATTTTTTGAGTCCCAAAGAATAAAAACACAACTTTTTTCCATTAGAAATCCAAATCTAAGGTGACATATTAGGAACTGGTTTGAAACTGTAGCAAAAGGGTTGCAGAATGAACTAAATCTCATCTGTCGAATTTAAAATTAGTTCGCATCATTCGAAAAAAGGATGCATAGCGAAATAGATTCCACCTTTCGAATTTAGAATTAGTTCGGCACTACCGACAAAGCAATGCAGCGGGGTGCAATTGACACTTCGAACCAGTTCGGCATTAGTGCGTTTCCCCACAGGGATATAAGCTGTGACCATTCTTCGTTGGAATAATAACAAAATGTCACTCGCTTCGGTTGCTCTGTGGTTTCTGCTTGACTTCAGTATTTTGCAACGAATATTTTCCAAATTGCATTGACTCCGATTTGAACTCGAACTCCGGCTGATAAACTCATTCTCGATGATGTTATATTGCTGGCAATTTTGTTGTTATTGGTATAAGTATTTTGTTCTTGTTACGACTATCATTTGTATATTTACATCTGTATACTTTGCTGATCTGCCTTTTCATCAAACTCCTAGTGCTTGCGAGTGTGAATGCAGATTCCTTTTTGCGGCAATTGCTAACATATTCAGTAATACCACAGTATTCAATCGTTTTTGTGAGCCGCAGATGATTTAGCCATACAAAAGCATGAATATGTTTATTCATATGTACATACGTATGTATATGTGCATTCGAGTATGCATACATATTTATGTATGGGAATTGAATTCCACAACTTTTTGCATGTGTGTTAGTTAGCTGCATTAAATGTTGCCTTTGGTCAGTTTTTGCTAACCTCTAAAGTCACGTACAATTTCCATTGGCAAAAGGTAAGTCACGGTATTTTATTGAATGTTGATTTACTATGAAATTTACAACAAAAAAATCGAAAACCCATCAATTAAAAAATCTCAGAAATGTGAAAGTTTTTCAGAAACTTTGAGTATGTCTTTTAGGCTTTCAAGCTAAATTTGATAGAGACTGTAAAACGTATTGGCACGTATAAGCAAATGCATTTATTTTTGGTTCAATGAGATTATTTCGTTGTTTTTAATTGAGTTGTCACATTTGCAACGCACTAAACATGTTCTGTGGAAAAATATAAAAAAGAGTTTGCGAACGAAGAATTTTATTAAATCCTTAAGAGGATCAATGGCCATTGACGTACCACTCATCTACATATTTATTAATCCATTTAGCTTTTGAGCTAATAAAGTTTTATGCTACACAGAAGAAGTTAAATCGAGCTTAGATATTCTGAACGGCCCACAGTGGTATTTTGGGCGGAAAAAGTTATGTTGTCAGATTTTGTCTTTTTTTATATTTATTACTAATACTATACCTTTCGGGTGATCCGGTTTTAAAAAAATACCTACATAAAAATTTAAAAATACATACATACTTGTTTCAAGTGACAGAAATCTGAAACGAACATCATCCTAACAGAACATTTAGTGCTTAACATGAAAGACATATGTCTAATTGTTGAAAATATTATTACATTACTTGAGTTTCCGTCCAGTATACATAAATATTTAATTTAAAGAAATTAGAATTTTTTCCGCGCATTGCATAATTCAACGGACTATATCTTTTTTCTTTTCCGACCCTTTTGTTGTGATATAGCACTAATTATGTTTGTACTAGTTAGGATTAATATATATACTCTATTCCAGCTGCAATTATCTGAAATTCTTTTTGTAAAGACTCATTTAACTAACAGACCTGTTTTTCTTCGAAACTAGCGCTGGCGTTAGAAATCATAGATAATGAAGGTTATTAACTTTTAAATGACGTAGTAAATTGTAAAAGTGTCAGTTATCATTTTTTACTCCATCTTCTATTATCTGTTTCAAAAAGTAACACTAAATTTAGCAGTTAACGCATTTTGCCTAAAAATTAAAATTTTTCTGGTTTTTAACCTTGAAAGATAAGTAGTTTTACCAACCGTGGGGCAACATTTATATATATATATAGAGTTTCTGCTTTCAATTTTTGTATAATACAGCTTGCACAAGTTTGCGCTTGGTATAATACGAGGACTTTTCCTTGCCTGTTTATGGCTTTTTAAAGCTTTTTGAGGTTAGGCTTGTATGGAAGGTACGCGATTTTGGACATTTTTGTATGTTTACTTATTCTATTACTATAAATATATGGACGAACTTTCGGGTTCTTACATTCATCGGTGCCTCTTAATGGCATTTTAGGGCGTTTTTGAGTTTAGGTTTATATAGGAGGTATGCTATAAAATAAATCGATGACGCCATTTTTTTCTTTTTTTTTTCTTGATTTATGTCCATGAGGGTTACATACGGAAAATTGCAGTTCTACGCCGATTCCTTCTAATTTAAAAAAAAAAAATGGTCATGGCGGTACCACTGAGTGGCCTTGCGAAAATCATAGAATCTTATTCCAACTAAAAGAAGGCAACTTACGCAGAGGAAGGCCTGAAGAAAATCCCAAGGCGGCTCTGACATTTTTTTCGTTTAGCAGCAAAACGACATTGCAGAAGAAAATTTCACAGAAAAATAAGGCATAAGGTTGGAAGCGATGGATAAATTTACCATAAGAGTTTTCGGTCATAGCTCAACAAGCGGGATAAATTAAATTTGCAAAGCGGAGAATCGCTAAAATATCTGCATATTTATAACGGGTGATTTTTTTGAGGTTAGGATTTTCATGCATTAGTATTTGACAGATCACGTGGGATTTCAGACATGGTGTCAAAGAGAAAGATGCTCAGTATGCTTTGAAATTTCATCATGAATAGACTTACTAACGAGCAACGCTTGCAAATCATTGAATTTTATTACCAAAATCAGTGTTCGGTTCGAAATGTGTTTTTATCGACAAATTTTGTTCAGCGATGAGGCTCATTTCTGGTTGAATGGCTTCGTAAATAAGCAAAATTGCCGCATTTGGAGTGAAGAGCAACCAGAAGCCGTTCAAGAACTGCCCATGCATCCCGAAAAATGCACTGTTTGGTGTGGTTTGTACGCTGGTGGAATCATTGGACCGTATTTTTTCAAAGATGCTGTTGGACGCAACGTTACGGTGAATGGCGATCGCTATCGTTCGATGCTAACAAACTTTTTGTTGCCAAAAATGGAAGAACTGAACTTGGTTGACATGTGGTTTCAACAAGATGGCGCTACATGCCACACAGCTCGCGATTCTATGGCCATTTTGAGGGAAAACTTCGGAGAACAATTCATCTCAAGAAATGGACCGGTAAGTTGGCCACCAAGATCATACGATTTGACGCCTTTAGACTATTTTTTGTGGGGCTACGTCAAGTCTAAAGTCTACAGAAATAAGCCAGCAACTATTCCAGCTTTGGAAGACAACATTTCCGAAGAAATTCGGGCTATTCCGGCCGAAATGCTCGAAAAAGTTGCCCAAAATTGGACTTTCCGAATGGACCACCTAAGACGCAGCCGCGGTCAACATTTAAATGAAATTATCTTCAAAAAGTAAATGTCATGGACCAATCTAACGTTTCAAATAAAGAACCGATGAGATTTTGCAAATTTTATGCGTTTTTTTTTAAAAAAAAGTTATCAAGCTCTTAAAAAGCACCCGTTATATCTCTTTCGTACCAGGTAGGGGCGAATGCAGGTATGGGTTTTGGGGGTTCAAACTCTCCGCCCGCAATACCTGCGGAAAATTTTAAGCATTTAATTTTCATTTAGTTAGTTGCGTAAACCAAGACACTACTGTTTTTATTTCCGTAAAAGTTTGTATGAACTTTCAACTATTTTCAAAAATCTGCATATAAAGAACAAACCAAGGTGAATCAATACAAGGTTGGAAGCGTAAAAATAAGTAAATAATTAGAAAATATAACAGTAACTGGAAATTTACTTTCAACTGGACTAAATAGTGATGTTGATAGATAACTCGCACGCCCGCACTCACGGAAATGACGTTTTTGGTATTTTTCATAGGATGTGACCACCAGAATAGGATGGCTGTAGATATTTCATCTAGTTATAATGTACTGTCAAAAGGACAGCCCATCTGAAGTATGTTGACTTAAACTTGCAACAATGCTATTTCGGCATGAGCTGTGAGTACTTTAAGACCATTAAAAAATAGCCGGCAACCTTGAATTCATTTTCTTTATATTGCATATAAAATTATATCCGAATTTCAAGTCATCTGAAGTATGTTGAGTAATCGACTTTTATCGCCATCGCTGTTTAGCAGCCGACCCTCCGGAACTCGATTTATATAATAACAAAGCTAATCTCACAAAAATGTTCAATCATACTGAAGTATGATGGGTGTTTTGGTCATGAGCTGTCCATCTAGATGCTCTGGTAACACTACCTTGTATGAATTCGCCTTGGAACTTACATGGTCCCTTAAAGTACTACATATTTACTAAATCCATATCTTTGGTTTGAATTTTAAGGTTTTCGAATCTTTCGAAATGGTAAAAATATGTAATTGAACTCAAACTGCATCTTTCAGCATTCTGCATGTTCAATATCATTTAGAGTTTCGACTTAAACGCGGCGTAACTGACCCATATTTTGAGATACAATTAACTTACCAATCTGGGAGAAAAGGTGTATTTTCAACATCCGTGAATCACCAAAACAAAAAATTCTACGTTTTAAATGCATTCTGTAAAAATAATTAACTATTTTAAACTGAAAATTTCTGACCCTCCGGCTGCCGAATTTGTAAACGAGTGTCCATATAAATTTTGAAAATGTTGATTTGTTAAGTTTACACATTTATTACTTTATGCAGTTTATAATGCAATTATTAAGTTTGATGAATAGCCATTCCTAGACGCACTTGATGCTTGGAAACAATCACTTACCTAAAAGTATCCGATTCTTGCAGATAGGCGCAACACTTTCCGTGACAGTTGCTTCCAGCGAACGCAAGTGGGGGACAAGGATTAAATGGTTTAGCTTTACTTAACATCCACTGAGTTATAGAAGTTACGAACGAAAAAATATTCAGTACAATTTATTCTTTTAAAGACGAAGCATTGGAGAAATAATATTTGTAATTTTTTCATGCACACATACATATGAGTAGTCCACTTGCAATGTGCGCTATCTAAATTTTTTTTTTCCATTTTTAGTTTTTGATGGGTAACGCAATACTGGTAGTTTTATGTCCCCTAACAACACAATACAAAATATTTCAATATTCAGAAAAATAGCATCAAATATTAACTACTCTGGCAAAAGTCGCTATCATACTTATTTATAAACTTTCAAAGGTCTATATCTTCTGATAAACTTACAAAACTACTTTATGTCGTATAGACTGTTAATGTTATTTTTTGCTAGGTTATAATGTTATTAGGTTATAAAAAAGATTCAATTTAAATGTTACTTCTTGTCGTAGTCGTTTTTTTTTTAATTTATGGCTTACTCTAATAAAATCACATAACCCTGTTTGCAAGTGGACTACTCATATGTAACTAGTCGAATTTATTTCAAGAAATTAAAATATAGACATATTGGACGGAACGTATATTTGGTGGAAATGATAAAATGAAAAAATAAATAAATAAGTAAATAAAATTAAAAATTCCGATTGTTCCGAAAATCACGAAATAGTCCAGAGGATTCAAAAATCCTTAAATAGTCTTGAAAATCATTGAATAAAAACGAGCCAAATAATGATTTAATTCTGCATCGTTGCGAATTAGATAACTGTTTACACAAAATTTCGACGGTCAGTGCAATTGGTATGGTAATTGTAAATACATATTCAATACCAATACACGCATTCTATGGATGTAAATATGTAAGTATTTATGTACACACATATCTATGTATGTTTTTCGACACATTAAATATTAGTGCTATTAGTGAGCTTCGTGCCAAACTTCCAGCTCTTTTCAATAAACTTTAAAAATTACCATAACATTACACCACTACATAAAGCACTCCTTAATTGACCGAGCGGCATATGTTGCACTATCAACATTTTATAGATATGTATGTATGAGTATACATACGTACGTACATATGTGCTTGTACATGTACCGTAGGTAATTTACCGCCTCTCTTTACCGCTACGCACTCAGGCACCACAGCCACCCCCTCCCGCCACAGCCCTCGAGATTTTGCTGGCATTCTTTTTTGATTTATGGTCTTTGTCTTTGCAGTTCATCCTGTCATTCAAGTACCGAATCAATTAGTTGGCGCACCGCTTGGCACTGATGTCCAGATCGAGTGTCACGTCGAGGCCTCACCAAAATCAATTAACTACTGGATTAAGGACACTGGTAAGTTAAGTTAGAATGTTGTTGGTGTATACATACATATGTACATACACAGTAACCGCACTGTATATGATGTGATGTGATGTGAGCGGTAACTATGTATATTGCTGTTGTTGAATTGTTGGCAGCGACGGTAATGGTGAGTCATTATTTTTGCATTTTATAGACATTTCCAACATGTGGTGCCATTACGGAACTCAACACATACTCATATAAATATATGTTCGTATGTATGTAGCTACGTACGCTTGGCCCAGTTATACAGTAAATGAATATAGAGTCAACTAGTGAAGCAATCAAAGGTCAAATAGCCAACCATCGGGGTCATAACTAGGTTTGCTAGACAATGATCTGTATAGTTTATATGTTATAGTACATACATACATATGTAGTTATTGGATGAATGTAATTCGAGAGGATCTATAAATAATTGTGAAACTGTGAAGTTAATGAGCATAAATTAAGTCAGTATTATGGGTAAATTTTATGGCGAGAACATAATGTCTTTTTTGCAAAAGTTGTGAGATATATATTAAATTATTAATTTATATTTAAAATGACAATCTCGTTTTATTCTCTCACAAAAATAAGAATTAGTCCAAATCTTCACTAGAATCTCTTTAACAATTTTTGTAAGGGGTTTTCAAACCGCGCCAAATGCAATATGTATACGTATGATGTGGCGCTGAAAAAAAAAATCATTTTGGTTATACCGTCTCAATTGCTGCCTACTTCGTAAAGTTAATGGCGAATAATTATACACAAGTAGTAGAAACTTATAGTTGGTAAGCTCAGTTAGAACTCCATTTAAAAGTTTGAATAAAAACGCTTTTTTTTTTGGTATTTTGTTAAATTTTCGGACTATCTTGTATTATATGTATGTATTATTGTATTGGATATGCAGTTATAGTTGGTCGACTATACTCAAATCTTAATCTTGCGAGCGCCTTCGCTCATCCTGGGGAACGTGAACAATCCAGGCAGCTTTAGTAGGCAACTCCGACGCACAGTGGTGCAAAGGCAAAATTGTATATTCAAAAAGGACGACAGCCTCAATTCTTGATTGATTAAAGATCTTTTAATTGCAGGAAAATTTTTAATTGTAAGATAGTAAAAATCTTTGGAGGTTTAAGGAGCTACTTTTTATACCCGGGCGCGCTTGTGCACAACTTCCCAAATAACGGTAATTTACAGAAAGACGAAAACTGCGATAAATCAGTAACTACTGAAGTCAATTGACTGCAAACCGATTTTTGCAATAACCACTGAGCACAAAATTCGGTTATTATAAATTTCTTGATTTTGGGCGTAGCGCCGCCCACTTAAGACCACGAATGTGTAACTCGATAACCGATTTTGCAATTTCTACAAAACTCGGTGCACTAAATAACATTGGTACGGAAAAGAAATTCGTTAAAAATTATTAAAATCAGACTAAACCTACACCCGGTAAATTTTGGATATACGAAAACTCCGATATTTCAATAACTGAGGACGCTCATGTACTGCAAGTTAATACTAACAACAATCTGTTAACAATTAATAAGAGTGTTATAGACTTTTAGGTAGTTTAGGGAAAGTTAGGACGACGGTATTTGGGTTTCGCCCGAACTTTTACTTCTTTAGTTGTTAAAAAAGTATTTGCTTTTTTAATTAACAATTTCGATTAAAGAAAAAGAGTTGATCATAAAATTATATTTTGTTAGTAATTCACTTTTCATTAAAATTACATGTTTTCGAGATATTTTTACAAAAATTGTAAATTTTTCGATTTAATAAAAAATAAAAGTTTGGCTTAGCTTCGGCGTGCGTCTTGATGTTGTCACACAAAGGAGAGGGACCTACAGTTTTACGCCGACTCCCAACGGCGATTGTATTTTTATGAGAATCTATTTTTCATGGCAGAAATACATTCGGAGATTTGCCATTGCCGGCCTAGAGGCGAACGCTATTAGAAAAAACATTTTTTTTTTATTAGTCGGAAACTGGGCTCTATCCTATACCCTGCGTAATGGTAGTGTGCACTTATAAATAACCACTACACCGTTTTTTTATTGAAAAAGTATATAGGCCTACGACTCTACTTTTTTTTATCCATTTCTTAAAACTAATACAGTATACATGTTTAAAACAAGGTAGATTTAATATTTACTGGTTTATCGAAGATTTCGTATTTCTCTAAATTACCGTTATATGGGATGTGGGCGTAGTTATTATCCGATTTTTTAAATTTTCAGTCGTTTGGTATGTTGTATCAAGGCCAATAACTGTGCTGAGTTTGGGAGTAATTGGTGAAGCGGTTACCAAGCTATGTATACACAAACATTTAAAATATTCTAATTTTTTGTCTAAAAATCATTGCAAATATCCATTTTGAGTAACTAAGATTCAGTAATTACTAAAACATCACTGTTATGTGAACAAAGTTATAACACCCTTGTGCATAAGTGCGCTCGGGTAAAAAAAAAATAACCCTATAAACATTCGAACTCATTTTAGAGTCAAAAAGTCTCAGAATTCTGACCCTCTTAATGAGCTCAAAAAATAGTCAGAAAAGAGCATATTTCCCTTCCTAGAAGGACACGCCAATACGAGTATAAGTCAGGAGTTAGGAGATCTTAGGGCAGCGCATAGAAGGGCTCTGGGCCGATGAAAGGGTTGAATGCACCTTTCTTCGCTAGTTTATCGGCTATCTTGTTCCCTTTAATACCAATATATTCCGGAATCCACAGAACGTAAACTCGATTGGTCAGACCAAGAGTATTTAGCTTGTCCAGGCACTCTATCATCCGTTGAGATGTTACCTCTTGAGATCTGAGGGCTTTGATAGCCGCTTTGCTGTCGGTCAAGATGACGATATTCTGATTCTGGTAGTTTCGTTTGATATTAAAGTCCGCGCATCTTTCTATGGTGTACGTTTCAGCCTGGGAAATGGACATAGGTTTTCCCATGGTTTCCGAGTATCTTAACCTCGGTCCAACTACACCTTTCCCGGTACACTCTTCGGTCGATGAGCTATCAGTGTACCAAGTAAACATGTTTTGGCTTATCCGATATGTCTCAGATATACCTGCCCAGCTCTTTAACGGCGTTGCGGCAAGCTCTAAAACTTTATGTTGTTTTTACGAGGAAGTGTTTTAATAAAGCAATATAGCTAAAAATTTGACATTCAGAATTTGTTTTGAACTTTAGCAGAGACTCTTATTTGTAAAACTACTTAATTTGCTATAAAGTATATTCAAATTGACTCTTTGGCTTTCCGCTTGCTATTTTACATTTGCGTTATTTCTACGTGCGCAATTAAGTATAATTAATTTCTCTATATAACCAACAGGTGAAATGATTGTATCCTCATCAAGATATCATGTGCAGGAGTCCTCGAAATCCATGTACGAGACGAAGATGACAATGATTGTGCGTAAATTCCAAAAAGATGATGTCGGCTCATACCGTTGCATAGCGAAGAACTCACTCGGTGAGGTGGATAGCAGCATAAGGCTTTATGGTAAGTTCAAAATGTACTTTTCCACCAACAACTGCTTTTTCATTTACTCCCGGCCATCGAGTTTTACATATTTTTTTCCATTCCAGTTTTTTATTTTACTTTTCACTTTTTTTTACGTTGTCTTATGCTTTTCTCTTTATTTCAATTATCTTGGCCAATTTTCTGTCCATGCTGATGGTCGTAAAGTAGAGCGCGCGCACTACAGCGACTTTGATTAACATTCGCGTGAATTTACTTGATTTTCTTGGCCGTTTGCATTTATGTTTTGTATTTTTTCGCTTCATTTGTTATTGTGGCATTTACTTACACTTTTATTCACTTCATGTTTTTTTATTTTATATATTTCATTTCATGTCGTTACTCGCACCACAGAAATTCCCGGTCCAAATCGTAAAAATCCAGCGGGCAAACATGCCGGTGGCAGCAGCGATGCGGACACCAATGACGTGCTAAAAATGAAGCAAGTCAAAGTCACATATCAGCCAGACGACGAAGACCTATACGGCTCAGCGGAGGATTTCGATGACAGCGAATTACCGTCGCCGCCGTTAACGCCAAACATCTACTACGCGAATGGTCAGAAGTCGGCGACACATCGGCCGGCCATGTCCGGCGCCGGCACTGGCATCGGTGGAGGTAGCGGCGGGCAACTCGCCTCGGCTGGTGGTGCATCAGACGGTCGCCATCACCATCATAATTCAGGTGGTGTCGGCGGTGGTGGTGGTGGTGGCATTGGCGGAGTCGGTGGTATTGCCAATCTCGATTTCGGCAACCTGGGTGCCACAAGCGGCGGCGGCATTAGCATTAGTAGCGGTTTCGCGGTGGCGTACTTTGGTAGCATAGCGCGCAAGCCTCCGTTTTATGACAGCTTTGTCGGCATGTTTGGTGGCAAAACGGAAGTGCGCGACGCAGTGGAGAATAACGAGCTGCGATCGGCGGTCGCGCGGACACAACATGAGGGGCGCTTTGCGTCGGTGTGCCACAATGGCTGCTGGTGTTGGTGGTGGTGGCGGCAACAGCTGAACGAAAGCCATTACCGTTGGCTTGGTCAGTGGCTGCAGACGCTGTTCGCTTTGCTCGTTTCCACTTTAATCACTTCATTCTGTGGGAATTTATTATAATACGCGGTTGTCGTTAAATGTCAATGCGTTGCCCCAGCGCGGCCTGCCGTTATGCGCGTCGACATTCATTTCGGCGAGGATGTGAGTGACGCACAAACCATGGTGCGCGCGCCGGTGTTCAACGGATGCTGTCAATGTGTCGAATGTGTCGAATGCGCCGATGTTGCATGTAGTGTCTCCTGTTGCAGTTGCTAGTTGAATTTTGCGTTGCAGTGTGTTGCGTTGAAAATGAATTTAAACAGGTTTGTATGAAATGTTTAACCTTTAATACAAAAAAAAATAATAATGAGAATTAGTTTAGCTAAAATACAAAAGAAACATAATAAGTTGATTGAAATATCGAAAATAAAAGGAAATCAGCTAATAACCGATTTTTCACTTTCTGTAGACCAGCATTTGAATATTAAGCAGATGCAAAAAAATGTTAAGCTGTTAGTCAAGTTACCTAGTAATTGGAGTTGATAAAAGTTAAATGTTACGAAAGCGAAATAAACAAAAACAATAATTGCATAAATAAACATATTTTGTATATACTAATTGAGACATGAGATGAATATAAGCACATATTTAAATGTATGCTCATCGATTGCAATGATCAGTAAATATGTATAGTAACTCTTACTTAGTATGCAGTTAGGTATATTTGATAAGGACAACAATCATTTACTGATTAAGGTAATCTAAAGTAAATACACAAAATTTCAATTTGTAAATATCAATACTAAAATATATAGGTTAGGTTATGCGCATTTTTTATTTACACTTTTTTTCGGTGTTTCCATTGAATGCAACCATTTCTCACTCATATGTGAGATGTGGCACACTCATCTAACCGATTTCAAATTATTCTTTGAACCTTGAGACATAAGAAAAAAAATAAAACTCAGTTTTCAAGCTCTAAAAGAGATCGAATCTCCTGTTCCAGTTAATAAATTTTGCATAATGCAAACAACAAAATTTAACGAAAAACAAAAAAAAATATCTCAAAAAGAATAAAAATTAATGTTATAAAAAATTGTCCACCAAAATTAGATTTTTTTGTTTTTAGACAAATTTTGGGTATTCAGTTTTATATATCAATACATTTTGAAAGAATAAAGTGTTAGTTACAAGTGCCTAAGAGTTCGCGTTGATTTTTGATAATACAAACACTTTTATTTCCCATTTATCTGGCAGATGTGCTCAAAATGTTAGCGAAAAAAATAACTAAAAATCAACCAGTCCTCTTAGCCACTTAAAACTTGCATTTTTTGTATACCAAAAATTTTTTGGTCTATAACATTGCATACCCCAAATTTTTCGGAAAACTCAAAAACAATTTATTTTTAATTTTGGTGAAAATTTTGTTTATAACATTTAAAATTTTTCTTTTTTCCTTTTGAGGGAACCCTACAATTTTTTCAACTAGTTTTTATTATATACATATAACAGTTAAGGAACAGGTAAATCGATTTTTTTCAAAATTGCTACTTTTTCTGCACTTTGCACTAAAAAATTTAATATTAAGAAATAAAGATTCAAAAATCGGGCTCAACTGGTCTCTTGCTAGTTCTATACGCTTTCATTTAAAAAGATTAATCCAATTGGTTGAAAATTGAAGGCTGCAAAGAATTATGAACAGTAATTTCCAGTTTTAAACCACTGTGCGGTGATATTTTTTAAATTCTTCAGTTCTGGCCGGTGACTGGGAAAAAATGTTTTGAACCAGCCTAATGCACATGTGTACATAGATACCATTCAATAGATATTATAACTCACTGACAGATTTAAACAAGCGCGTTGAAAGCGAAATTTATACTCAAATGCAGAAGGGGAGCTGCTCCTACTTGTGTAGAGATATACATGAATAACAGTGTCTGCAGTCATAATTAGAAATGATACAGAAGCCGGAACTGTTCGAAATGCGATACATACTACGTTTATACGCACAGAATAATCGACTTAATTCAAAGCGCATTGACACCGTACACATTTCGCTGTAGTGTTTATGCTTACGGCTTTATATCGGCATCAAAGTAACCGTCTTCAAAAGCAAACAAAATCAGCTGTTTTCATTTGACATTTTATAAGTTAACGTAATGGAAAGTGAGAAAAATCTAGTTTTATTCGGCATTATAAAATCGTGGCAAAGAAAAAGAACGATTGTTATTAATCAGCTTTTAAATACTGATGCGAATATTTGGAATTCAAACAATGAAAAAAGAAATAATGTGAGAGAATTGGTTGGGTCCCAGGCTAATTTACCAAACATATTTTTTGCTACGAATATGCCTCGAATTCGACGTTTCCACAAACGGAAAAGGAAGGAGAACTTCTGGTGGACGCTGCAGCAGCCAGAAAATGATGAGTGCTACATCGAAGCTTTCCGTATGAGTAAAAAATCGTTCCTACTGCTTTGCGAAAAACTAGAGTGCTTTCTTAAAAACGATTGTGTGCCATGTATCACTCCACCCCTTGCTATAGAGAAGCAAGTAGCCATTTGTTTATATAAATTGGCTTCCTGTGGAGAATACCGAGTTATTGGTGATGTCTTTGGTGTGCACAAAAGCACTGTTCACAAATATTTTCACCTCGTCGTGAACGCGTTAATTCAGCTAAAAACAGAGTTTATCAAGTTTCCACAGGTGGGAGATGCGTTATTAATTGCAAGTGAATTTGAGAAAAAATCGCATATACCAAACATTATTGGCGCTATCGATGGTAATTTTAACCAACCTGAAGGCTTATATGCATATCCATACATAACTAAAACTCTGGAAATTAAACATTTTAGGAACCCACATACCGATCTTGCCACCAAGTCAAGGATACCTAGATTATATTAATAGAAAGGGGTGGCCTTCCATCGTAATGCAAGGAGTGGTGGATAGCAACTACATGTATGTATATGCATGCATATGTACATTAGAACCAATGGGAAACATTTTTACATTTTGTTACTTTAGTAGTTAAATAAAGGCGGACCTCCATAGTATGCGCATCCGTATGCGTGCGTTTGACATTTACGCTTAGAAATCAAAATTCATACAATTTTCTTACATTTTGATGCGTTGCTATGTAGGTGCTGCCATAAACATTTGTATATTCAATTTTTCTGTCAAACGCACGCATACGTATACGCATGCTATGGAGATCCGCCTTAAGTTGTTAAAATACCCATATTATATAACGATATATTGTAAAAAATTACATTTTTTTATTAAGGTTCACAGATGTCAGCGTTAAGTTACCTGGAAGCACTCATGACGCGACGGTTTTTAAGGAGTCGGGATTGTTTAAAAACTCATCGACATTAATTCCGAGGCATACAAAATTAATAAATGGTGTTGAAACGCCACTATTTCTTATTGGAGATCCTGCGTATCCACTTCTTCCCTGGTTAATAAAACCATACACCGGAAGTTTGAATGCAGCCGAAGAATCTTTTAATTGCCACTTGAGTTCTGCCCGAATAGTCGTCGAAAATGCTTTTGGTCGACTTAAAGGTCGTTGGCGATGCCTAACTAAAAGAATTGATGTGAATCCTACTTTCGTTCCGCAAGTTGTCTTAGCTTGTGCTATATTACATAATTTTGTTGAACAACAGAAAGAATCCTATTTAGAAACGTGGGCACAATCAGCTCTAAATATAAGAGAATTTCCGCAGCCTCAAGACACCCTTTCTAGTGAAATAATTTTTGATGACAATGTTGACCCTAAGCATTTGCGAAACAATTTGAAAAATTTTTTAAAAGACAATTTTCCTTTGAAAACCACTTATTTTAATTACTGACTACCAAACTCAAAAAGACTAATTATATAGCTTTAGTAAGAAGCAATTATAATTAAAAGCTATCATAATTCTTTACCACTGATCAAAATAATAGCACCTAGACATTTTGACCAGTTCTGACTATTTTTCTTTTGTTTGCTTAACGTTCGCCGATTTTTCAGAAAATTATAGCGCATTATATGACAAAAGCCATATAACTCCAAACTTCAGTTTTTTATACAGAGCTTAGAAAAATTCAACAAATTTTCATTAAAATTTTGAACTTTTATTCTGAATTTCTAGAAAATTTTTGGGTACAGCCCATACAATTTTAGTCAGATGAAGTGCAAGTTTAAACCTGCTAAAAATCGCGTTGATTTTTTTAGTTTTTTTTGCTGACGACTTTAACGTTTTTTTCATACAACAAGTGCAATTTATAAAATATGACGGTGATTTGTTTAAAATTTCTTAGCAAACGGGCTAGTGCATTTTCTTCCATAAGAAATGCATGCCAGCAAACTGCAAGACTATAAAATTGCATACCCAAAAATTTTCTAGAAATTCAGAATAAAAAGTTCAAAATTTTAATGAAAATTTGTTGAATTTTTCTAAGCATTAACCATACTTTAATAAAAAATAACAAATATTTCAAAAACGGTGACACTTTTGCCTTAAATTTGTTTGCTTATCAGGGAGCTCACCCCACCACCTACCATCTCCTCAAGTTAGGCTTGTTATTTTCGGACACCCTGTATAAAAGAAAAATAGTCCGACCTGATAAAACTGTTCAGGTGCTTTTGTATCATACATTTTAGTTAAAGAAACTAGCTGTATTATTTTATAATTACTTTAAAATTTGTTCAAATACTTTTGAAACTTTCATTTAATTATAATTTTCTTTGTCTGTTTCGACGCACATGAGATGAGAAATTGAATGAAATTTTGTAATGAAAAAATGAATATTTTACGTTGGCCTAGTTATTAAAAAAGCATCAGTTATGTTTTTAAATTTAAATTTTTAATTAAGTTAATTTAATTTTTATATGGCGTCGTACCGAAGTCCTATCTAGCGATGCGATAACTCAAAAACTAATAAACATAAGTACGTATATGTATGTATAAATATGCATAAGCGCATGTTGATTTAATTTTATTTAATGTATGGCAACAGTATATTAAACATTTAAAAAAACAAAAAGTTCACAAAAGACTACAAATAAATGCATTTCGTACTCATTATATGTTTATATACAGCGGCGCTCACGTAAATCGCACACCTAGATTTTTTACAATGTCACGTTTTCGTAAAGTTTTTGTAAAAATATAGTAGATTCTATAACATAAACCATATAAGGCAAAGTTAAAAACCGTGTGCACAATTCAGGAAATTTTTTTAAAGATTTAAAAAAAAATTCATCAAAATTTTGCACTTTTCAGAATCCTTAGAAACTTATGGGGTATGCAGTTTTGTAGCCTATTCAATTCTAGTATAATAAATCATAAATATAATAAATCACGTTAAACACTGAATATTGTAAACAACGAAAGTGTGCTCTTTACGTGGGCGCCACTGTAAATGTAATTGAAAATATGAATGTTGTGAATGAAACAAGCGATGAAAAGTGTTTATTCTGGAGATTGCTGTGACCTAAAAATATCAAATTCACCAGGCGTTGCTGATACGATTTCCGGGGCCAAAGCAAGTGAGGGTGAGAGAAAATGATGAGGCATGTAAACAGGAATGTTTGACGGTTGTGACATCTGCATCGTGCTTAACAGAGAAGAAAACATCTTGGCGGTTTCGTGGCGATCATCCTCTAACATTTTTTGCGTCTCTTTGCGATTTCTTTCTAATAGAAGTTCCACTTTACTAAAATGGGTTTCGTCTTGCTTCTTCAAGGAATCGACTAAGTTTTCCTGCATTTTTTTCCACTCGTTTGTAAAAGACTCCATAGCTTTCAGATATGAGTTTTTTTCTGAAAATACATAACATGTCTTTATGATATGCAAACACGTCTTTAACCACAATACTTAACGCACTTTGATTTTTGAACGTTTTCGGATTACGAGGAGTACTGCATGCGGGACTGGATTCCGAACCATCGGCATGATCGTTTTCTTCAATACAATCTGCTTCCACTTCTAAATAGCTGCTTTGCGAAGTATTTGTGTTGTCTGCTGGCCGCTCGGTTTGTGAAGTGTCCACGCCCTCTACAGATACTGCAGGTCGATGACCAAGCACTTCATCTAACATTTCGAAATAATCACAGGTTTGTCTTTCAGCACCACTGCTATTATTATTCCGCTTGGCTTTGTAATAATCGCTTTTCAGCGATTTGAACTTCGCTCTAATTTGGATGGCGTCCTTTTTGATTCCTTTGGAATTCAATGCACGAGCCACTTCTTCAAAAATGCTTCGATTCCTTTTTATTTTGCTGTCCAACAATTTTAATATATGCTTTTCTTTTATAATAGAAATCATTTCTATTATTTCTTTTTCTCTCCATATATTTCTTTTCTTTTTATTTTCCATTTTATTTCACATTTCACACCAGCTTGTATTTCTTTGCTGAAAATCAACTTGAGTTTGGCATACAATGCTGCCATTCCTCTTCAATAAGAGCTGCAGCAGAAAACTTTAGTAGCACTGAAGTTTTTGAAACAAATTAAGCTTTAATTCGCATGAAAAAAAATTGGTAATACTTGAAATATACTTTATTTAAGATAAATAATTTACTATCAAATGTGTTAATAAATTAGTTAATGTTTTACTTTACAATGTTAAAACAAATTGCAATAAATCTTAAATTAAAGAAATTGTGGTAACACTGTTCGTATGCTACATTGAGCGGAACAGCTGATCTCCAATTCGCTTTGAGTGAGAGCGGTGTTTATACACTCTTTCTAACTGTCTGGAGAAATAAACTACCGATTTGAAATGGAGTGTGAGCCAAAACACTTCGCTCTTTCAAAGCGAATTGAAATTCAGTTTATACATATGTTCTGAATCGCGGCGAAATGAATTAAAGCGACTTAGGCATGCGTATAAACGTAGTAACAGTAAATTTGAATAAGACAAAAGAAGCTTTTGCTGTGGTGCCAGTCAATTCATTTAATACACACAAACATAAATGAACAGTATGAATTTGTGTTATATGTATATATGTATGTATGTATATTCAAAGGTGATGAAGAGTTACACTTTCCAATCGATTGCTAAGCAAATGTCAGTGAATCAATTCAAAAGAAAGTGAGTGACAAAGGAGCGTTTTTTATTTTTGATTTTGGTAAATTGCATTAGCCCTTTGCTTTAATTAGATTTGTTGTTAAACACCTTTGGTTGCTATCTTTTATCTTTTTTTCATTTCTTTATAAAATTATTTTTTTATTTGATTCATCTCGCGTTCTGTTTTGTAGTTTAGAAATGTCTGCTTTTCGAACTTTGATTAATAATCGGTTTTTGTTTGATTGAGTTTTTGGCATTTTGCGCGGCAAATGAAATGGGTTAATGAGGTTATTTGACTGCCCTTTACGCTTGAGTGCGGAATTTTTTCCTTCATGGAATTTTCACATTTTGCTTATGGCAGTTTTTTCGGCAAAAAAGGTTTGTGCCAATGAACAGTTCTCTTCACGTTTTACCTTACGCTTTTGTAACTAATTATTTTAAAACAAAATTCATGACAGCTTTCATTTTTATGCTCTTTTTTGAGTAACCCCTAAAAGTTATTATTATTACTTATTTAAAGTTTTTTCTGTTTTTGTTGCTGCAACAGGCCGCTTCAATTAAAAACTGAAGTCAATTTATTGTTTACTGCATCAAACTTTTTTATCAAGTTTTTGTGCTTTTAAACAGAAAACAACAATCAAAAAGTAGCTTTTACGTACCAAAATTACTTCGACATTTGTTGCCGCATACCAAAAAAAAAAACATTACTTGTATTCGAGTCGCTTGCAGAGTTTATGCTACCAAACTGTAGAAAGCGCAGCTGTCAAAAATACAAGGAAATGTCAAAAATTTATAATTTATGCAAATTAAATGTTGCGCACTAATACAGTGACACATAAGCACACATGGGTAAACATGTGCTGATATGTAGCTTAACTCGTCCATATGTGTGTACATATGTATATTTGTATGTATGTATACTCATATTTGTATGTAAATATGTGCATTTTTAAGCTATGAGGAAAACTCGCTTGTCATTCAACTTGACATTTCAATGCGAAACAGCAGTACATGCACACTTACACCTATATTTTTATATATAAATACACACACACCTACATATTTAGTTAAGTGTTCCTCAAATAAGCGCACCACTTACGATTGCCAGTCGCTCAAGTTGCGCATTTTTCATGCAACATGACAACATCTTGAAGAATACTCTAAGTAATGCTTGCTGCTATTCCTCTGGCTGTTGCTGCTGCTGGAGCGTGTGGCACAACAGGCAGCGCTGATAAAATTTTCTTGGCAGTATGCACTTGGAAAAGGTTAAAAACTTAAAGATGCACTTCATCATGTTTTCCCAGCAAAACGTAAGAAAACAACTATAAAAAAAAACAAAAAAATTACAACTGCTATATGCAACTAAAGCTGTGGAAATGTTATCAGCACAAGTGCAAGTAAACAAGTTGCCACCGCTTGCATGCACACACATACATATACATATATATACAAATTTTCATAGCCACATACATACATACATACATGCTTTTCTAAAGACCCTGCAGTAAAATTTAGAGACAGTCTCTTAAAGCGCTAGTTCCGCCCTACACATTTCAGAACCATCTCTGAACTAGTGCAAAACGGCTGCAGAGAGGGACAGTTGAAACTCTCGGTGTGTTAGTTTCGCTCTGTTGAGAAGTAAATGCACAAATTCTCACTTCTCGTACAATACGAAAATAGCTCAGCGGGAAGACCTCAGACTCTAATATCGTTGGTCACGAGTTCAAATCGCGGAGGAGGCAGTTGTGATTTTCAGATTTAATAAATTTAAATTGTTGAGTGCCGTTTAAAAATCGAAGAGAAAACGATCAAATTTAATATAAGTAAAATAAAAGAATAATAAAAAATAAATAAAATGCAATCTGCAAAAGAACATAAAAAAAAATTTAAAAAATCGAATAATCAAAATCTTTTTCATAAAAAAGTTATCTGTCCAAAATGGAAACAGTTTTGAAAAGGAAAAATATCCAATAATCTAGTTTTAAATTTTTGGTTTTTCATAAAAAACTTATTGTCCCAGAACTGTCGAAAATGGAACCAGTTCAGAACTAGTTCGAAAGTTCTGCAGAGGTGGCAATTTTCACTTCGTAGGACATCGCCATGTAAAAGGAGACAGTTGAAAGCATTGCGTTGGGATAGATCGAGAACCAGTACCGCCTCTTAAGGAGCTAGTTCTGCGCTAGTTCTGAACTAGCACGATTTACTGCAGGGGATGTACTTACTTGCATACTCGCATATATGTATGTACATATGTATGTCTGCGGGCTCTGCTAACCCAATGATGAATAAAATGTGCATTGGGTATGGGGAGGAGCGCTGTCCAAATTGCATATGCAGTCCTTATAATCTACTAACACGAAACTTAATTCCTTTCATCAACTTTGTTCAGTGTCTTTTACATAAATATTCGTACTTTTTGTTTTCGTGTGCGGTGACAACAGTTCATGTTGTAATTACTACCTAGTGTTGGACTAATTCAATGAGTGAAGCCTTGCTTATGACTTGCATTATTAAATATTGCACTAATGCTTACATTTGTTTGTAAGCATACAGTTTTTAAGAAAATTTACCGTATAAATTTTAGAAAAAATTCGTATAACTCACTTTCACTACGGAAAGACGTCAAATAAAATACATTACTTGAAATTATGTTATGCATACGAGTAGATTTAGTGTTGTAATGCTTAAAAACATGTTCTGCTACGTTCTTCAACCAACACATTATAGGCTTCTATTAGTTGAAGGCTGAGGCTAAAAAGTTCTGGACAGTGCTGTTGCCGTTATTTTCTCAATTTGGAAGCTGGCACTTCTGATATCACTACAATTTATACAATAAAGAAAGGTTTTATACTTTCGCGTAATTCTCGCTTTAATCGTCATTTTAACCTCGAATTTGCTTCTTTGAGAAACTACATTTTATGCCAGGGAAAATTTCAAGCTTTGAAATGACGCAAAAAAAACGGCGAAATACGTAAACTTAATATTGGGTGGTAGATTATGGAGCTGTATATTGTTTTTCCAGATTAGGTCATTTCAAGATATTCGCATTTTTTATGAAAAAAATTTAATGTTAACAAGGAAAATATTCAAAAAATAACAAATATTTTGTAATTTGTTGCATTTGTATTAAAACCTGTTCTTTTGCCAAAAAATCAAGCTACAACAACAAGCAACAAGTAAAAATGTGCAATCAATTTTTTGCGAAATAGAAGCAAGAAATAATGTTACTCATACGCCACATCGTACCTGGCCGTTCTCGTACTCACCCATATGAGTACCATTTTCCGTGCTAAAGTCTGAATATTTTTCATTCGCAATGCAAACGTAAAATGAAAATATTTTGGGAAAATGACCCGAGGAATGGTATATAGATACGTAACCCAAAATTAAGGTTACGTGTCTCGGCTAGGGACACCGATTAAGTAATCATATGTTTAATCACAAGCCATAAAAAAATTAATTGCAATTATTGAGAAATAATCGATTAATCGAATGTTTTTAAGGCACTTTTTTACATTGAGTATTCACAAAATCACGTTTCCATAAAAAATTTATAATTATTTTGTTAATTAGCCTTAAGTAAAATGAAACGAGTATTTTCAGCGGCGATAATTATTTATTATTTAACCAAGTTTGCAAACCCAAAGTTTTTATAAGCGCTTTGTTGTTTAGCGGTAGCGTTTCTCGGTGGCTGTAGCAAAAGCTTTTGAAACAAGGCGCTCAGCAGACACCGAGGTACCAACTAAATGACAGTATTTTTTCGAAAGTCCTTAAAGTTTTGGGTAAGCATTTTTAATTTCCTCCATAGCGTCGATGATACTCTGCTTTAGTTCTTAGACTTTAAATAAAAACTCATTTCTTCTTGTGGGTTACACAAATCATCATCTTTTCGCCTTCGTTTGTGTACAAGAGATTTATGAGGGGCCCAAAGATCGAACTAATTCTAGTGACGACTCGCTACCCTTTTCCATAAGATCATTATTTCATTTCGCAAGAACTTTATTACAGAGGAAAATGCTAACGGATCTTTGAAATGAATTTTTTTGAATCTGGGGTCGAGTAAAGTTGATGAAGCTAGCAAAAAATAATGTTCGATGAATGGATTTTAGACAACTACAGAATTCATATTTCTTGAAAATATTTTTGCGATTATTTTACAATTAATCGATTAATAATTGATTCATGAAACACAAAACTAAGATACAATTAAATCGTAAATTAGACATAAATAATCGATTAATTTAATCAAATGATTAATCGCTGCCTACCCAAGTCTCAGCTTTTGTTGTGTCATTTTAGCGTCCCTACATTGTTATTTATAACTAGCCAATGCCCGCTTACTTCGCGGCGCCTAATAAGAGATTTTGCGTTGGCCAATGCAAAAGAGCGTTTAAAAACAAAATTAGTCTGTAAAGTCAAAATTTTTGATTTAAGTTGAAACCACTAAGGCGCAGTATCCTCCTCACACATAGGCCAATAGTAGTAACGCTGTGATACCATATGGAATACCAATCCCTTTCGCTGTCATGAGCTTCACCGAAGGTCTTATTTCCACCTGTGAGATCTCTGCAAAGCGTGCGTAATCTTTTTGTATGATCTTGCAACTACAACATTGGTGCGATGCGTATGCCAATAAAAGTTCTTATAGGGAAACTCAAGAGCACAGAAGTGCGTTTTCTGTTATAGGAGGGCCAAGAATCCGCGCTGTCCCACAGGATGAAAAGTTTTCCGGTACATTACTAAATGAGTCGTGTGATCTCTTTCAAATGAAGCAATTGATATACCTACGGTGATCTTTCCTTGTTAATTTACCACTTTAACAATTCGTGGTAAAATTTATGAATTGATTTCTGGGTAGATGCAAGACCGCATGATCGTACATGAGGGCGTCAGAAAAACTTAACCCCATCCTTCATTTAGACATAAAATGAATACGTGTTATGAATTTCAACCTTAACTCCAGCGGCACTAATCGGGTATATTTTTATCAAATGAATTTTCCATCATATAGGTACATAGCTCACATTTAAAATTTGAACGAAATCGGTTAATAATTACGATTTTTACAAATAACTCTACTTCAGCACCACCTAGCGAGTTTTCTAGTAGCATGTAATTGGACCATATATGTATGTAAGATAACCTCCGACAATCTGACGGAACTCTATTCAGTGGTTTTTGAGTTTATTCCGAACAACGAAAACGGCTATCATTTTATGCAAATAGGTATGTAGATAGTACAGTCTATAGCGAAACTCGTAAAAGCAAAGCTCCATTCTTTGTGAAACATTAAAAAAAATTCTTCAAAATTTTCACATAAATACAATAGTTCAATGGGATTTAGAAATCTAGGAGAAAATGGTTCCCAATCGAATGATACTTACGCGTTTACGTAAATGTATATCGATCCAGCCTTTCCCATAATTATCACTTTTCGCCATAACTACGGTATTGATAACATATGTAGCTGTGTAGAATTTCAGAACGTTAGCGTAAGCAGTTCCAGAGATAAGCTATATGAGAAGTTCAGTTTGTATGGAAGGAAGGAGCCACGCCCCCTTTCCCAATGCATTGGCAATATATGCATCAGTGCTAAGTTTCAGTTCCCCAGCGTAATTGGTTTTAGAGATATATTGGTTTTTTACGTTTTATTCTGTATAAGAATTTTAGGAATATCCCGAGCTACATACCGAGTAAATGTTTGGTCAGAATATTTATTTTCAAGGTGTTGCCAAATATGAACCAAGTCGGTTTAGTAGTTTAGTGAAATACATTGTAAAGAGAACTGTATGAAATTGTAAAACGTGACGTCTCAGATTTCTTAATTTTTTGGCAGCAACAACGAAAAGTTTTAATTTTTTTTAGCGAAAAACCTTCCACACACGGTCCGTTGCTAACTCTAAATATAACAACGACGCACTGGAAAAAGTTACTACGTTCAAATACCTAGGAATAATGATCGACGATAAACTAAAACAAAAAAAAAAAAAATGGATTCTATATTTTCAAATAGAGCTCTAGCAATATGTACATCGGTGAAAACCGCATTGATTCCATACATTAGCTTTTGCGTGATGCGCTTACAAACATACAGACAAACAGACCAAAATTTTAGATTTGGCTTCTGTTGTTCTATTATGTACAGATATCGGCCTGTTGCAATGTTATTATTCTCAAATACTCTCATTTGATACCCATATGGCAACACTTAGGTTATATTATAAATTTAACTGAATTAAAGTTTTCAAATAAGTAGCAACCCGCTTCAATAATATTTTCAAAAGTAAGCTTCCTAATCCTCTTTAGTTTAATATTCATATTGCAATATTTCATTTATTTTACAAATTTTAATGAATGAAATTTTTCAATCGGTTGGCAAACCCCTAAAAATATTTTCAGCATTAAAATTTCCTAGCCTCTTTAGTTTGATGCCAATATTGCAATATTTAATTTATGCTATCAATTAAATTAAATTAAAGTTTTCAAATAGGTGGCAACCTTCCACAAAAATATTTTCAGCTGTAAGCCTTTGTAAATTTCTTTCTTTTTACAGCCATATTGCAGTATTCACTTTACCGTATCAATTGACCTAAACTAAAATTTTAAACAGGTGGTAACTCTCTAATTTTTTCTTCTATATTGGAAGCTATGTCTCTAGCGATACATCGGTGAAAACTGCATTCAATTCCATGTTTTCGACTGATGCGCGTGCAAATATACAGACAGACAGAGATTCAAAAATTCTAAAAATTGTTTATTTGGCTTCTGCAGCTTTAATAAAAACCCACCATATTAATTTTTTTTAATATCTATAAGGTACAGACATCGACCTGTTACAATTTTATGATATGTATATCTAGATGTAGATATAGATTTCATTTATTTTATCAATTTAATACAATAAAATTTTTCGAACAGGTGGCAGTCCTACCTAAAACTATTTTCGGCAATAAAATTTCCTAAACCCCTTCAGTTTTTTACCCATATTGCAATATTCAATTTATCTTATAAATTAAATTAAATGTAAATTTTCAAACAGGTGGCAACTCTAAAAAAATATTTTTGGTTGTAAGCCTTCTTCAGCCTCATTCTTTTGATGCCCATATTGCAATATTCATGTTTTCTTATCAATTTACTTAAACTCCAATTTTCAAACAGGTGACAACTCTCTAATTTTCATCCTATATTTTAAGTTAGACCTCTAACAATACATCGGTGAAAACTGCATTCAAATCCATGCATTCGTTTTCGAGTGATGCGCGAACAAACATACAGACAGACAGACAGACATACAGACAAAAATTGTAAAAATGGTTTATTTGGTTTCTGGTGCTCTAATAAAGACCCCCCACATGAATTTTCCTTTAATATCTATAATGTACACACATCGACCTGTTACAATTTTATTATATGTATAGATTATAACTTTTTCAGCTATTTTTTTTTAATTCGAAAGTACATTTGGTACAAATACATACACTATTAACCTGAAAATAATTCCTTCTATACAAAGTTCGGTCAGTTATACCAACCAAGTGCAAGCTAACGCAATAGCTATTAACTATTTTTTCTCTCGATACACCCAAATATATCTTTTCCTTATCAGATATCATTCTCGTTGCTGTCTTATGAATGACATTTGCAAATATTGATTTTTGTTTGCAGGATACTGCTTTCCAATCAGCCTAAATAAACACCTGTTGAGAAGAGTTATGCTTCGTTGGAATGCAGGATACCTACCTAGGATTGATATTCCTAAATTAGGTGGCTATCTCAGAAGTAAGGTACTCACTTAGACAATTAAGAGTTTATCCTTTGTGATAAGACACTCTGAGCGACGCCAAACATTTAATCAATAAAACGCCCCGAGCCGTTTATGTAATTACGAATACGATATTCGTAAGTAAACAAAGTGCCTTCATTTTCATCGTTGGTGAATCCTACAGGTTACTAGTATGATGTATTGTGGAAGGATTTTCCGTCATTCCTCGTCAAATTTGGTTTTGAGACAAACCGTCTTCGTAGTTGTGCCATCTTCAGTGTCATTTTTCGCTCTGAAAAATTTTGTTCGACACAAAAAAAAATTTCGTTCCACAATAAACAAAGTATTTACTTTATAACTTCGAAGTATGTAATTATCCTTTGTGGCTTTGGTGTTAAGGCGAAGTCATTTGTTTCACGGCATTCGAAAGGTGAACACCAGTTTGAACAGAAATCAACGAATTAAATAATTCAATGTAGATTCCGAAATTAGACATGGTGTTGTAAAGGTAGGTACTATTCGTATTTTCATACTGTGAAATAGATTTAATGAATCAGGAAATGTGTAAAAGAATGTATTAATGGTTTAGGAACTTCAAACTGATTTCAGATACAAATTTTTTCTCAAATAAGTTACAATTCAAACTTTTAATTTTTCCCATCTCTGCTCGCAGTAAAATGATGAGTTCCTCTAGCCTTCTAGAAAGTTTTGTAGCAAATTTATCTATAGTTTCAGAAATACTCGCTATTTTAAGATTCCTGTAGGCTTTCGTTCCTGATATATTTACCAGCAAGCAATATGCCTCTTGGGCTTTGAGCTAAAAGCGTTGAATCATGGCGAGTGTACCCTTCGCAGCGCATATCTTTACTCATTTAATTATTGATATTGTGTTGTTAACTGATTAAAATTGAATTAAACATACAGTCATGGAGTATTCTAGCGTCGAATTGAAAATTTAACAAACTTTGCTTAGAGTTTATGTTCTTTATAATTTCATTTGTTTTCAATATATGCAGATGCTACATCAAAATAAGTACATTTTATTGGTTGTAGTTAGAATGCTTATTCACAAAGTCTCAATTTGTATTTTGGTAAAAGTTTCTTTTAAGAAACAATTTATTTAAATCATATCATGTAAGAGTTTACTTTGTTTACATCCTCTCCAAGTTGATTAATCATGATAATTTCGGATACTTTTCGTTGTGATAGAAAAAAGTTTTAAGACACAGTTTAGGTCAACTTTATTCGTCGACACGATTTCCAGCATCTGTCTGCTAATTTTCATACTTTTTTATTTTTTTTGATTAACGATAAAAGTAAGAGCAGAATTTGTTTTACTTTCCATAAAATCTGCTCCATACCCCTCCGTCTAGAAACTACACACAGAGGAAATCTTTTAAATTGAAATAACTCGCGAAATACGTGGCGTATGAGTGACGGCGAAAACCGATGTTAAAAAAAATTTAATGCTACTACTTATTAGTAATAGTTACAAGTCTTCACGTTAACTAATATTTGAAACTCTTTGAAATTTTTGTGTATCCTCTGCAAAGATAAAGACATTTGCACTTTTTAAGGACGTATTTTACACGAAGTCCAAAATTTGATATCAGCATTTTTTCAACTTAATTTTATACACTACTCCGTTTTTCGCTCACTACAAGTCCTTCTAGTCGATTTAGTTCTGCAGTTCTTATTATCTCTAGCATCAGATTATACTGTTGTACAGTTGCCAAGTCACTGATAAATATATTTTATTTTCTAGCTTTTGGCCTAATAACCAGCTCAAAAATTTTACAGTGCAGTATATAACAGATGTACATTTACACTGCAGCCGTATGCACATAACTACGCACACATATATTAGGGCGAGAGCTTAATGAAGTAAAAACTTCCACCAAAGTTTAGTTCCATGTCAAAAATAATACAACAAAATGGTTTTAAAAACAAAAAGGAACTCAAAAATACTACTTTATTTGATTATAAACATGCAGACACACATATGTATATACGCGTATGTGCATCTGCAGTACCAACAAATATCAAAAATCAAGTTGAAACCTTGCCTCCTTTAGTTGTCAATTAGAAAGTGCTTTGTAAATTTCAACCGAAAATCAAGTAACTACGAGTATGCATCTATACGTATACGCATTGGAAACTCCGCCGAGGACATGTTTGTAAAGAAGTTGCAATGATGTAGAACTTTAACATGCATGCATACACATATACCATATACTACACACATACATGTTTTCAGTTATCAAAAGCACCAAGTTGAAGACACACGCCCCTAAAACGTAAACGCTTGTCGTGCATGTGTAATACAAAACCGCCTAAAGGATACCGCATAATGATGATTAAAAGGCGATCTTAATAATGATGCTGTCGACAATAAGTGGCAACAACAATACGAGCAACAATGTACCAAAAATTTGAATAGAAGTCATATGCTAGGGAACAGATAAAATGAGCATACAAAAAAAAAAACGAAAGCAACTAAAATTTTGAGCCATACATAGCGAGTATGAAAAAAAAATGTCCATTATATACTTAAGTTCTTACTTGCATACATATTTATACTTCTTTCGACCTACAAACACTTACTCCATTTACTTGGTACTACAGTATTGTTAACAGACACGAATTACAGCACAACAAAGCAGTGCGCATAAAACCAACAACATTGGCACAAGTGTTTTCAATTACTACATGTCCACTGAAGCGCCGCAAAGTGTGCTATGCTATTTTGCATATGCCATTCGCTCAACAGCGAGCAAATTTGCCTAAAATACTTAAATAATACCCACTCCATCAATTTTATGGAAGCCAATGTATGTTTGTATATATGTGTGTCTGTGCAACCTTCTTTGGTAAGAATACGTGCTGGTAATTTTCTCCTTACAAACTGCATGCTGTGCTCCTCTTTTAAAACTTCTTGAAGGCATCTGGAGTTACTCGAAAAATACATTCAATAAAATGTTTGCAAAATTTTTATGTTTGTACGAGCAACATCGTCAGCAAAACTCGAAAATCATCTTAGTGGCATCGACCAACGCTTAATCAACTGGCTGCAGCATTGGCATAAAATTTCTATACAGTGTTGACATAAATTTTTTAAACAAATTGGTTTCTAAACTTTTCATTTCATTTACGAACACGGCAAATTAATAGTCTTTCGAAAGGCAAAAATTTCAAAAATTTAAAGAAATTAAAAAACAAAACTTTTTAAAACAATAAAGTCTAAAAAATAAAAGAAAATTAGATTGAAAAAGTGTTCTTTTCAAAACAATAAGATCAGATAATTAAATTTAAAAAATTAAATTAAAAAAAATAAGTTCCTAAAAATTTAATGAAGTTAAAATCTATTATTCTTTTTTAAAACAAAATCCAAAAGAAAATTAATTTAAAAAATAAATAGATTAAATAAAATAATCCACTCCTAAAAATTCAATGAAATTAAAAAGGTATCTTTCTTTTTAAAGTAATAAAATTTAAAAAGAATGAAATTTAAACAAAAAAGGAAAAAAATGTCAATTAAAATAAAATAGTCGCGTTCCCTACCTCCCAGAAAGAGGCAAAAAGCATTTCCTAACTTGAAAATGACAGCAGAAATGAGAGAGCAACTGTGACTCTCTTCAGTCCGAAGTTACAAGATTTAGTCAGAAGAATTTTCGCTGGAAAAAT
>NW_023458556.1:38491700-38549574 GCF_013731165.1 Rhagoletis pomonella | reverse complement strand
GTGTGCTCAGGTTCTCTTTGTTGATATTTGGTCTTGCGAGAATATCGGACACTTCATTCTCCATGACTCATCTGTGTCCCGGTGCCCAGTTTAGGTAAATTCGGATCCTGATTGCGATGAGTCGGAGTGTATATTGATCTGTTTTTTGGCCGCCTAATCATCCTACTTTTTTCAAAATGCCTTAGACATTGCTCACTAGCAGCCACCCCGGCCTGAAATACATACAGAGTTATCTCTCACCATGTCAGTGAAAAGTAGCTATCTGGATTGTATACAGTAGACTCTCGTTCCGCTCCGCGACCAGTTTTGAAGCCATTAGTTCTGACTTTTGTTCTATAACTCTTAGAGTGGAAGAGTGTATGAGCTTTTTAGCCTCCACATTTTTTCCTGAGGTGAACAGTACAAAGTTTATTTTTTGTTTACAATATGTAGAGCCAGCAGAGCTAGAAGCACCTCGAAAGCAGCGGTTTATATTGTTCGCATAGTTAGGGTAATGCCCACGCAGGCCAGCTGTCATAGTTTACTCAGCTTGGCCTGCAGGGACTTTACTTCTGTCTTGCTCCACCATACGGGCGCAGCATTTGATAGAATACGTTTGCGTCAGATGCTTCAGCTTCAACCCATTAGACGTAGTTGTCTGCTATAGAGTATTCCGTATTAACGAAAGCACGCTCCGAGCATAGCTTAAACTGAGAATTGCCAATGCTAGGGCCAGCATAGGTCAACCAACTCCAGATTTAACATTTTAGGAACAGTCTAGACAGTAAAAAATAAAATATCTGTCCAACAACAAAATACCTGTTAAATAAGATCTTAGTTTTGACAATCTACTAGTGGCCACAATACTTTTACATATACAGTTTAACTCTGTTTCAGTGCTGCTGACTTGTTTTCAGTTCGAGATATTTTCTTAGAGCACTTCCTGGAAACCATTTTTTCAAAAATATTTGCCATTACTAACTTTTCTGTTTCTTTGACTTCCCCTTTGTAGGCATCTGTCTCATCTTCATTACCCATACAACCGAACGATAAACTTTCTGAATCGCTCATGTTACACACGTACACACGTACATGCGTAAGCATTTGCTATTCGTTTTGTTTTACAGCTCATTTCAACTGGGTATCCTGTAATTATTATGGTTATTGTTATTGGCATTATTGTTATTGCTTTTTTTGCTGCTATTATTGTTGTTGTTGTTGTTGTTGTTGCTACCATAATTATTGCGGTTGTTATTATCATCGTAATTGTTTTGTGCTACATTCACGTTTAAATTGTAATATGCGCCAGAGCAAACCGCTGTAGGTAAAATGGAGATGTAAGTAGGTAAAGCTTTAACTGAATTTACACCAACCACTTCCTGTTCTATTTTAATAGCTAAATTCATATGTGTGTATATACTATATGTTTGTAGGTATGTCGAGGTATGCATCATATATTTGAAGCATAAAATAAAGAGTAAATTAAAGAAGTTACTTGTGATGTAATTACAAGCATAGGTACATTTTTATCAAAATAAACGAATGCTGTACTTTTTTAGAGTGCTCCGATTGAGCTCCCATGCAAACTCAGTGTGTGTAGCTAACTATCGCCTACTTATCTTTTTCTAGATTTCTCGTAAAATATTTGCCCACTTCATACTTTTCAATAGCTTTTGATTACACTGTAAATATTCGCAGCGATTTTTATGAAGCGCGCAAGGGTTTTCTTAGAGTAGAATATGTACAAATGTACTATACTTATGTATACTCACGAAACTATGGGCCAAATATAGTGAAACTGCGTTTTTAGTTTTTCACGCTGACGTCAGGATTTTTTTTAAAGGACTTTGAAATCTTAAAGATATGATTAATTCAAAAAATTAAAAAAAAAATCAGTGCAATGTAGTATAACAATATAAGTACCAAATGAGAGAGAAAATTCTGTAGAATTTAAAAACAATAAAATTATTTGGTTGTTAAGTTAATAAAGTTTGCAGGACGATATTCAATGCTAAGGTCAGGCGTATATTAAGTACTTAGTTCTCAAACAATAATTTTTTCAAAAAAAATATTGCAAATTTTCAAGGATATTTAAGCACAAAATTTGTAAAGGACATTTTTCATATCCATTCGTCCTTATGCAGCAAAAAATTGTTTCTGGTATAACTCTACAGAATTTTTTCTTTTATATGATATCGTTGTTGTTATCTTACATAGCACTGAATTTTTTAAATAATTTATTGAAATAATCATAATTTTTTAATTTCAAAGTCCGTTTTAAAAATCCTGAGAGAAAAACTAAGTACGCCGTTCTACTATAATTTACCCATAGTTTCGCGAATATATACATTTTTTTGTGTGTAAAATTTACTGTCGCACGGTGTAAGAGTAGCTCTCATGAAGGAGGCAAATGAATTTGCGCTTGTGATGCGAAATAAATATTTATGTATGTATGTTAGTATTTTCAAGTACGCCGTTTATTTGCCGACGTCTGTCGGTAAACTTGTTTCAATTTAAAATTGTTGTTCGTGTTGCTTAGCAACATGTTTACTTTATCGCCACAAGGCAAGGCGGTGAGTGAGCGTCAGAACTTATGCATGGCAATTGAATTCAATTGATTGGTTTAAATGGCCGTTTTTGGCTGACGAGAAATTTTAGGCAGTGTTAAGAGTTTAAAATGGTGAATTTTTTTTTAAACACTTCCTTAGCTAAAAAATTTCTCTCTGTTAACTTTTGCTTTTTAACTAGTAGCAAAACCAACCAAGACTACGGTTTTTTATCTACACTGCAACGAGTTAGGTTAGGCGGTGTAGTTCTTTTACTTTTGAAGGCGTGTGGATTATATACGTATCTTCCGAAAAAAATACTTAGGAGTAATAATTTTTTAAAGTCTCTGATTAGCTCCGGAAAAGTATGTACTGTTCGTTGATATTTTACTAAAAAAATATTGTAATGAGAAGATAATTGAATTCAGATGCTAGTTTACTTTCAAAGCAGATAGTAGAGGTGAGCAACTCTTTTTTCTTGAAAAATATTCTTCAGCATTTAGAGCTGAAGTTTTTGCAATAGTGAAGGCAATGGTTTGTATGGATTGAGAATAGATGAAGAGACTTAAGCTCGGGTCTCTTTGGTGAAAGCCAAAGTTCATTGAAGACTTCAGTTTATTAAGTTTTACTCGTTAACAGCATTACCTGGCAATAGCTCTTTTGTAGGGTTCTCAACTGTTGTCTTCTGACGGTTTCGACGCTTGGCAGTAGTTGAGCTTTCTATATACAAAAGCGTATCTAGCTAGATAAGAATACGTAAATACGCCCAAGTGTTTTGACGGCAAAAAATTACGCATGAAAAACAAAATTTACGAAAAAATACGCATAAAAAATCTTCGGCGAAGTAAGACGCTTAAAAATAGATTTACACCACGCAAAGGACTGTACCCAAAAACTCTTTGGGGAATTTATATACTGTTACACCCGCAAACATAGTTGACCGCGAAAATACCTTTGCGGGTCTTCCTTCGGCATCAAATATGTTATCGTGTCTTTCTTCGCTGAAGTTTTTTTATGCGTCTTTTTTCGCGGTTAACTTTTGAGCTTGCGTCTTTATTCGTGTCTAGTAACGATCTGTTCCGGTTTTAATTAAAACGACGTGAGGCACATTGGTTGTGCGTCTGTGACGCCTTTGCTGGGATTAGTAGATGCTTTAGTCAAGAGGCATCAATTGACCGATTCGCGTAAAGTCTATATAACCCAAGTCATCACTCAAAATGTTTGAAAGGATCCGCGGCACTATAAGAAGCCATTGCGGTTATTTAAACGATACTATATTCCATACATAATGGCATTTGGGGGTTCTTTAAAATAAAAGCATATTTTCGTTGATGCCTCACATACATACATATGTACAGATTGTTTTATTTCATACCATTTCAACTGCCCATCTTAGAACATCCTTCATTGCGCAATTAGACATATTTAATACTTATAAATTGAGTGAACACTTTTCTTAACTGGAAATAAGTTCTAGCATCGTAACAACGAAAAGTAACGAATTAATTTAATACTCCATCTATTTTCAGTGTCAGTCTAATCTATAGAATTTAATTTAAATGGCATATTGAAGTAAATCAAATTAAAATCGCCACACAATCGACAACCAATTAATGATACAGGGACACACTTTCCTTTCAAAATTTAATTTCATTGAAATTTCCTCTTGCATTTCAATGCTGTCTTCGAAATCTAAATACATACATATGTATGTCTGAATTACTATAAGTGCATGCAAAACGGGTTAGTATTTTGTCTATCAATTAGAAAATGCTTCATCTACCACTGGCTGTGGCTGTGACATACTCCGCTTACGATCCCGTCGCTGTGTTAATATGGATGTGTTTATAGTTATTGCTCATCCATTAGCATTGTTGTCGTTTAATTTCTTGTATCCGTTTTTCATGTTGTATTCATACATATGTATGTACTACATTCATACAAGTGCTATGTATAATGAGTTCAATTTCAAAGAGGAGTGCTACAAACAAGCGCATGCATATTTATATTCACAGAAAATGTGTGTACTTATTTACAAATTATATACTTACATTTCGAGGGCTTATATTCAATACCGTCTATCTGCACTATTCACAAAAATGAGATTCTGATATAAAAATCCACCTAAAACTTAACTGTCATGATGATTAAATTGCTCAGTCAGAATTAACATCAGCGATGACAGGTAAGTCCCAGATGAGTTCTAACAACACAAAGTAGTTTTTGTAAAAATTGCAGTTAGGGGGTATTGAATATAAGCCCTCGATTTATATATATCCATGTAAGTAAATGTGTGTAAATATTTGCATGAATATAATTTATAATGCGCAATAACCGTCTTCCATTCACAAGTTTTTGTAGCAGTGATGCCAGTTTTAACGAATTTTCCAAACCTCTTTCAATCCTTTTTCTAGATTTACTTCAAAACCCTTTTTATTACCCTTTTAACAAAAGGCATTGGGAACGCTCTCAAGAAAATTTCTAAGCTTGAGGACCTCGAAAGACCTCTAAATATTTTTTTGATTTAGAGCAATCCTAGTAGACCAGAGCATTTGCCTTATATTCATCAAACATTTCGAGCCATATTTTTTTGTTTTTTTTTTGAAATTGTGGCAACACTGACTGTCGTAGCGTATTATCGCTCACTCTCAATCTCATCATTTCCACCTTATTTTCTCACGGCTACAAATAATGAATGCATTTCATTCAAATTGATATAAGTGTAGTTGTTTACTACGCCTTTGTGTTGTTGTTGCAGTTTCTGCTACATTTATACTTAGTTCTTTTCTGAATTGCATTGAGTTGCCCATACAATTTATTACGTTTAACTTCATTTAATTTCGTCTTATTTTAATTTTATATTTCCATTTAACCTTCGCTGCGCCTGTGTGTCGTTAATGAGATTACGTCTTATCCTCTTATATCTTTGTATATGTATGTATGTACCTATGTAAATTCTGCATTTCGTTCGTTTAATTCAACAAGTAAAATTTTTACTTGTCGTTCTTTCATTACCATAGACCATTTTCCTTTGAAAGCGTATTTAATAATTGCGGATGTCTTAATTTTATTTTAATTGTTGCAAGAACGTATTTTTTCATTAAGCTCGATTTTACTGCCACTACTTGCATTATTACTTCACAATTTTCTCACATACTTATGTACATATTTTGGGTGAGAACAAAACCAAGAGAGCCGCAATGACTTAGGCCTTCTATTTTTTCAATATTTTTATGTAGCTTTTTCACAACCGAGAAGGCCTTTTTCATTCATTAACCAGCTTAGATTTGGTAACCGGAGATGACATTGTCAATAGCGCCGTATGACTGATACCCGAGTCTGTTTATTACCTAAGATTTTCAAGGATACCTAGTAGAATAAGTAGCTGGGTTCGCAAATACGCGATGTACTTGATCCAAATTAGAATAGGCAATCAAGAGTTTTGATCCCTAAAAATTCTCGGGAGTAGACGGAATATTCTCAGCGTTGATTCATGGTAGTCACCTGGTATGACCATGGCTGAAGGTGGTAGTTTGGATTGGAGGCTGTGCTATGTACCGGTGCTGGGGAGAAAAGCTAGGGTTGTTTTTATGCCCAGGGCAGACAAGAGCAACCAAATTTTCTCAAAGGGTATGGCCCCATTTCTGCTGGAACGCTGGAAACCATTCTTAACACTCACATCACTGACACTATTGGTAACTTAATGAACCCTGCCCTGAAAGTATTTACAGGCTCTATTAGCGCGAAAATCACAGGTAGAACAGATTGTATGGAAATTTGCTTTAATTGGGAACGAAGGATTCGCACAAAGACGGAGGAGGAGCGATGCCATAAGCGAATGAAACCTAGCCGTAAACTCCTCAATATTTTCAAGGACAGCTTTAAAATGATAGCGGGAATGGGTGCCAGAGTATACTGCCAAGTACTGAACGTCAGACAAGCAGTTATGTTACCTGATCAGTTTAGCACAAGTTTTCGCTATGAGGATAGTAGTAGAGCTGGCCTAGGCTTAAACACGGAATCAAATCTACATACGTAGACAGTGAGACGGAAATTAAGGCAGTTACCTCATATAGGATTTCATCAATAAATGACCTTCGCAGCCGGGAAACTTTTAATAGGCTGGCCGCAAACAGAATCTTACATATCAGTTGGGTGGTAGACTACAAAGGAATAGAGGTTAATGAAATAGCAGATGAGACAGCCAAGAGCGCTACCAATCTGACTCTCGAACACACGAACTACATTCATAGGCCACCCCGATACTTGTATAACGAAATAGACAACGGTATGATTAGGCGTGAATTAACCATCTGCGAAACTCCAAAATTATTTGCCAAAACAAGGAAACTAAACATAATCGATTCAAGTTAGGGCCATCCAGGAGAGATTGCAGCGTTGATACCGGACACCGGAGAATGGGTGTCACTAGCATGGACAGATGCAGGAAGTTTCGTGAGCGGCAGACTGGGAAAACCATAGAGTATCTTCTGTGTCAAAAATACGACTAAAATTTTCAGGAGTCTGTCAATTTGAGGAGTTAGCAGACATTTCAAAATTAGAGCTGAAATTACTACAGAAGTTCGTAAAAATCGCTGACATCCTGCCAACGTTAAGGGCTATTTGTGGTTTAACGCTGGTGGCTTGTTGTTGGTACATCTACGAGCAACATATCAAAAAGTTTTACTTATTCCAAAAGAAAGAAGAAATCTAAAACATGTTTATTTATGTAAATCGATAAAAAAAACTTCTCCAACTAGTCTTTTTAGGGATAGTTCGGAACTAGGCCCCTTTGACACTACTTGGAACTACATAGTTGTTAATAACCATATTTAAGCTTATGTTCTTTTGAAAAATCAAGTGGATATCTCCAAACTTTAGCTAAAATTGAATTTTGACATCCTAGATTGGCAAAATCTCACACTGTGCGCTGGCCAGATTAACCGTACCTAACTTAACATGTCAATAATGCCGCTATTCGGCGATGCAAAATTTACCGTTTACAAGCGTGTACTCGCCGCATCGGCGTCCTATTCTGTAGTGCATCATTATCTATTATTTCGAATAAATGAGTAAAAAATCAAGCACAGAAAACATTTTGTTTCAAAAAATCAGAAAGAAGCGGGAACGCGAACTGTTATAACTTTTATGATAAAATTTTTCAGAAAAGAAGTTAATTTTGGGCTTTTGTTTTATTTGAAATAAAATAATCGGTTAATCTGGACTTTATTTTTTTAATCCAATAATAACAATTAAATTTGGCCAAATATTTTTTTAAGGCCCAAATAAAAGTCTTTTGCTAATAATAAGAAAACCGTTTATCCAAATTAAATAAATTTGACATCAAATGAAAGAGTACTGGAATAGCTTTGAAACTAAAATATCAGAAAGAAGAATGTCAGCTATTGAAAAATATTTCAATTAAAAAGTTGTGTCAAATATTTGTTGCTAGTGGCAACTACCCTGCTAAATGCAATCCTACGAATTGGTAATGTGGCAGTGCGTTGGTTTCACGACGTGCTGGCTCGGCCATTTTTCCGATGCCTGAAAGGAGGCCAGCAGCTAGTTTCATCTAATAAAATAAATCGTGAAGCTATCAGTTATTTAATGACCCAGAAGGCCTTAAATGTTAGCTAATGAATTGAGCCAGTTGCTGTTAAGATTAAGAGACAATCTCAAAACCTAAACTTCTTTTCGTAACTTCATATCGGTGCAGAACAGTCCGGTGCCGTTTCCGCTCACAGGTCTGTTGAACCAACCTTTAGTTCAAATGCGCCCCTCAGTCGATGAGTGGAAGATGGGTAGCAGGGGGTCTTTTTCGAAACACATAGATATGTATTTTTCAATTTTAGAATAAGAAGCATGGTTACAAAGACTTATGTATAATAGGTTGCATCACTCACCATCGAAATAAAAAATCGATACTGCTTTTCCAAAGGAGTTATATAATTTAATTTAAATTAATTTAAAAATAATGAGGTTTTTCTATAAATAAAATTGGTTTTTAAACATGTTTTTTTGAAGCTTAAAAAGTCTGCATAAAAATGTTTAAAATATGATACACTTTGTAATTCCTGTGGGAAAATCGAAATTTTTTTGTCGACGCACCCTAATGTATAAACATTAAACTTTAAAATTGTACATAGTTACAGCATAATAAGAATACAACATATTCGATGAACTATTAACTCAGTTTCATAGGAACAAATCAAAAAAGCATTTAAGGTGTAACATAAAATATGTAACTGAACCAGAAGAAGTAATTAACTAAACATCTTCGATTTTTATATAAATACACATAAAGGATAGAAAACCCACATAAAAATTTAAAGCTTTTTTAAAAAAAATGCGTATTTTTAATTGATTTTGCATTATATGTATGTGTGTATATTTTTTTTTTTTTGTTATAAATGCTATGCATAGAAAAAGAGACAAACTGCAAAATGTTGAAATACAATAAAAATATGTGCCATTATTAGAGAAATCAAATTACTACATTAATTCATATGAATACATAACTTAAGATTTGAGCATATAAAAAATATTGATATGAAATAGTTTGGATATGAAATATTAGTTACAAATATCCATCACAGATCAAAACATTCATATGTAGTGCAAATGTATGTTTGTATACCAAATAGAAAAAGTATAAAGCGAATAAACTTCCATTGAGGTGAACAAGTTTGCAATTGTACGAGTAACAAGCAAATTGGTCACAATAAACAATAGTCAATCGTTGATTAAGAAACTTTTATAATTAAAAATATAGATGAATATTTGTAAGAAAAACATATATTATTTAATTAACGAAAGAAGTTTGTTAAAATGTTTATAGTCGTCGGCAAAACGTCAATGGAAACCTGAAAATAACTATAGATACGAAAAATAAAGAAAAGTAATGAAATAAACATAAGATACTATGCGATTATTGTAAGAATAAGTCAACGTTTTATGTACTTATGTAATTGGGTATATCTTTTACTAAAAACCTTCACAAATTTCAAATACTATTTTTTTTTATTTTAAGCATGTATCTTTCTTTAAAAAATGTGTATTTGGAGAATTTTCGGAAAAGCAAATTATATTTTATGAGAATATTTTCCATAACAGATGTACACACGGAGAGTTGCTTATACCAGGAATCGAACCTTGGTCGTCACGAGTGGTGCTACGCATCTCTAGCCACTCGACTACGAAGTTCGGTTTCTTTAGTAAACAAAACTTTAAGAGTAAATAAACATATGCTATGTTTTAAAACGAGTTTCCGTCATTCCTGACGAATTTGATTTGGAGATAAACCGGTTTCGGCGCTTAAGCCATATTCAGTGTAATTTTTCGGTCTTGAGCACAAGGATGGCGGAAATTCGTTCCCAAACACGTAGTACACCAACCCTGTTGGAAACAACAACATCCAAAAAGAAAAGAAAGGCATGTTTTAATAGCCACAGGACCTTTTCATTAGCATACTGTAAATAGATTTAGCGATTTAAAGAAATTCGTGACTAAACTTTTGCTGTGGCTCTTAATTTAAAAATATTGCAGCTTTATTTGAAAGAACAGTGTTTTTTTTATTTTGTCTCTCGTCTATTTAATACTTCTCGATAGGGATTCGCCATAGTTTAGGTTAGGTTGCAATGCTTATCACTTTCCATAAAGAATATTAAGGGCAATCTTAGGTCAGAACAGCAACAGTTTATTTGAAGATTGTAGGATGGCAAAAGTGGATCGATTACCTTCCTTGACAGCTCGTCCCCGATGCTAATTCTTAAAATGTCTTTGTGTCCAGACTCCCAAACTATAGTATATTCGTTGCGCATCATCTAGCCAAATTGTTTAGAACCATTTGAGTTGCTATCGTCGAATAAGTATTGTTTTTACTCTAGAAAGTAATTGGTGACAGGTCTCTTCAGATTTCCTAAGCCGGAACACCTTAACCTCGAAGAAATAAATGGACATAACGGCAGCTCTTTTTCTTAGAGTCTCTTTGAATGTCTGCAGAAAGCTTTTCTGAAGCATGTTTGAAGTGAAACTTCTCAATCGAGTTCCAAGATGTATGCGTTAAATATTCAAAGCCTCAGTGGGGTGATATATGGCGAACGCATGTGCAGAAAACAGTAGGATGCGCTAAACAACTCTGGGAGTTGGGACAGACAAAGACAAACACAAAGGCAAAGGAAACCGACAGGGATAAATACAAAGGCAACAACAAAGACAAAGGCAAATTTAAAAATGTAGACAAAGATTAAGATGAAAATGAAGAGTAAGAGGGAGATAAGAGATGCGGATGGCGATAGATATGTAGATGGAGATGAAGATGACGTTGAAAATGAAGTTGAAGATCAAGTGAAAATGAAGGTGAAGATAAATAATGAAGATGAACGACAAAGGCAAAGACAAATATAAAAAATACCGACAAAGATAAAGAAGAAGATGAAGGTTAAAAACAAGAGGAAGATGAAGATAAGAGGTGAAGATGAAGATGAAGGGTGAAGATGAAGTATGTATTAGAAATTATATTTCAAACTTCTTTCTTTCTGGAATTATTCATCTGAACTTTCACTTATACCGCGGGTAGAGACTACATGCATTGAGTTTGTTTAAATATTTTGATTTCTGTGAATCTGTGAAAACGAAAATTCATAGGTATTTAATTTTTACTTCAAAAATATGGTCACACCACCTCTTTAACCTTATGTCTATGACAAAAGCTTCTTTGGATATTCGCCTTCCTACGAACGTTGCTTTCTTATTAAATTAATTTTAGGCACTCACATGTTTGTTACATGTTTGTACGAGCTTTTCCTTCAATCTGTAGTATGCATCTTGATGTTATCACAAAAATTGGAAAACTTACAGTTTTGCAGTGTTGGCACTAATCGATTGATTTTTTAATCAATTAGTTAATTTGATTAAATTCAATCAAATTACAGTTAATCATGATTTAATTTAATCTGATTAAATAGTTAATCGTAACCGTGATTAAAAAAATTAATTTTTATTCATTAACCTTAATTTGATTAAGTAAGTTTGGTGATTAATTAATTTATGCTGGAATTGTCTTTTGCACACAAGGTCAGTTAATCGGGTATGGCTAAGTCGGTTTCCCTCATCAATCTAAGCAATTTGGTGCGCATTTTGATTGTGATCTATTACCAGCAGACGGTATGAAAACTAGGTTTTATATCTCTCTGCACATGTGCCATGGGTTGTCAAACTTCCCAGTTTATGTTATACAAATTATAATTATTATTTGTTTATATAAGTATTATGTGTTCTTTATAAGCGTCAAACAGAAACGAATAACCGTATATGGTGTTTAAATTTAAATTGCAGACAAACTAGACCACTTAATCAGATTTTTTTTTAATCGGATTACCGATTGATGATCAAAATTAATTAATCGTAATCACAACCGACGATTAACGATTAAAAAAATTTAATCATTAATCATACAGATGATTACGATTAATTAATTTTAATCGTTAATCGCGATTTACATTTTAATCATTAATTTTTAATCGTTAATCAAATTAACATTTTGCCAACACTGCAGTTTTGGAACCTGCTGCCTAGGTAAAACGAGAAGGTCTAGAGAAATTCCATAAACGAACTCGGAATTAACAATAATAAGCTATTGGCCCTTAGAATTTTGCTAACAGTTTAGCCCAGCTAAAAATTTTTTCGAGGCAGGACTACACTCGGCGGTTTGCCATTGTCTGCTGAGGTGTGGCCGTTGTTTAGAAAAAATGTTTTTCTAAATGTTTTTGGCGGTTTTGCCTTGACCAGCCATCCTACCTTGGTCCAAAGTGATAGTGCGCACTTCTGACCACCCGCGGCTGCCGGAATTAGCAAAATCATTTTCATTTTTTTAATAGCAGGAAATTAGCGTATTGTGTGTGGGCAATCCATCATCAACATTTTTATCGTTTTTAAATGTAAATAAATATTTCAAAATAAAATACGTTTCTTTTTGGAAGAAGAGTTATTGAGTTAATCATTTAAATAACATCAAAAACTCAAAAATAATCTGAAATAATATGCATAGCTTATAAAAGGAAAATATAATAAAAATAATGAACAAAATATTTATTTTATCAATTTTTTTACAATTTAGCGCATTGTAAATTATTTGTTCACAAACAAGCTTTTAAAAAATATGTCCTTATATTTTGTAAACTTTTTTATTAAACTAAATATTTACTTGTAAATAATTAAAATAAAGTAAAGTAAGTAGTCTGTAATAATATTATGTAATCATATCTTAAACAAACTGCATAAATATAAATTTAAACATAATGTGTATAACTGCAGTAGATTTATATATACATTAAAAAATAAATATATATACAATAGAAATATAGAAACTGCATATGTATGAGTATATCATTAAATATATATTGGAGCAAATTCATATATATATATACATACATATATATACAGACATATATAAATCACAAATTAAATAAACTTATTACGAATAAAGAACGAAATTAATCGGAAAAGAAGTTAATTTTAAAATTTTATTATCGCCAATGTGAACTACATATATGTATACAGTAAGTATCAAGTGGAAGCATACATATACATATATTTTTCTAGCCATTTCAACCAATACTCTCCAAAAGGGAATCACGTAGGCTCCTGTCTGCATGGAGGAGTTTTGCAATTTGGCCAAAATAACACCTTTACGAACAATTAAAGCGCGACTCTGAATCACCCGCTTCTTTGGTGGAGCGAGATCAGATGACCGCTGTCTCTTCAGAACGCATGCTTACGAGAGTGAGAAATCAAAGCAGATTTGACTCCATCTTTAACAGCCACATAGTACGGTGGACGGTAGAGATTTTTGGACCCTTCAAAGTTGCGGGTAGTGATGGTATTTTTCCATTACAACTACAAAGAATAACCGCGAATATCATTAATTCCGTGAGCTGTCTATTTAGGGCTAGTTATAGCCGAGAATACATACCGTACGCTTGGAGAAACGTGTCTTTTCCTCACTGGATCAATAAGAACTTGCTCAACTGTGGCTCTAGAGTCGGTTCTAGGATGGACTCTTTTTCATATATTTATTTAAGCAACAGCAGCCACAAGAGGGATCTGAAAATTCATTTAGGTATTATTGGAAACATACCAGGATTGGAAAATTCGGAATCTCTGATCCCATAAAGAGATCTGCTTGGTAGAAAGTTCCAAGTAAAAAATTCGATAAACTGACTATCTGCCTTTGATCGCTGCTTTGAACATTGGTACACGGATGGTTCAAGGATAAAAGGTAGAGCAGGTGCAAGGTTTTATGGACCTGGTACTAAACTTGCAATTCCCATGGGCAATTCAGATGGCCCACAGTATTCCTGGCTTAAGTAATCTTAACCTCCGCTAAATTAAATTTAGAAAAAGATTAGAAGGGCGTATCTTTGGTGACCTTTTCAGATAACCAAGCAGCAATCCGGCCCGAATGATAAAATCCACCCTTGAAATAAATGGGGTTTAGCATCTCGTATTAGACATTGGCCTAACCCTTCTGTGGTATGGCATAATTGTATGGTGGCCATCCACGCAAAAGGCAAGTTACTTAAAACTATTGAGTAAGGTCCAAAGAGTAGCGCTTTTATGCATTTCAGGTGCTTTAAGGATCACTCCAAACAAAGCGCTAGGAGTGTTAACGAGTTTGACTGCAGTAAATCTGGTGAAAATATCTGGCCCTCAGACTAAAAAGTATGGTGCTAATGGAAGGATCGGCGGTCTGTCCATGCTTCTATGCCTCACACTTTGGGTTGTTATAACCAAAAAAAAACGAGTACGCCGCCTTTAAATCCATCTTCGATAGGCTATTTAAGACCATGGAGAAATTGGAATTGAATTTCTACACGGACGGATCCTAGCTAGGCAATAGGCTTGGATACAGAGTTTTCTCTAAGGAATTAGGACTGGAATTATCCGTCCGAACGGACTACTGCAACGTTTATCAGTCAGAAGTTGTAGCTATAAAGAAGTTGGCTGTTTACCTTAGTACACATGCCGTAACGAAGACTACGGTTAATATTTTCTCGGATAGCCAGGCGGCCATCAAATCAATGAACGCGGTAATGCTAAGATCAGAGGTTGCTCAGGAATACCTCGCAGCTCTAAATGATATAAGCGGCGTGTTCAAGGTCAGCCTTATAAGAGTCTCGCAACATAGAGATATTGAAGGAAATTTCAGGGCTGATGAGCTAGCCAGGATATGTAGCAATCTCCCCTTGTGTGAAAACAAAGGTAAAATTGGGATTATAAAAAAAAAATGGAATATGCCAACAGATCATTGCTAGAACAACTAAGCTACTATGCACATGAATATTACAGAAGAGGAAGAGGAAGAAACAGTCGAGCACTTCTTCTGCAGTTGTCCAACTTTGACAAAAGTGGCGCAGGCTTTTTCGGTAGGCGCTTCTTTAGCGACCTTAGGGAATTATCCGGTGTAGGAATAAAGCCATCAGCCGCTTCATAAGAGCTTAAAAGTGGTTTTATGAAAATAGTCACTGGGTTCCCTGTTTCGCAGTGGTATCACAATGGCCCTGTAAGGTCTAAGTAAGTTGGACATTTGAACAGACTACCTCATCAACCTAAACTAATCCACCTCTGTCGAAGATTGCTTTGACCAGTTTTAAATCTTAGCGGCTGAAAGACGGTAACACCGTGGTGGGTTCAGGCTACTGTGGGATAGAAGAAAATGTTGACGCTGACAAGTCAACACCAGAATGATCTTAAAGATACTTTTTTTTTAGGACCGGAACAAATTCGTGCTGTCAGGATGTCTTTTTCGAGGGTCATAATTACTGAGCTGGTACACTCTGAACGCAGTATCTAAAAACTAGGTTAGCATATCAGCCCGCTTATTCCCTTTGATTTTAAATCTCAATTATGTGCTGATACCCAATAAATAGGCTGGATCAATGTTTTTAAACTTCGTAAAAATAGTTCGAACTACAATGGCGGTGAGGAGCCAAAGTACAAGTTCATATTTTAGAGATTAGTACTTGAAACACATTGAAAACGACGGGCCACAGGCCCCTGCTGCCAATTTTGTATCTTCATTTTCTAAGCGCTTTGTCGATAGCGTCATGTTTTTTTCAACGGTGCACCTTTTATAACAGTACTGTGAAGCCAATTTTTTTTTCTTTGTTTTTGTGAACATGGATTTCGGGCTTCATTTAACCAACCTAATTTCCTAACGGTCAAGCGCATCCAAGTGTGTTTAGAAAACGGACTTTTAATCAAAACAATTATTCGAACTTTATATTAAAAAATTTCTTTTATATGAGTAGCAAAAACTACATTAATTCAAATCAAACGCTAAAATTTTTAAAGGTATCGCAATTTATACAATCAAAACCTTCAATATTTTCGGGCGTTCAAGCAAAACTGTAACTTGCTTAATTGAAGCAATACGCAAACACTTCTCATGCCGCGTTATTAATTTCAATTAAAGCAGTTAACCAGCCACATAACGCACTTAACGACCTTCTCACAACCACTTAAGCGCGAAACGCGAACAAAAACCAAACATTTCGACCACAAGGCGATGATAGCAACCAACAAACCAACAGCTACTGGAGACTAACTGGCTACTAACCACCCTAATTCCGGCCACAAAGTAACTGCTTAACTGATTGTTGAAGGAAGGGATGAATGAAGAAGTGAGTAAGTGATTGACGGGGCTGAAGGGATTTTCAAACGGATTGACTGACTGGCGGGGGACTGACTGCCTGACATATTGTTGCAAAGCGTTAGCGGAAATTCAACGCTACTCGCATAGATACAATTTCAAATATTGTTTGGGGGTATGTATTATTGTTGCTATGGCTATTTTTGTTGGCATATCCTTCAATTATGCTCGGTATACATAAATTTCATGTTAAATGCTTTAATTTTCAGCTCTTAGCGGCCCAATAGCTCTACGTGGCATAATTTAACTGATAGCATAGTATTACTTAAGAGCGTGTAAGCGCCGCAAAGTTTTGCCTGACTTGTAAGACGAGAAGAGAAATCAGCGCCTTTTTAAGCAGTCAATTGTTGTGCATTTCATTAAATATTTGGCAATTTACATTTTTTTTTGTGGTAGGCTAACTTAACACTTTTCCTTTCACAACGCCTGCGGCTGAAGAAGAGCTCACGGTATTGTTTGGCTAAGTTTTTTGTTGGCTGTTTGATTTGCGTTTAGGTAATTTATGTAAGAATTTTGATTAAATTTTGAACGCTTGATTTGGATTGAGTGATTTTTAATTGCATCAAAAATTGTACATAGTAAAAATTTAATTTAGGGAATTTAAGATGTATGTATGTATGTATATAGAAATGCAGGTATGAACGTATGCATGTACATTCATAAATATGTACACTGCCGGAACAAAGTATTGGCACAGCAAATTTTTCACAATATATGCAACAATTTTTATTCTAAAATTTTTTCGCCAATTTTGTATACAAATATGGTCCATTCAACAACAAAAAACATAAAAATATAATTCATAAACTTCGTGTAAAACTCGCGAAAATTCAGCAAATTCTCATTAAAATTTTCAACTTTGTAATCAGATTTTTTAGAATTTTTTTGAGTATGCAGTTTTGCAGCCCATTAAATTCCAGTAAAAACATGCAAGTTTGGAGTTAGTCAAAAATCCTGTTTTGCATTTTTTCCATAAAAAGTATTTTCGAAAAAAAAATTTTATATGGAAGAGACTGCGTGAAAAAAATTGCCAAAAATCAAAAGTAATTCCTAGCTACTTAAAACTTGCACTTTATTATAATAAAATTGATTGGGCTACAAATCTGCTTACTCAAAAATTTCTAAAAAATCTGATTAAAAAGTTGAAAATTTACATGAAAATATGCTGCATTTTCGCGAGTTTTGCACAAAGTTTAGGAATTATATTTTTATGTTTTTTGTTGTAGAATGATCCATATTTTTATACGAAATTAGCGGAAAAATATTAGAATGAAAATTGTTGCATATATTGTGAAAAATTTGCTGTGCCAATACTTTGTTCCGGCAGTGTATGTATGTATGTACATATTTCGATATTTGGAAACTTCCTATAACGCACCTAGAAAGCTCCGCGCAATTTCAACACCAACACAAAGCGTCAATTAACTGCAGCATAATTTAATTCGAGCCAATGAAACGCCCACTGACCCACTCTGGCGTAATGGCAATGGTATGTCCGCTATGTTTAACCGTGGCACGCGGCCAACAGCAAGTAGCATCCACACTAAAGCTAACTTTCAATGGCGAATGGTCTTTTAAAGCTTAACTCCTAACATTGACCGATCCGCAAGGCACTCATTTTCAGTTACATAGAGGGCAGCATCTCTAAATGAAGTTAATTAAATCTGCTGCAGGTTGATTCATTTATTAAGCTGTAAAATTCAAACTAAAATAAAATCTTAACGCGACAGAGCTCAAATGCTAACATGCTTGTGCATACATACATACATATTTATTTATGTACATACTAACATACAAAAAAATAAACACAGTGCCAAGAAATAGTTGAAATTCCAGTGGAGACATCCCGTATAGTATTCCTATCTGTGCGCTAACGATGCTTTCCCTTCTCTAACCATTCAGGAGCGACTAGTTAGCGGAAGAGATTATGAAGTGAAGTAATTTTTGAAGTTTCCCCCTAGAAGTTATTATGAAATATGATAAAATAAGCAAAGTGGGAAATTTGCCAGAAATGCTTAATTCATTTTCTCTTTGATTTTAGCAGATTTTTTGGCGGGTAAGTTTTATTTTGTTCTAAAGAGGGGTTCGAGGTAGTAGTGAATTAGTTCAAAATTAAATTTGGCAATTGATGACAAACTAATGTTGCTTAAATTAACGCTATTTTTGCAATTTAGAGGCGCAAGTGCCTCTATTCGGAGAATTTGTAAATAAATTTTGAATTGGATTTGAGTTGGTTTGCATTTAAATATTAAAATCTATTAACCATCGAAAGCCGCACAAAGTAAGCAATAAACGAATGAAGTAATAGAAAGATTTTACATCCATAGACGTCGCACAGTGGTGCAAACGCGAAAATGTCTACAGTCAAAAATTTTTAACAGATTCTCAATTTTTTTTTGCTAAAATTTAATATAATTACATAATAATAACATTTTTTGCTTTACTCCAAAGCGTTAATTGTTAAATGGGTTATATTTTTTGTCAATATAATCTTAAAAAAAAAATAGTAAAACAAATTTTCCAAGTAATTTTTCTATATATTTTTTACATTTAAATCGAAATTTTTCCCATTTTTACAAAAGGTATTTTTTAATCTTAGCAAATATCTCAAAAACATTCACCTTAATGGAAATTTTAATTATTAAGAAAATAAAGAAAATTCAATTTACTTTCTTCAGGTATAAGAAATTATTTTTATGATTTTCATATTTTTTTTTGTTAATAAAAACCGTTAACTACATACTTATCTATAAAAAACTAAGTCAATTAAAAAATGGTAGCTCTTAAACCCTTAATAATTTGGTTATCTTTTAATTAAAAAAGAAGTATCAAAAGACGTCAAGAATTTTAAGATGGAGGTCAATTAGTCTCGACTCATCCCTTATGGGTGTAATTGGAGATCATTTAGTCCCCAACTCATCTCTAACGGGTACTATTAACGATTTAATGATATGTACGCACTTAGACAATGAAATTTCATGTGCGGCGTTGGCCGGTTCGAATCTCAGCTGGCGAAAATTTTTGTTTTTACTTTTTAAAAGTGACTAGTCGCTTTTTATACCCTTTCGGGTATAAAGGTGAACAATTAGTCTCTTCATAGGACATGCTCGAACAAAAGCGAACAGTTCATTCCATATAAAGAGATCAAAAGTGGTATTAGTCGCATGTTCCTTTGCGATTGCTCACGGAGTCATCCCGGATTAGTCCCATTTTTTGCAGGGTATTTATCCGTACAAATCGCGTGCTGTGGTGTTGATGGATATTCATCATTTGAAAGCAAATTTGTATACCTGGGTGTAGCTGAGTGCGCAAAGATGCTTGCCACAAGTTGTTGATATCGGGAGATGGTCGGGTTCGAACTCCACTGCAGGCAAGATGCAGATTAAATTTTTTTTTTTAGTTTTTGTCTTGATTATTCACTTCATGGATGCTTTTTCAGTACGAACGCGGTCATTTTAATATGCGCGTAATTGAATTGAATATTTACCAATATACAGTACTTTCGTTGACGTTTATAGTAAGATCAATTACGTTTCTATTTGGTTTTAATATTTTTTTCCCTCAGTGTAGTACCCGCGTCGTCCATCTTCGATCCGTCGGTATACCAAACTAAATTACTTACATTCGTATGTGTTGGCATGTGCCGACCCATTTAAATTCCATTACCATCAAGGCTATTATCATATACAACGCTCGATGATTTGCTGCGCATTGTCATAGCCACTACTCATGTTGTCAAATGCAATCTCTGTTCGACCAGTTTGCAGAAAAAAACACAAATAATTTAGTATTTAGGAAATTTCATTACCGCCACCACCAGCCTATAAAATGCTTCTAAATGCGCACAACTCAAATCAACAAATAGACAAAGCGAAAAATTAGACAAGCAACTTGAAAGCAAATAGCAAAAGATACGCCTGCAACATCAGCTGCTGCTGCTGCCACTTCCGCTGATAGTACACTCAGCTTTGCTGTTTTCATTTTATAATTTTTTTTTTTTGCATCCTTTGCTGCACCAGCGTGGTTTACTGATAAAATATGAGCAAAACGATGCACCGCTGATGGCATTTACAACGAAACTACTTGCGGTTTTCAAAAGAAATGTAAGCAAAAGAATGAGAATGCTCGGTTTAATGAAGGGTTGGGCGGGGGCGGACAGTGAAAGAGCAGGACTAAGTTGGTTTGTTGCTGGTGCTGCAAGTGGACGGTCGGTACGTCTGGATGTGTTGCTTGGTTTGCCAACGCAAGCCGCAGCAAATGGGAATTCGCAGTCAGGCAAGAAAAGAAAATCTGTTTACATGCCACATTCGCTCAAGACACAAGCAAACCGAAAGGAGAGTGCCGAATGTCGTGGTGACTGCTGCTACTACTAAGGAATGAGCGATGTTGTTTCCCGACAGTGGCAATGGCATTGGCCAAGGAGCAACTTTAAGTTGCCGCGTTCTGGCAATTTTACACTTTTGCATAAACAAAAAATAATAATAATAAAATAATGCGCCAGAAAGCAAATTGGAAAACAAACTCATATATATGCGCGCAGATATATAAAATATAAGACAGCGCTACGTAAACAGTTCGTAGGACTGATTCATTTGTTTGCTTAAAGCCAAATGCATTTTTCGGCGGCTTCACTTTACACTTTTATACTTTTCTTATTATCGACTTAGTGTTTATGCAATTTGTTTGTTTATTTTTATTGCGTATTTCTCGTTTCCTCTTATTTGATATGCTTAACATACTCGAAAATTTGCAACTCTTTTCCTGGTCGGCTAGCCTGCCGAGTTTGCGTTTTCGATTTCATTTTATAGCCACGTATTCGATTGCCAGTTTTGCTTCAATTTTCTTCGGGTTTACTACTGAAAATTTGAACAATACGTGTATCTTGCTCTAATGTAGAAGGAAAACTGCTTAATTTTTATCCATTCTCGACTTGACGAAGTGCGAGTAGAAAATATCATTTCACCTGGATTTATTTGGGTGAGTAGCTAAGCTACCAAATGTGCAGGGCCAAGATATCAAATTATACATACATTAGAGTGCCCCAGAAGTTTTTTTTAATTCGTCTCTTTTAAATTGATTATTGAAGTTGAACTTTTGGTTACGAATTTGTACGTGATTACCACACTGTGCGACAGTACATATCATTTCACATTAAAAATTCGGCTAAACGGTTTTAGTTTTTCATCATGCTATCTAAGGACTCAAATTCTAAAAGAACCTTTTCATGTGACTTGTATCAGATACTTGTAAAATAAAAATCTTACCCTATTTCCACATTTTTATCTGCCGTCGGCCACCATGGTGAAATGGTGCCATAACTTGTCCATCGAACACTCCAAGAAAGTTTTTTGTTTTTTAATCAGCGCCACCAGCGGTTCCCTTTTTTCAAATATATGTCTTATTACGTTTCAACGTAACATGCCAAATTTGAAACAAATTAGAGCACAAATACGGTTTTTCAAAATAACTCGACCCTGGCGCCAAGTAAGGAGCCAATTTTTTGCAAAAATCTTTCTGCTTACATAACCATTGTATATATTATAAAAATCAGCCAAATCGGCCTATAAATAAGTTATATGTTGGGCTTTTATTTAATTTTTTTCACGGTAGACTTTTCGCTGGAATCGCCCATATGCATATTATATTAAAGTACCAGGTTGACCGAACTTTGCCCGGAGTGTATATACTTTTTAAAGTTTTCAAGATTTTGATAGCTTCAAAAAAATATTTTGGAAATAAACAAAAAAATATAGGATTTCCATATCTATTAAGTAAATTCCTTACTCTAAAATTTAGATGGCAACCCTATTCCGAAATACGCTGGAATGAATGGTACATATCTTGAGCGTATGTCTACTTTGTATACATAACAAAATGTTGATTGAGATTAACAAAATAAAAATTTGTTTTACAAAAAAGCGTGGCAACCCTGATGGAAAATATTTTCTGACCAAAGTTCTCAACAATACCTTTCATTTTATATCCATATTGCGATGTTTTAGATAAATTGTGTAGAATCTAAAATAAGTGGCAACCTAACACTATTATCCTAAGACATAACATTTTGTGTATAGGGAAAGCATTGTTTAAGAACCTTCTCATGGTATCCATGAATAGTAATATTTCCCCTTTTTTTTCTAAACAAAAAATTAAATAAATGTGCGATTCAAAATAGGTGGCAACCTTATTAAAAATATTTTTGAATTAGGGATCTTTAAAATACCTTCCATTTGATACCCATATTATGATGTTTTAATTAATTTGTAACTAATTTCGAATAGGTGGCAACCTTATACGAGTGTTATCACAGATATTGCCTATTCAGATAACCTTAAAATCCCAAGCATTATCTGTGTACAAACTTTCATCAAAATCGTTAGATCCGTTTCCGAGAACTCTATGGATATATATGTATATATATGTATATGTACATATACAATAATTGCTCGTTTAATGTAATAAGATACTTCAAATAAACATTCTATCTCTGAACGAGAAATTATTAGAATTAGAAATTATTAGAGAAGAAGTTTCTTCGGCGATTGAAAATGCTTGCTGGAAACATTTGAATAAGCTTCAATAATGAAATCGAATCAATAAACCGAAATGTTTTTTCCAAACTCCAGATATTTCCGATTCCCGCGTATGAATGTATGTACATCTTCGAATCTAAAGTATTATTACAAAGCAATTTCGAATTTAGGGGTCGGATCTTGCAAGTACACCGTTCTAGTACTTACCCATCATATCTAATTTTTTAAAACCCTAACGTACCACCCTAATGCCAATAAATTAAAGCTGACCAAAATTAATTAAACTTTTGCTGAGAAGGTATTTCGATTCGAGCGAAATTTCTATGCCGAAAGTAGGGGTCGGCGTTTTTACATTCGTAGTCATATCTCCGGCATTTACAGTCGAATCTTAAAGTATGATATATCGATGTTTTTGTCTCGAGGAGAAAATTGTTTTCGTACCAAATGTCCTTGACCTCAAATTCGCCGTTTTAGTACTTACTCACCAGATCTCAGTTCTTTCTCTCTTTCGTACCACATTAATGTCATTAAATTAAAGTTCGCCAATAATAATTAAACTTTTGCTGAGAAAGCATTTCGATAGAAATATTAACAAGTAATTTTTAAGCAAAAAACAAAACCGACTTCAATTCTCATATAAAAATTTTAGATTTTCGTTAATTTCTTCACGATCCAATTATCGGATCTAAACAAAATTAGTATAGTCTTTCCGATGAAAGAAGAATTATGGAAATTGGTTAACGTGGTCCAAAGTTATGCGGTAACATACATAAAAAAAAAAACAATATTCCGACGAACTGATAACCTCCTCCTTTTTTTGAAGTCAGTTAAAAAAAATGTATTGCCTAATGTAGGTGTCACCTCAAAATGTAAAACGGCGAGCTAGGTTCGGCCAAAAAAAATAGATAAAAACCTTTTTCGAAATTTCCTTTTTCGTTTGTTTGTAAGGTGGTACAATCTAATGCACATATGTACATATGTATGCATACAAAAAAGAAAACGGAAAGTTAAATTTTTGCAGCTCTCTGATAAGATTATTCAGCACAGAATTAGCTTTTGAAACAGCGAGGCTATTGCGACTAAAAACCTCGAATATTGTTATACTGTATTTTTTCTAGGGCTTTGGCTACGCTTTTTCTGATTCTTTTCCCCATTTTTATACTTTACCTCTTGTTTTCTTTTTTTAAGTCACCCTGTTAAGGAGACTTAGATACGGGCCCTGCATTTTCGATCTACCATTAAGGCGCTGGCCCAATGCAGGCTTGCTTTGCACGCCTTAAGGCCGGTCCACATAGAACTTTCGCGTTGGCTTTGGCGTTGGCGTTGGTTTGACAGAACGCACGTTAAAAGTATGCTTGCTACAATGAACGCTTGGCAGCGAATCCTTGGGCCACTAAATTAACATACTAACGACAGATAAATTAATATTTCTTATCAATAATTGCATTAAAAACGATATTTCTTGCCCGCACTTTATTAAAAAGGAAAAATATTTCACATAATTTTATTTATTTGCAACAGCTGACGAGCGACGCACGCGAAAAGTTGAGAGTTGGCCATCTTTTTGCTTTGTGTTGGCGTGAGCGTTGTAAAATTTTGGCTATGTGGACGGCTGAATTTGAATTCATGTATTCATAGTCAGCTGTTGAAGCGACGCCAACGCCAACGCAACGCCAAAGTTCTATGTGGACGGGCCTTAACTTACTTTAATTTGCTTTGATTTACTTTAAAAACTCGTTTGGCCAAATGACGGCTTGGAACGCTGTCAAATCTACCAGCTGTGTAGTTAAAAAATTAAGGTCTGTTCCCTTACACTATGAATAATTTTCCCACAAAATTCCAGAAAACTAAAAAAAAAATACAAACAATCTTTTCAGATTTATTTTTAAATTGATGCGAATTTGAATGCATTTCAAAGGAATGATAATAATTATACATATATAACTATAGGTACATTTATTAAAAACAAAAAAAAAACCCAATTATTCAAGAGACGACTGACCAGTAGTTTGACGTCATAAATATCGCTAGCTAGCAAGAGAAATTAAGGATTAATGTACTTGTTTTATTTTTTCTTATTTATATTCAATGAAAGGCATATTTTCTAAGTCCAGAAGAGGCCCCGAAAATCCGATAAGGCCAAAATAATACGAAATCTTTTAATAAAGATCGAATCCTTTTGATTCGTATGTAGTTTTGCTTTGCTTTAAACACGCAAAATGTTGTATTCAAAGTTCCTGTAAAATTTGTAAAAATGGACTTAGCAACTTTTCAGCCAGCGATATGTTAAATATAAATATGGAAACATATAATCATTTTTATTAAACTTTGAATAACTTATATTATATATATTTTTTTTAATTACGTAAAAAACATTGTGTACATAAAAGTATGCAGCAGTTTGTTTGAATTGATTTAGAACGGGAACATACCTTTTTGTCAAAAGCCTACGAAACGCTTTCAAATAAAACATTTGCCTATTTGAAACTTTGAGGCGCTTAAAGCAAGTGAAGCAAAGCTGCCATTTGGCCAGCCTTCATACATTTTAGTATATTCCAAATAACTTTTGACAGTTCTCAAAGCGAGGCAAGCAAAGCAAGCCTGCATTGGGCCAATACCTTTAAACATATTTCACAAATAAACAAACGTAAAATCGAACAGCTGAGAAATGTATTGAAATTTGAATAACAACTGCTTGGTTACGAATAAGGCGAATTCATATCAGGTGGTAGCGGTAGTAAAAAAACAACAACTTAGGCAAAGAACATAGTGACGCGACAAAGAGAGCGACAAAACATTTTCGGATAATAGCGAAGAAAGAGACAAGAAACGTAAAAACATAGTGAAGCAACAGTCAGCTCAAAAAGCAACGAAAACAATTTCTTTTGTTTTCGTCGCTATGCTCTTTGTCGCTTTCTTCGCTTTTCGCTTCACTATGTGCTGCTATATTGAAAAATAAAGGTTTGTTTTTGTCGCTATTATCCGAAAATGTCTTGTCGCTCTCTTTGTCGCGTCACTATGTTCTTAGCCTTATATGTATTTTGTATTTGCTTTCGGTACACAAATGTGAAATTTCAGCCATTCTAAGCGCAAGGAGAAGGGGGAAAACAAAATTCCAACACACTCACTTCACTCATAAGAAGTTTTGACAACTGTGTACCGAGGCGAATTAAAGCAGCTGTTCTAGCAACGCAACCTTATATGAATTCGCCTTGGTTACGAATTTGTTTATCGCTATTAGCTTCCACAAACAATTTCACAAATGTCAGCTAACGATGAAATGTATTATTTTTCCTTTTGAAAAACAACTTTTGAAACTTCGAAAATTTATAAAAATACAATAAATAACAATTAATTAAAAAATACTGATTTTTAAAATAAATTAACACAGCGGCTTGAAGGAAGCTTCTACGAAAATTATAAACGAACTATAAATTTTACATACGTTCATATGTACATATGAATGTATATTCTAAACAACTTTAGCGAATAGAAGAAAGGAATTGGACGCATTTTTTGACGAGAAGCAAGGAGTGAAGACAGTAAATAACGATAATCAAAAAACGTTGTCAACACACCGGAGTGATACAAGATGGTAAGTTCGGTACTAAGTATGTAATATACACATACATATGTACGTATATATAGACTTTTGGCTAAACAACTGATGTTATTTTAGTTGAACAAATAATCAGCTTCCATGAAAAAATTACTAAGGTTTTAATAAAAGTTTTTTCTTGAACCACACATATAGAGCCTTAACCGCCGAAAAAACGGATCCAAGCGACATTTTTTTTGCAAATTTTCATCTTAATGCAAACATTTTCCGTATTTGTGCATCAAAAATAAAATTTTGAAAAAACTGTCGCTTACGTCTTGAAGAAATAATTAACTAACTGCGAGTAAGTTATTTTATCAAATGTTCATATATTTTTAAAAGGCATGTTTTTTTTGTAAAATTTTCATCATTTTATAGATCATCATTTTCGTTATTTTGCTAAAATAAACACCTTTTTAACTATATTTTTCTTAACCCTAAACTTACCAACCGTTGCTGTGAAACATTCTGGCATTTGACTTGATGTTTCGACTATTGCAAATAGTTCTGAACTAGTCAATCAGTCTGTTAGTTTTAAAATACAATTTGATACCGACTTCTTCATAGGCGTACGAAGTTCATTCTCATACCAATGGTGGACCGACATACACACCTAGGCACCATTAAAGACAACGTTCCATACAAGGCGCATCCATACAAGGTGGTGTTGATTGCATATAAGTAAAAGTCCCGTGTATTTTGTTATTGCTTTTTGGTACAGGAGGATGTCAAAAAAAAAGGGAATAGGAAATAATTATCATCATTTTCTTTTGTTAACATCCTAAAGTTGCGCCGCTTCGTCTTGGATGACATTCTCCTGTACTAGTGTAGAGACAAAAATATCCAATCAGCTGATCAATCAACACCACCTTGTATTGATCAGCGTTGCCATTTTAGCCGTTTTCCGGCTAGATTTAGCCGGTTTTGATAGCAACTAGCCGGAGAAAATTCGATCTAGCCGGCAGCCGATTTGTTAGCCGGTTTGTAAAAAAAAGTTAGCCGTTTTTAGCCGATTTTACTATTTGCCTAATTTTCAGGTGCAAAAAGTAAACAAGTTGTTCGAAAGCAATAATGCAGACCCAATGAAGATTTTTAATGAACTCAATGTTTTACTTTCGCATCTATGCTCCCTAGTGGTTATTAGCGCGGACACATTTGATCCTATATGCTCCCCGTTGGAACCATACCTTGCTCCATTTCCTCAGTTTTATCACAGTTTTGAAGAGTATTTAAAAACAAAAGTAAGCACAAACGCGTTTGACCACGAAGCCGAGAAAATAATTCGAGAAAATGGTCGCTATTTTATTATCACTTTAATAAAGGAATTACGCCAACGCCTCCCTACAAATATTGCCACACTAAAAAAATTGACTTTTTTCCGTTGGAAATGCATTAAAAGTAATTAAATCAAAAGTATTTGTTCAACTACAGCAACAAAAACACAAATATAATGCCGACGAAATAACATCCATAGAGATGCAATGGCAACGGTTAACAACCTGGGTTACAAACCTGGAGTAATTTAGACCCAACTGTAAAATTTTGGGCCGAAGTTTATCAATTTCGAAATGCCCTACGAGAAAACCCTTTTGCTGACCTTTCCAACCTAGTTTTTAGTTTTCTTGTTTTGCCTATAAGTAATGCAGAAGTAGAGCGAATATTTAGTTCAATGAATATAATAAAAACTAAGCAAAGAAATCCAATGTGCGTTAAAACGTTAAACGCTATTTTATATATAAGATACGGTTTAAAACGTGAAGAAAAATGCTGCCATAATTTTACTGTAGATGACGATCTCTTAAAATTAATGAATTCAGGTGATATATACAATAGTGATTCATTTAATGATGAAGAATATACACTCGATATAAATTAATGGTGTTAACTAGTCTTTCGTTTCTTGCGATTTATTTAAATAAAGCATGTGAATTTTCACTAAAACATTTTAGCCGTTTTTAGCCGCTTTTTTTTTGCTAATCTAGCCGGTCGGCCCAAAAAGTTCTGGCAACACTGGTATTGATGCGCCTTGGTTCCATACTCAATATTTCCAGCTGGACGTATTCTATATGAGTATTTACAACGCACAAGCATACCTACTTCACTATTCTCTGAGTAAATATTTAAAGGCGATTATCTGCGGCAACAATGCATCATTAGCGCAACAACAACAACGTTGCGATATTACGCCAAAAAAAAGATGCAGCGCGCGTTAAGCAGTTCGATGTTCGGCGTGCAACATAGAATGCGCTAAAGCGACGATATATCGGCCGTCACTTTATCATCTACCGCGCGCCGTCGTCTTGCCACGTTTCATAAGGCGCGTCATGGCGATTGTAGTAATTTTTCAACAGCAGCCGCCTTTAAACCACCACGCGCACACAAACACACATGCATATGCAAGTGTACATACAACAACTACAACGTAAATGATGCAAAAGCAAAACTGTAAGTTGTAAGTTGAAAATATGCAGGCATTGCGTTGCAACAAGAGCAACAACCAAATTTATAACCAAAAAATATGGAAATATTTATGAAATCAAGCCAGCCAAGGTGTTGTTGTGTTATGGGTGTGTTGTTGTTGCTCTTTATTTATGAAATTTTCACTGTTTTCGCTCTTATTTTCGCCCACTTGCGAACAGAACCACCAACCAGCAGGAGTGCAGAATTTTGTTAACTGCTTGCGAAAAGGAACGAGTTGTTGTAGGGAAAGTCAGCTTTGTTGCTGGAACGCGGATTTTTTGAATAATTTGCACTCATAAAATATGCAATCAGGCAACAGCTGTTTCGAAATTGTTTTGAAAGCCGCGTCATCATATTATTTAAACACTGGCTGCGAGCGAACAGAGTGTAAGCTGGCAAGAAGCTAAAAGCGAAAAACACCACACCGGGCTAAAGCGGTCCTACACTTCAACGCTTTAATGGGCGAAATAAATGCGATTTCGTTGACTACATTTGGTGAATACATGGCCTATGGCAGATTTACTAAGTCTAAAGTTTCGCTTACAAGGCCAAAGCAGTTGAAAGTCTTCCGCATAATACCATCGGTAAAGCCTTATACTCGGGATCCCGGAATAGTTGTCACTTTAGCGCACTGCATATGTTCATCTTCCTCACTGCTGAGCTGGAAATGTGGTTTGTTGAAGTGTGTGTGAGTCGTGCGACGATTATCCTTGCAGTCTTTTGTGATGGCAGCCTTTCGACGTTGGCCTTTCCTTGCATTGCTGGACGCACATTTTTCTGTACAGAAGCATGGCGTATCTTGGCTGCAACGAGATAGTGGTCCAAGTCGATGTTTGGCCCTCGGTGCGTACCCTCAGCCTATCACAACATGATCGATTTGGTTTCTCATTTTTCGATCTGGCGACAGACATGTAACTTAATTGATCTTTTTAGGCTTCAACCTAGTGCTGCATACTACCATTTTTCGGGCTACGGCGAGGTCGAACAGCCTCATAGCCCTGCCAGAGTACTTTGCGTACGTGACGCTCAAGTATGAAACTGATGTGACGTAAAAGAACGTAGAGCGGCGCCACAATCATAGTGAAATAATATTATTTCACTATGGCCACAATGAAGGTATTGTGTTTGCAAACAAAAATCAGCTGTTCTTTATGAGCGCTTACTTGGGGTTTACACAAGCCAATTTTGCAGATACAATAGCAATAAATTATCCCTCTTTTACTTATATATTCACGCGTCTCTCAATGTCTTCGTCACTGTCTTTAAATTTTCGAAGACAGTTTATTGTCTGGACGCCTACTTTACTCAAATAATGCAAATTTTTCACAAGATATGCAACAATTTTTTTCTAATATTTTTCCGCTAATTTTTTATAAAAATATGGTTCATTCTACAACAAAAAACATAAAAATATAATTCCTAAACTTTGAGCAGAACTCGCGAAAATTCAGCAAATTTTCATGCAAATTCCGCCAATTTTTTTATAAAAATATGGTTCATTCTTCAACAAAAAAACATAAAAATACAATTCCTAAATTTTGATTGATTGATTGATTTTTTATAATCGTTCTTTTCTTCTGTCATACATAACGCTCGTGTCTGTACTTTTTTTTGCGGTATTATAAATTTTTTTGGATTCCAATACTGTTTTTATATGAAGAATTCTTTTTTTATGCTACCTAAATTTTTTAATGTACAGGAGTAGTAGTATGAATTTATCAGTTGATACAAAACCGCTAAGCTAGCAGCGAATTTTTCGTGTGATGTGAAAAAAATGCGGGCACGACATTTTGACTATTTTTCTCTTGGTGGATTAATGTTTGTTATTAAAGTCCAGTTAATATGTAATACTTTAATCCCATATACATAAATCCACATTTATAAATTTTTAGAAAAATTTAACATATTTTCACCGCAACCAACACACTTGTTATTCATAGTTTTTAGAAAACTCTAGTTATGCAGTTTTGTAGCCCACTGAATTCTATTGCAAGTTTTAAGAGGCTAAGAAGCCGCGTTGATTTTTGATAATTTTTTTTGTCGGTGGTGTTATTATTTTCTTCCATACAAAAAAAAAGATGCAACTTTGTATCAAAAAAAGTGTGTAACACCGTCATCAAAAACATTGGACCGTATGCATAAAAACTAAGAAATCGCTTCTCCTCTTTCACAATTTATTTGAACAAATTGAGTAAAAGGTGTGAAATTTTAGGAAAACGTATTTGGGCGGAAATTTCTTGCACTAAATATATTAGTCAAAGCTGCGTTTGTGGAAGATTTAAGTTAACAATAATAACCATTCCGATCTTGTCCGGACCTCATTTGTAAAGAAATAAATATTGTACAGCATGCTGGTATGTTATATGCTTCGATCTTGATGGTACAATCACTTGGTGGCGCCAGCGTGCTGATATCATGTACGCGCCCTTTTATGTTGTATTTTATGTATGTTACCGCATAACTTTGGACCACGTCAACCGATTTCGATAATTCTTTTTGCATCGGAAAGGTAGTGTCTCAGAGGTGGTCCCATACTAATCTGGTTAAGATCCGATCAGCGGATCATGAGATATATATATATATTTTTTTTTTTTATATGGGAGTTGAAGTCGGTTTTTTTTTTGCTAAAAATTACTTGTTATTCATAACTTTTTCAAAAAATTACTAATACTCGTATTGTAAAGCATGCTTTTTTAACCGACTTCCAGAAAAGGAGGAGGTTATCAGTTCGTCGGAATCTTTTCTTATTTTTTTTTTTTTTATGTATGTTACCGCATAACTTTGGACCACGTCTGGTTAAGATCCGATCAGTGGATCATGAGATAGATATATATATATATATTTTTTTTTATATAAGAGTTGAAGTCGGTTTTTTTTTTGCTAAAAATTACTTGTTTAAATACAGTTACGATCATTAGCTGACTAATTTGGTTTAAAGTTTTGTTTCAATTGTGAATACCAAGAAAGTAAACTAAATAAGGAAAACTTTGTTTTTTTTCAGCCACCAAAAAAAGGAAAAGGAAAGAAAGGCAAGAAGGCGCCAAGTAAGTACTTATTTATGTAAATACAAGTGAATCGGTGAGTTCGACAATCGCACAAGACCAAAATCATCGTTCCGAGACAATCAATAAAAAACCTTTTAATGCTGAAATTACTTGACAGAGAAAAATGAAATAGTCTTGCAATGACAGATGAAACCCGGAGATGGACTTGTAAGGTTTTTGAACTTAACCTGTATATAAAAAAAAAAAACAAGTGACAATTTTTTTTAATTTATTTGACTAGGGTATCCACAAGATGTCGTAAGCGCCTCACACAATTTTTCAACGTGAAATAAAGGTTAAAATGCTTTTGGAGGGTTTGTAACTACACCGAAATGTTGTTAAACCAATAGAAATCGATAGATCTTGTTAAACCTCTCTGTATCCCTTAAAATCATTTCAACCATTATTTTACATTGAAAAATTTTACGACTTTAAGACATTATGATGCTTACGACATCTTGTGAATATTCTAAACATTTATTTAAAACAACAGCAAAAATACAACATCAAAGCTATTATCTCAATCCTAATTTTCAACATTTTTGGTTTTCCATGATGAGGCGTGGTAATAGAAGGTAATAGAACTCCAATCCTATAATGTCCGCGATTTTTTTTTTTTTAATTAATCGGAAGAGGCTCTTTATTGGGCTTATGTGGGCTGTTTTTATATTCCTAGAGCAACTTAAAAGTGTGGGAGAAAAACATCCCCCATGTTTTCACATACATATACCAGATTTGAGCTTTCATACGGAACTGCCTATAGTTTGACACAAAAAACGTTTCTTTCTTGGAACCGGTACCTCGGGCGCTACACGTTTTCTTATAGTAGACAGTTCACCAGTTCTTAAAATAATAGTAATATCAGTGTATCGGGTTCGGTTCACAGTAACTGGTTTCCTTTCCCTGGAAGTCAACATTAAGTCTTTTTATCGATGACTTTTATAAATAAAAGCCTTCAATAACTGTTATCTAACACATATAATATAAATATCCTAAATAACTGTTATTTGCAGATTATTTAGATAAAAATCAAAAATAATTGTAATTTTGGATTTATAAAACAAAAATCATATACAACTGTTATTTAAGGATTAATTAAATAAAAGTAAAAAAATAATTGTTAAAGAGCAATAAAAGTTGTAACTGTTACGATCCCTGATTAATTCGCGTCTGCACTTGTCAACTTGCTAATTCTACTCCACGGAACACAAAAATATTGTTTGGTACTTTTCTTTAAATACGCGTTAATTTAAATTAATTAAATAACAAAAAACATACAAACACACACACAGACAGGATATACACATTAATTAATTCTTACTAGACATACCATGACCTTTATTTTCCATATATAATTTTGTTTATTTGTATTAACACAACCTTTCACAAGCTCACCAATTCTGACAAAATAACAGCTGATCATACACATCAATTTGAAAGCGCAATGAAAGCACAGAATTGCAACTTCAAATCTATAATTTGGAAATTTTCTTAGTTAACATACATATGTGTATGTAAATATATTGCTATAAAAAATTTTAAATTTATGCCAAAAAAATCCAATTTCGGCCAGTGTGCAATGTAATGAAATATTATGTGCATTACCAAAATATAGAAAGCATTAAAAAGGATATTCAGCCTTATCATGAGTTTTCACTACGGGCGGATGAAAAAATTTAGGGCGAATTTGCATTCGAGCGAAACTCACGTTAGTGCTGATTAACACTTCAAGCTACATTGCCTGGCATTGACACTCAGCAGCAAAAATGTGCTTAATGGCGGTTAGGCTGCAGCAATCTTGCTAGCTTTTGAGGCACTTTTTAAATGCATATGTAAATATGTATAATAAACACAAATACCGAAATCTGTCTATATGCAAAATAATATTGAATAAATGCTTTCAAAAATGTTGCTTTATTGCACATATTTAGCAGGAGCTTGGGGAGCTGCTGTCTATGCGTTAGCATGAGTGGATTAAATTTTTTCTATTTTACCGCAACGCGCCAAAAAATATGCTATGAAAGACAATACAATGCCTGCGAGATGCTGGGAAGTGATTTACGAGCATATTTTCAGGCGCATTGACATGAACAAAAGCCAGCATCGAGCCGTACTCTATTTAAAACTATGTGAATAAATTGCGCTTCCGGGTGGCAAAGGAGTCAATTGTATGCAATTTAGCGGCGCTTAGACAGACTACTTTGGGAAAATCATTCGGCAGGACAATGACATGTCGCAGGCATTGTTGTGAAAATGTCGATGCCCGCCGATTGGCGATTAAGTTATTGTTGTTTATTTGGCTTTCGAAGTCAGCGAGCATTTTCGTTTATTATTAGATATTTACAAAAAAAAAAACGAAGGAAATGTGTGCCTACTAAATAAAAAACTAATAATCAAAATGAATAAACCCGCTGTTGCAATATTCTAGCATACAATGTCAGACAGACAACATATTGCGACAATGTTTTGAATCACAATACGAATAGGTATCAGTGCATTAAGCGCGCTTCAGTGGCTTGTACATACATATGTATATATAATACACAGCTGCAAGTGGATGGTTGCACTTATTGCCACAATTCCAGCGCTCGCAATATAAAGCAATGTACTAAAAGAAAAATACTTTATCTTCCATTCATATTTTGCTATACGTCCGAGCAATTTGGCTTCCTACTCTGTCCTTACCCCAGTCATTTAAGAGCAGCACAGCACAAGTATATACATATGTGTATGTAATAAAAAGCATATGGCATTCGTGGCAAATGTTGCATGCAACATGACTGCAATGAAATTACTGGACACGAAAAGCTGTAACTGCGGCAAATATTACTTAATTGTTGGTCGTGTCGTATGCGTTAGGCCTTTGCGCAGTCCAGCTGTACTTCATGCGCTAGCAGCGGGCAAGGCAGGAGCAGCGACGACTCCTTTACGTTTCTTTTCATTTTGTTTACGAAATTTTATTGACTTTATTTGCACCCAACGATCCGACAGGCATGTCGCAATGTTATGGCATTTTAAGAATGTCGTGTGAGTATCGCAAGTGACCTCCAGTAGTTAATGGCAAGCAGAATCAAGAACTCGAGAACAGTTACTAGGATGTTTCATATTAATTTCAGATAGAAATTTATTCGAGTCAATTACGTTTTTAATTGAGCTACCGTTATTGGTGTTCACAGACATACTTTCTTCCAAAGGAGATCCACGTGCCAAAAACAGATGGTATTGCTCTGACAACTTTCTAAAAAACTTTCTGTGCCCGGAACTCTGATCATCGTGCCACAATCTAAAAGAGTGTAATCGACACATCGTTTTCATTGCCTTCTCTTGGATTAATAAATCCAGAGGTGGCAAACCCAAGAAACCATTAAAAGCCTGTTCTGACGTTGTGCTCATGGCTCATGTTTAACACAGAGTACGTGACGATTGACTGTGTATATGCAGAATGCCATAGCGGTCTCAGATTCGAGGTCTAACTTAAGATTCTCCGACACTGTCCGAAAACTTTTAGCATTCGATTTACTTTCAGGTCGACGTGAGTTTTACATGTCAGCTTCGTATCTAGAGTTACCCCTAGATATTCCCCATCGATAGAAAGACATTGGTTAACGCCTCTAAGCACTGGTAGGTTGAGACCTTCTAATTTTCTTTTCCGCGTAAGCAAGACTAGGCCGGTATTGCTGGGATTGACAGCAAGATCCTACACAATGCACTATTCTTCAATCTTCTACAGGATTCGCTGTCTCTTAGCACAGCCCTCCGTGAGAGAATTATCTGATGACAGTACACAAATCTCATCCGCGTAAGCATTGATGTAAACGAAGTCATTTCTGTCATCAAAAGTTATTTACCAAATTTCGAAATTTTCTTCGACTCGCCCTCTTGTGAGTCACCTCAATACTCACACAGGTAGGTATAACTGTGTTTGTTCTTGACATCTACTACGTGTGTAAAAGATATCTGCCGTGCGCATGCATCTACGTAGCACTACATTGCACTTACTAGCTTGGGTACAGTGTGACTGAAGCTGCCATCTATTTACTGCATTTTCACGATTGAGCGCATCCAACTACACAACCTCAGCCAGCGGTCGCTCATACGCCCCGTTGCCGCGGAACTGTCATGCGTGTGTAATGAGCATTGCCCACCACTGAAAAAGAATATAAGCGAAATTTTTGTTAAAACACTTATTTCATATTTCTTTTATATATTTCGGTCTTCTGAAAATAACCTATTTTAAAACCCTAGCCCGCATTCTGATGCAACCCATATCAAGCATGGAAGAGTTTAGTCCATTCGAAATGCAATTTCCAAACCAGTCTGATTCCCTACTGGGCAGTCGATGCAACGTTAACTACGTTCATCACTTTTATAAGTGTCCTTCTGTGCCATATGACTTTCTCCGCACCACAAGCAGCCTAATTGCCCAAATGCACAGCTCGCGACGAGACGCACTCAACTTCACTTTGCGGTATCGACAGCGGCAGTGTGTAAGTTGTTGTTGGTCAGTGAATGTGATTGTTGTTGTCACTACCAAGGCCATCACACCCACCGCCACTGCCGTCATCCATTAGCAACTTAGTTACTAAATGCTGTGTCTCCCATGGTGGTCACTGCACAATAATTGCATACTGACGACTCATATGTGAAGGCAAATGTGAAAAGAAAAAATATAAAACGAGGAAAACAAAGCCAACCAAGGGAGAGTACAAATTAAAATAGAAAATAATTGCACAGATAGAGAAGAGCACATAAAATCGTTGCCACCGCGCTGGAGTTACCCACACCACGGTGGAGTGTACAGAAACGGTGCATCAGTGATCCGTACAGAATACGAAGAAAAGAAGGAAAACAAGGCTGGTAGGTGCGATTCGGCATTAGAGTGTAGAGTTTACCAATGCGCTCTACATTTTTCCACTTGCAGCTGTCAGTGGGCGTCTTACGGTACATTGGTTAAAATGTGAATGTTTTTGTGTGGAGTTTTTCAAGTTGTGTTTTCCAAAGATAAATATTTGCTCCAAATTAACGCTCAAATGCGTTTATAGATGCAGTTCTCGACATTTTTATAAATAACTATGATCACATTTACAGATGGCATTTTCCATCTGAGCCGATTAAAGGCTCATATGTCTAGGAGTAGCCGGGAGGTTGTTCTAGGAAATTCTCTCAGTCAGGGAAGATTACCTCGATAATATAAGCCTTTTTAACAAATTCATCAGTTTTGCAGTTGCATGTAAAGCGTTGTGCCTTCCAAGCCAATACCGGCCTAGTTTCGAAGTATTCAGAGCCAACGCAGAGTGCATTCAGGCATTTCCTGACGAATTTCGATCGCATTATTATCGATCCTAAAGCCTGCTTGGATGTTTTGTTGTTTTCCTGACATAATATAACTCTTTCAACTTCTTTACTGAACTTCTGTTCCGGAGGCTCTCTTTCTCCATACACACGTTCAACCGGAGCTAACAACGGTAGTTAAAGTTTCCAAAGATCGTCGAGTGTTCGCCCATATGCTGGGTTCAAGGAGAACCTCTATGCTCTTTGGCCTGATGGCGGAGTGGTTACGGGTACGATGCTAAGCACATCGAATTGCAGAGCAGGAGTGGTGGGAAGCGCTCCGATAATTTCCACGGGGCAGCTCCCGTCACGCGTTCTAATTACTTAACTAATGCAGACTTATCTAATACATTCCACGAAAAGGGGAGCTCTCTAAGATCCAGTATTTTTAAGTCAATTTTGCAACCGATTCAAGTAGACTTCCCTTAGTGTTTTTTTTTTCAGAGCTGGAAGCATCAAAAGCCTAAACTCCAAACCAGTCAGTGTGAGACTTTAACTGGTGTTAAACCAACCCTTCCCTTAGTGTAGTCAATTCTCTTTGCAGCGGACATGCCTAGATTAATTCTTCTTCGGCCTACCTTAAGTTTTTTCCAGTTTTTAGATTTTTATAAGGAAATTCTGGCCAAGAAAGTTGAAAGTCTTTTGTAAAACAATTGAAAGTCGTCAAGATAGCTGGAAGGACTTTATTTATTCTGGACCAAAAGTCTTACAAAATAGAGCTCCCTTGGCAACTTTTATGGTGAAAAGCCCTTTTGAGAGAAACACTTGTTCGTTGATCCAACGGTAGCAATGGCGTAGGTTCGAGTCGTCGGCCAGCGGATTCTTTTTAGTTTTTTGCCTCTTTTTAAATTAGTTTTCTTTTAGTTTTTATATTTCATATTTTTTTTGGAATTTCAGTTAATTTTTTAGTATATTTTATTTGTTTTATTATTTATCCTATTTTTGATTAAATTTTTAGGTTTTACTGTTTAAAAAAGCAAAATAAGTTTTTTATTTCATTTAATTTTTAGAAATATGTTTTCTCATTTTTTAAATTGAATTTTTTTCCTTCTTTTTATACTTTAAGTTTGTTTTGATTTTTAGCTTTTGTTTAAAAAAATTATGCTTTCTTAATTTTAATACATTTTTTTTCTTTTTTCACTTAATTCCTTTTTCATTTTTAAATTATGTTGTTTTAAAAATGAATTTTTTTGCAATTCATTTACTTTTCAAGAACTTATTTTATTCATTAAATTTGAATTAAATCTTTATTAAATAAATTTAATTTTTACTTTTTGTTTTTATTGTTTTAGAAATATTTTTATTTTTTTTTTGTTAAATTCGTTTAACTTAATATCATTTTATTTTTAAAAACTTCTTTTATTAATTTGTTTAAATTATTTTTTTTAAGTTTCCTTTTTAATTTGATTTAATTTTTTGAAAACTTATTGTTAAAAGACAAACAGAATAACCCTAAGACCAGAGCTCTTGTTAATCGACCAGTCGACTAATCGATTAGTCGAATAGCAACAGTTGTTTAAAAAAATAATCGAATTCACTTAATCGACTAACCATTTCCTTTCGACTTTTTCAACTAACCGCGGTTAGCCGATTTTCAGATTACTCGGTTAGTCGAATTCGAGCGGTTAATCGAATAATTTCTATTTGATTATTAACTGACAAAAATTTGCTAATCGACTGGTCGACTAACCGAATAGCCGGGTAGTCGACTTTTGCCAAGAGGTCAACCTTACCTATCTACCTACAACCGACTTCAAAGCTCATATAAAAATTTAGTAGTACCGCGGAGTAGTAGAGCGGAACTAAACCAAATTGGTATGGGACCTACCCTGAAGTACCACATTTCCGATAAAAGAATAATTATCGAAAACGGTTCTCGTAGTCTATAGTTATCCGGTAGCATACATAAAAAAAATATTCCGATGAATTATCTAATAACCTTTTCCTTCCTTCTTTTTCTGGAGTTGGTTAAAAATTTAAAGAACCTAGAAAATAGTATATTTTATAACCGACTTCAAAAAGGTTATCAATTTGTCGCAATATTTTATTTTTTTATGTATGTTACTGCAAAACTTTGGACTTCGTTAACCGATTTCTATGATTCTTCTTTTATCGGAAATGTTTTTTAAAGAAAAGGGTGTCCCTCAGAAGTGACCCTCTACTAATTTCTAATTTCGTTTAGATCCGATCATTGGATCGTGAAGAAATTAACGGTACTCTAATATTTGTATAAGAGAATTGTTGTCGGTTTTGTTTTTTGCCAAAAAATATTAAAGAAAAACCAAAAAAAAAGTATATTTCTTTCCAAAGGAGCGAAGTAATTCAATTAAACTTCAATCATTGCCTATCAGTTTGCACTGTTCACTTCAAATGCAATATGTACGTATATATATGTATGTATGTATGTAATTGCCATGTAATTGAGTCATGATTTAAAACATTTTTAATGTGCTTACTTACTTTTAAGTAGAACACAAATGGACATTCTCACATACATATGTATATATGTACATTTACATACACTTGTGAACACCGATGTCCTTGCTTGCTTTTAAATGAATCACTTTCATTGCACTCACATAAAAGCTCACAAAAAGTGCTACACATATCCTAATTCGACAAACGCAATTGAATTTTGATTCCTTGTGATTTGATTTCGATTAGCTACAATTAATTTCACTTGCTGCTTTCAGTGTTAATTGATGGCGTGGACACGTCCACCATGACACGGGACCAGCTGGAGCAGTTTGCGCTCAAACTGAAGGAGGAAATGGAACGCGAACGTGAAGAGAGAAACTTCTTTCAATTAGAACGTGATAAAGTTCGTACATTCTGGGAGATTACCAGAGGACAATTGGGTATGAGGTGACTTTTTAAAACAAATTCATTCTTTCTTTTTATTTTATTTTTTTTTATTCAAATAACAATTTAAATTTTCAAAAAAAACACAGAGGAAACCCGCTATGAGGTCCGTCATAAGGATCATGAAGTGGAGATGGCACAGGAGTTGGCTGACATCGATACCAAACACATTGTGCAACAAATGAAGCATCTACAGTATGAAAACCAGAATAAAATTGGTGAAATACGCGCTGAGGCAATGACCCAACTGAAGCTTGCCCAAGAAGATCATGTGGCGCAGGAACAGGAGTTGCTCAAGGATAAACGCGAGCTGCGACGATTGCTGCGCGAAAGAGAGGAAACGCACGAATTGCAAATTCAGCAGCTAAAGATGAAACACAACGATGAGATGGCGTGAGTAGGTTTTGGATTTGTTGTTATTCTTTTTCAGGGTATAACAAACTCCAGTAATTCAATTTTAATACAAACAGCATCTAAAGCTTTAAGCTTGATCTCGATTTCTTGTTGAACCAAAAAATTTAGCTCACATTGACTTTCCACAAGAAGTTCCAAAACAAGCCCGAAAATTCTAGTTGCAGATATTTTACCAAAAGATTAAGCCACTCCGTGTTAATTAGAACCTGCCAGGGAAAGATGGTCCTTGCACCATGGCACAGGCTGGGGGGAGAATATCCTATTAACGATAATGCAAGACTTTGATCACATCAAAGCATATGCGGATGACGTTTGTGCACTAGCGTCAGGAAATGCTCTTAGGGAAGCTTGTGTAAAGACGCAAAGAATCCTAAATAATAATGGTGATGAAAAAAAACTACTTAGTACTGTTTATGCCAAAAAGAAAATTAGACGATCTTTAGATGTGTCTATCTGTGGAAGTGAAATATCTATAGATACATCTAGAAAGGACGTGGAAAACTCACGACGATGTTTAGGTAAATCTAGCGCCGAATTTTTTAGGACAGAACTCTGCTTTATTCTACGGATTGATGTATCCTGCTGTAATATGCTGGTGTAGGCAATAGCAGAGTTTTAGCAATCTAAGAGGAAGCGATGAACTGGTGCTGGATGACATCTGGCATGTAACTTTAGATGCTTTTCTGCTTTAGGTATCGTTAGGTTAGATATTATTGTAGCCATGCCTAGATCGGCCTGTCTCCTAGTCGCTGCCGACAAACTCAACTAACGGCAAACCCAGGAAGTGTGTCACTCCCACTGGGTTCGACCAAACGAAGAGCAGCTTTAGTTTTGTGGGATTTTGTGGGCATGCAAAGAGGCTTGTGGCGTCATGGGGTGACTCTCCGCAGGCAGGACGTATGTAGGGAACATCTGAGCTTATCCTGCTCAGGTAGGAATTTAACCTTCTGAACTATGCAGATCGAAGTTCTGTCTAATCCACGTCGGGTGGTTGTGCTCCTAAAACAGCATTGACAGATCGGAAGTAGGTTGGGATCGACTCCTTTTTAATGCCGTTTATGACCTATATGTATACTGTCAGGTCCAGTGGTTATTTTATGGACCTCTGGACCACGTCCGTCAGTTCATATAGATGCCTTCTGACGTGCCAGAAGTAATGTTTAAGAACATTACAGTCTTCTTGGCAAACTGAAAGTCCTTATCGGTACTATTTTGGCGGCGGCTTTTAGATTGAGAAGAATGTCTGCTCTTAGGAGACTATTCCGCATTTAGTTATGGGCACGACACTGGCAGAAGATACATTCCACTGCCTTTTCTTTCGTTCCGTATCTCCGGTAGATTTTTCAGTTTAAAGGCGTTCGAAGCCAATAGCTTACCGTCTTCCTTCTTGATTGATAGGAGAAACTTCATGCGGTTGATATCATGCATTCTACACATAATCCTAAACGCTTTTGAGCTTTGCGCTTTGATCTAAAACTTGAACACCTTGCGGATTATGAACATGTCGACCTCCCATTTAATCGCTTGCAACGAGATCGGCACTTCCTCCATCAGCGTAGCTACAGACAGATCGCCTTCTTTGGCAAGTCTGTCGGCCTCCTCCTTGCTCGATACACCGGTGTGCACCGGAACCCGGCACAGATGTACGTCTGTGCCAATATGTAGTGCATATAAAGTTGCCCTGCACTTCGCCAAACTTCCTAAGTTAGTGCTGCGCGATAGTAGCGCTTTTACCGCAGCCTGACTGTCGAAATAGAGATTCACCCGTTTTTGTTGTGCTGCTTCGAGTTATTTATTAGGTTGCTTCTCATTAGGTCCGCCGCCGCGTGAATTAAGAACCGATTTCAGAAACTGTAATCCACAGACTGTATCAGAGACCAATCACTGCCACTGTCGCTTTCTGAATATTATAGGAAATGAACTACACAGAAAATCCTTTGCTTGTTTTCTCCAATAATTGTTTTCTTTCTATCACCAGTCAGGCGCGCATTCAGTTCCAGCGAGAAGCCAAGGACATGGAACTTTTGCACGAAGAGAAGATGAAGGCGCTGAAAAACGAAATCGAGCTTGCCTATCGCATGCAAATGTTCGAAGTGGAAGAACGAAAGAACACACAGATTCAAAGATTGATCGAGAGCCACGACACCGCCTTCAACGACATGAAGAACTATTACAACGACATCACGCTGAACAATTTGGGACTAATTAGCAGTTTGAAGGATCAACTTGAAGTGTTGCGTAAACAGTCGGAACGCAGTGAGCGCACCGCCACCGAAGTATCCGCTGAGAACCGTAAACTTAAAGAACCACTCGAGGCGGCACAAGCTGAACTGGCCGACATGCGCCGCAAAATGGAGCACTTTGAGCGCGATCGCAGTCAGCTGGCACGCCTTAAAGTACGCAACACATACATTGAAAAGCAACTGAAGGCGCTCACATGGGAAACGGAGACGCTGCTACTTCGTAACGACACCCTCAAGAAAGAACGTGAAGAACTCAAAGCGAAATTCGATGAAGTCGTTACGGAGTTGCAACAGAAGACCGGCTTAAAAAATGTGCTGCTCGAACGCAAGATCAGCATGTTGGAGCGTGAAAATGAGAAACGCGATTTATTGTTAAAGCAAACACAAATGATGTGCGGTGCTACCGGTGATGCCTCAAAAAGTCTGGAGAAACAAGTCAGTTCAGTACTTGATGAGAAAAACAAAATAATCGAAGACTTGCGCTACGAATTGGTGCGTGTCGTTAAGGCGCACGACGACTTACTCGCCACATACGAATCCAAGCTGGTGCAGTTCGGCATACCACAAGACGAATTGGGCTTCGAGCCGCTGCGCTTGTCCGAGAAGCATCGTTATTTATGCGGCCCAGCTGGCCTGGTGACCAAAAATCAATGAAAAACTCCTGCCTGCTAGCTAACGGTGTAGACACGCTTATCGCTTTTGGTAGCGTTATGCTTTTTTCTTTCGTTACCTTTTGCATTCACTTCTTAAAGCTAGCATTAATGGAGGCTAGCATTACAGGAGGTTAATCGACTGTATGGAGTGTGATTTTTTTCCGTTCACTTATATTTTTTTAAATACATGTATGTAACTAGAAATGCATGTGTGTGTGTGTAACATTTTTTTTTGCATTTTCGTATGTTGTATGTATTTTCCACTGCTCAGCGCATGAATGGAAACTTTCGCTTTATGTGCGATGATTTACTGGCACATTGATGCGGCTGCAGGCAGAGTACACCACCTTGCGCCATGGTGAGAAGTGGTTGGCAGCGCGGGTGGTTAGCATGTCGGCGTCAGTTGCATGCAGGCAAGTCCATTATTCAAAAATTCTGCTGTGCATCGGCTGCAGTGGTATAGTGTTGGCGTTGGCGTTAACTATGTTTTGGCTGCAGCACATCTTGGCCATTGGCCAACCAACAGTACGTCGAAGAATATCGAATATATATATATGTATATATATGTATGTATAAAAATTCATGAAAGAAGCAAACTATAGCTGAACTTGAAAATGGCGTAGGAGAAAAATGATAAATTAAAGCGAAGGTGTGTAGATAAGAAGCTGTAGTATATTAAACTTGATAGGAAAAGTAAATTTGGTAAAGTCATTTATTTCAGGTGGGCTTCTATGTCATTCGTTTTTTTGGTTTCTTCGCTAATCGCATATCTGCTCTGTCAAAACATCTGCTGCCCTACGATCACTTAGTAGACTTCAAAGCTTTATGGCAGCGTGGTAGACCGGGGGTGGTATTTCTTGCAGGGGTTTAGCTGCAGAGGCTATAGACATAAACTGGCGTGCGCAACATGAAATCACATAATTGGTGGACCACTTTTCTTAATGCTCGCTAATATTTGCATTGGAGCGTAAAACCTTTTTGAATAAAACGCATGTATTGCTTTTGAGCTGGTTGAAGTTCGAATGTGGAGTTTTTTTTTTTTTATTTTTCGTCGGTTTTATTAAGTTTTCCTTGACAACATTTAGAGAAAAATTGAATGAGGTAAACTTAAAAATATGTTATTTTATGAAAAAAAATTAAATTCTTGATGTGGTAAGTTTAATTAAAATATGTACGGGTTTTCAGTAATTAAATTCGTTTTTTTTTGTACCCAAAAAATAAGACTTTTGTTATTATTATTGTGTTGAAAAAATATAATAAAGAGCACATAAAAGTTTTGGAAGTGATGTACAATGATAACATCTTATCTACGTTTATATTTTTTGTAAGGAATTTGAAAGGCGCTAATGCACGCACACCTCGAATTTTTGTATATAAAATTATTCAAGCTGTTTTCTGGAAAAGTTGAGTCATGTATGTATGTGTGTATGTGTATTTGTTTAAGTTACATTTTTGTTTTTTGTTTAGCTTAATTTTTCTTAATTTCGATTTTTTCATTAAATGCTAATATCCATGCGAATAGAATATATGTACTTAATTTTACGAAAGTTTAGTTTTTGCCGTAGTCCAAACATATGTTTTTTTTTTCTTTTTTGGCGGCAGCTTCTTGGCTGCTTGGCTGCTTCGCCATAGATATCTTATTTGTAAGGTTGTAATTTACCAAAGGAAAAATTTTAAAGAATTTTAATTCATATTTATTTATTTATTTTTTTAATCAATTTCGAATGTGGCCTTCGTATGACTCTACCATTTCCATTATTTCACTCATGCGATAAGCTTAACAATATCTAATAAGAATTTTCCACTTCTACTGCTAAACACACATTCATGCATAGGGAAGTATGTATAGTATGTATGTTTGTAACTATAGTCTAGTACACTATTTGATATTTGAGTACTAAAGAACTTATAGAATACTTCGCTTAAGAAAAGTGAACCTATTATGTATATTCTCTCATAACTTAAATACTTGCGGCAATATAAGGAGGATATTCAGAAAACTCAAATTTCTTTTATGTTGGGGATGTTCTTACATTTGCGAATATGTGTTCGATTTTCTTTTGCTATACAATTTTTTCATCTAATTCATTGTAATACTCGTACATACATTGTTTTTGAAAAATATCACATCAGTTTTTAACGGTTCTATTTTCTGTTTTTCTTTTACCATGTTGCTTCTTCTTCAGTTGTCCAACGCAGTGTATGTGTATGTTTGTGTGAATGTGTATGAATGTGTGTGAAAGTGTATATACCTATGGTGTGGTATGCTATGTTTTATACTGTAACAGTTATCTGCACTTTTGGCTGCGACAATTTTACGATTATTTTTATTAAATTCTTAAAATAAAAAAATTAAAATTAAAAACCTATTTTTTAATAAGATACAAAAGAAAAGCAAATTATGCACTATGGTTTTCGTTTTTGTTTCGTTCATTTTGCTATTGTGCTATTTCGTTTTTAGATTTTTTTGTGTATGTATTTTGCTTAAATTTTGAGGATAACTCGGAGTTTTGAAAGGTACTTTTCGGTTGCGCTTGATTTCTTTTGTTTTTGCTTGTCGTCGATTTTCTTTTTTGCCTAACCTTGAATTTTGCTCTAGTAGTTTTGTAGTTTTTTTTTACATGTGTGATGCCTTATTTTACTTTTATTGCAAATTCATTCGGTTGGTCCAGTAACGAAAATTAGTTTTGCTTTGCTTTTGTATGTGTGTGTTTATTTTATTTTTGTTTACTTTTCTATTTCGATTCGTTTCGATTTTAATACTTCTCAATTTAATTTCTATGTACGTATGTATGTATATCGTTCGTTTAACATTAAATTTTTTGCTTTAAATTTCTTAGCGATCACAACAGTTTTTCACAGACGAGTGTGTTTTGGAAATTTCGCAAATTTCTATTTTTATGTATTTCAAAATATTCTAAGACTTAAAATTAATAAAAGGAAAATCGTACATACGTAGTAGGTAATTAAATTTTAATTATAATTATAAATATCTTATTCTTCGTACATTCGATTTGGTAGTAATTGGTTGTATGTAGACACATAAATCATAAATTAAAGATTCAAATGTTAATTTATTGTTTTAGTTGCTTTTAACTAATTCATTTCATTTATTCCCACAAAACTTTACAACTGGTTTGGTCACTTATTCTAGCCGATTATTTTGTGAATATGTATAGTAAAATAAAGAAATTTTGAATTTTCAAATCTTTCCTTCTTTCATTTTTTTAGTAATTTACTTCCTGGAATGGCACGTATATAGATCCTAAATTTTCATTTCCCTATGTAGTTATTTTACTAGATAACGGCAATTTCGTATGTTTTGTTTGCGGCTACTTTTGTTGCTATTTAACCAGTTTTTGAAAGGCAGTCATAGATTTCAGTTGTCAATACAAAAATTTCACTATTTACTTCAAGTAATTAAATTTATTTAGTTTATTGTTCATTTAGTTGCAGTTGCATATAATTTTTACCATTTCCTTGTAATATTAACTACTAACATTCTAATCGATTTGTGGTATTTTTTCAATGTTTTTAGTCAAATGTTACTTGGAAATCTCGGCTATATTGCATTTTACACATTGGAATTTGGCAGCATTGTTTCTGATATATAAATATTCCTTTGCTTTAACTCTTTCGTTTATTTAACTAGGTTCCTTTCCCACGGAATTTATAATTTCGTGTATGTATTTTTCTATGATTATTTATGCATGTATCTTTAACACAATTAAATGAGATTCTTTATTTGCTTTCCTGCTAAAATTTGTTAAGCATTATGCTAATTGGAATTTCGAAAATGATTAACTTGAAGCAGGCCCAAGGAAGTTACATATCAAGAGTTATATGTACATATCGCACACGATCTTCAAAAGTGACACAACTCAAAATTACACGTTCGTCAGAAAATGCTTTTGCTTTTTTACATTTATGAATGTACCCACATTTTGCATTCCAACTAGCACAGCTTCTACTACTTGGTGCAAATTATTTCGCTTGTGTATCGGTGTGAGTTAATGTGTATATATGTATGTATGTGATTAAATGTATGGTATATTTATAGTGTAAATAATATATACTTCTAAACTAAATTTTTTGTTAAATTAAAAATCACATGTAAATTCCAAACAAATTTTAGTTTTCAGTTCTGTTTGCTATTTCGAATCAGTTCTGTTTCAGTATCAGTTTTAAGTTTCGTTTTTGTTTACATAATTATTTCATACATATTTAAATAGATTTATGTTTATGTAGGTATGTTTATTGCGCGTATTTGTGCCAATTACACGAGCTTTACTAAATAATTTCATTAGTAAATTTTCACCATTTATTCACTCATTGATACAAAATATAATTATAATTCACAATAATTTAGTTAAGTAGGTATAACTTAAGTGGTAGTTTGCATTTCGAATTATTTCGCATTTTTTTCATTTTCTTAAGGCATTTCATTTTAGCATCCATACGGGTAAGTTTCGTGTATGATTTCGATTAATTTTGATTTGATTGTATCTTTTCAATAGTATTGTATTCGAATTTTCAATTGCATTATTTTTTTGCTTGTTTGGCTTTTTCTTGTTCATTACTTTAAAAGTACGATTTGAACGGCGGTTAACTAGTATAACAGAAAACGTGAAAAACAATTGAGACAAGCATTAATACAATATAATTACTTTGTAATTAACAATATAAAAACAAATCACTTAGGAATATGTTTACTCAAAGTGGAGGTATATAAGTTTGAAAATAAAATAAATGTATGTAACTTCACGAATTGTTAAAGAAAAGTTTCGTAGTTCAGAAATTAACAAAACATAGAACAATTACCAACTAAGGCTTACAAAAAAAAAATAACTAAACCTCCATTTAAAGTTTCTTTCATGGTTATGCACACTACAATCTATGATAATATTAATCATGTAGTTATACTTATCATATGGTTAATATGTAAGTAGAGCATCTATGAAAGTATTATCATATACTCGTCTAATAAAGTGGCATAATTATACTTCACGCCACTCACAATATTTTAAGTGGCTTATTCATATGCATATATGTATGTAAGTATGTATGTGTGTGTATTAACCGTGATCATGGTCACCAAAATATTTTATATTTAAGTTAATGATTCTTTTCCCTCTCTCGCGAAGGAAAATTTCTTTTTTTTAACTTTCTACTTGCCCTCTAAGCAAACCAATTTTGTTTATTATACTTCTTGCTTGCTACTTATGCGCCACTCAGCGTTGTTGTTTTAAGATTTTGTGTGAACCTTAGCCGAAGTGATTCAAAGCGAAGTTATTTATTATATTAGTGGTGTGTTCATCTAAACCACAAATTTCGAGTATATTTTCATTGCGTGTATCCGAATAGCGCATTGATTTGCGAAACTTGAGTAAATCAAGAATGACGAACCTGTGAGAGAAGCAATTAAAGTAAATTATTTTGAGTGGAAAAGCATGTTATAATTATTATGACGAATCCAATTACTGATCCCAAAAGTGCAAATTTGATCATTTTGCTCTGCACACAAGAATGCTATGCATACTTGTGCCTATTTAAGTTAATCAAAATATAAATCATGATTTTCGTGTAGTGTAAAATAAAACCCAAAGTAATCAAGGTGTTTTCAATATTTATAATTCATTTTCGAAATTATCATTCTTCAAAACGAGATTAAAGAAAAGCTTTTCTGATGCCCCAAAGTGAAGAAAAAATGTGAGGCTATTCAAGTAAAGCGGAGTGTACATGTACTCAACTCAACTTGTTCCTTAATATTAATGAGCATGAATACCTTTTCCTAGAAATGCATACACAAAAATACTTACTTTGCTTTCGGGTTTCTTTTTTTCGCGATATTTGTCTAAAAATTTACATAGAAATTCAGAAGTTTGTTTGGGATTACCACGCCCGGCAGTTGGGACAATAACCAAGAACACATCGTATGTTTGCTTTCTTTCCATAGCACGCAAAATTGGCGTTATTAAACGTTGATTTGTTTTTGTAATCTACATCAATAAAGAAAAACATTCGAACATGCTGAAAATGATAATTATGCATAAAACTTACATCAAATATATCGCAAAAGCCAAGTGCATCTTCCACACTAATTTCTCGCTCCCAAGGCAACTGTCCCAAAGTAAGCTTATCATCGACCCAGTAAAACACATCAACCTCTTTCTCTTTTTTGTAGTAGCCTAATGCTAATGTTATAGCTGCTTCGAGAAAACCTAATTTTTTGTGGTTCTTTAAAGGTTCTAGAATTGGAATATAATTGGCGTCATTCGCATTATTTAAGGCATCGAAGAAGTATGCAACTGTGTAAATACGTATGTATTTCACTTACTTTTCCTATAATTTTTTTGAATATTAATGGTGATATGCATACGCAAGCCAGTACTTTGATTGTTGCCGAATGACTGTTCGTACAGCTGTTTCAAGAGCGGCATCTTCAGTGATTCGATCCGTTTGGGTGCCACCTGAAAAATATGTTAATTGGTATACAGTTTTTCATACTAGTTTTTAGTATTACCTTTGCTATGTCATCGCGCAAGCCCAAGTCACGCATTTGCATGAGGAACACAATTGGATGAATATTGTCTTTGCGCAATAGCTTCTTATTTTCAAATAATGTCTGGCATAGTTTCATTATCTTTGGATTATCGAAGTGATTGTAGCGAGCAAGATTGCGCCAACTCTTTAGCAGTTGAATATAAGACATGGTTGGTATTAAAGTCTCCATGATAGGGGCAAATCGTAACAAATGGCCTGGTACTTGATTGTAACGTAGTTTGAATTTGCGAATGATTTTCAATGCTTCTGCCTTGTTCTTAGTTGTGCGTAGTTTGCTTACTGACAGAACAGCAGTTGGGTACATTTCTGTGTTACTTTTGGTCTTTTCAACTTCAGCAGCGGTTGCTTTGGACGCTTTCTTCTCGTCTTCTGCTCGGTTTGTAACATCTACATGATTTTCAATAGCTGTTTCGCTAGATTCAGATGCTTTAAGTAATTCCGTACAGGTTTTGAAAAATGGGGTGACCACACCCGCAGCACCTATGGTTTCATCGTTAATGTGACATAGCTTTATAAGTGATTTGTGCGTAAAGCCATGTGCACCTCGATGCGTCAGCCACATTTGACGTATCTCATCGGGTGACTGATTCTCATACCAGGATGTTATGGCTTTGCGTGTGGTATTAGTAAAACCCTTATGATTTTGTTCTCGCCGAATGAGTGTAGCATATTTACAAAATAGGAAAAGGTCTTCATCATTTCGTATTAATGCCGGAAATGCTTTTCTTAACGACGTTTTCCATTTAATTTCGATGTCACTAGCTAAGTAGACGGCATATACGAAGAGCGACTAATATATCAATACGGAAAATAGAAAGGTTAGTCAACATTTGCAATATGTATATATGTACACATTTAAATAATATTAACCTCATCACGTCGCACTAACGTTGTCTCCTGTAGAGCTTGTTTCAATATCATAACCATTGAAACGTCATCCAACGCTTGGCAAAGTACCTGCAGCTGCGGCCAGTATTTATGCACATCCACTGAACCACGCAGATGAACGTAAACGGGTTCAAAGCCGCCGAGATAGCAGTAGCGTTGCAATTTAGCATTTGCATCCAACTCCATTGCTCAATTGAATACAATACTGGATGGAAAATAGAAATCGATTTCCTTCGAAATCATACAAAGAAGACAATAGTTAACTCCACTCACGTTTCAAACCTATTGCCACCGTCTGCTTTCGACACAGCAAATTTCACTCTTCGCTGCTGATTCTGACCACAGCCCCAAATCAAAGACGCAAAAACAATACTTCGATACGTTACCAAGTTAATTCCACTTTTCTTTGGATTTTTCCTTTATAATTGGGTATGTTTTTTGGTTTATTAAATGCAAAAATGGATAAACTCAAGAATGAAATGAAGAAATGTGCAAAACGCACAAACCGTAGTGAAATGCAAAATGCAGAAATTCTGCTGTATTTTGTGATGAGAAAAGAGATGGGATCTTAATCGATAATCGATAAGTTTTTGCAAAAATAACCGAAGTGTATATATAATCGATAATCAAAATTACAAATTTATCAATTACTACGTTTAAACGTAAGCTAATTGCAAATAAAAATAATTTGCAAATACCTAACTCACTGTTTATTCGATGGGGAAAAAATCTTTTTTAATATTGTCTGATTATAAAAAGGCAATAATATTACCATTGAAAAAGAAAATAAAGTTAAAAATGGCAACGTCTTGATTATAAAAAGGCAATAAGATGACCATCGAAAAAGAAAATAAACCTAAGAATGGCGGCGTCTTGAGCTTATTTGAAAATAGTACCACTAATCAATACTTATTTGCGTGATTTAGTTATTTGCAAATAAACTTTTCCAGCCTCGGAAAACGACTGTCTTCGACGAGTTTACCAAAGAAAATTTTACGCTTAAATGTGAAAAAACGCAAGAAGCGCTGCAAAGAAAAAGTCATCGTGTAAATACACGAGGATTTTCGAAGACTTTTAAAAGCGAAAATGCAAAAAAACGGAGGGTAAAAAGTCGTGGTGTAAATTAGCTCTAATTCACGTTTAAGAGAATCCCCTAAATAGTTTTTGAAGTCTGTTTCATAAGGAAAATATTTGATTATGTATTTGCTACAGATGACAAACAACGCAGGCGAATAGTTAAGAGTTGGCGTTAGCGTTGCCAAATTTTCGCTATATGAACGGCTGCATTTAATATCATGTGTTCATAGCCAGCTGTTGAAGCGACGCCAAAGTCAACGTAGCGCCAAAGCTGAATGTAGGCGGGCCTCCATATAAAATAGATTTTACGTTCTCGAAACGAAAAAGCTCTTACGCGAGAGCATAGGCTTGGTCACCACTGTGATTCACCAAAATCAGATCACAATTAGAGATTTTCTGTCCAAGAAATGTACTATCCAAATTTGGTTTAATTCCGTTTAAGTTTTTGAGTTAAGTTTTAACAAAGAAAACTACTACACTTTTATATCTAAATGCCTTGTTCACAGTGAAATACTCTTGCATTTCTGGCGTAGTATAACAGACGACCAGTTGAAAGTGTAAAGTTTTTTAAGCTTATCATGTGAACATCACTTTTCAATTAAAAAATTCGACTTTCGATTAATTGAATTTGATATCGACTTTGGTTAGTTGTGAATACACCATTCACTTACATCACTTTACACTTTACTCCCTTCACTTTCAGTTACATCAATACTTTACTTTACTTTTAATCACTTTACTTTCGGTTACATCAATACTTTACTTTACTTTTAATCACTTTACTTTCAGTTACATCAATACAATGACTTGTATGTAAATTTGTTGTTGCGAATTGCGAACTAAAAAAAAAAGCGCCAAATTTGACAACAACAAAACAAAATGTTATCGTCTAATTTGAATCTCCGTTTCGATTTGAGCATGCGCATGCTTGTCTTTAGTTTATAGGCAGCACTGTCACATATACAGAGAACGTAAATTTACGTTCTTTGATATATTTTACGTTCTACGTTGCCACGAATAAAGCTGGAACTCCACAGGAAAGCGTATGCGAACGTGTACGTCCTGCTGAGTTATATACTCATGTAAGCGCAGAAAACGGACAAAAATTCGAACATGAGTTCGAATGCGCACAGAGTTGAATTTTCTCAACTTTAATGCCTTTGCTTGCGCAGGCAACCAACTAAAGCTAATTACACCACACGTTTGGGTATACATATGTAAATACATATACCTACATATTTTTATGGAGAAATTTTGCGGCTTGGTATGTATTTTCTTTATAAATATGTATAAAAATGTGTATGTATACTGCTTCAACCTATCTAAATGACAACTGACAAACGCGTGTAAGCGCACACTATGGAGTTGCTCAGTTTTTCGCACGTAAGCGCATGTCAACGGATCTCGCATACGCACCAGAGAACAGCTTTGAGTATGATCGAGCCTTTTTGATCACACTCACTAAAAATCAAGCACAAGCGAACGCCACACTCGGCTACTATGTGTTCGATCGAGATGCATACCCGACAGCTGCTTTGGTTACGAACGAGTCTGTTCGATCACCCTCGCTATAAATTGAGCACAAGCGAACACCACACTCGGACACCCGCAGCTAACCCGAAAATTTGTGTAACAATGAAACGGACACCCGAACATTGCGATAAAATGCAGGACAACAAAGAAATTTACGCTGAAGGTAACTGGCGCCAATATGTTCCCACAAAGCATACGAAAATGTTGTTGCTTTGTGCTTGTGCATACGCAATGAAACAATTGGAAGCGAAGTAGACAAAAATGTTTTTGCATCTATTTCGTATAGTTTCGGGTGGAAAGCTGTGTGTTTATATATTAGAACACAGCCTAAAACTATGTAGGTACATAAGTACTTTTACAAAAAATAAATGTGCACCGAGTGTATAGGGCTTGGGCATTGCCGATCTACACACATTTATACCTAAATGGATGTAGGCGTCGTGATGCCGCATTTTGTATGAGCAAAAATATAAGAAATGGTTAAATGTACACTTAAACAAACTACCGAAAAATTCAACCTTCTCTTTACCCTCTACGCACAAAAAACTAAGAACACCGCGATGAGAAGGCAACATTTTTTGTAGAAACAAAAACGTCATAAGCCAATCAAGAAAATTTTGTGCACACTCGGGTGGAAACTCGAACACCCGGGTATATTGAGCTGCAAAGCACCCGAACCCAATCAAGTATGTATGAAAAGCAATCGGGTGTTGTGGCCAACATGTTCGTCTTGAGCTCAGTCGATAACGAACAATACTTCTGCTCGTATACAGAGAACGATGCAAAACGGGTTTTGTTAGATGATCGAGTATACACGAAAATCATGCACCCGCTGCAGATGTCTGATACGCACGCATGCGCTTGCCTACGGAGTTTCAGCTTAAACGCGTAAGTCTAAGAGATTGAGTGACGAGGAAAGAAAAGGGCACCAAGTTGCTCGTGCTCGGGCAACACACGTTGTGCTCTCGTTCGTCTGGGTAGTTCTAGTTGGCCGTTCGCAGCTGACAACAAAAATTGTGTACAAAAGATTTGCTTTGTGTGAACGTGAAGGGCAGCACCAAAAAAAAAAAAAGTTGCCGAAAATGAGCAACAAATGTTTCTCTTTGTGAACCCAGTCTAAGAGGACTACTCCACAACAAGCTTTTCAGAGGTTTGGCGCTTTTCATGCTTTCAGCAATAGCTGAATTGTGTAGCTGAAAGCCCGAAAAGCGCCAAACGCCTGAAAAGCTTGTTGTGGAGTTGTACTCTAAACGCCTTGTAACAGCGTTAAGGCCAGTATGCAGCTCTCAAGAACAGCAAAAACTCTGTATAAAATGACGCACAAGAAATGGCAAAGAAATTTTCTCGAACCAAATTTCCTTAAGGCAGTACGCAGTTCTTATAAAATTTGCTATGCTTTCTACTACGGTTTTCTGAAGTTTTTTGTGTGTTTGCAACAGCAATACATATATGCCTGTTCCATTATTTCTTAAGAAAAGAGCGAGGCGACCGGCTGTGAAGTATCAGATGTCAAAATACTTGACCGTTTTCTTGAGAGCTGCATACTGTACTTTCACTTCGTAAATAAACCGGCTTTCTTTACAAAATTAATTGAGTTTATGAGGTTTACGTAGACACTTTTATCACTTAACATAAAATTGCGATTCTGCTTTCAAACGGAGATAACTTTATTTGCCAACAAATTTTCACTTTAAATATTTTTTACACAAAATTTTTGCTGCGTTTCTTTATATATTCCAGATAATCCCATTTCACAGCCAAAATAAACAGAATGCGTTTGAAATATACGTTAACATACCATCAGGAACGTTCTAAAGAATAAGTAAACAAAAAAGTTTATTCCAAACGTTCAGAATAAATAAAGAAATGTGGCCTTTGTGTAAAAATGATAAGCTGGGATTTTTACATAAAATCGTAACATGCTGCTTAAGAATAACATCACCTTTTTCCTTCCAGTTACTTCTAGATCGCAGAACTTCTACAAGTTAATCAATAGCGAGGTTTACACGATCCAAGGAACATAGTGACGTGACAAAGAGAGAGATAAGACATTTTCGGAAACGTCAAAACTGAAACAAACGTCAGTTCACAACGCAATAAAACAAATGTTTTTGTTTTTATTGCTCGAGCGATTTTTTCAGAGCAATGATGAATCGCCTGAAAATCGCCTCATGTAAAGGCAGCTTTATGCTTTTCGAGAATGCTGGCATCTGGTAGCTGTTGCATATGGAGCATTTCAAAAAGGTTGTTATAATTTAAACATAAAGAATTGTATACTTTCGCGTTCTCGAAATTACAGTAATATTTCAAGACAAAAGAAAGCTATTTTAACAGGTCATTTATACATTTTAAGAATCCCTGTTGAATAAGAGACAATCGCTGTTATGCGTTTTTTTTTTGTTTTGTGATTTGAGTAGGTTGGCAGGTTTCCCCAACGCCGGGTTATCCCTCTGCTTTAATAGGTCTGTATCAAAAGAGCACCTGAGCACCGTGTATGCGTTTTTTTTAGCGATTTATCGTTCACACTGTCCCCGACCAGTGTTGCCAGGTCATCGGCACGAGAAAATGTCCCTCTTGGTCTAAAAAAAACGTCATTTTCTACCCAAAAACGTCTTTTTCAAATGCGTGCACAAAGAATTGTTCTTATTAAACTTTTCTTGTTACAAAGGTACACAAGTATGTATGTAAGTATATTAAAATGTCATTTCTACAGAACACATTTACAATTCATTGTAAACTGCTTTGAGATCGTTAATATAAAAATCATTTTATACATACACTTGATTCAGTCATCAAGAATTTGATCGATTCTGGCTGTTTTTTTGTTTAATTAATGTTTATTATTTTTCCATAAAAGCCTAGCTCATTATATAGCAAACTAAATATAAATCGACGTTTCAAACTTTGTGCAAAAATTATAAAAAAATCTGCAAAATTTCAGCTACATTTTCAACCTTTTATTCAGATTTTTAAGAATTTGCTTGAGTATTCAGCTTGATAGCCCATTAAACTTCAGAGTAATAATGTGCAAGTTATAAGTTGCTAAATAATCGCGTTGATTTTTTTTTTTCTTGTAGACATTTCGTTAGGTGGTCGGTTATCGAAAATGCTAAATTACGTTCTGCTAAGAAGCAACATATTAATATTTCAGCCTTTTTTGCGTTCATTACATTTGTAATGAAGCCTTAAAAAAGTCGCCTACTTTTTTCTGACTTTCTATGCTGATACAGTTTTTTTGGTGTTTTGCGAGCATGCGTGTTGCAATAGATCAGATCTTGCTGATTTGGCTTTTAATTTGACTTTGCAAACATTGCAATAAGGCTTTTAACCTCAAGTGCTTTGCATCATATTTAAGTCATCTGTGCCCAAAGAAAAAATATCTTTTGAAGAAGCTGCTGCAAAAAACAAAGCTTGTAAAGATTTATTAAGAAAATAATTCAAAACCAGTTACAAGATTTAGTAACGGAGAAAAATTACTGACAAGTTAAAAAACGTAATTTTTAACACAGAAAGCGTCCTAACGTCAACAGAATACAAAAAACGTCCAAATGACGTTAAAATGTTAGCCTGGCAACGCTGGCCCCGACACAGCAGTTTCTTTTGCGGTTTGAGAGCCAGTGTAAGTATAAGCGATTAATTAAATAGAAAATAGGGAGCACTGGTCTATTACCAGAGAACGTAAACGTTCTCTGTAATTTAAGGAACCGTTACACGCACAATTGTGTTCCATTCAAGAAAAATATTTGGGTGTTTCATATGGGGAAAGGCGTATTTTAGCACGAATGGATAAACTTGCTTAATTATTTTATGAATTAAACAATCTGCGGCTATTCGAAAATAATAATATAATGCGTGTAAGTATCAGCATATATGTATAATATTTATATCCAAGTAACCATGTTTTATATTTCTTCGTACAGATCTTACGTTCGCAGTATTTGAAGTACAAGGCACAGCAGGGTCTGGAAGCCAGTACAAGTCCTAAAACAACAACAACGGTAAGTAGTGTTTATCCTACAACTATTGTCGCCAATAGCCACCTTAGTTTGTATTTACCTGTGCCCTCAGCTGGCTTCGTTACACGATGAAACTGAGGTGCAGCATACAACCTCCAAAAAGGCAAATGGAGATTTGAAATCAATACAAACCGTTACGCAGACAACACGTACCACAATACGGCGGAGTTCGATAGCACCACTCAAGGATAATTCTTCGCGCGCACCCTATAGGCGCAATTCAAGTCATCCATTAAATGAAACTACGCAGATAGTAGCCGATAATTTGCAAACGTGTTTGCCATCTGGTCAAGACGAGATTAATAGCAAATGCCTTGATGCGCCTACAACGCCAGCAGCAATACAGCAGCGACGGCAGACAGTCGCTTGCACTAACGCCGATGAGCTTTTAAAACATCAGATATTAAACGCATTAAAAATTA
>NW_023458556.1:38475277-38486700 GCF_013731165.1 Rhagoletis pomonella | reverse complement strand
CGCCGATGAGCTTTTAAAACATCAGATATTAAACGCATTAAAAATTAAATTGCTAAACACGCCATGTGGGCGATACACGCGCATCAATTTGGTCGTAAGATTCTATGATGAAGGTGCGAATTGGTATACACGATTCTATCGTAGTTATCAGAATACTTTATGGTTGAAGATCCCCCGTACGGACGGTGGTAATAAAAAACAAAAATGGTATTTTAAATGTGAGGTCTGTCAGAAGAAATTATGCTCGTTCGGAACTCTTAAGTCGCATCTTAATTTACATATGAAATTCTTTCCACATCGCTGTGAGGTTTGTCCAAAACAGTACGCCGCTAAGAATATATTAACGCGTCATAAGAAAACAAAGCATGTGAATGAGGTTTAGAAGTTTGCACAAAGAAGACGTAGCACTATTGGACGAACTAAGCATTTACGAGAAAATATGATGGTATTAAAAAGGATTAAATACTGGAATAGACGCTGAATATTTTAAGTTTCTTTTATAGATTTAAGTTTATGTAGATTTAGGCTTAAAACGAAGTTTACTTCTGTGACAATCGCCCAGTGAAAATACTTGACCATAATATATACTTATTTGGATTATTTGTATATGTTGTATTTGTCGAGGAGCTTTTGCAAATTGTCTGAACCACCTAGTTGTAATACTTTACAATAATGAATTTTTTGTACAGTAAAAATGAATAAATTATAATTTTTTGTTCCTCATATTTGGAACTTGACAAGTATGTACCTGTTTGTATTTAGATCAAAATATCTGCCAATAAGGAATAACAGCTTAAGTTTAGCGGCTTTAATATGATGTGCCATTTGTAGAGTACGCCTACGAAAACTATTGGCAACTACAATTTTTGATCCTAGCAGTCTTCTGAATACCATTGCATTCCATCAAAACGTTCCTTTTAGTTTGGACTTCCGACTTAAGCTGTTATTTCTTACTGACACGGATACAATGATATTCACCCCTATTGCGAGTTTCGACTAGTAGTAGATAAACGACTATTATTCGACTATCGCTTTTCCATGGTATTGTGAATGTCTATTTCTAGTTCAACAAGCGACTGAATAGTTTTTAGTCGCTCATCCTCCTTTAACTGTTTGTAGAAGGATGAGCGAGTATAAACTATTCACACTCACTTAATGAACGAGAAAACGACTTCGAAAATACCACGGATAATCGATAATCGACTAACAGTCGTTTATCTACTACTTACAAGCCGACACTCGCACTAGGGGCGATTAATTTTGAACTACATGTGTGTACAAATGTACGTATGTAAAGACTAAGCCACCGGTTCATGGGCGTAGCCAGGTAGGGGCTGGGGGTGCCCCCTCCCCCCTAACTTTCAAAATTTCCTTATATATATATAAAATAGTACCCTGAAATGCTAGCTTAATAGGGTCGAGCCCCCCCTAAATTTCATTCTGGCTACGCCGATGCACCGGTTGATGCCTACATTTATACTTATGGGGCATTCCCAAAGTGAGGGATGGGACATTTTAAAACTTTAAGCACATTCTCTTTAACCATTGATTTGACAAGTTTCAAACTGTTAACACTTGAACCGGTTTAATACGAAACTGACAAAGTATAAAATTTAAATTTATAATTTACACAGAAATTTAACATTTTCCAAGCGTGACGGGTGGGACAACGATGACACCCGCTTCTTTGAGTTGTTGGGTCGTTTCCGAATTTTAGAAAAAATAGAAATATTTCGTTCATAGCGGCTTTCTCGAATGTACATAGTTAGTAGAATGTTAAGTACCATTTTGTGCTTTAATGGCATTATAATATTTTAAAATACCTATATTAGCTCGTGAGTAAAATGAACGCTACTGGCTTGATGTGAATATTTATAATATTTTAAATAAGGGGACCTCATTTGGACAATGGGAAGCTTAAGAATTTGCTTTTTACGTTAAAAAAAATATGTACATATTTTGCTGTGACGGGTGGGACATCCAATATATATTTCTAAAGATTACTATTAAAACACACTTTTTGTAATTTATTTTTCACCTGAGGTGTCGTCTTCGCTGGAATGGCCCTTATGTATCTATGTACCATTACAGAAAATCCTCGTATCTGTACTATTTATGTTTTTTACTCAGCTCAAAAAGAGTTGTACCTAAAAAGGAGTTTAAGCGAAACCATTATATGTGTTTAATGCTTTCGAACTTTGAATTTCGAAAAGTTCAAAAACTGATAAAGTTTTCACTAGTTCCAAGCCCTTAAAAAGAAAAAGAATAACTGATTTCGAAGTGAAAGATAATAAGTTTATTATTTTGTATTAGACTTTTGTTAATTTCGTTCTCGGTTTTAATAATCATCATTATCGATTAAATTAGTTTGCTTAAGATTTTTGTTACATCTTTAACGACTCTTTTGCTGCTCAATGCGAAGCGTATTTATGTACATATGTATGTTGGGGTGGGGGAATATATAAATTCATTATATCGCTACTTTAATAAAGAAAATAACTACCTAAATTTCAGTTTCTTTACAGCTGGTTTTGAAAAGAAAAAATAATAAATAAATTACTTAGGGCGTTTCTATATTCAAGTAGCTAAGTTTCTATATTCAAGTAGCGACATGGAACAGCAAAATTCCGTGGGCCGTATGCATAAAACCTAAGCAAATGCTTTTTCTTAAATATTCAAACCTTTTACTCAATTTGTTCAAGTAAATTTGAGTGAAAGTTATGAAATTATGCATACGGCCCATTGTGAGAGTTTAGTTATAAAAGTAGTAGTTAAAAAAAGTGGTTAAATACACCGAATTTGGTGCACAACAAATCGGTTTTTAGTATGTCCTTTTTTAAGGCCTGGCATCTGTTACAAAAAAAATATTAAATTGGGAGTATGAACACATGTCATGAGCGAAGAAAGCTTTTAACAATTAATCACAAAGTGTTAAACGTAAAGTAAAACGTTGAGCAAATTTGTATATTCCCTCAAGCTCAAAGCTTAGCTTCTTAAACTTGATTCACTTAAAAGCTAATTTATTTATTACGTAAATTATTTTTGCAATTCGCATAAAATTACTTGCTGCTACGTTTGCTTATTTATAGGTATGCGATTTTCGTATTTATTTTGCTGTACCTTAAATTACTACTTTTATCGGTACATTTCAGTGTGAATTTTAGTTTGAATTATATGTATTTAAGTATATATTCGTTTTTCCGCATTTTGTTTGTTAATGTTTAATTTTGGAATTTGTATAAGGTAAAAATTTCGCTAAAATGTTTAAGAATACATACATCATAGATTCATATCTTTAAGTTGCTCAAATGTTCTAAATGTATGCATGAACATATTTCGTTTTACCAACTACAATTATTGCCACCTCTAATAAGAAAATATTAATTGGTTGTTGCTGGTTACCCCTTTTTTTGCTATTCCGTATTCTTCAATGAAGTGTTTAGCGCGTTTAAACAATAAGATACGATTTTTATGAGATACCCTATGCACGTAGCGTAAATTTACTATTTTCGATTTATTCTCCTCGCTCAGCTTCACCCTTCAAAGATTCGTATGTATGTATGTATATATGTATAAACAAAAATGTAATGCCACAAATGTAACTATTACTTTTACCCACTACATTTTCGAAATATATGCATATGTACTTATGCATATTTTTTTAATAAATTATCGCTCAGCTGGCACTTGCACGCATTTTACGTTTATTCGTTATTATTGTTTTGTTTTTAATATTATACTCATTTTTATTTTTATTTTTTCTAGTACACTACTAATTAAAGACTTAAGCTTTTTATTGCACTTAGTTTATAAAGTAAAATTTAATGCTTTGCATTTGTTTTGTAGATATTAATTGTTTTTTCAAAGTTTTTATTGATCTTTACGTTGGAAATTGCTTTTATTCATCTATTCTTTTTGCCACGCATTTACTCTTTGGCGCTGTTTTTATAAATTTGTCTATATTTATGTACATATGTATGTAGCATTTCTTTTATGTCCAGTGAACAATGGGCCGTATGAATAAAAATATGCAATTGCGTGTTCTTAATATATCAGACCTTTTACTCGATTTTGCAAACAAAATTTAAGTAAAAGGTATGAAATTTGAAGAAAAAGCAATTGCTTATTTCTTTATTCATACGGACCAATTTAGTATGGTTGCAGATGTTTTAAAAAATCGTACGTATGTACATATGTATGTACATATGTCATATAGTTATTTTTGTTAAGTATTTGATTCTTGGCATATTGCTGATCTAAATACATATTTACATTATTACACCGTATTACAGGTAATTTGATAAATTTTTGTGGCAAAGACATTTTTCGTACTGACAAAAAATAAAGTTTTTCTCTTTGATACTTGGTCAAGAAAATTTCAAACCAAATAACGGTTAATTATTATTTTTTCAATCATCGTTTATTTTCTAGATTAATAAGAAATAAATAATTATTATTTTTCTATAAAAATTAAATTTGCAAAAGCTTTTAAAATGTTGGCCGTGGAAAATGAAGAGTTTTGAGTTTTGCTTTTTTAGTACGGATACTTGATCTATTTGCCAATAGGAGTGGAGAACATAATGAAAAAGAGGAAACAAGAAACTGTTTACAATTTTTTTTACAGCAAACCCTACTTTCGGGTTAACAGGTTTTCAAATGGAATTATTATAATTTGCAACATTTCCTAAAAAATTGCTACGGTATAAATGGTTTTTATAATTAAGTGACATGGTTTTTGCTTTCATACTTATATTAAAAAAACTGCATTCAAACTTTTATAATAAACCTATAAATTAAAAAGTGACCGCTTTAGACCACTCGTTCGTGAAGGGTTAACATTTTTTTGTTTACTTAAATATGGGATATCATATACCGATCAATAGAAAACTCATGTTTTCTTTAATCATCTTTTTATTTAGCCGCAATTAATTTTTTCCACAAAAATTGGTCAAATCACATATAGCGGTATAAAGTAAAAAAAAGGTTTTTCTTAGTTAAGTTTTTAACTGGAATATCTTCTGTATTTTGGTTTAAGAGAGAAGAAATATTCTTATACGTGAATGAATTAAGTTTTATTAACAAAACTTTAAAATGCAAGTTTTATTTTTATTCTTAAAAAATTCGGAATTTAATGGCATATTTAGAATACTTTGTATGGAGATTTAAAAAATTTTTTGCCTCCTATAAAAATTCAAAATTTTCAAATAGAGCCTTTTGCATTGCCGGATAATAAATAAAAAGGGAAGCATGTAACAAAACCATATATGTAATACTTCTATATTGCTAGTACATTCAAAGTATATTCCCCAACATCAGAGTGCCGAAATATTGAAAAAAGAAAGAGAGATCCGATAAGAGAATGTACTCAAAATGACAGTTTTACTTTTCAAAATTCAGGAGCGGTTTCACAAATTTTTATTTAAAAACAACTCTTATGAAAAATTAACAAAAAATACAACTTTTGTAAATCTATGAGAAGCACTGCGGCCGTTGGTGGTGGCAGAGGATAAAAATACCAGTTAAAGAAGGACTTGGCATCAGTTGGCATTTCCAATTGGTGTCAATCAGCATAGAAGGGAAACGAATAACGTACTTTATTGGATTCGGCCAACATATAAAATACCACACCGCTTTATGTGTAAATAAGTTTTGTCTTTGTTAGGAAAAGATCTCTATCTTCCAAGTTTTCAGATTTCCAAATAACGAGGAGCATCGGAGAAATTCGTCATACCGAGTCCTAACCGCTAAAATAATGTAGGTATATATATATTTTTTTTAAATTTACTTTTTGATGCAGGTACTCTAAGAGGCATTTATGCATCAAAATTCAATTTTGAAAAAAGTAGTCTTACTTCATTTTCGCGGCTAGGGCTCGATGTATGTACATGTCAGCGTGAAGGAAACATGAGACCGTCAAATTTGTGTTTGTTTATTGAATTCCCTGAACCGGCCCTATTATGATATGGCACTTCATTCTATGTAGTAGTTTACAAATATACACTTATACTTCTACAATCAAAAAAATTTTCATCGGCTGTCTTTCTTTGATTTCGAATGGAAAACTCATTGCGATCATATTGTACTAGCAATGTAGAAGTATTACATATATGAACAAAACCAAGGCGAATTAATATAAGGTGATAGCAGGAGTACAAAAACAAAAATTTACATGTATTTTGTTTTTGCTTTGGCGGCATAAACTGTCAAAATCTGTAAGAGTGTGTGTAGAAATTCAAACAAAATTTTTCAATTTGATATCAGAAGCCGTGCGGCGAAACACCCACACAAAATCTGCTGAGCTAGTAACACCACCTTATATAAATTCGCCTTGAACAAAACGAAAAAAAAAACAAGTTTCTAAAAATTAAATGAGAGTAAAAAAAATATTTTTCTTTTTAAAACAATAGAACCTAAAACTATAAAGCAAATTAAATAAAAAATAAAACAGTTTTTCTAAAATAAATGAAATTTAATAATATTTTTCTTTTTAAAATAATAAATAATAAAATTAAATAAAATGTTCGGTTATTTGAACAATGATGTTGTGGTGGGGAGCGAAGGGGGAGGGAGTGTGGGACGTAAAACCCCACTCATTAGAAACAGAACGGTAAAAACTTTAAGAAAAGTCATCCTTTCCTTCTCTTACGCCTCTACGGACCCCCGGAGGCCCCTTTGCAAATGGGATAAAATTAGCATTTTTAGATAGAAAATGTAAGCTCAGGTTGTACAAATAACCATGCTCAAAATGAAATTTAAAATGAATTTAAATTAAAAAAGGGGGAAAAATAATAATATGTAAAAATTGAAAGAAGATTAAATAAAATTAATAATAAAAAATGGTATGCCAATTGTTTGCTCACTCGGCCATTGCGACTGTTGTTGTAAAGCGACATTTGGAGCATGCTCAAATGCTTTTTATCAAAAGAGCTTTTCACCAAGAAAGTTGGCAAGAGAGCTATTTTGGTAAGACTTTTGTGCCAGAATAACAGGGCAATTCTGGCAACTGTCTTTCAACTCACCAGTCTTTCGTAAGACAATTGTCAATTCTGGCTACTATCTTGAAAGCTCTTTGCTGTCTTTCGAAAGACTAATTTGAAAGATCTGCTAACGAGGAGTTTTTTAAAAATTAAGTTAAAAAATATATACATATATTTTTCTTTTAAATCAATAAAAATTAATAAATAGAAGAAAAATAAATTATAAAAAGAATCAAAAAAAAATTAAATCAAGAAGAAAATGGTCCTTAGAAAGTAAGTTAGATTAAAAATTTTTAAATAAAAAAAAGACAAAAAACTAATTAAAAAAATTGAATAAGGTCCTAAAAATGAAATGAACTAAAAACTATATACATATATATTTTTCTTTTGAAAATAATAAAATCTAAAATGAAAAAAAATGAAACCAGCAAAAGAATAATAAATTGAAGTTAAAAAAAATAAGATAAATTTCTAAAAAGTGAATAAAATTAAAAACAAACATTTTTCTTTTTTACACAATAAAATCTAAAAAATAAAAAAACAAGTAAGAAAGTCTAAGTTCGGGCAGATCCGAACATTAAATACCCGGCGCAGGTACGAAGTATATGATTTTCACCTTTCCGAAAGCTACCGCTACACGGTAAGCCGTGGTGTATACATTTTGAGTAAATTAGCGTCCTTAAATTTCGAAATATATAAGTTTCAAGCATTTCTGAAATTTGCCGTTATATGAAAAGTGGTTGTAATTTTAATCTGATCCCAATAATTTTCTACGTTTTGCTTTTATTTGGCAAGCACAGTAATCATACCGAGTTTGGTACAAATTGGTAGAACGGTTACCGAGATACATATATGTGATCATAAGTGGGCGGTGCCACGCCCATTTTCCAAAATTTTATCATAAACGTATTTCTTGGTAAAGAATTGTTGCAAGCATCAATTTTAAGTAAATTAGCTTTAATATTTATTGATTTATCGAAGATTTCGTATTTCTCCAAATTACCGTTATATGGGAGGTAGGCGTGGTTATTGTCCGATTTTAAAAATTTTCGGCCATTTGGTATGCTGTAGCAAGACTAACAACTGCGCCAAGTTTGGATGAAATTATTTTTCGTCTAAAAATTATTGCAAATATCAATTTTGAGTGAATAATCTTCAGTAGTTACTAAAATATCGCAGTTTTCGTATTTCTGAAAATTACTGTTTTATGGGAGGTAGGCGTGGTTATTGTCCAATTTTGCCCATTTTCAATACCATCCGTCCTACGCCCGGACGGACAGACGGACGGACGGACATACAGTCACCACTTAATCGATTTCTCTTTTCATTCTGATCATTTATGTATACATTTGTCTATATCTATCACGATTTGTTTTGCCTGTTGCAAACAACCGTTATGTGAACAAAGTTATAATACCCTTGAGCACAAGTGCGCTCGGGTATAAAAATTGTGTATTTAAAAAAGAAAAAACGAAAATAAGTTCCAAAAAATTTAAATGAAAAAAAAATTACAACCAAAAGATCAATGAAAATTAAAAAAAATTTAACTTAAAAAATATCTTTAAAATAAGTTTCGAAAAATTAAGTTAAATTAAAAAATATGTATATCTATACAAACTTTTTAAAAATAAAAAATCTGAAAATTAGTGCAGAATCGCCCTGTAAATAATTTGCAAAAAACTTTCAATATTAAATCTATTAATAGCGAAGAGTAATTCACATTTCAATTTTGTGGAAAGCGCATTTTGCGAATTGAAAAATGTTCCGAACATATGCAATTTAATGAGCAGTTGATATCTACATATATAGTATGATTGATAACTCCTCAGCTGCAGTTAGGACGGAGCAGAGCTGGGCGATAAGGATTACATGTGTAATCGATTGCATTTAGGATTACGATTACTTTAATCGCAATTTCAAAAATTATTAAATTAGGATTGCGGTAATCGTTCATCGAAGGCATCTTAGATTACGATTACAGTAATCGTAATTTCAACTTTTTTAAAATTACAATTACTGTAATCGTGATCTAAGTTCGTTCAATGAATGATTACAATAATTTTAAATTTAAAATTTTTCTAAGTATTACAATCTTTTGAGTAATCTTAAACGAAGTCATTCTATAAATTTGCGAAATATAAATACGCGCTTGACGATAATATGAGGATAATATGTATTTATCTAAAAAAAAAGACAAATAAAAGACACTAATATTAAAATAAAAATAATAAGTAAAGTAGTTTGGGCGAAATAAACTTTGTATAACCGGTAAATAAAACAATACAGGTTTACAATTAAAGTAATCCTTCATCGAACGAACTGGGATTACGATTACAGTAATCGTAATTTTAACTATTTTAAAATTACGATTACTGTAATCGTAATCTAAGTTCGTTCGATGAAGGATTACTGTAATCGTAATCTTGTTTTTTTAGCTTGTTGGGATTACTGCAATCCTAATCGTTTAGTAATCGTAATCCTTATCGCCCAGCTCTGGGTCGGAGTAGGCAAATGAAAACAAAAATATTAAATACCAACGGGAAGGGAGATGTTTACGTTTTCGACTACATTATTATGTATTATATGCATTTAAAATAAATTTTGATTTTTTTCCTAGTATTTTTTTTTATGTATATCCTAATATAAGGCCAACTGAAACATGTTTTTAACAGCGATATTAAAAAAAGTTTAATTTAACCGCTTTGACGCCAGCAAGCATAAAAAAATAATATGCGAATTTCCAATAATATGAACTTCAATTGTACGCCTAGAGATGATTTTATTTCCAAGCTTTCCGATAATGCTAATTCATAAAGCTAATTCAAGCTAATACATACATATATACAAATGTATGTACTTTATTTAAATGGATTATGCCCTAAGCGTATATCTCTAGAATTAAGTTGAATTCATTACTTATAAAGTTTGTATTAATGTACTTATGTATGCTTGTACGTATGTATGTATATGTAATACTTTACGCGCTAAGTATTAACTGTTACTATTTTGCATGAAATCACAGTCCGTATGTGAGAAAGAACTTTTATCTTTATATGTTTGCAATTTAATAATTACATCTTATCGTAATTGATTTTTTAAATATATAATTTTTTCCAATAAATTTTTACATTCTGTTTTACTTTATCTTTCTATTTTTTAGTTTGAAATTTCTTAAAAGTGAATCATTTTAATGGAAAAACGTTATTATGCTCTTGCACTTGGTGTATGTCCTTTACACATACATACATGGTGCATATCGACCGACCCCTTTGCGGCAAACTATCGTATGTGCTAGAAACCACATTTTACCGGAGAGCATGTTTTCGGCTTTTCCAAATTTTTTGACAATATCGCCCACAAAAAAAAAAAAATACATTGTGACACACGATAAAACATACAGTACAGTTTTTGACGGTAACTATAGAGATTTCAACTACAATATTTTACCAGGAGATGCAATGTGGGGCGTAGAACAAATTTCCATCAAAAACTCAGTTTCGAAAGAAGTACCCACCATAATTTAGCGAGAAGGGGTCGATATGCACGAGTATAATTTATTATTGTGTTATTCATGTTTGAACCATTTTTTATTTAATCTTCCTTTTTGTGTTAACTCTTGCAGGACCAAACTATTCTAATTGTAACCCAATTGCGTCTGCAATGTGCTTTATTCCGATTTAGCTGGTTTATTATGAAATGATAAAAAAAACTATTTAAAGTATAAGTTAATTATAACAAAGTTTACTTTTAAATATATTCATTTGGGGGCCTAATTAATCACATTGTACAAACCAAAGCTTAATTCTTTTTTTTTATTACATTGTGACAGTCCTAGCAGGGTTAAAACTTGCCGATATTTATGATGCGTTTGAAAAGTATTTTATTTCACTGGAATTTAGTTTTGTTGCTTCCATGTCAATGTACATATATTTGTTAGTATTTTAATAAAGTTGCGTATTTTGTTTCTCATTGCTGATAAATTTATTTTTGATCTCAGGCAAGGCTGATTTCTTTCCCCACAGCAATTTCTAGCATACAATTTCTTTTGTCTATTGAAAAAATTTTTCCAGCTCTGCATATAGACAATATTTTTAGAACTTTTTTTTGTATAATACCGAATTTTCACATGAAATGAGAAAAATGACCATTAAAAAGTGGCATGTGAAACAGGCTTAATTATTTTTTATTTTTAACCCTTCTGTTAGGTTAGAAAAAACGTACGAAAAAATGTTTCGCTAAATACATAAACAAAATTATATGCTTTTTTTTTAATAATAGCAAAACAAATGCTTATTATTTTGGTTTCAATGAAAGGCCTATTAATTGGACCATATGGTCTCTTCAACTAGGATTCGTAAGTTTTTATTTTTCTCAGCCCGGCTTTATCTTAAACAATACAAGTTTTACGAAAAACACCACGTGAGTTGAAAAATTACGTCACCGTTC
>NW_023458556.1:38473994-38475177 GCF_013731165.1 Rhagoletis pomonella | reverse complement strand
CGATATTCTCGCAAGACCAAATATCAACAAAGAGAACCTGAGCACACCCTTACCTTGGTAGGCAACAAGGCTCGAATTGGGGTTGTGTACTCTGACCAGTACAGGTTGTGTCAGGAAGCGCAGGAGACAGCAGATCACATTATATGCCATTGAAGCTCTTACTGGGAATATATGTGCTTCGCGTCCTAGGATCAGCATACCTAGAGTCATAAGGTTTAAATGGCATTCAGCTCTCAGGGTTTCTTTTCTTAATTTTTTTCTTTTTCAACCTAATTTTCTTCTAACTAAACTGTAGGGATGCAAAAACTAAATTTTGTTTTGTAAATTACGGTTCTGTTTTCCGTTTTTCTAGGTCAGGTAATTTTCCCAAGATATTTTGATATTAAGTTTGCATTGCGATTGAAAAAAATTCAAATTTTAATATGGAAAATGTTACTCATACGCCATGACGGGTACCGATATGTACGTTACTAAATGTGTCTTAACATCTGTCAAATTTCTGTTTTAACTTCGTCCCGTTTTCTCATGTGGGCAACTTGCTGCCTTAACATATCACTTTCAAAATGGCATCAAGCCAACATTATTTCCTGCTGCTATTTAATACAAAAAATTATTGGACATTTTCATTTGACCATTCATTTGACCTGTTTATTTATGCAGGGATTTTTATTAGGAGGATTCTTCCAGTCTTGCAAAGCCCTTGCACGGTGCAGGCATTGCACGGTTTGCAAAGCTGTCCCATACGAAAACTGTGCACCGTACGAACACCGTGCAAGGGCTTTGAAAGGACTCAGAGAATACCTCTATTGTAAGTAGCTTGATTTTTTGGCGAAATAACAGGCTTTAATACAAAAGAAAACAAAGTACAAAAAAATTATTTTATTTTACTATTTTAATTTTTTCCTTGTTAAAATATGATTTTTTTTTATAAATATGCAAATATGTTGTGAAATTTACGTGATCTGGAAAAAACGTTATACCGATCCATAATCTACCACCCAAAATGAAATTTACGTGTTGCGGAGTTTTTATGTGTTATTTAAAAACTTGAGATTTTCCCTAAAATATTATTAGACTTAATTTTCCTAACCACTATTTTTTTTTACTTTTTTTTAAATTTTATTGTTTTAAACAGAAATATTTATACCTTTCATGAGCATGAAATGGTATTATAACTTTGGTC
>NW_023458556.1:38469154-38473894 GCF_013731165.1 Rhagoletis pomonella | reverse complement strand
TAATTTTTAATGCGTTTAATATCTGATGTTTTAAAAGCTCATCGGCGGTAGTGCAAGCGACTGTCTGCCGTCGCTGCTGTATTGCTGCTGGCGTTGTAGGCGCATCAAGGCATTTGCTATTAATCTCGTCTTGACCAGATGGCAAACACGTTTGCAAATTATCGGCTACTATCTGCGTAGTTTCATTTAATGGATAACTTGAATTGCGCCTGTAGGGTGCGCGCGAAGAATTATCCTTGAGTGGTGCTATCGAACTCCGCCGTATTGTGGTACGTGTTGTCTGCGTAACGGTTTGTACTGATTTCAAATCTCCATTTGCCTTTTTGGAGGTTGTATGCTGCACCTCAGTTTCATCGTGTAACGAAGCCAGCTGAGGGCACAGGTAAATACAAACTAAGGTGGCTATTGGCGACAATAGTTGTAGGATAAACACTACTTACCGTTGTTTTTGTTTTAGGACTTGTACTGGCTTCCAGACCCTGCTGTGCCTTGTACTTCAAATACTGCGAACGTAAGATCTGTACGAAGAAATATAAAACATGGTTACTTGGATATAAATATTATACATATATGCTGATACTTACACGCATTATATTATTATTTTCGAATAGCCGCAGATTGTTTAATTCATAAAATAATTAAGCAAGTTTATCTATTCGTGCTAAAATACACCTTTTTTCCCCATATGAAACACCCAAATATTTTTCTTGAATGGAACGCAATTGTGCGTGTAACGGTTCCTTAAATTACAGAGAACGTTTACGTTCTCTGGTAATAGACCAGTGCTCCCTATTTTCTATTTAATTAATCGCTTATACTTACACTGGCTCTCAAACCGCAAAAGAAACTGCTGTGTCGGGGCCAGTGTGATCGAAAATCACTAAAAAAACGTATACATGGTGCTCAGGTGCACTTTCGTGTGATCTTTTGATACAGACCTATTAAAGCAGAGGGATAACCTGGCGTTGGGGAAACCTGTAAACCTACTCAAATCACAAAACAAAATAAACGCATAACAGCTGTTGAACTGTAAAAATTGCTTTTTTTTTGTCTTCAAATGTGACTGTAATTTCGAGAACGCGAAAGTATGTAATTCTTTATGTTTAAATTATAACGACTTTTTTGAAATGCTTTTGCAGCTCCATATGCAACACCTATCAGATGCCAACATTCTCAAAGAGCATAAAGCTGCATTTACATGAGACGATTTTCCAGGCGATTCAGCATTGATCTGGAAAAATCTCTAGTGTAAATAGTGATTCAAAAATCGCTTGACTCAAAGTAGAGAGCAAGTCAACTTTTGCATGCCATAATCGACTGTCGAAAAATCGCCTCATGTAAACGCAGCTTTACGTAAATGAGTAAGTAAAATTCATTCAATACTCCGTTAAAATCTATCTTGTATAGGAAAATGCTACGAATCAACAAACGCAAGCTGAAAAGTACGATGATAAAATTACCAACTAACAACTACCAGTTTACCAAAATTACCGAAATGAGTGTGTTCCCACGGCAGTCGGGTGCACGTAACCGGAACGACCCAGATTCACATCTGGCAAAGAACTGTTCAAGAATTCCATCGTCATCCCTAAATCGATGTGTGCGTGAAGAGCCATATTCTTAAATTAATGGGCAATTGTCATTAGCATGGTCTACATAATCCAACATGTGTGACAAAACTTGGCTTAAGGCGAACATAATTGTTAGGCAAAGAACATAGTGCCGCGACAAACAGAGCGACAAGACATTTTCGGATAATAGCGGCAAAAACACACCTTTATTTTTTAATGTGGCAGCATATAGAGAAGCGAAACGAGAAGAAAGCGACAAAGAGCATAGCAACAAAAACAAAACATTTGTTTCATTGCGTTGTGAACTGACGGTTGTTTCAGAAAGTTTTGACGTTTCCGAAAATGTCTTGTCTACCTCTTTGTCACGTCACTATGTTCCTTGGATCGTGTAAACCTCGCTATTGATTAACTTGTAGAAGTCCTGCGATCTAGAAGTAACTGAAAGGAAAAAGGCGATGTTATTCTTAAGCAGCATGTTACGTTTTTATGTAAAAAGCCCAGCTTATCATCTTTACAGACACAAAGGCTACATTTCTTTATTCATTCTGAACGTTTGGAATAAACTTTTTTGTTTACTTATTCTTTAGAACGTTCTTGATGATATGTTAACGTATATCTCAAACGCATTACAACTGAAAGGCCAGTATGTAGCTCTCAAGAAAACGGTCAAATATTTTCACGTCTGATACTTCACAGCCTGTTGCCTCACTCTTTCCTCAAGAATTAGTGGAACAGGCATATATGTATTTCTGTTACAAACATTGGTTGCCTTGTGTTCTTTTTCACAAAAAACTTCAGAAAACCGTAGTAGAAAGCATAGCAAATTTCATAAGAACTGCGTACTGCCTTAAGGAAATTTGGCTCGAGGAAATTTCTGTGCCATTTCTTGTACTTCATTTTATATGGAGCTTTTACTGTTTTTGAGAGCTGCATACTGGCCTTAACGCTGTTACAAGACGTTTAGAGTACAACTCCATAACAAGCTTTTCAGGCGTTTGGCGCTTTTCAGGCTTTCACGCACGCGTACGTATACTTGCGCATACGCGTTCCTATGGAGTTCCAGCTTTATTCGTGGCAACGTAGAACGGAAAATATATCAAAGAACGTAAATTTATGTTCTCTGGATATGTGACAGTGCTGCCTATAAACTAGAGACTTCATGGAAAGACATTTGTATTTTTGGTTCATGCGCATGCTCAAATCGAAACGGAGATTCAAATTAGTCGATAACATTTTGTTTTGTTGTTGTCAAATTTGGCGCTTTTTTTTCTAGTTCGCAATTCGCAACAACAAATTTACATACAAGTCATTTAAAGTCATTTACAAACTCATTTAACAGATTCCTGATGTGAAAACTCTAAAGCAATGCCAAGTATGCATAACAGAGCCTTTTATGTAACTAGTGAAAAGTGTATTCACAACTAACCAAAGTCGATATCGAATTCAATTAATCGAAAGTCGACTTTTTTAATTGAAAGTAATGTTCACATGAAAAGCTTAAACAATTTTTACACTTTCCACTGGTCGTCTGTTATACTAATAGGGAATTTACATGAGGCGATTTTTCCGGCGATTTTTAGTTGAAAGCAACAATCGCCTGGTGTAAACAGCCTTTCAACTAATCGCTTACAATGAAGTTGGTCGGCTCCCTACTTTCGTTCAACTTTTGGTTCAACTAATCGCCTGTGAAAGTTGAATCATGTAAATTCCCTATAAGCCAGAAATGTAAGAATATGTCACTGTGAACAAGGCGTTTAGATATAAAAGTGTAGCAGTTTTCTTTGTTAAAACTTGACTCAAAAACTTAAATGGAATTAAACCAAATTTGGATAGTATATTCCTTGGACAGAACATCTTTATTTGTGATCTGATTTTAGTGAATTACAGTGGTGACCAAGCCTATGCTCTCGAGTAAAAGTTATTTCGTTTCGAGAACGTAAAATGTATTTTATATGAAGGCCCGCCTACATTCAGCTTTGGTGCTACGTTGACTTTGGCGTCGATTCAACAGATGGCTATGAACACATGAATTTAAATGCAGCCGTCCACACAGCGAAAATTTGGCAACGCTAATGCCATCTCTCAACTGTTCGCCTGCGTTGTTTGTCAGCTGTAGCAAATACATAATCAAATATTTTCCTTATGAAACCGACTTCAAAAACTATTTAGGGGATTCTCTTAAACGTGAATTAGAGCTAATTTATACCACGACTTTTTACCCTCAGTTTTTTGTATTTTCGCTTCTAAAAGAGTCTCCGAAAATCCTTGTGTATTTACACGATGACTTTTTCCTTGCGGCGCTTCTTGCGTTTTTTCACATATAAGCGTAAAATTTTCTTTGGTCAACTCTTTCGTCCTCATTTTTAAAGCGGAGCGCATCTCGAACTCAAAGTAAAAATACGAAAAAGTGAATGCGATAAAAGTGAAACGTCAAAAAAAGAACCCTCGATTTCGATCACCGTGTGTGCTGTTATTGTTGTTTTAGCAGCACACAAGCTCCCCAAAGAATTTTTGGGGAGTGTTGCTGGAGTGACAGTCCTTGGCCAAATATAAATCTGTGTCGTTCCGGTTACGTCGACCCGTGTGTGCTTGCCTACCCCGCTGACTTCTTTACATTTCTTGCCAACAAGCTCCATACGCAAGACTTTCCCCCCAGGGTGAAAAGTCCTCGTGTAAACTCGCTCTTATTTTCCAATGGTGTTTCCGCAACTAGTTTGTTAGAAAGTTTTCTAGGCCGCGAAAAGCATCATTCATACAATTTTTGACAGTCGTTTTCCGAGCGCAAGACGCCACCATTCTTAAGGCCCGTTTACATAGAACTTTGGCGTTGCGTTGGCGTTGGCGTCGCTTCAACAGCTGACTATGAATACATGAATTCAAATGCAGCCGTCCACATAGCCAAAATTCGACAACGCTCACGCCAACACAAAGCAAAAAGATGGCCAACTCTCAACTTTTCGCGTGCGTCGCTCGTCAGCTGTTGCGAATAAATAAAATTATGTGAAATATTTTTCCTTTTTAATCAAGTGCGGGCAAGAAATATCGTTTTTAATGCAATTATTGATATGAAATATTAATTTATCTGTCGTTAATATGTTAATTTAGTGGCCCAAGGATTCGCCGCCAAGCGTTCATTGTAGCAAGCATACTTTTAACGTGCGTTCTGTCA
>NW_023458556.1:38435827-38469054 GCF_013731165.1 Rhagoletis pomonella | reverse complement strand
CAGTAGTTAAATCAATTGGTATGCAATGGAGGTGTGCCATTGGCGTGGGAATAGAGCCGTAAAAGAATAATACGTTTTTTTGAATACGTGAAATTAGGACTGTTAATTTCTTTTCAAACGGTTTATTTTTGTAGTATTTGTAATTGGCGAATCCAAATTCAAAGAATGAGAAAATCGACGGTCTTGTTGTGTAAACATCTGTTCCCGAACAAGTTTAGAAATGGTCCCGAAAAAGTCCTGAACTAGACCCGAACTATATCCACGAGCAGTGTTGCTAGAACAACTGACTAGATTTGTTTTTATTTGTACTACTTCTGAATTCAGCTTGGTTTACGCGTGACGGTTTACACAAATGTCGCGCATACTGAGAGCAAAGATGTTTACACAGCACACCCAAGTGCAAATAATTTCAGTATTTTTAATATTTCTAGATTTACTGCTGGGTTAGACAATAGAAGGTACAAATTTTCTGCTGGGTTGGCGCTAATTTTACCATACTCAGGGCAAAGATGTTTTCACAACAAATTTGTAAAGGGTTTTGAGCTGCAATGGATTCTAGAACACGTTACGCTACATGTTAATCGACAAATGATTTTAAATAAATAACACCGTGTGACAGTAAATTTTACACACAAAAAAATTATTATATTCGCAAAACTATGGTTAAATTATAGTAAAACTGCGTACTTACTTTTCTCTCTAACATCTTGATTTTTTTTTAAATACTTTGAAATTAAAAAAAAACTATTATTTTAAAAAATTATTTAAAAACTTCAGTGCCATGTAGGATAACGATAAGGGTATCATATATGTAAAAGAAAAAATTCTGTAGAATTATAGCAGAATGGGTATCGAAAATGTCCTTTACAAATTTTGCCCTTAAATATCCTTGAAAATTTATTAAAAAAAAATAATGTTTGAGAAGTAATATACATGCCACCTCATCATCGCATTTCGTCCTGCAAACTTTATTAACTGAAAAACGCAAAATTTATTAAAAGCGCATTTTCAATACCTATTCCTCCTTGAAACCAAAAAACTTTATTGTGTTTAAATTCAACAGAATTTTCTCTCTCATTTGGTACTTATATTGTTATTCTACATTGCACCGATTTTTTTTAATAATTTTTTAAATTAATCGTGTCATTAAAATTTCAAAGTCCTTTGAAAAATATCCTTACGTCAGAGTGAAAAATTAAAAAGGCATTTTTTATATTTGGCCCATAGTTTCGTGAGTATATCGATTCTTTCGTGTGTTTTGAAATTTTATTGTTTTTGTTGCATGGCGTAATAGGTGTGCTCAAATACATACATAAGTATATGGAACGTCTCCAGATGCGTTACCGCTCCCCCTTGCTTACGGCTTCAATGCTCTACAGGTTGGATTAAACGTGACCAAGAAACCGTTTGCATAGCATTTTAGATAACTTTTCATCGTCCCCAAATATACCTACCGCTAAATCGTTACTGATCCTTTTCTTTAGATTTGTATCCTAAAAGCAAGTAGTTGGGGAATTCAAATAGTCTCATAAAATTATAAGTTGGAAAAAAAATTAAATAATAACAACAACAAGCTGGTAACACCCTCGAGGACTACATATCGCAATCTAAATCAAAGCAGCCACAACTAAAACATCCGTGTAAAATTTCTTCTTCATAACCATTTTCTTTAACTGGAAAAATACTATTAAGATTGTTTCTGTTTAGCTTGCGCAGCATCTACATTTTTTTTGCATTTACGGAACATTTGGAATTTTTTAAGTTGTGACTGTTTTTGTTTTAGGGTGCGATTTGTTATGCAGTTAATACCTACCGAAAACATAGAATTTAGAGTTGTAAATGTAATGTTTCCTTAGAAGGAAATGATTAGACATAGACTAATATATTCTCATTGTTCTCCGACTTAAATACGCGGCGTCAGAGACACTCCAGCTATAAGCACAAATTTGCAATGGTGCGAAAAGAGTACAGAACTTGGAGAGCTGTGTGCGGGCATACGAACTCTCCTGAATTTCGCGAGAGAGGACTTTGGCAAAGGTAAGGTCTTATCGTCTAGGAACTGGGAAAGCTCGGCTTCTGCTCCTCAGATATGATATGCATAGGGTAGTAGTTTTTAAAAGAAACTCTTAAGGTTGATACCTACAGCAAGTCGACCGGGAGCACTGCTATGTGAAGAGACCTTCAACCTTCCAGGCCAAATCTTCAGTGGTCCTAGAGTGCTTAGAGGAACTTAGTGCTCTGGCTGAGAATAATGCTATGCATTTGCTATCAGATCAGTTAGTCAGATTGGCAGCTGCCTCGCCCCAATAGAACCTGAGGCTTCCTTTCAGTAGGTCCCAACATTATAAAGGAAGTGCTCAGAAAGGAAGACACCAAACTATGGCAACCGCACTGTCGTAACAGCACAGGTCTTAGCCAAACTTAACAGTAGGGTACAATTTGAAAAGATATAGGCTACTAATGGGCCTTCACAGGTTTTTTGACCGGCCATTGTACCTATGTCGCTTCTGTGACTCTGCCTAGGAGATACCATTACATCTACTTCTGAAGCGAGATGCATGCAACATTTTTTAAAAGTGCTTAATGTAAAATGGCCTCCACTCCTTAAAATACTGGAAGCCGCAAAAGTGTGCACTTAGGTATTATATACATATGTACATTTTGAGGTTATCTTCTTTGAACCCGCTATTTCCTTCATCTGTGGCACGCCATTTTTTAGGGAATGGAACCTCAAATATAGACAAAAACCTTTATTTGATTCGCTTCATAACATTTAAAATTATAGACTTAAGAGCGCAAAAAAGTAAGGTTAAGCATTAATTTTTGTTCCATAGTGTAAAATTGACTTTTTTTTTAAAGGCGTGCTGTATAAAATTACTGCATTCATGGGCCCATATTCTAAAATATTTGATGAAAATACTTAATATTCCGAACGTGTTGTTAAGTACCAGAAATTTTTAAGTATTTATGTAATTAAAACAAAAAGTAAACAACGAGCGTTTGAGCGTGGCAATTCATACTACTTGGCTGGACCGGTAGTTATAAAAAAGTGTGTCAGAATATATAAGTTGTTTCGAGGACTATCTTTGGTTATCAACAGTTTCAATAAAAATTTGTCCATACTTTTCATTTGAATATTTTATTATTTTTTTAACATTTTATAATTATGTATTTTTAATTTTTGTAGGCTTTATTAATAAAATTTCTGTTATTATTTTATTTAATTTAAGCTTCAATTTGTATTTAATAAATATTTAAGCTATAATTATAAATACTTGACTAGTTATTTGTTTCGATAATTTTAAACTTTCTAATTAAATTTTAAAAATTCATAAGCACTTAATTGCATAACGATGTAGAGCATCAACAATTCATATACATACATACATATGTATGTAACTCGTTTAGATCCACCTCGCTTGTGAGCGGACATACAACAAACAGTTCTCTGTCATCCTTTTTTAACTTTACGCTTTACTTTACTTTCTTTTCGCTAAACAATTTTCTTAAAATGCCATACTCGTGCGCCGTCCACCGCCGCCGCCGCCACTCGATCCTAATCGCGGTCCGCCCCGCGGCAGTCCACTGTGCGAAACGCTGCGACCCATTCGCGCCTCGCTACCGCGCCGTTCACGCGCTTTCCGCAACAGATCGCTTGTGCTCGGTCGGCGGCTATCGCTCGCGCTGGACGTACCGCTGCGCTTGCACGACATAATGTCCGACGTGGAGGAGCGTCGCATGTTGCCCGAATCGATGGCGTACGGTGACAGGTAGTACGGCGACGGCGAACTGGCCTGCGAACGCGAACACATATCGTAGCGATTGATGTGCAACAGCTGCGAACTGGAGCGATTATCATCTTCGTGTGAGCTATTGCGACGCGACGAGTACGGTGATTGTGGATAATCCAACAGCAGATTTTCCGCTTCCTCAGCATCGACCGATTCGATCTTGAGATAGGGTGGCATGCGATTATTGATGGCGGTGCCCCCTCTGCACCCGGGTGGTGTGTCGGCCAGCAACCCGCTGCCGTTGGCATTATCAGTAGTGCCATCGCAGACGCCAGGACCGCCGCTTCTGCTAGCGCCACTGCCGTCACCACCACCGCCCAACGAAGACGATTGCGAGTGCGAATGTTTGTTGCCGTTGCGCAAGCCCGAGTACAATGACTTGATGTGAAAGTCGAAAGACTTAAAATTTAACAATGAACGGCGCTTTTGCACCTTAGGCTCCGCCTCGGTCGCGTCGCTTGCGATCAACACTGTACCGTTGTTGTTGGTCGGTGTTGTGGCTGTTGTTATGGCGGTTGTGGTGGCACTTAAGCTAGTTGTGTTGTTGTTAAGCGAATCTATTTGTATAATTGCGGTTGCACTATCTAAGCGAGTAGTAGTTATTGCTGTTGTTGTTCTGGTGTTTGCTGGTGTTGCCGTCGCAGCGTCTAAATCGTAAATATTTATGGTGTTATCGACTAAGCTACTATTAACGGTATTATTGAATAACAAACTTTTATTGGTTGTAGGTTGTTTTGATAAAATTGAAGAACGCTGTTGTTGTTGTGTTTGTATATGTTGTTGTTGTTGTTGTCGGTCTGTGTAATGGAGATGCAGCTGCTGCTGAGTATGCTCAGGCTGATGTAGTAGTAATAGTTGTTGTTGTTGTTGTTGTTGTTGGTGCTGCTGTTGTTGCTGCAACTGCTGCTGTAGTTGTAAATCATGCTTGCTTATTGTTGTTGTCATTGTTGTACTACTTAAACTAGTTTTACTACTAATCGCTTTCAAAAATTTATTATCGTTATCTAAGGACCCCTTTTGTCACTGAATAACACAGAAACCCTGCTTCGACGCATCCTTCGCATCCGCCTCCTCACAGAACGCCTCCTCCTCATTTTTCGGTGACTCTGCCCCGCAAGGGCCACCGCCACTGAGGCTAGGTGGCCCCTGAGGGCAGGCTGATTGTCACCGAAGTGCAAGTGTCGATATCATTGGCGGCCGCACCGGTTTATTCTCTAATATGCGCTCTAACTCCATCATAACACTGGTTGAGAGGCGTGGCAGTAGCTGGAGGTATAGGAAAAGGGAACAAATAAATAGTTGTGTGAGAGAAACTGAAATAAATGTTGTAAATAAGTACATATCGATGGCTGAGTGGAAGATCGACCTATCTCTGCAGCCAGTTCGAAAACGCCCTATTTGAGAGAATGTTTCAACAACGCTCTATTTCAGAAAACTTTTCAAGAATGCCCTACTTCAGAATTTGGTTGAATAACGCCCTATCTCAGCTGCCGATTCAAAAATGCCCTATCTCAGCTTTTTTTTATGTATTTTCGTTTGAGATAGGGCGTTTTTGAACCGAATTCTGAGATATTCAACCAAACTCTGAGATGCGGTGTTTTTCAATAAAATTCTGAAGTAGGACGTTCTTAAAAAGTTTTCTGAGGGCGTTTTTGAACTGGCTCCCGAGATAGGTTGATCTTCCACTCACTCGATATATTTCTGTATGCCTATATGTACATTAGATCGTACCACCTTACAAGCAAACAAAAAAAGTTTGAAGTAGTCTTAAGTAATTTCGCAATGCAATTTCAAAAAATATTTTTTTTGCCCTTTTAACGTTTTCTTTGTCACCTACATTCGGCAATAAAAATTTTTTTTTTTTAATGTTGGGTAAGTACTAGAAAGGCGTCAATGAACTTTGGAAATATATCATACTTTGCGGTCCGACTGTAAATGGCGAAGCTTTGACGAAAAATATTATCGGCAAACAAAATTTTTTTTTTTCGAAATTTCTCTGCAAAATTATTTTGGTCTTAATGGTGCACGGTAAACTTTTTTTCGGCACGTCTAATGTACATATTTATAATTAACTCAAGTAGTGGAATTCTAGAAATTGCTACCACTTTTGATTGCCAAGAGGCTCCGAAATTCGAATCAAAATATTTACTGCCTAAGCAAAAATTTAATGACTATTTTCGAGCTGAATTTACGGATACGAGATCTGGTAGGTAAGTATTAGAAAGGTGCACCTGAGGTCACTGAAATTTGGAAATAAAAAAATTTACTCCTCATGAAGACAAGGACATCGATATATCATGCTTTAAGATCCGACTGTAAATGCCAAAGATATGACGAAAAATATTTTCGGCCAACAATTTTTTTTCCAAATTTCTCTGCAAAAATACTTTGCTCTTAATGGTGCACGGTGAACTTTTTTCCAGCACGGTCTAATGTACATATTTATAATTAACTCAGGCAGTGGAATTCTAGAAATTGCTGCAACTTTTGTTTGCCATGAGGCTCCGAAATTATAAAAGGTTTGTTTAAAAATATGCAACAGGAAACCCTAAGATCTGCATAAAAAAAATTGAGTCCATTAAGGATAGCCGCATAATTTTTAGGCACATCCCTTATTTAGCTAAAAAATTTTGGTGTAACTCACCTGCAAGGATTGCAAACTCTGATGCAATTGTTCGGCCGAAGTTGCGCCCAAAAGCAAACACTGCACCGGCTCATGTTTCAACGACCAAGCAATGGAGAGCTGTGTTGGACTGCAACCCAATTTTTCGGCCAGCGCTGCTAAATCGCGCAAACGATCACAATGCCGACGTCCTTCGTCAACGCGATCTTTACCCCAGCTGCCTTGTGGTGATAAGGCCGCCTGAAAGTATGAAATTTAAAGTAATTTCCCATATTTAATAAGAAAAGCTCTTAAAAATATAACCATAGTATACGCGTAATATTATATCCTTAATTTTTTCAACTTACGTTTCGGTTTATTTCATCCTCGGTCCATGAATAACTTTGGCTCTTCGTCTTGAATGATCCCTTTGGCAAGAAGAGTTTCTCCCCATTTTGCGTATCGGCCAATGCCATCGATAGCGGTCCCCAAGCCATTAGGCCCACACCAATCTTATTATACATTTCGGGTAAATACAGTTCACATTTCTCGCGGCAAAACATGTGATACTCGGATTGCTCGACAATGGGCGTAATACAGTTGAACTGACGGCAGTTTGTGTAGGCTTCCATAATTTCGACTTGCGACCAACGTGCTGTGCCCCAATACATTGCCCAACCTTGCTGAATGACATAATTCATGGCACGTACCACTTCTGTGCACAAGTGTGTAATAAGAGAGGTGGATATGCGTGAATGATAAAAATTTTCTACAACATAATTTTCAATGTACATTTTCTTACCTTCCATGGGACACATTGCGTCAGCCTTATGTATAATCACAATGTCTATATATTGTAATTGCAAACGTTGCAAACTCGCCTTAACACATTCGATAATGTGCTTGCGTGAAAGGCCACGTTCTTCGGATCTAGGGAGGAGAGTTAAAATATAAAGCGATAGAAAATTAGGAAGAAATGGAGAAAAATCTTAGTATAATTGCTTGAAATTAGGACCAAAAAATATTCTTATAAGTATTTCGGTTTCTCCGGAATACTCTTTTTTCGTATCAGGTTGTCTGCGTGGTGATCTGGCTAGGCACAGGAACGGAAAATAATCATTATTTTTTCAATTTTAACCAAAAAAATCAACAAGTTATAATCGTCGTAAAACGATTTTATTTATACCCATGTATTTGTTTTCGTACGTCCCACTGTAATTTACAATGATTTTTATTTTTCGACTTTAATCAATAAAGATTAAAAATAATAATTAATATTTGAGTTTTAATTTTTCGCTCAAAGGTAATTATTATTTTATGATTTTTTTCACTTAAGAATAATAATATTTCAAAAAACTTAAAATCTATACCAGTGTGATTTCTGACGTATTCTTTTAAGAAGTAGCGACACCCTAATTAAAGGAATAAGTCTCAAAAGTTTCAGGTCAAAATTTCAATTTTAGAAATAATCTTTAATTTTAAGTGGAAAAATGAAACTCAATAATAATTATTATCTCCGAGCGAAAAAATAAAAATCATAAAATAATCATTATTTGTGATCGAAAAAATAAAAATCGAATAATAATCGTTTCCGTTGAACAAAAAAATAAAAATCAATAATAATTATAATTTTAGAGCAAAAAAAAAACACTCATAAAATAATAATTAAATGCTGCTTTAAATTATTTAACTCATAATGATTACCGTCCCTGGCATGTATATGGGTATTTATTGCGTTTACTCACTTGGTGCTCCAGTAAACTTTTGTGGTAATCACATATGCGGTCCTCTTCCAGCCGGTGCGCTGCAAAATCTTTCCAATTTCCGTCTCTGAATGCGCCTCAGAGATATCAAACAAATTGATGCCACTCTCGATGGCCAAACGCAATATGGCTTCGGCTTGTTCGTCACTAACGCCGGGCGAAAAGACCGGCCACGTACCCAGACCGACGTTGGAGACGCGCAAGCCGCTCTTGCCAAGATTCTTGTAGCGCAAGCCGGGCGTCGGCGTGGAGCCATGGCGTAACGGTAGTGCCGGATTCGAGCCCAAACTTATCGAACGGCCTTCAAAGAGCGCGCGCACACACATCAAGAGAAGCGGGAAGAGAATATTAGCGAATAAGGTCAAACAAAGGAGAATTAATTAATTAAACTAAGCGACATTGACGTGCAAAACGAATGAGTTAACGACCAATTGCGAGCAGCGAGTACAGTGGCGTGCAAAGGTTTTATTTTTGTGTTTTTTTTTGTTTTGATTTTTTACTAAAATATTTAATTTGTTGTGGGGAAATTTGTGCACGGCATAGGAGTATAGTATTTTTTGTTTACATGTATGCATATTTATGAAGTAAGTGTGGAAGCAAACTTTAATTAAGCAATTACAAAAACGATACTCAGCCTTGTAGATTGAATTGAGTGTAAGTTGACATTTTGACATTTTGGTCATTTTGACATATTTTCATTTTTCATTTGTGCGTGCTGCACAGAATTCCAAACTAATGAAAAGAAAAAATCCACAACCTCAATTGGCAGGACATGAATTTCGTATTAATTGCATGTTTTTCGATAACTTTACCTAGTGTTGCGCTACATTTTCGGTGTTTGGATTTATAGACATTTACAACAAATGAAATCTATTTAAACAACAACAATACTGTTTAATTGATTAATGAATGTAATGATGAATGAATGAGCTTATGAGTTACTATTTGAGTAAATAACAAACATATTTTATGTACATAAACAAATGAAGCAACAATAATTTCTCAAATACTCTTTTCACACTATAAAAACCAAGAAAATAGTAGGCTATTAATTACCACAAAAACTTATTAATTTTGCTAGTATTCGAAAAATAAATACTTGACTTAATTGATCAAATACGTATACACACACACACACGAAAATAGTATGAGAACAAAATGAGAACACTAATCATTAGAACACGAGTACAAGCGGCAGAAATTGGTAGTGAGAAATTTGATACCGAAATCAAGATGACCTCCCGTACCACTGAACTCCTCCATGCAGTCAAGTGACGCTATTGGGGCCCGGCACCTGCAATTGAAATTTAGCGTAAAAAGTAATTAGTAAATTAGAAAATGTTTATATTTTGAAAAAATAAAACAAGGTATGTATGCACTTTAGGGTGGTCCCTAAAAAATTTTAAATTCTATATTTTGCATGGGACCCCTTTTATTTTGTTATATGTACAAAATATTTGCTTACACAAAAATTTCAAAATTTCAAAAAAATAATTTTAGCGGTCGCTAGCAAGATTTGAAAAAAATTAAACCTGTTAAAAAAAAAAAAAAATTGAAGATTATTTGAGAAATCTGTCAAGTGCTAAAAGTGTGGTTTAGAGAAAACTGAGAAAAATGCGAAATTAAGAAATAAGGTTTTTTTAATTCAAAGTTTTTTTTTTATAATTTTAATTGTTAATTTTAAATTATTTAGCGGGTTTCTGTGGTAAACGAAACAATTATTCGTTATTTTTGAGTGTTATTAGCAAATAAAATTATCTTTGAATTAAACAAGAATTTTAATGTATTTCAAATTAAAAACTTGTATGAAGATGCACAGAAATTCTCAAACGAATATCAAAAACCGCAAAAAAAAACAATTCAGAAACACTAAAAAACATAAAACACTTTTGCATTTCATTCCATTTAGCAGCCATATGGCAATGGTTCGCTTGGGTTTATGCACTAATCGGCGCGTTTACTTCCAAAGAAGAATATTTCGTACTTAACTCATTTTTGTGTAAAACTTTCGTGGACGTCATTATTTTGTGGCAAAATAAAGGGGTGCCCAAAAAACTTGTTACATTTTTACTTGTTGATATTTTAAGGACCACCCTAAAGTATGTACATACAGTATAACTTTTTGCGGAAGTGGTTTTTATTTCAGCCTTTTGCGCCTAGATAATTTTGTGTTCAAAGTATCTGTTTGGATACCAAGTACCCATATACTGAGAATTAGAGACGACTAAGTACGAAGGTTAAAAAAATCTTAGGTTTGTAGCAGTTGCTAAAGGCTTAAGAAAATATAATTGAGGTATGTGTTTAGTAGATTTCTAAATCCTAAACTGGTCAGGAAGAGAAACAATTATTATTATAATCGATAATTTTTGTTTTTATATTTTATTGATTCGGGATTTCTCGAAACATTTTAAGAGATTCTTTGTATCCTTCGAAAAGTTTTTTCCATATTCTTCAAGTTTTACTCTTCAGTATTACTTTTGGAACTTTGCAAAGTTTCGTATTTTTGGGATTTCGGGATTTTCGGAACTAGTTCAAGCTTCTTCGCGTTGAAGCCACAAATATCAAGTATCTGAGTACACGGTAGCATACATACAGTATGTAAATATTATCTACTCGGTATTTTGTGACACCCAAACAACTTAAGTACTTACTTGGTTATTTAATACAACGTGTGTAAATACCTAAATACTTTTGTAGTTAGTAATTAGTATTTAATCAATACTATTTTTCCCAACCACTAGAACTGCTAGAAATTATCACGCAATTTTTATATTATCTCCCACACATACATATGTATAATAGCAAAAAATAGTGACTTCAAATTATTGAAGAAATTAAAGGAAAAAACCACGTCACGCTTGCACTGAACTTTTTTTCTGTAGTGGCACGCAATTCGCACGCAAAAAGCCGCAGCACTTGGGATTGCTTGCCCTCATTTGATTAAAATTTCAGCTAATTTCAGTTGACCTGTTCGGCGTTGATTGCCAATGCTATTTTGTTCGCAAACCTTCATGAGAATATTTACACTTTTACTTCAACACGCGCACGCACTCACTTTTTGGCTTTCACGTTACCATTTGCGCTTATTTGTCCTTATAAGCCGGCCGGTTGGAGGTCGTCAATTGTTGGCGCGGCATAAAATGGTAATCCTGCGATTGACTTTTTACGCTCGTACATACGAGTAAGTGGCTTGTAAATGCAATTTTCTCTCGGTCACTTAATATTTAATATTATTATTATTATTTATTGAGTGTTCGGTGTTAAATTGGCATCTCGGTAGTATGGTCTGGTCTGACTGATTGCTCTTCTGATTGGCATTGAGTCAATGTGGTAAGCAATTGCGTGCGATAGCTGGTATTATTTAAGCTCAAGGATAACTGAAGTTATTGTAATTGCCACTTTATTTACATAGCTTAAGCAAACTTACCATGAGGGAAAGCTACCCAGCATAGCCTAGAATAAATTATTTATTCAAACCATAAATAGACGTATCAAAAAAGTCACATAATTACTCGCATGGGGTCTGCGATGACCGCAAAGGTAATAAATAGCTAGCGGCTCGATCAGAAATATTAAAATATTTTATTAAAATGTATACAAATTGTATGTAACTCTACAAAAAAACCCAAGCAGCAAGGGAAAAAACCTTAAGTCTCTAATCGGATATTGGCGAATTTTAAGTTAACAATGTTAGTTTGATATATGTATGTACATCCACTCCTTCATGGTTGCTGTACGATGGGATCCCTTTATTATTCTCTGGATCGACAATAGGTTCAGTAGTAGAAGCATGAGTGCGTCATTTGGTAACGCTGAATTAACGAAAATAGCTACTTCTATGGGTGGAATTCTAGCTTGTCTCTTATGGAAGAGTGTGCTAAATGAATTTAAATATGCTTCTCAGTACATCGAAAGCCATTAGTGTTGTTGTGCACGCCGATGACTTAGTTATACAGGTCATAGGAAAATTCATTTCGACTAAAGCCTGCACTTAATGCCCTGGAAAGATTTGTAGGCAGAAAGTAACGATCTGGGGGTTTATCCCTTCAAAACTTAACAAGGTCTGTTCTTTCGAATTCTATCACTGAATGGCGCCAATCTTAATTTGTTAAAAGAGGCAATGCTTTCGGTACTTATTTTTGAGACTAACTTTCCTGGAAAGGAAATACTGAGAACCCGAGAATGACAGCTCCAAATGCGCTCTACTCCAGCACGAGTTCAACTGGAAAGCGAGATCCATCAAGCGCCATTAAAATTCGTCTTCGTTATGAGGAGCCAAGGTGCGTGCGAAATAAACAGTGGTACTTCGGGAAGTGAGAAAGCAAGCCAATGCACGAGAAAATAATCTGAAGAAGGACTAGAGAAAGCGTACAGTGTCCTTTGCGATTTATATACCCACGAGTTGAGAAAATATAATTTGCACACATGTACTGAATCGCGCCCAATTTGGCTACTGCTCGATGCACGAAGAACACGCAGTTTAGTAATGCTTTCAAAATCTACAAAAAATACCAGGTGCACTCTGGACAATTGCCCATATGGCTGTCATGTGCGTAGCCCAATTGAACGAATTTGTCCAGCACTTCCTATGCGGACAGGTAGGGACGAGTGTGAAAACTCGTCTCTTGGACATCTCAATCGCCTGTGCGGCCCCGAGAGAACTCTTCAACTAGAGAGGTCCGCATAACCTAGCCAGGGATGGTAATTTAGTTTCGGTTGGGACAGGCTGCACTGCCCAAGTGTTTACTCGGTGACCACAGAGCTTCAGAGGTATAGAACTTTTTAAATACTTATCCTTAAAACATGGCAATCTTTTTAAGTGTCCGAAATCGTCCGTAAGTCCTTAAGTGACATCACGGCTTATGCTCTCAAGGTTTACGAAGCATTTTCTGACCAGATGGAACTTGATGCCAAATGTTTCAGACTTGAAAAATGCTCCGTAAGATGTTTTTTAAGGACGTCAAATTATGGTAAAGAGTGTACATAAGGAGTGTCTAATAAAAAAAATTGTATTTACTCTATAAATTTTTTAGTAGGTGGAGAAAAGACAAAAGTACACAAGCTCAAAAGGTACTGGTAATAATATCATATGTCGCGGGTTTTAAAGTTTGTGTAGTTTTAAAAAGTATGTTAAACAGATTTTGAAGTGTCAGGTGTAGCTAATTTTGAAGGTATTAGTTATTAAACAAAAAAAAACTCAAAAATTACCAGAAATAGAAACACCGCCTTTTGATTACATACTCCTTATAGTAATAGGTATATTTAGCTAGATAGACTTTTTAGAAATTATCTGTATAGCTGTTGGATGAATAAGGATAAAGGCTATCCAAAACAAAAAAGGTAGATATCTGATTTCTCTGTATCATTTTGCTTTTTCCAATATGGAAAAATAAAGCTTTTAGATGTGATGAAATTCCAATGAGATTCCGCAACCCTGGAAATGCCCACGTGTGCTTACATATGCATGTGTCATATATTTTTATTTTTATAGCTTTCGCAAAATAGCAACAAGCCTTTAATTTTCACAAACAGAATTCAAACAAGTAATCCAGCTGATTCTTTTCACATAAAAAACAGTTTACTCACCAATTTGCAACTTTAGTGCAACATACGATTTTGTATGTGTGTAAGCATGTATGCACATAAGGGAACTGCAATTATTCGTGTTTTAAGGTCCTTGGTTAAATAACACAAGAAAAAGTATTAGTGGAAATTAGTCATTGAAAAATATTCACTTATACTCCTTTACGCACGGCACACGAAGCGAGAGTATGTACAATGACTAAATTCTCTGTTTTTACCCTACAGGGGTATACTACTGCTACTAGTAAAAGACAGATTTCGCTGATAAGTTGTTCGAAATCGTCGAAATGGCCGTCGCTTTAGCAAATACTTGTTAATGAAGTAGTATTTTTTCTGGCTAGGTTGGCCTTTGACTGCGGAAAACAGGTATAATTATAGTTCATAACGAACAAGTATGACTTCTATCCTTAAATAATGGTTCATGAACTGGAATTTGTGCATATCAGTTCAGCTTTTCAATGCAGGGTTTTAAACCGGTGTAGTGTACGATTCTCTCATGGACCAACTAAACAAATTGGTTCTGCCGAAATTAGTCGTAGCACCAATAGTTCATTCGATTGATTTAAGTGATTTTAGTCTTTTATAATAGCAACAAAACATGTATAAAAGGGAGCGAAACGATAGGAAAGCGGCAGCATGCGAAAGCACACTAACACACCCTCACATTTAACTCACGCTTGTTTATGGTAGAGAGCGTATGAGCCACAAAGCACAAGAAAAATAATATTCGACTCATTCAAATTTATTTTGAACTTCTAATAACTTCAAATAAGAGTAAGTATATCTTGAGTTTGTTCTTGTTTTGGTGGGAAATATTCATAGTACTTTTTTGAATTAGTATGAGCACTTATTTCCACCAATTTTTATGGATCATAAATAAGTACACCAATTTTATTAGTACTCGAAGCAGGTCTCTGATGCACATGCATTTGCCCACTCACTCTACATATGCAGATATATATTTACGCTAGCTTGCTTGTGTGTTTGTATGCAAATAAACGTTTACACGAGCGAAGATGCGTAAATGTTGCAACCACAAAGTTCTCTACATTGCTGGCCCAGTTTAAAGCCTACACCCATACAAACACACTTGCTGGATATTTATGTATGTATATATGCACTTGTGTGCACCAAACTGGTAGCTGGTTTAACGAAGCATTAAAATGGCTTCTGTGGCAAACTCTGATTTTTAAATAATTTAACTACTTTAAATGCAGGACTGGACAACAGCATGTTGTTCGTTGTTGTTGTTGGAAATATGTATGAACATACTCGCAAGTCCCAGCACTTTACTTCAAATGATAGGTAATGTTATTATTATCGTTGTTTTTTTACTACATACATCCAATGCATTTAATTTTATTCAAATTATTTTCTGCAAAGCAGTTTACTTCTACGAGTACTGACTGGATTTCGAGTATTAAAAGTAATTACAGTTACGTTGGCAATTGCACTTGTTTTAATTGCGCACATGCACACATACACCTGTACATATACAGCACACTAGACATATCTGATATTGTTTTTGTAATAAAGCTTCCGCCCATTTTAAGTTGCAGTCAACTATTATTGTTTTTGTTGTCATAATGCTTAAATCGCACTACAATGGCAAGTGCTTAATGTAACCCTCAATGTCGCTCGCCTGCTACAACTTCATTAGTGGTGGCGATCTATGGGATGTACACATCGCAACACCTATGTACATACATAGGTGTGCCTCCATTCGCTCCTACATGCCTCTACACGGTCAGACCGCTTGTATGTGTAACAGGCCCATGATAATCTGTAGGCAAATTTTTGCTGTTGCCAGCAAAAGTAGTTAAAACGCCAATAATTGTAACCGCGTTGGCATTGGCGGCATCATTTTAATTTACATTTTAAATTTTTGTCACAGGAAGCTTGGTCGCTGGCCGTAGAAATGCGTGCCAATAAACGTTGGTAAGTTTACAAGCGTTGGTGGCAACCTTGTGGATCCAACATACATATATTGTAATTTGCCAATGTTTGATTTTGCTTAAGTTTTATATTTCGAAATAGCGTTTTTTATTTAATTTAAAAGTGTCATAACACTGTAAAGGGTTATTATGAGAGCAATATATATATATATATATATATATATATATGTAGTATTTATAGCAGTAGATCGTGTTTAAACGAACATAACACCCACGGGTACAAAATTGTATCTGCATCTAGGGTTGCCATCCACATTATAATATATAGTATTGTACTACTTTTCCGATCGGAATACTATATACTGTTGGAACAAATTATAGGAAGCGAAAATACTATATTTCTTCAGCTTTAAATATACATAGATATATTTCAGTAAGTTGGAAGAAAAAGTGTGTATTAAAATGGATGACCTTTATACTGAAATAACAATATTAAATGAAATATTCTTTAAAGTAAAAGGTCATAGTGAGTTTATAATCAAAAAAAGGCAACATATTTTCAAAAGACTAAGAAATAATTAACTAAATAAATAAATAAATAAATTTACTTAAACTTATTTCTTTTCTACTCTCTATTCCAGCAACTTCGAAATTCACAGGAAGAACTTTTTCCATTAAAACATAAACAGACGGCAGCGTTCATCCGGATCAACTCGGGAATTAACTGAGTTGATCCGGTTTAAGTCCGAGTTAATCCGGATCAACGTTGCCGTCTGTTTAAACTTTTACCTAAAAATCGTTTTTACTTTTTCTTTTAAATAAAATACTATATATATTTGATGGGTACTATATTTTTAAAATATTTTTGAAAAATACTATAAATATCTTAGAAAATGTTGGCAGCCCTATCTGCATCCCACTATTGCATTTAAATAGATAACACAGTTCAACAGCGTTTTGTGCGCCAGGAATGATTCCAACTTTGGCTGAAAGACCTGGATCGATGAAGTAAAATCTCCAAATCTTTTTGGATTCACATACCTAATTTGTTTACGGCCATGTTAAGTTTGCAATTTTTTGGATCATTATTTTTAGATTAAGTGGAAAAGAGGTTAAAATTTATATCGAGGCTAACTACTTATGTAGTTTAGGTACAAATAGTAAAATTTCACAATTATAATTAGCTCTATCACGAAAGCGTCGTTTTGTCCCATTTTTTTTTGGAAAGTCTGGAAAACTGTCATTTGTGAGGTCGCTAGAGGATTAAAATGTTCTATAACTTGTTTGTTCACCGGAAAATTTCTCTAGGAGTACTTTAAGGCAAAATATTTATACGTAAAAATCCACAGAAAAAAACACAAATGTATGTCCTGTTGAAATATATTTTATATTTTGTTCATTAATATAACTATAGTTCTTTTCAATGGTGATCGTTCGAAGCTTGGCTCATGAGTACTGCAACCATCGCTATCATCGAATCTGAGTAACACATGATGTCCGATGCGGACTTTTACGTTCTTTGTAGAAAGATTTAACCCTCTAGCGACCAAACCAATGCCATTTTATTCAAACGCTCCAAAAAGGCCTCAAAATTACCATTTTTTGAGAGAGTTAATGGGTGAAAATATTCTACAAAATTATTCCTCGTGAGATTTTATATATGCTCCCATTCTACATCTTTTTCTCCAATACGAATTTTAACCCTTTTTCCACTTATTCAGACAAAAAATTGCATACTTAATATTACATAAATGCCAAAAGATTTGGAGGTTTTATATACCGGTCTAGGTCTTTCATCCTGAGGCGGTATCATTCCGCCCCAGACAATGGCCTTGAAATTGTTGCACCGTGTAATAGGCGTGACTTAAAATAAGCCACACGAAAACCTAAGGGGTGCACTATGAAATCGTCTGCATGAGTGATAAGTTTCTCAAGAGGGATCCTTAAAGGGGAAGGTGCCCCCGTCCGGCCACCTAATGTCCTCAAGAAGACTAAGGCTGACATCAATATCATCCAAGGAAAAAGTTGGTTGATGCCCATGGCAAAAAACATACTACTTACGTCCATGCAAAGTTTATTAAAGATTTCTTGCAAAGAAGCGCGAATTCGGATTTGTGGCGCATCAAAACGAAATTCGTCACCGCCCAAGCCAAGTCCCGAGGCTTTGTGTGAAAGATTTAAGCCCACCGTCAACGAACTGGTTCGACCTTATAAATGCTGCTTTAGACTTAGAAAATCCGCCGTAGACCAGGATTTCACCATACGCCAAATCATGGGACACACACCATCTAAACACCGAGAATGAATACGAAACGAATTGAGAATATTTCTTGCCAAAAATTGCCACTTTGGACTCAGTAGACAACTGAGTAGCATAGTCCTCTCTCGATGAACGAAAATGACACTTTATAAGTTTCTCATCATATGCATCCTGATGCCGCAGGCAGAAGCGTGGGCGATGGTATCGTCTAATGAGGTGGCTCTTGTATTGATCGAGGGAGAAATTCTTTAGAATATATATGGCCCCTTTCGCATTTGTGACGGCGAATACGAGGATATGATAAAACTGTAGGCTGTATGAGCTTTTCAGCGTCATTGACATAGTAAAGCGAATCAAAGTAGATGGGCTACGCTGGCTAGACCATGCCTTACGAAAGGATGAAAATGCTTCAGCACTCAAATTATTGGATGCGGTACCCCCTGGTGGTGGCTCTGAGAATGACAAAGGTCTCCTCTGCGTTCAACAGGTCAGGTGGGGAGGGATTTAGCTTCACTGAGTGTTTCTAAGTGGCGACAGCTAGTAGTGATGTACAGATCCGAGCAACCGGAACCGAATAAGCGGATCCTTTAGGGAACCGACCGGTCCGATCCATACAAGAACTGAAAAACGATTATAATGGAAACAAAACCGGACCCGGAAAACGATCTGAGAATAACGAAACAAGAAGCGAAAATCGGCCACGAAGCGCACATTGCACTATGAGCAAAAAATTTATTGTCTTGGCATAAAGTCTAAATATGAAGAAATCAGCCTGAAATTCGGTTTAGATATGTACTAAAGAGTTCTGAGATGATGTACCAAATTTTGTTCGGTTCAAGGCACTATATCACACAGCCGCCATATACCCGATGTGGCTAACGTACATTAACTCCATTGTGTTGTGATGCTATCGACATAAAATTCGGTTTTCTTTACATAATATGGAGTTTTTAGTTTACCTAAAATATTTTTTGCTTTGAATTTAATGTTATGCTACTAATTTGCTTGCTCATCTTTGATGCTTTCAAATTGCTGTAAGCTGTAATTTGATTGCGTCAAAAGAGCAGCGACAACAACGAAAAAAATTATGTTTTTTAATGGAAACGTTACACAGTCTAAATACCTGGTTCTTCTTGGAACCGGACTCGACAGAACTAGTTATTTAAATACTCGGAACCGCACATCACTACCGGCTAGCTAGAAGGAGGAACGACTGGCACTTAGGAAGAAGAAGTTAAAGAAAAATGTCTAACCTCTAGAGTCTAGACTATTACGCAGTGTCAGAAAATTCAATCTTTTTTTTGCACAGGCACCATCCCGGCTGGAAATGAAATGCGATTCCAAACCGTCGAAGTCAATGTAGTTTTCTCATCAGCCTAACAAGGTATTGGGCACAAAGTTAACGCTCTCTCTAGCTGGCTCTTCTCCAGCATAGTTAACCTGAATTTTCGCACTTGTTTTTGTAGAAATAGATTTAATAAATTCTATCTTATCGCTCTTGATTTTGACCTCAGCTGTATCAGTTCTTGTTTCGACACTCTTTAGAGGGGTATTAGGTGCAGAGAGGAAGCCTAATAGCCTATTTTCACCAGAGGCTTAACTGCAGTTAAGAGCTCAGATAAGTTCCAAGAATTTCAACATCTGGTGAGCGGCAAGGTTTGTTTCTTAGTTTTTGCTTTTCCATTTGAGTTATAATCTCCTTGTTGCAATAGGCATAAACTGCAGTTAAGGACTTGGTGGAAATGAACAATAAGACCAAATTCAAATTCCAGTGGAAAATGTCAAGCTCAACCTCACCATTTCATGTTTTCAAATTTTCCTGCAGGGACGACGCAACACACAACCATTTGCTTACACTGATCCTTTCACGATTTGAAGTGAATGAATACAAATGTGAAACCATTAAAATTGTCTCAAGCTATAGCATTTGGTATGCACGACTGCAATTAATCGATTGCTTCAGCAAGCAATACTACCGAAAGGATATTGAGAGATAAGAAAGAGATAACTTTTCAAATTGCATTGAACTGGTTAAGCAACGACTTTAACGACGTCGTCACATGTGTAACACAATTGAATTGCGGGCAACAATGAAAATAATTTGTTGCCTGAAATAACTGTGGCTTTTACGCATTTACGAATGTATTGCCTTGCAATACAGCAATACAGTGTGTGCATGTGCGCTTGCGTACGTGCCCCTCACCGTTTACCTGTAAATTGTCACTGCATTCGATTCTTCGCTTGTATTATCCATATTGTTGTTGTTGTCATTGGTATTGCCCCCCACACCAATTGCACCGCCACCACTTCTACCAGCACTCGTTGCTGTTGCTGCACCACCTGCCAGCCCGCTGCCCATAAAAACGGCGATGGGCGCATTGGCGTTGGCAGCATTTACTGCCTGGACGTTGGAGACGGCGGCGCCGACATTCGAGGGTATTACTGTTATATTAGCGTACGTCGGCATATTATAGTTGTTGGCGGCGGTGCTGCTGCTGCTGCTCATGGCAGCGTTGATGTTGGCGTGCGCGGCGAAAGCGGCAGCGGTGGCACTGGTCATGACAGCGCTCGGTGCATGGCCGTACGTGTGCGACGACGGATGAGCATGAGCGCTGGCAATGCCAATGCTACCATTCAGTATGCTCAGATTGCCGCTGCTTAAAGCGGGCGGTGGAGGTGGTGGCGGTTGTAGTGGCGGAAACGATAAGATGCCGCCACTAAAATTGGCAGCGCTGCTGTTGTTGAGATTGACGGCGGCGGTGGCGGCGTGCGCATGTGGATTATTAGCTGTTGTTGCTGTTGCTGTTGCTGTGGTTGTGTTCGTGCTGTGGTTGCTGCTCGCATGCGTTGTTGTTGAGTTGTTGTCATCAGATGCGGTCATGGTGTTGGCGGTATGATTTTGTTGTTGTTGCTGCAATTGTGAATACTGCTTTGTGGCGGTTTTGGTGGCTATTGGCATTTTACGGAAATGCCGCAAATGAAGAATGGAATTTTTTTGTTTATGATTGCTGTGGTTTTTATCTTATGTTGTATTTTTTCTTGCTGCTGTTGTTGTGTGGTTGTATTTGTAACCTTTATTATTGTATTGTTTATAGTTGTCAGAAAATTGGATTTAAAAATTTTTCTAGGTTTTCGTGGTTTTATTTTTTCTTTATTAGTTGCTGCTGTGTTTTTACTTCGGCGTTTGTTTACGCAAACTGACAGGCCATAAAATTTGCATGGTTATTGGCGGTTGCGTGCGTACTTTTGGCGAATGGCTGGCCGCGTTGTTGTGCTTAACGATAGGGTGGTGTGGTATGTAGAGTGAAGCGCGCGCTGTGTAAAAAGTGCTGTCGTGTAAATTGGACAGCCAAACAATTGTTTTGTGAATTTTCGTTTGACGTTTTTTAATTTTCACGTTTATTATAGCTTTCACGCGCTTTCTTTGTGGAATAATAAAAATGTTGCTCCAACCGATAAGTATTGCTTTGAATTTTGTTTTTAATATACAAAATTAGGATTTTTTTAAATGTTTTATTTCTTAATTTTTATTTCTCCTACTTTTTAGTTATCATATTACTTTGTTATCTAGTTACTTCAACCAAAGAAATTGTGCAAGCGCTTTTTTATTGCTAAAATTTTTTTGCATCCATAATGTGTTTTTTTTTTAAGATTAAAAAATGTTTTTTTTTTTTAATTTTTATTCAAAATAATTTAATACCACTGCTTCCATTTTAGCGTGCAGTGTATGTTTGTTATTTATTTAATTTAGTGCTTTTAAAGTACATAGACGCGCTTGTATTCAGATTTTTAAATACATACTTCACTGACGTTATTGCCATTTTTTTTTGTCAAATTTATTGCACTGCTTTCGCGCTATTGTCTGATTCTGTCATTTGATTTGCATTGCTTTCCATACAAATTATTATGCTTGAAAAAGTTTTTTACCGCTAATTGAACTCATTGAAAATTGTTTGCAGCTCAACTCATTGTTCATATTTATTTAATATTTTTTGTTTTTTTCAAATAAATATTTTTATTACTCAGCTTTTTTTTTGTAAAACTCTTGCGTGCTTTCATTAAAATAAATTAAATACATATTTTTGTGGCTTATTTTAGTGTTCGATTATTTTATGCCTACTTGTTGTTGTGTTTATTTATTCCTATGTTTAATTGAGCAAATATTGATTGTGTTTGTTTTAAGAGTATTATAAATATTGTGTTAGTAGTGGAAAATACGTAGTTAAACTGCACTCCAACGCAGGCTTGCTTAATTTTCTTTCGTTTTTTTTTTTAAATTTCTTTATTAAAAGCTTGGCTATTTTGTAAATCAATTATTAGTTACTCTGTGAGCTTTTGCTTAAATAAATTTTATTTGTCTACGTTTGATTTCACTTTCTTCAAATTATGTTTAGCTGAAATATGAAAGTTTTTGTTCCTCTCTATTTAGTTATTATTTTTAGTTTTTTTTGTACCGTTTTCACTAAAAAATTTATTTGCTAATATTATGGTTTCACTTTTTATAGAAATGATTTGCGTGCTTTGAAACTTTTCTGCTAATAATTTTTATTTATTTATTTATCACTTTCATTTGTTAAATTTGAAATATTAGACCCCTTTTGGCTAAGTAATTAAAACTGGCATTTTTTCCAACGCCACTCATTGTTGTTGTACTTTAATAGAATATGTACTTAAACTATGACGATTACTTAGTAAGCATTAAATAACTAAAAGTTTGTTGCACATTTTAAGGCAGTTTCACTTGTTTTCTTGTTTATCGCTTTGTTTGCATTTTTTGTTTTTGGTTTCCGGTTTTTTTTTATACTAAAATTTCTTATTGCATAACAGTTGAACTTTCGCTTGAACTTTGCTTATTTGCTCTTTTACGGTTTTTCTTTCCTTTGTTCAACGCTCGCTCTCCTGCAAGAGAAGTGCTTGGCTTAGTATGTATGACTTTCAAAGCATTCTGCTTGCCGCTTTTAATTCCACTTTAAGCTTAGCAGAGTTTAGGTTGGTTGCCGTTGTGTGTGTTTTCTATGCGCTTGCTACTGCGACTATTTATTTCTAATTCTTTTTTATTTCTTACGCTCTTTTTCTCCGCACAAAGTTGTTGGCTGCTGGCACACAGCAGGGAAATTACAGGGAAATGAGAAAATGTAATTTATGTACTATGTTGCAAAACAGTTTATTGCACATTTTTATAACTTGCCATAGTGGATTTGCGAATCAAAGTAAGTTTGCTAAGCACTTAATTGCATAAATACATAAGCACTTCTGAATGGCAGCGTGATTTGGGTAGAAAGTAAACATTTTTCAAAGAAAAAAAAATAAAAAAATTATGCAATATGTTTTTCATAACTTTGAGTGCGCATAAAATGTAAGTGCAGACTAAAGAAATAAATTTCGCATATTGAAACGAAAGCCCAAAGAAGTTTTAGCTCACCCCATTTTTTTCATGACTTCAAGTTTCAAATGTTTAAAGCACCATTGGGTGTGGTTGGAATGTATGAAAAATTAGTAAACCCGTATGCCGTTAAAAAACTAAATCAGTGATGCACATAATAGGGGAAGTTAAAAAATTACAAAAATTGTTCTTGCATCAAACCAATTCAATATTTAGTGGATGTCGACCCTAACCAAGAATACCTTTAAACTAAAGTTTTTTTAAAACAATTTTTTCTAGTCAGCAATATGGAAATATTTCGGATAACTTCTGTAATATTATTTATTTTCGACTTTTCAAACTTGCCCTCTCTTCGAAAATATATCCAAACTGAACCTCTTTCTTTTGACACCTATATTGTGATACTTATGTATCTACTTCCATAACCTTATGAATTAATTCGAATTTAATTTTTAAAACAGGTGTCAAACTCTGTTCAAAAGTCTTAAAAAAACATGTATATAATTGAACTAAATTTGACTTTTCAAATAGGTTGCAAGCCACTTCAAAAGTATTTTCAACATCAAAACTTCTAAAAACTCTTTCGTTTGAGATTGTGAGACATATTTGAAATAAATGGCAGGTGGCAACCCTTCTACATATAGTTTAGAAATAAAGCCTTTTCAAACTTACTTCCATTGATATCCATCATTAACAATTCATTTAACTTATTAAATAATTGAAATTAAATTTTTTAAACAGGTGGCAACTCACTTTAAACACCTCATGCATATTTAAAATGTTCAGACTAAATCTGTCTTAACTCACTTACTTTTGACAGCCGTATTTTAATATTGTGTATAATTTTTTTTTTAACTGCAGTTTTTTTCTCAAATAGGTGGCAACTCTCTTCAAAATATTAAAAAAAACTTTTAAAAACAACTTTCGCCTGACAACCATATTGTGATACATATTTCAATAACCTAATTCCCTTAATTCATGTTGAACTCGATTTTAAAACAGATGGCAACTTACATAAAGTTTAGAAATATTGTAATAATCTATTTCACTTATCAAATAATTTTAATTTAATTTTTTAAATGGTGGCAATCCTTTTCAAAAAATAAATCCTTACCGCACATCCGAAAGCCAAGCGCATTAATTTGACACCTCATTTTTGACAATCCAACGATCGCTGCTGACCAGATCACATACACGGAAAACGCATTGCTCCCACCCACATAGCTTCATGGGTCCAAAATGCCCGAAGTTTAATAAGCATTTTTATTAAAGGAATTGAAGTACGGAGTTGTTTTGAAGTTAGTGAGGGGAAAGTATGTAATAATTTTCCGCCTAGCTGTAGAGCTTTCACAGAGTAAAATACATAGCTCTAGAATGAATATTTGAAATCAAAGGCATTTCCTTTAGCCGTAAATTCCCTTAAATCATTATCTTGAAATAAGTTTACGCAACAGAAACTTCTATGCTACTTTAAAGAGGATTACAATTTTATCTACATACGTAAATAGATTTAAAAGGATTCATTTTCTCTGCTGAAATACCTTAGTATAAACATATACTAACCAAAGAAGGAATGATTTAATACTTGCACTACGGGTATGCAAATAAGAAAAACACATTTTAATTAGTAAAGAAAAAACCCGTGTATGTAGTTCCCTTTCTCCTTCCATTTCCCATTCCAATTTACGAAAAATTATCGCTCCCACATCCAGTAGATATTCGGAATGCACACACTTTTAATTACAGAATATCCTTTTTTACATTTTTACCGATTTTTCCTTTTTTCTCCTCATCAAATAGATTAATTAAGGTACGTACATGGCAAGCAAAAATAGCCGAGCCATAAACAAAATATTCCCAAAAAAAAAGAGTTGAAAAACTCACACTAGCGACTGATAAAATGGCACCAAAGGCCGCTTCAGACAACAAAAAATAAAATGACATAATATAGTATAAAAGATGAGAAACCAAAAGACAAAAATAAATAAAGCAATCGATGCTGCTGAGTTTTGGGGCCACACAATTTGTGTGTCGCTTTGCAGCTGGCCTTACACTGACCTAACTCTGCTGCTCCCCGCCATTGCTCAAAATGCTGCAGAAACCATTTAGAGCACAGCAGCTTTGGGGAATTGCAATGAAAAGTGCATGACATAACATAGCGAATAGATGTAGGCATGTGTATGTAAATTTGTTTGTATGTGTAAATGTTTATGTATATAGTATACCGATATAGGCATTTATTTATATTATAGCCTACCTTCAATGGTGAACATTTCACAAAACTTCAAAGCCAGATTTTGTGTTTGCCACAAGTAAAATAAAAAATAATTCTATTACATCCCAAAAGTAAAATAAATATTAAGTACGAATTTGTGTAACTTAGTATTTTAAATTTAAAATGTCCAATTAAAATATTTATAGATGCTTCCACAAAATTTTATTTAATATGGCGTTGTCACTTTATTTAATATGGCTGTATAATTTTGAACCACTTATAAGTACATATATATGTAGATATGCCAGTATGCATCTGCACGTGTGGTTTGGCCAGCCTTAAACTACATATGCATGTACTTTTTAGGTATGCCTTTGTGTGGGTTTTCTGCAAAATGCCAAAATATTTGCTAAATCTGTCATTGCAATGATCGTTTACTCATTAGGCAACCAGTATGGTTGCATATTTATACCTCCATAGACATTTACATACATACACCTCGTGTCAAAATTATAAGCGCACCACATATCGACAAGTTACACAATATTATTTTTTTGTTATTTAATTTTAATTACTTTTTTTTTACAAAAATATAGTTTCTTCAATGAAAAAGAGTAACTTTTTTTATATGGAACATAATGGGCAACACCTTAAAAAAAATATTGGTAAAAATCAACGGTAAGTTCCAGCTACTTCAAACAAAATCGAATGCACTTAAACCCTTCTAAAAACCTGAGCTTGAAATTATAACAAAAGTTTGACGAATTTTTTGCTTAAATATTGCACAAAGTTTGCGGCTTGGATTAATCCATATTATTAGCAAAAATATATTATATATTATATAGCAAAAAAATGAATTGTTAAAGCCTGTCAAATTGCGGTACGTTTATAATTTTGACACTTGGTGTGTGTTTGCAAAAATTACAAACATTCTAGAAATTTGAGCTGCCTTTTAGGATATGAAAAATTTGAAAAATTACGAACTCATAAAATTCTCAGCCAGTACATTCCTTATTTTAAATGAAACTAGAAACTTTTCAAGTCCATAAGTGAATTATTTGGAATACATCAGTACATATTTATTACGTATTTCTGTTAATAGGCACGCTACGAAGAAAGTGTGGCATATATTTGAAAGCTATTTAATTTGCTTACAATTACAAATTTACAGAAAGCGAAATTTAATTAAATTTCCATAGAATTATGTTTTTCAAATGTCAGTAACAGTTACATACTGTCGTAGGAAAATTCTCCGTATACATGCATACATATGTTAGGATGTATAAGTACTGACTTGTAAGGTAAAGTAAATAAATAACTGCATAAATACATAACAGTTGTGGTTTTGTGTAATATCTCACTATATTTAACATTTGCGTTTAGGACTGCAGTGCGTATGAGCAACATTTCTGCTATGTTTTGTTGATGGTTCGATGGACAAGTTTTTGGGAATTTTCTACAGCCTCAAGCTGGTTCTTTGTTTATAATTCGCTTTAATTCGAATGCTCTTGATGCTTTAGGAATTTAGGGAAGAATTTTAATTTTCATAGGATTAAATTTTCCATTTATTTATGAACCGCAAATTGACATTTAATATGGTTTCCGTTTATGCATAGTAATCTGGGTTTTGTATAAAATAGAACCTTTAAAGGTTATTGGGTTAATAACTCAAAATTTGGTAAATTTGCACACTCAGGCTTCTGGCATAAGAGTGACGATAAATAAAAACAATAGTAAAATTAAAATCATTTCTGCAACACCTTTGAGACGATAATGTAAAGGTGGGACACACAATGGCTACAGGCGTCGCACAGTGGGGCAAAAAACATGGTCGTGGACAAACTGATTTTGAGAGACTAAATCTGAACGATTTTTATTATATTTATTATTATTTTTTTAATGAGAGATAATAAAATTTCCCTTCATCGGCGAGTTTTCAAACAACCTCTAGTTTTACTTATTTACGTTTAAAAATTAAATCAAAAAGTTTTTACGTTTCTATGTTACCATTTTATTTTATTTTTTAAATAATTCAAATTAATCGCGAATACATATGCATATGCATTTACTTACGAAATTATTCATAAACATTTTTTCATAGGATAGATTTAATGAAAAATATTAAATCTGTTATTAACAAATATAAAGACATTTTTTTAACACTGGCGTTCTGATCGCTGAATGGCAAAAATATTTCATCCTATCAAGATGGAAGAAATTTTGTTTAGTAGAAAAGGAAATTAGAAAGAAAGAAAGTTAATTTCAGTGGGAAGTACTACGCTGTGATCAATCACTTTTTTAAATTATTCAATATAAATAAATACAAAATTAGCACTTGTTTAAAAATCGCGGACGACAGCCGGACGCGAAATTTAATTCTCTTTCGTTAAAATAAAGTTACTTTATCTCTGTTCAGATTTCAGCTCCCATGTTTTTTGTCCCCCTGTGTGTATTCTTTCATTTGTGACCATTCGTATCATCGTACATAGATTTTTTGTCCACTCACTTATTTCGTGGAATATCTATGTTTTATGTAAATTTAAAAAATTAAATTACTTGACTATTTCAATTCAACTGATACAGGTAGCAGTTTAATTTTTGAGGATGCCCGAAGTACTGCGTATATTTTATAAAGAAAATATATTTCCTGATTAAATTAATGAGCCTGAGAACATTAGTACTTTCAGACCATCTGAATTTGACTTTTTTCGGTCGGGAGAGGGAAGGAAGCAGAAGGAAGAAGAAAATTGCGATATGACTTCGGTCTGATACGCACACATAGAAAACTCTCTTATATTTTATTGCTACCAGAACAAATGGGTACATAGCTAAAGATTGGTTTTATTGTCTGAAATGCCTGGTATATTTTCACAAGTTGGTCTTTTCAGATAATCCAACAACCGATATTCTCAAATATTTATAAAAAGTATTTTGCCATTAGTCTGAAAAAAAATTCTATATGTATTATAAATCAGAAGTTTAATTATGGTATTGTGTTATTAAATCAAAAGTAGGAAATAGTAGTGGAATGGCGAAGAGTGAGGCGGGGCTCTATCCTGCCTCTGGGTTCGCCTAATAAATCTTGAAATAAATCGTTCATTCCCATATAGTTTTTTCGCTGTACAGAACTCTTATGGATCCATAAACACCTGGGCTGCCTTTTACTGGCCTTAATATCAGCCACTTTGTTGCCATGTATGTAACTGCAGTGACCTGGGCCCCAAACGTGATTAATTCTATTTATTAGATGTGATGCCTATTAAATTTTAATTTAAGAAATTCATGGTGGTGGATAGGAGCTTATTAGATGGTAAGCCGTATACACCTGCTCTGACACAATTGTTGCTCTTAGAGCCGTTGGTGTATCAGCTACGCATGCACGTTTATGTACGTATGTCTGAGAGTGATGCCATTTCTTAAAGTAGACTGGTTTTACCCACACAGGCCAGGGTAGTAAGGTTAAAGTTGCCAATGATTTCACGTATCCATGTTGACATCTTGGTAAAACCTTTGCCAATTTTTATGTAGAAAACAACAACGTATCGTCAAAATATCATTTAACGGCTGTATTCAGCGCGATCCGTGCAACACCGAGTATTCTGGAACTTCAGAACCCCCGTCGCTGAGAAGATTGTAAAGTGATAAGATAATCTCGTTCTGTCGGTATACGATTCGAAGCCAAGATAATGAATTTTTTCTTCTCTAGACGCCATAGCTTTGTTATCCGGCGACATAGCGCTTTATCTAGGTAGCCTTCTATTTCTTTTGAAGTGTCGATTAGGGAGCAATTAGGGATATGGCAAACTCTTTTATTACTTAAAATAAATTTCATTATAATTTTCCATAAGAAAACAGTTTTTGATATACCATAAAGTTTACAAGAAAATAGGTTAGTAAAGTTGATATAAATTGGGTTGATCTTGTGAGGCTATATATAACCACCACTTGCAATTGCAATTCTAGAGGTTGGGTTTCACACGCCCTCAATCACCCTAAACAAGGATAAAATTAAGGGAATTAGCGTAAAATTTAATTTTTGGGAAACGCTGGGAATTTGTAATCCTCTCCAGAATATTAAATATGTGAAAAAAATTGGATAAATAAAAGCTTATTCCACAATAAGCATTAAAGATCTATTGTTATGGTAAAATGTGTAAGCAAAGTGAATCAGCAGATGTAATTAACCAACCAAAAAAAAAACTTCGGAAAAAAGACATATAGGTTAAGTTAGATTTTCGGGCTGCATCCGTCTCAAGTAGCACACTGGTGTATAACTTGGTGCGAATTTACGAATTTTGGTATAAATCCGATTAGTTGTACCAAAATTCACAAATTTACACCAAGTTATACACCAGTGTGCTACTTGAGGTAGATGGGCGTATACTTAGATACGGCTGAGCTGCCGCTAAGAGGGGAAAGGGAAAAGGATATTTGGAGGCCGGAAGGTAAAGAGGAGGGTAGGGCCAGAACGGCGCGGGGGGGGGGGGGGGGGGGGGGGAGTAAGGGAGAATGACGACACCTATTGCTTCTCGCAAGAGATACGCGCCGTGCTTGCAACGAAGCACTTCAAGCTACTGATCTAAATTCCCGAAACGTTAGGCTCGCAGCACTCCCACAAATAGCGAGAGATGTAACTTGTTTAGTCTAAAGAGCTCCTCAGACCGCCCCGGTCTGCTCATGGCCAGAAAGATTTTGCCACCTTGCATTCCAAGGTCTTCGCCCAGCGCTTGCTGATCTGACTAAACGCCCATCTGTCCAGAAGCAGACCACAAGAGGTCGGAGGTGCCCCCAGCCTTCTCTATCCGTGGCTTATTACTCAAGGGTTCCCTTTCTTGCCAGCTCATCGGCCATGCAGTTTAAGCTTAAAAGCGAAGTAATCCAATGCGGCCGATAAGGAAGTCCCACAATCCTTCAGCTGCTTGGCTGTGGGAATAAGCATTCACCTCTTTAAAAGGTGTTACACTAGAAAGCAACGAATCGAAAGCTCCTTTATTGCGGCCAGCTCTGCCTGGAAGACGCTTTATTGATCCGGTAGCCTAAAAACACTTGAATTTAAATAATATGCCAGCGTGAAATTCAATTCAACTTTGAATATTTGTAGATGCCTTTTGGAAAAAAAGTGTCGTATAAAGAACAAATGTCATTTGAACGATTTTCGTGCAAAAGATGTTTTTAATTACTTTTTCAGGTACAAAAACAGCAGCAAATATGCACAGAAAGCTCACTAAAGCAATAGAGCAAAGATTCGGGGGGGCCCCCACCTCGTGTAAATCGCAAACAAAAGCGATAATGAGGCAATCTATGATTGCAACATTCTACAAATGTTTGCAAAGCTCTAAAGAGAATGCATTTTACTTACGCCGCTTGCATTGCATTGTCCTTGAATGGCGTGCGCGCAGTTAATTTCATTTACTGTGCAACCAGCTGAGCAACGTTTTGTGCTAGCAACCGGTCGCCGTTGGCAGCGTGAGAAAAGTGGGGAGCAAAGCGCTGCCAACGAGTTACGCAAAATTAAGCAGAGCGCAAGCACAAACGTGAAAGTAAAAAGTTGCAAGTGGAACATAGAAAAAACTTATTTTTAAGCACAAAGCCCTTTTCGCTTCCTTTTGTTTGCATATGTTTTTCTATATATATACTTTTTTGCACTTCTTTTCGCGCAGTCTGCTTTGGAATAGTGAAAAGCTTAAATTAATTTGCTGCCTTAGCCGCTTAGCCAAGTCAGTGTGAATGAATGTGCTGAGTTGCAGACGGCGCTTGGATCGCTGCTCCACTGCCATTTTTATTTTCTTTTCATTTTTCATGTAGTGATTTTCTACTTTAGATTTGGAAACTTTTAAGTGCGTGTTGGGAATGAGTCTCCGTTTTGCCAGCCATTCCCTACTCTTTTGTTCAACTCTATTTTAAATGGTTTCTAGCAAGTTTGGGAGTTGGTCATACAAAATTTCGCATTGCATCTGCGTTAATTGCCACGAATATTTATTTTCGGATTGTTGAAGAATGTTTAAGCTATACGTGCTGAGCTTAATGGAATATGTATGACTATTCGAAAAAGTTTTGACGGAAAAAACAACTCTTTTGTAAGATTAATGTTATGGATGAGTGGTGACTTAAAAATTGTGCAAACTTTTGCGAAACTGATTTGTTCGTTAGTTTTCTAAAACAAAGAAAAATAGTACTGATTTAACATGTCAGGCGTGCGCTGAAGACATGGTGGTAATATGCAGGGGAAAGTTCGAAGGCACCATGTTCGATAGAATCCAACATAGCCAGCCTCAGGCGATGATGGTTTTTTCGAGGATGACTGTAACCAACATTGGGTAGAAGGATTTCTGAGTCGTAGGAAAATTGATATTCAAAGGAAATTAAAATTTAGCAAAAGGATTAAAACCGCTTTTAGTAATAAAAAGAAAGGAATGTACGCCCGAGACACATCAGATGAACCAACATATTATAAATCTGTACACTTATGACTCTTTGACTGAAGTGGGTATCACGGTGTGGATTTTAACTAATTGAAAATTCTGTTACCAGGTGAAAAGTTGCTAAGTCCTCTATTAAAAATTTTACAGGAGAGGGAAAAAACTTCTTGGAGTCACTTTCTTCAAGTATTTCGCAAAACTTTGAACACGACATTTTGCGTGTTTAAAGCAAAGCAAAACTCCATAAGAATCAGAAGGATTCGATCATTATAAAACGATTTTGTATTATTTTTGCCTTGTCGGATTTTCTTTTGCTTTTCTTTAAATATAAACGAAAAAAACGATGCATTTTTATTTTTTCTTGCTTCTTTTATCAAAACATGAGTTTTCAATGAAAGTGGACTCAGCAACTTTTCACTCTAAGCTGGCAATATCGTCTTTCTCTTTGTCTTTTGGCAATAAGTTTTGTAAAAATTAAATAAATAAATAAAAATTAATTTTTTCCTTTTAACAAAATAAAATTTAAAATCTTAGAGAAAACGAAATTTAATTAAAAAGAAAAGAAGTAAAATGTTTCAAAAATTAAATGAAATAAAGAATTTTTTTTTCTGAACTAATAAAAACTCACAATTAAAATAAAATTGAATTAAAAATATAAAATTTTTTTTAAAGAAATAAGTTTCTAAAAACTAAACGAAATTTAAAATATGCTTCTGTTTAAAACAATAAAATCTAAAAATGTAAACAAAAAGAATAATAAAATTAAAAAAAGGATAAAAAATTAAAGAAAGAAGAAGAATAATAAAATTCAAAAAGTTTAAGTAAAAAGAAGAAACAAAATAAGTTCTTAAAAATTAAATGAATTTAAAAAAATATTTTTCTTTTTAGAACAAAAAAATCTAAAAGATAAAAGAAAACTAAATTAAAACTATATAAAAAAAAAAATTCGCTGCCCTAGAACTTGAGCTCGGATCTCTCGAATGCACGATAGTGCTTTGTTCGATTGACCATTGCTACTTTTGGAGCAGCGCTCAAAAGAGCTTTTCACACTGAAAGATGGCGCAATAAAGTTTTTTTTTTTGTGTGACTTTCGTGCCAGAATGTGAAAAATCTTTCAAACTCTCTTGCCTACTATCTTTCAATCGTCTTACCAGAGACCTTCAACTATCCTAGCCAGAATTGCCATTTTAGTTATTTAGTTAATTGAAATATTACAACGAGGTACTATCTACCACCGAATTATAATGAGATTATTTTTCACCGACTTCAAAAAAGGAGGAGGTTATTAATTCGTCAGAATATATATATTTTGAATG
>NW_023458556.1:38429067-38435817 GCF_013731165.1 Rhagoletis pomonella | reverse complement strand
ATATCAGAATTGAAGTCGGTTTGGTTTTTTATTGAAAAATTTATTTATAAAATATAATTTTATGTGCATCCATTAATAAAAAATAAATTATTCTTTTTTGTTTGGATTTTTCGAAACTTTTCGGACTAATCGTTACTTTTCACATTTAATTTCGAAATTATCAATTTCAAATATGTACATTTCAATCTTTTCGCTCCTATTTACGTACACCCACCTAAAAAATGAAAAATGCAAGTAAGGTTAAAATTACACATACGCCACGTTGTCTGCCAGAACTTTTCTTTTTACAAGAAGTTTTTGTAACATATACTTATATAAACAATCTGGTTGCCGAAATAAATATATAAGTAGTAGACCGATTGATCAAATCTTTATTCTATCACAACCAGAAATTGGCAAATTCATCGCATTTCAACATGAAAGCCGTAAAAAACAAAATTTTCCGGCAGTCGAAAAACACATCTCAAATTAGCCAACACATGCTAGATGACGAGCGGTAAGGTAACAACAGCACATTTATACATACACATAAACATACGACCATATGTCAAGGCTTACGTTATAATCAAGCTGCACAATAGGCACGAAAATGGGAATGTCAAAGTTAAGGCGAAGCGAAAGATAATGAAAACGCCTCGAAGCAAAATTGTGTAAGAATAATCGTGATGAAGGTGTCACAAGGAAGCGGAAGGAAAGCCGATGAATAGGACGCAAATGAAAATGAAATGCTTGGCAAAGCAAACGACATTTAGGTAGATAGACAAGCGCCATAAAAGCGTTAGTACATAGATGTTTGCGTGTATGTTTGGGAACATAGTGGAAGATTGCGCAAAATGACTGAAGCTTCAACAATGGCTATAAAGGAGGCAGTAACGTAGATAAAAGTGTATGTAGTTTCGTAGTGGTAAAGATGTAAGATGTTGGCAATGGCAAGCAAGAAGCGCAATTTAAATACACACATACTCATACATATGCACAAATCGCTCCAACTACAATTTGCCTGTGCAACTGTGTGACAATAGGGCTGGTACAGGGCCATGTCAGTTGTTTTTCCTGTTTTTGTTATTATGAGCGCTTTCGGTCGTACACATTCATATGCATATGTATACTCAATTACATTTCGTTTCACAAATGCAGCATGTGGAGCGTAGCCCAAACTTTGCAGCAGAGTGCAAATGACAACTGCACATCAGAAGCAGCAGCAGCAGCAGCAGCAGCTTTAGTTACAGCATTGGCAGCGAAGTTTGCAGCAAGCTGTGACAATTTGCAATTTTTTGTAAGTGCAAAAAAAAGTTAATTCCGCTACCTCTACTCTTGCCACTGTCGCGCAGGGCTTCTGTACTCGCTTGCTGCTGCCATTGAAACATTGCCAGAACAAAAGGGGCTGATACGAAAAACTAGCAAACAAAAAGATAAAAGCGAGATGAATCGGTCGCAAATACATGCGACATACATTCAGTGTCGGCCACTAGTGGAACACTGAGCCCGAGAGAAGGGCAAATGTGAGCGAGGAGTGCGGAGGTGGAGAATTGGAAAGGGACAAGGGCGTACATGCAACGATTACCCTGTTGACCGATTGACTCATAAATTTACTTGACAACTGCATGTTGCAATAAAATATAACAATAACAAAAACAGATTGGCAAAAACAAATTGTCAAAAACAGCAGTGAATGCTTACAAAAACTGGGGGAAAAAAATAAAAATATTAAGAGTATGTGAATATTTGGTAAGGCAAGCGACTGTGACAATTAATCAAAACAATTTCAAAGAATACAAACGTAGTGAAAAAGGTTAAGCCTCACGAGCTTTTCATCACTGATAAAGCATTAAACATCTTTTGAAAACCTGTTGTAGAGTTTATGTGCCGAAGTCTAGCTAACTTATTAAAAAATGGGCTTATTGCTCAAGCGAGTTGTGTATACATTTACACTTCCATTAGCCTATGTAAATGCAAAATTACCAAACAATACCTAGAAGTAAGCAGTATTCAAGTTTTCAGCTGCTTACACTATTTGCTAATTATTTCATTCGGCCACAAAGCACATGTTTGCAGTTCTCAGCCTGCATATTTAATAGTAGTTTGTTGGGTATGTAACTTGCTGGTGTATATGTATTGTATTGTCTAATTATGCTAATTACCAGCAATGTTGCAGTTGTTGTTTAAAAAGACCGCAGGGTTGTCAATAAATTAAAGAGAGAAGCTAATTCTATTAATAAATATATGTTTACCTCTCTTTGGACCCAAATAAACTTATTTTAAACTAGCAAACACGCGGCGTGCTTCACTGCGCCTTAAAAGTATTTTTGTGTTGTTTGATACGCGTATTGTAATATTTCATTTATTTTATCAATTTATTTGAATACAATTTTTTAAACAAGTGGCAATCGCCCCAAAAGTAATTTCGGCAGTAAACTTTCCTGAATGTCTTCAGTTTGATACCCATAATCCAATATGCAATTTATCTTATCAATTAAATTAAATTAAAATTCTCAAACAGGTGGCAACACTCCACACAAATATTTTCGGCTGTAAGTCTTCTTAAATCTCTTTCTTTTAACAGCCATATTGTAATATTTATTTTATTTTATCAATTTACTTAAACAGCTATTTTCAAACAGGTGGCAACTCTCTATTTTGTTTTTTTTTTGGTTTCTATACTTTAAGTAATATTTTGTCGGCCGCTGTGGTGTAGTGGTAAGCAGTGCGTGCTTCCACTCCACAGCACCTGGGTTCAAGCCCTGGTCAAAGCAACATCGCAAAAAAATATAGAAAAAAGGTTTTTTCTTAACAGCGGTCGTCGCTCGGCAGGCAATGGCAAACCTCCGAGTGTATTTCTGCCATGAAAAAGAGCTTCTCATAAAAATACAATCGCCGTTCGGAGTCGGCGTAAAACTGTAGGCCCCTTCGCTTTGTGTGACAACATCAAGGCGCACGCCACAAATCGGAGGAGAAGCTCGGCCAAACACTAACATATGTGTAAGCGCCAATCTATTATTATATTATTATTATATTTTAAGTTAGATCTCTATCGGTATAGACATCGGTGAAAATTGCATCCAATAATAAATACCCCCAATATTAATTTTTCTTTAATATCTGTTATGTACAGACATCGGCCTGTTACAATTTTGTTATATTATGTATAGATATATTATATGTATAGATGGTGCAATAAAAGCGCCCGAGTTATCAAAATAATATTTTCTCATCACGAGTATATAGTAAATGGATGGAAAAATCATACTCCCCGATAAAAAATTAAAAAAAAAACCTTACAAATTTTTTCGTTTCAAACTCTCCTTTTTTTAAATAAAGCTCGGTCCAGTCGAAATCGATGCGCCTTCCAGAAATTCCTGTGCAGCTGTTCGAATGTATTAAAACGTTTCAGTGCAGATCGTTAGACAAGAGATGCATCATTCATTGTGAGATAAAATTTACTGGCTTTTAATTTGAGGGTTTTATTCGAGTTGGAAGCGGCTGCTCCAAAAATAATGTGGAACACGAATTTGTTGAAAAACCGACAGTTTAAAAAAAAAAAATCAATTAAAATAAAGTTCTTTCCATTCTACCATATAAAACTGTATGGATTCCTTCTGCTTAGATTAAAGAAATAAGCTAATTAGTAAAAAAATATCATGTCGCAGCAGCTTAAGTAGTCTCCTCACCTCCTTTAGAAGAAAAAATCGGCTTATAAAAATAGGATCGCGTAAGGGTAAGACTTAAACGAACGACAGAACGAAAAATGACACTGAAGATGGCACAACGCCGAAACCGGTTTGTCTCCAAACAAAATTTGACAAGGGATGACGGAAAATCGTTCCACATTACATCGTAAGACTTAAACTTTATCAAGTTATAATATGTGTACAAAAATTAGTCAGATTAACTGAATTAAATGACATAACCCGCACTCGTTTACTTTACCCTAATGTTCACACCAAATGTAGCGTTTTATAACAATGACTAAAAATTTCGTAAAAATTTCGAGCTAAAAAGAAACAGGGTGATATCCACTTAAAACTAAAGTCTATAGAAGTTGACACAGTTGTCGAAAGGCTATAAAATGAGAAGCGATTTGAGTCAGCCTCTTTAAAATTTCATATGACTCCTTGTTTATTTCTCGTTCACGCAGAGGGTTGCCACCAGTTGAAAAAGTTAAAATCCATTAAATTAACAAGTCAAATAAAATATTTTAATATAAGCGTCAAACGAAAGGGGTTTTAACTAATCTAAATTCCGAAAGTGCTCTTAAGAGGGTTGCCACCTGTTTAGAAATTTTAAATTAATTTGATTAACAAGGAAAATGAAATATTTTAATACGTCTCTCAAATAAGAGAGGTCCAAGTAAGATTTATTTCTGAACAATTTTTGAAGAGGATTGCCGCCTGTCTAAAAGTTTAAATCAATCTATTTAACAAGGTAAATGAAATGCCTATTTTCTTATATGTAGGTTAAAAAAGCTTTAATTCGTAACTATTTTTAACTAGGCTAAATGAAATATTTTAATATAGGTTTCAACTGAGAGATTTAGGAAAGCTTTAGTTCGAAACAATTTTGAAGAGTGTTGCCACCTGCTCAGAAAGTCAAAACGAATTTAGTTTACAAGGTAATTGAAATCTCTTAATATAAATACATAAGTGTCAACCGAAAAGAACTGAAAAATAATTTATTCATTTATTTAAATTTTTTTAGAGGGTTGCTACTCAAGAAAACATGTCAAACTATTTTAATCGGCAAGTTTAATTTAATAGGTGAATATGGTTATCAAGCGATAGCGGGTTAAAAGCTTTATATCGAAATTTTTGTCTACCCCCTGTTTAGTAATTCAAAATTATTTTAATTGTGGTTTGAGTAAATTTTCTTTCTAAAATACTTTTGAATAAGGTTGCCACCAGTTAAAAAGTTTTAGTTCAATTTATTGATTGATTAAATGATACGGGCGTCAAACCAAAGAAGGAAACTTCTCTTCTTCTTGAAATAAGATGCATGTTAATATGCATGTTAAGATTCATGCTGTTTCCTAATATATAGTTCGATGTACGTATGTGTGTATGTACTTTTAAGTATAAGTTTCGAATTTCGGATTATGAAAATCAGAAAAACTTTGCCAACATTTTATAAGATTTTTCAGGTTTTCTAATAAAGGAGAGCTCACAAACTAAATTTCATCGAAATCGGAAAAAATTTTACATATCTGTCCATGAGGGTGGAAGGCGTGGCAAAGAGCCTATCAATTTCTAACGCCCAAAATTTAGGGCCGCCTTCCAATATCATCAGCGTAGGCTATAACCAAACAGCCTCTATCTTGGATTTCAGGCTATTTACAGCTATCTTCTCTAGAAGTTTTTCTATAAGTAATTTTTTTTCTAAATTTAACGAAATACTTGCTGTTAGTTCCGTAGATTTTAATTGTAAAATTATTTTAATTAAAAAGTTCGATTTTAATAGATCCGCACATATTTATAAACCCGCAAGATGTACGTAAAAACTTGTTGATATTTTCTTAAAACAATTTTTGAATTCCATGCATCTTATCTTCTGCCTTATTGCCTTCTTCAATTGCAATGATTTTGTTCGAAAAAGTTTGCGAATTCCCCACCCCTTTCTATTACTGACGCGATTCGCAAATTGTGCAGCTACATAAATATATACATTTACTAGTAGTGGAAGCGGAGCTAGCATATGCTTCTTATATTATGCAGATTGCGAGAAAAAAGAAACTGTGTTGGCAAATTGCAAAAAAAAAACATAGAAAAAAATGTTCCACTCAAACTTAACTTGCGGCAAAAATGTGACGTGCGCAATGTCAGACGACGAACGCCAAACAGTGGCTGCCGACCGCCGCCTGCCTTGCACCAATGCTGCGCTTCGGGGTCATTTGGCGGCCCAACTAAACGAATTGTGGTTTCTAGTTCACCCCCTTTGGTGCTGTGGTGCTTACAACCATCATTTTTCGATTCTTTTTGGCACGAACACTTTGGCTTTTTCGCTTAGTTTATGTACACTTTTTATGCCGCCTGACTGTATAAATTGACACCTCCCTGATACTCAAACTACCTACCAATGTCGAAGAGGTACTAGGGCGCTAGCATGTATGTATGTATGTGTGTTTGTGACAGTGTGTGTTTGCTTGAATTGAAACTCATTTGCCATGCAACTGCATCACAACAAGAATGTGGCTTTTGGCAGCTGTTGGCATTCTCGCTTTTTTACAAAAGCTACTTCCCCTCGTCTCGCTTTTTATTCCACCGATTATAACGATTTTAGTCATTTACACGCAATTTGTTAGTATAAAGATACGAAACAAGCGCAGTTTTCATCGCTCTTCGTAGCGTAGAAGAAGGTTGCATTATATGTAGTAGAGAATTTATTTTGATTTATTTTTGTGTATATTTTTTCTACTCCGAACCTAGTTCTAGCAGCTGCAGCTCGAATTTTACTCGCAACTATATGTAGTTATGCAACAAATCTAACTGCTACTTCATGCTAAAAGCGTGTGAGTGCCATTTGAAGCACCGGAAAATTGCTAGCAAATTCGCGCATCTCACAACAACAGCAGCATCAACTCAAAATACCAACAACAAAAAAGAAAATAGGCCACCCTAACCCCCCCATTAACGACGTCAATTTTAATAAAAACTGTGAACTTTTTCAATGAGCCACGGTCGACGCTTCTTCACCACTAACACGCTGACATCAAAAGACATCGAGTAGAAAGAAGAAGAAACGGTAGCAGCAGCAGCAGCG
>NW_023458556.1:38426046-38428967 GCF_013731165.1 Rhagoletis pomonella | reverse complement strand
AAGACATCGAGTAGAAAGAAGAAGAAACGGTAGCAGCAGCAGCAGCGCAAATTCAAGCTTTCCAACTAATCGACTTTTTTCCACTTGTACATAAAACGCTGCTCTTCATGCACAGTGCGAATTTACTTGTATATAATCTGGCAAATTAGACTGGAGCAGCACGTTAAGTAAAGTGATTCGAATAGCGCATTTTCTCGCTTGCCAAACTCGCTTGTGTACGTGAGTGAGTGTGTGTGTGTGTGTGTGTGTGTGTGTATTTGCGTGTGTTTGCGCCATGAAAAATAAAAAGTAATAAAAAATCGTATTGGCGCCTTGCCAACCACTCGTCGAAGTTCACTAATAAACGGAACAGCTGCAGTGGCAATGACAGCAGCGGAGGACTACTACGGTGGCTGTTTCAGGAAATGGCAAAAGTAGGTCTCTGCTTTGCAAAGTCAGGCATTGAGCGGCATAGACAGCAGGAAGTATTATTCCACTTACGGAGATGCATACAAGCACAAGGTATGCACGCAGATAATCATACGCTTTCTTGCTTATATTTGTGAAATGGAAATACTCTAGAAGCTTTTTTACGTTATTTATTACAGTACTTTGAATTTGTTGTCTCACGAGATTGAGCTCAAATCGAAAGATGGAAAGATGCCAATTTGATGTTTTTTTTTTGAAAATCTATTGGCAGCAAGGTGTGCCGCTTATGGCGCTCAAACTGGAAGCGAAAAAAAAAAACAAAAAATAAAACGGGTTTTCGAAAAATTGATTGAGAAGTTAAGGGAACTGCGACTGTGGAAAGACGGACGCTTCAAGCGTACGCGTAAAGTCTGTAGGTTTGTGGCTTACTGCATACAAAGAACTTCAGTTCTTATAAAATCGAACAGGAAGGATTTGCATCGACTAACTGCCGTTTTCAGAGGACACTCTGCCGCTGCTCTGCTGCAACTGCCGTTGCTGAGGAGTGGACACTCAGCATTCATCCAACAAGACCAGGACTGAAAAACAAAATTTTTTTTCGTGGAGAAAACGTGGAAAATCAACAGCGCCCGCTGTGCAGGGAAGCTAAATCATTCCACCCCAAAGGATGTAAGGTCAATAAGCCTTTCATAGTTTATTCTAAAGACACTTGAAATGCTAATTGACTCATGTATAACGGAGTAACAGAATGAAAATTTGCCACAGAGCTTTTGAGCAATCAGCTGGAGTGGCAGTCCTTGGCCTAATATGCATACAAAGATTTGGGATGTTTCCGTTGCGTAGAACCGACTCTCGTGGAAACGTAACTAAGGCAAAGTTATCGCATGCTTGACGTTTTTCATAGAGAAGGCTGCTTGTCTTATCTTGTCTGTCAAAGGAATTGAAAATATATAGTCGTCGACAGCCAAGCAGCATTGAAAGCGTTAGGATCCAAAGCTTGTTGAGTTTCTGGGCATATGTATATCGAAGTGCACGAGATGGCTCGACACGTTTCCGTACCACCACCGATGTCTAATCCACGGAAGAAAATTGACGAGTAGACCGCAGCCGTAACAAATGACTTATAGAGCCATGGAGACGACTGTGAAGTTGTAAGATCTTTATGGCCACGGCGTAACAAGAAACGAACTGATAAACTTTCGACGTTAAACAAATTTGCAGTGCGAATTCTTACCGGCGTCATCAAAGGCATTATGCTATTGCAACAATGGCGTACACCAACAAATTATCTTTGTAGAAGTGGTCGCGTCAAGCTTTTTGCCAGTTTGGCGAAGATAACGGAAGGGAGACTATCCACCACATCGGTATAGTAAGTGGTTTAACTAACGCTATAACGACACTTTGGACTAACCGCGATTAGAGGCAGGTGCCTCCACCTGGTGCTAATAGAGGGCATTGACAATGGTCAAACTTACCTACGAGCCGGTTCGAAAATGCCCTATCTCAGAAAACTTTTCAAAAACGCCATATTTAAGAAAATTTTTGAAAAACGCTCTATCTCAGCATATTTTCAATACATTTTTATTTGAGATAGGGATTTTTTGAACCGAATTTTGAGATGAGCCGTTCTTCAACTAAATTCTGAAGTAGGGCGTTCTTGAAAAATTTTCTGGGTTAGGGCGTTTTCGAACTGGCTGCCGAGATAGGTTGAACTTCCACTCAGGTGTCGATATATTCGTACAAGCTTTCTTAACCATGACTTTAACTTATATTAATTTTGATTTAATGCGTACTTAGCACATTCATCTATCCAATGTGTTTCATGTCTGAAATCCAATATATTTCTCATACACACATCTTCACTTCGATTTTCCCAAAAATAAGACATTTAATTTTTGTTCGTCAAATTACTTGATTTTCATAAGAGAAGAAACAACTACCAATTTATTTAATTCGATTCGTAACGAAAATCATTCGATCATATGACCACCACGATTCAGGCAGTGATAAAAAATCTTTACGAACCTCCTAAATTTGTATTAAAGCAATCTGTGCTGAATTCGAGAATTAATTATTGTCTGCGCGCGTTTTGATAAGTGGAAATCAGAAATAAATCTCAGCAAACATAGCATCACTGTTATATTTCACCGAAAATCTAAGTGTGGGATTCACATTTATTTACTCTGCTGTCACTTAAAAGAGGGTTACATCATAAATTTGTCTGCTTACGCAGGACACAGGATGTTGGAAGCAAAGTGTTAACCACCCACTACTAAATGCCTAAACACCTACATACGCACGCATGTACATACAGTTACAAACATATACTAGGTATTACATAAATTGGTAATGAAATTAAGATTCCATGAAATGTTGCTTTCAGTTTCTTTTTCTTTATTCTTTTATTTCCCAGTACAAGTGTTTACGAGGCAACATGGCATGACAAGCTATAAATAAGTGTTGTTTTTTGTAGATAAAATTACTTCCATACATAAAACATACATCTGTTTGTA
>NW_023458556.1:38423236-38425946 GCF_013731165.1 Rhagoletis pomonella | reverse complement strand
TACAAACAGATGTATGTTTTATGTATGGAAGTAATTTTATCTACAAACAAAAACACTTATTTATAGCTTGTCATGCCATGTTGCCTCGTAAACACTTGTAATGGGAAAGAAAAGAATAAAGAAAAAGAAACTGAAAGCAACATTTCATGGAATCTTAATTTCATTACCAATTTATGTAATACCTAGTATATGTTTGTAACTGTATGTACATGCGTGCGTATGTAGGTGTTTAGGCATTTAGTAGTGGGTGGTTAACACTTTGCTTCCAACATCCTGTGTCCTGCGTAAGCAGACAAATTTATGATGTAACCCTCTTTTAAGTGACAGCAGAGTAAATAAATGTGAATCCCACACTTAGATTTTCGATGAAATATAACAGTGCTGCTAAATATGTTTGCTGAGATTTATTTCTGATTTCCACTTATCAAAACGCGCGCAGACAATAATTAATTCTCGAATTCAGCACAGATTGCTTTAATACAAATTTAGGAGGTTCGTAAAGATTTTTTATCACTGCCTGAATCGCGGTGGTCATAGGATCGAATGATTTTCGTTATGAATCGAATTAAATAAATTGGTAGTTGTTTATTCTCTTATGAAAATCAAGTAATTTGACGAACAAAAATTAAATGTCTTATTTTTGGGAAAATCGAAATGAAGATGTGTGTATGAGAAATATATTGGATTTCAGACATGAAACACATTGGATAGATGAATGTGCTAAGTACGCATTAAATCAAAATTAATATAAGTTAAAGTCATGTTCTGCAATTTAGGTTAGGTTAAGAAAGCTTGTACGAATATATCGACACCTGAGTGGAAGTTCAACCTATCTCGGCAGCCAGTTCGAAAACGCCCTATCCCAGAAAATTTTTCAAGAACGCCCTACTTCAGAATTTAGTTGAAGAACGGCTCATCTCAAAATTCGGTTCAAAAAAGCCCTATCTCAAATAAAAATGTATTGAAAATATGCTGATATAGGGCGTTTTTCAAAAATTTTCTTAAATATGGCGTTTTTGAAAAGTTTTCTGAGATAGGGCATTTTCGAACCGGCTCGTAGGTAAGTTTGACCATTGTCAATGCCCTAATCGCGGTTAATCCAAAGTGTCGTTATGGCGTCTGTTAAACCACTTACTATCCTGATGTGGTGGATAGTCTCCCTTCCGTTATCTTCGCCAAACTGACAAAAAAGCTTGACGCGACCACTTCTACAAAGATAATTTGTTGGTGTACGCCATAATGCCTTTGATGACGCCGGTAAGAATTCGCACTGCAAATTTGTGGCCATAAAGATCTTACAACTTCACAGTCGTCTCCATGGCTCTATAAGTCATTTGTTACGGCTGCGGTCTACTCGTCAATTTTCTTCCGTGGATTAGACATCGGTAGTGGTACGGAAACGTGTCGAGCCATCTCGTGCACTTCGATATACATATGCCCAGAAACTCAACAAGCTTTGGATCCTAACGCTTTCAATGCTGCTTGGCTGTCGACGACTATATATTTTCACTTCCTTTGACAGACAAGATAAGACAAGCAGCCTTCTCTATGGCAATTGGTACCGATTGAAAAACGTCAAGCATGCGATAACTTTGCCTTAGTAACGTTTCCACGAGAGTCGGGTCTACGCAACGGAAACATCCCAAATCTTTGTATGCATATTAGGCCAAGGACTGCCACACTCCGGCTGGTTGCTCAAGAGCTGTTTGGCAAATTTTCATTCTGTTAATCCGTTATACATAAGTCAATTAGCATTTCAAGTGTCTTTAGAATAAACGATGAAAGGCTTATTGGCCTTAAATCCTTTGGGGTGGAAGACGCTGTTGATTTTCCACGTTTTCGCAGTAAGTCACAGACCTACAGACTTTACGCGTTTGCTTGAAGCGTCCATCTTTCCACAGTCGCAGTTCCCTTAACTTCTCAATCAAGTTTTCGAAAAACTGGTATTTTTTGTTTTTTTTTCGCTTCCAGTTTGAGCGCCATAAGCGGCACACCTTGCTGCCAATAGATTTTCAAAAAAAAAAAACACCAAATTGGCATCTTTCCATCTTTCGATTTGAGCTCAATCTCGTGAGACAACAAATTCAAAGTACTGTAATAAATAACGTCAAAAAGCTTCTAGAGTATTTCCATTTCACAAATATACATAAGCAAGAAAGCGTATGATTATCTGCGTGCATACCTTGTGCTTGTATGCATCTCCGTAAGTGGAATAATACTTCCTGCTGTCTATGCCGCTCAATGCCTGACTTTGCAAAGCAGAGACCTACTTTTGTCATTTCCTGAAACAGCCACCGTAGTAGTCCTCCGCTGCTGTCATTGCCACTGCAGCACTGCAGCTGTTCCGTTTATTAGTGAACTTCGACGAGTGTTTGGCAAGGCGCCAATACGATTTGTTATTACTTTTTATTTTTCATGGCGCAAACACACGCAAAAATCACGCTTCCTTCCCCCCTCATAAATACACACACACACACACACACTCACTCACGTACACAAGCGAGTTTGGCAAGCGAGAAAATGCGCTATTCGAATCACTTTACTTAACGTGCTGCTCAAGTCTAATTTGCCAGATTATATACAAGTAAATTCGCACTGTGCATAAAGAGCAGCGTTTTATGTACAAGTGGAAAAAAGTCGATTAGTTGGAAAGCTTGAATTCACGCTGCTGCTGCTGCTACCGTTTCTTCTTCTTTCTACTCGATGTCTT
>NW_023458556.1:38421655-38423136 GCF_013731165.1 Rhagoletis pomonella | reverse complement strand
GCACAAAAAAATAAGCCCAGAAAAGTAGTAAAAATACTTCATTGAATAAATGTTTTGCTAAGTTACGGTTAACTTAGCAAAGTCCTAATTATTTACCAAATGGTCGGAGCACAAAAAAAACCAAAAGTGGCCGAAAATAGCACACAATGAGCACAATAATACGAACAATTTTTTTCTTCATTTTTTCATTTTAGCGCCGCTAACTTGATTGAGCTATCATTGACAGCCGCAAATGCGCGTTGAAACTTTCCAATTGCAATCTCCGCAAATGCTTAAATGTCCAATGATAGACCGCGGCACACACACACACATACCCATTTTAATTCTTATTCATATTCATATGAGTAAATAATAAAAAAGGTGAGTGGTAATTTTAATGTTCAAAACAGCAGCTATTCACGCTGTTAGCGTGTCGGACATTCATTATTGGCATTCTCATTGTCAACCGGCGACCAGAGCAAACAATGCAATGCAAATAAAGTACTCTTCTGCGCAGACAAAATATATATATACACACGCGCATACACCAACATCAGTAAATACGCTGACAGAAAACACAATGCGGGTTCTGGGCTCTTGCCACACTATTTGTACATTTATAACCCTGCTTGCATAATTCTTTGCATTGTCAGTATTGAAATATTGACATCCATTGTCAAACAATTGTAGGAAATGGTAAATAATGAAAATTGCATAGCGTTGACCACAAATAAATTAAGTTGGCAAGCATAAAAGGCTTAGAATCGGTAGAATAATCAACAAATTCATTGTGTAAATAAGCGGGGAGGTCTTATGGCTTTAAGAGTAATTGCGAAATTTAAATTAATAGAGAATTTATGAACGTCCTCTAATACAATTATGTATATAATCTCGGAATTCTTTGGTAACTTTCTGCCCGTGAGATTAAATTTGCCAATCACTAAATCAATAACTGTAAACTTAATTAGGGTAAGAGCGTATTCGAGCTGAACGAATTTTGCATGTGTCTTCGGAGTTCCTCCAAAATGGCTAGATATTTGGGCGGATGAGCTAGTGGTAGTTCAGATCTGACACTGTCTGTATTCCTGTATGATATGATCTTTCCCCTCCCAAAACCATCTCTAGCTAAATTACGTAAAGTTTGTTTAGCCCCCTGTTCTATGGTCACGTATAGGGGCTTCCGCTCAAGAATTAACTCCAGCGCTAACGTAGGGCAGCTGCGCAATGCTCCCGTGCTGCAAATACACGCCAGACGTTGAAGCTTGTTGTTGTATATCAATCTAGGTATTCTTGGGTTGCATCCCTAGAATTGACGTTTGCATACATTTTGTGAGAAGTTTGGTTTCCATGATCAGTCCTAGATACTTCACTTCATTGGTAACACTCACCAGAACTGAACCTGATATTATATTTCTTATACCCATCTCTTGGTGAATGCATTAGTTAATATTTTGTTTGGGTTGACGCTAGGCGCTCTCGAACCTCTCTATGGCTATTGGCAT
>NW_023458556.1:38378882-38421555 GCF_013731165.1 Rhagoletis pomonella | reverse complement strand
TTTGTAGATAAAATTACTTCCATACATAAAACATACATCTGTTTGTATGTATGTATGTGTGCACTAGTTTTATGTCCTTTGTGACTACAGCTTTTACATAGAGTTTTCGTGCCGCGAGGTTTTGGCGGCAAAAGCAGTTACATAAGAAATTAAAGAATAAAATAAAAAAGAAACAAAATAAAAATAAATAAAATTAAACATAAAAACAATATTTCATAACCGTGACTTCCGCTATTACATAAGAAAAAGCCAGTTTCTTGACAATACAAGAACTTCCACAGAGGAAAGTGTTCACTGCTTCACACATGGTCCAACGAAGTAGTCGAACTACAGTGCCTTCTGAGTGAAGAGGGCATTGATGTTCCCTCAATAAAATATGCCGAGCCTCTTAGATGGAAGAAAAGCGACATAAAGTTTAAGCAGTTCAAGCTCTACAAACTCATCTACATGCCTGGCTAGGCACTAGAATTGGGGCCGGGACTAATTATTTAATACCGATACCGCCCATCCAGACGCTTTTCAGATTGGTACCACGGGTCTCTCGGATCCCGAAATCAATAATTTCATTCATTAAGTTTTCATTAGTACAATAATAGCCTTATTCATAAAAAATAAAGTATTTAGCTTTACAAAAGGTTTATAAATTAAAAAATGTATGAAAACGTCAATTTATAAAGCTTTTTAAAGCTATTTTACTTTTTATGAATAAGGCCATAAGACTTTACATCCTTTATAGTAGATACAATTGTCATTACATTACAACTAAAGTAGGAACTAACATTAACATATAAATATGTATTACCGAATACTCAATTAATAACAAAAATAAAAATAACAAACCCACCCTAAATAAAATTCAAATGGATTAGAAATTAATTTTAATTAATATACTGGCAAATATTTTCCTAGAAATATTCTACTTTTTTCATACTGAAAGATCTTGCATCTTCTGGTTATCCTGTTAAGAAAAACGGAGAGAAGTTTTTACCTAAAATTGGATAAATGTTTTCTTGGTCGCGAAATAATAAATAATTCATAATTACTTAAAAACACCGTTAGAAAAAATATTAAAATAAATAAGAAAGCACTTTCTTAAATTTACTTAATTTAGGCAAATAACTTTACTGATGCTAAGAAAACGATATGCTAATTTGCTTAAATTTTGAAAACAAAAACAAAACACAGCAGAAAATAAATTAGAAAATACTTTCTTGAATGAAGTCCGAAGTCTGAGAACGTGTGGCAAGTGCCTAAGAAACTTATACAAATACATACATATCGTCACCTGAATTGCAAAAAGACGTAACAACATCGTAAATGAAATGGTAAAAGGTGTTGACACTTATTTTTTTTTCATAAAATGATGTGGGGAGTTGTAATTCGATGAAATCCATCATATAAATCAGAAAGTGAATTTTGAATTTTTTATAAGTTACGTCTTTTTGCATTTCAGGTGACGATATTTACAAACACCAGCCACGATGTCCACAAACATTTGAACTGTTGAAAACAAAAACAAAAAACGGCAGAAATAAATTCTAACATAAACAAGAACAAAATGCTTTCTTAAATGAAGTCAGAAATTTCTTATTTTATTCTTTAAGAAACTTATACATTTGGCAATATCATATTTGTAAGTATGTATGTATATAAAGCGGCTTCTGCCTTTGAATTGTCAAAGCCAATAAAACGTAGTTAATTGCTTTCCTGGCACATGTCCTCTGGGGCGTTGTGTGAACACTACTGCTTCTGATTCTGAGATCGCTGGTTCGAGTCCGTTTGGAGGTGGTTAAAGTAATTTAAGTGAATTATTTCTTATAGAAAAACCTAAATTCTCAAGTACCTTAAAAAATAAATGAGATATTTTTTTTCTTTTTCAAATACAATTTAAAAATTACAAAATGAAATTGGTAAACAAAAATTAAAAGTATTAAAAAAACATCCTCTGCTCTAGGACTAGAACCACGAATCTCTCGACTGTCATTACAGAGCTTTTCTCTGTCGGCCATTGCGACCATTTTAAAATTAGTACCGTAGGTCGCGATATCCCGTGCCCATTATCCAAGTATTAAGTAGCTCAGTGGACCAACAGGGAAAATGACCAAAACGACTAAAACTCTGGACTCCCTTTTACTACCGTTAAGCAGATAACTCTCTTTTTTCAATTTGACATCCGTGTCGTCTGAGACGATATGCAGAAAGTGGTGCCACTTAAAAACAATTCTGACAACAATGATGCCGCTGCTCGTCTTAAGAGCATACGAGGTCACCTCAAAACTTTTGTGAGAGCCCGCACGGTCCTTTCTATGATCTCGACGTAAAATTTCGGAAAGTGTTTGGAAAGTAGGACTGCTACGTGAGTCCCTATCTTATCACATTCACAAACTATTGACTTTCGCTTGTAAGAATATCTTTCCTCACATACATAACTCGCTTTGCTGTTGAATGTTACGTATACGCACTGTCATCCCGCTATTTTGAAGAAACAAATAATATTATTGAAGGCGATAAATTTGGCGATCAAGTTCCATGATTCTGACACTAAAAGCCAGTACATTTTAATTGAATTTACCAAATCTGATTTTCCAGCTAAATATGTATGCATCTACGTAGAGTAAAATATGAAAAATACTATGGTAGCAATATAGTGAAATCTCAGGCATTAAAATCTACTTTGCAATGGCACAGATTTGCAGCTGCATAGTTAAGACGACGACATAGAACGCAAACAACCAGCATCAACGTTCGACATTTTATAGCATGATAAATTTCGTTGCAAAAAATATTACCGCCGTAAAACTGTCAATGCTGTTTCAGGTTTTTGGCCTGCCCGGCAGCCGCCATCGCTCAATGGGCTGACGTGAAGGTCAAAAGGAATGGGTTGCTGCGAGTGAAAGATGACCCCACTTACATGCGCTTAAGTTTTGAACCTTGTATGAGAGTTTGTGGGTATAATATAAACATATATGCATACATACCTACATATGTGTGCTTGCAAGTATTTGTATATGAATGCAAGGCAAATGAATATTCTGCACGAAAGTACACATAAACGCCGGATGCTAATACATGCAACGACCGTAAAGTACCTTCTAACTTACACAAGCAGATGTATGCACATAAATATGTATGTATGTGCGGAAATGTTTACTTACACTAGAAATAAATGTTACAAATACATATGTACATACAAAAAACATCTACCTACATACATACATACAAGTACAGCTACATGCAATGGCACTTTCTTATTCATAGTCTGCCCAACATACATGCAGGAGAATCGCTTTTAATTTACATCAATGTATATCAACGCCCAGGTAAAATGTTTATGCATAGTTATATAGTACATATATGAATTTGTTTCTTTCGATTTCTGCCAGCACTCGTATTTATGTGTAGAGAAGTCCACTTTGACAAGGCGCTTGTGGCGTTGGGTGCACATATTTATTTATGCATGAGTGTTTTTCGTGTCAGTACTACTCATCGTCTTGTTTGCCCGTCTAGCTCTTATTCCGTCTTGCTCAAGTAGGCATTCTTCGCATTGTCTTTCTCCGTTCATTTACGTGTATGTTGGCGCATTTTTTTGTCTACAAGCTGTATAAAAATGCGAGTTATTTGCGCTGTCGCCTTTGCTTTTAAAGCACCTTTCTTTCTCTCTACATCTCTCTCTCTCTCTCGCCTTCGTTTTGGTGGCATCTTTTTCAGATTTGTACCATTTTCAGATGAACCCTGCCGCGCACATGTTGTTTTAATTATACTCGTACTACATTTTGACAATCTTTGGCTGTTTCTGCTTTCTGAAGTGTACTTGAAATTATTATTATTTTTCCTTAAAAGCAATACCGTTACTTGGGGAAAGCGTTGCTGTGGCAGGTTGATGCAGCGATGCTCTGTGTCGGCGTAATTTAAGTGAGCCATTAAAGGTCGCTACCACCACAAATTCTTAATTACACTAAATAGTAGTTTTAAGCAGCTCCTTACAAGCTTTTTTTTTGGTAGTAGTTTGAGGTTGTTTTTAGATTCTGTGTTGTTGGTTGATAATTGTAGAAAGTGCCGTAATCGTAAAGGCCACCAGTTCAAATAATCTCAAGTGTTATTATGTTTATTAATCTTATTGTTGTTTTATATCTAATCGTTGTTTGTTACAGCCATTCTCTTTATTGCTTAATTGAATTTTTGATCTTTCTGGACGATATACATAAATGGCTTTTGAGATTAAGTAAATGTTATTTTTTTCTTACTAATATGCAGGCATTGGATATATAAAATTCCCAGACAAATCTTAATAAAATCATACAAATTTTATTACGCAAAAAATAGTTAAAATATGCCTTATTTTGGGTATACTATTAACTAAGTACTAACGTAATTCGTTAATGTCTTAAAACAAGAATTTTCAAGATTTTCCCCGATTTGTTTTTGTAATTTTCTGGGATTCTTCGTGTTTTACTTTTCAGTATTATTTTAGTCACTTTGGTGATTTTGTAGCGTTTTTTTCAGGAATTTCGGTATACTTGGTGGTATATTTATCGGCATTTAGATTTTCGGGGTTATTTCGGGATAACTTTTGTATCCAGTTGAATGCTTCACCGCATATAACCACAAAATGCTATCTGATGGCACGTACATAACGCGCTGCAGCGGGGAAAATATGGCCCAAGTAGAGAAGCACAACACTATGATTTACAACCCACATACCACCGAGTCGCAGCTTAACAGGGCAATTCAGGCTAAGTTAGTAAAAAGTCTTTCGTAAGACAAATGAAAGACAAAAGGCTCTCTCATTCACCACTCGTTGTGAAAAGCACTTGTGAGAGAAAACTCACGCCACTTCAACAGTCGCAATGGGCGAGTGGGCAAAGAACTGGCGTGAAAATCGAGAGTTCCCAGTTCGAGTCCTGGCGTAGCGTAGTTTTTTTCTCTTATTTTAATCTAATTTTTTTAAATACATTTTTCAGATTTTTTATTTTTAAAAGGAATATATATATTTTTCATTAAATTTAATTTTTTGAAACTTATTTTATGTACTCTTTTATTTTTTAATATATTTTATTAATTTTTTTAATGGTTTGGTTGTTTTTAATTTCATTTCATTTTTAAAAAATTATTTAATTTCCGATTTATATATATTTTTTATTTAATATAATTTTTCGAATCTTATTTTATGTATTTTTGTCTTTTGAATTAAATTTTTTTGCATTTTTTTAAATAATATTTTTTTAATTTCATTTAATTTTCTTTTTGTGTTTAAAATAGAAAAATATTTCTTTTGAATTTTATTTATTTTTAAGAAATTAATTTTGTTTATTGTTTTAAGTGTAATTTTGTTATTTTTTTAATTTTGAGATTTTTTTGTTTTAGGGCTAAATTCCTGTGCGTAGTTAACTCAGAATCGGCACTTAACTACAGATTTTCAGCACGATTTTCAGTACAAAAATCTGTAGTTAATTGCAGATTTTGAGTTAACTACGCACTGTGAATTTGGCCCTTAATAAGAAAAATATATATATTTTTTTAATTTTTAGGATCTTCATCAATTAATTTTTTTTTTTCGTTTTCTAAATAAAAATATTTTTAATCTTACTTAATTTATAGGTACCATTTCCTTCTTTTTTGATCATATTTTTTTCTTTTTCTATTTGGATTTCATATATTTATTAATTTTTATTATTTTAAGTACCATTTCATTCTTTTTTGGTTAATTTTGTTTCTCTTTCTGATTTGATTTTCTTTTATTCATTAATTTTTATTGTTTAAAAAAGAAAAAATAAATGGGTTTATTAAATTTACTTTAAATAAAAAAAAAAAACTTATTGCTAAATGGCGAACATCATAGCGCCTCGTTAGCAGATCTTTCAATTATTCTTTCGAAACGCAGAAAAGTGCTTTAAAAATAGTTGCCAGAATTGACCATTGTCAATACTTCTGTCTTTCGAAAGACTGTGATGAGTTGAAAGACTTGAGACAGAATTGCCCTGTAAATGCTTGCCAGGCATATCAAAGGGCATTGCTGCGAACTAATGGACGAGATTCAGACTTAAATTCAACGCCTGTTAGATCCGGCAGTGTGCAGATGGGTCTTAAATGACTGACAGTTATCGAAAGTCAGGCCCTCGCCATGTAGATGCCGCTACCGAAATCCAATCACCACCTGTAGATGAAGAAGAGCTTCAACTGCTTCGAGACCCGCGTCACTCTGTACACTATTACCAGCACTATTGTAGGAGTTTATCCTACTCAACATTTAAGTAATGAAAATTTGTTTGGTTTTATTTTTCCAGAGTTGCCATATGCAAAATGAAAAATGCAAAAAGACGTAACAAACATCATTGTTGAAATGCAAAAAGTCATAAATAATAACTAATAAAAAATTCAAAAATCATTTTTTGATTTATATGATGGATTTCATATTACAGCTCCCCACATCATTTTATTAAAAAAAAATTAGAATATTATTCACGACTTTTTCCATTTGATTTACGATGTTGTATAATCATAACAATATGAAATTGGGTTGCGCATCCATTATTTATGATAAAAACATAATAACTCCCTTGCAAGCGTAAGTGCTTTCCACGACTGAGGAAAACTTTCTTATTTCGTACCATACCACATCAAATCCATTGTGGCCTATTGGCCATAGAAAGGCAACAACACAATCATTAATACTCGCAAACATCAAGGCAGGAAAACCGACCACACATTAGCCTGCAGCCGTTAACGGACGCATGTTGTATGCATGAAATCATAAACGGAACAGATGGTTGATAATGGTTCCAGCTGGATAAAATCCATAAACACCGATGTGCGGTAATGATTAGCAATTTGCAGCAAATTTACTACGAATACTGAGCAGATTGCAAGGAAGTGTGCAAGGAGAGAGAGAGAGAGAGTATGTAGTGAATGCAAATTACTTTGCAACATATGAACATACATACATATGCACAAACATATGTGCGAAGAACGATTTCCATCTGCAGTCAACCCAAAAAAAAGTCTGGATTTCATTAGCGGGTCAGGTAGATACGGTAACAAACAGAACTGATCGAATAAATGTTCACAAAATTTTGCAAATAAATTTATTTTGTTAGTTTATTGTTCATGGCTTAACCAAAATCATAATAATCAAAGTTTCAAACTTAATATAAAATATAGAAAAACTGCAAAAATTGTTCATCAAAATTTCAACTTTTTAATAAGAATTTTTAGAAAATTGTTGGGAATGCGGCGCCTTAAAAAAACGAATGAACAATTTAGGTAGGTATTACATAATGAGCTACGAAAAAAATAATAAAAAATTCCATCACGTAATTGTTCCGAAAAAATAACCTTTTAGAAATAACTGAATTATTGGAAGGGGAACAAAGTTCAATTTCGCAGGCCAGCGTTATGCTTAAAAACTATTTAATCGCCATACATTCTCAGATTTTCTCACGTCTACATAACTAATTAAATGAATTAGTTCACCTATACAAATTTAATTAGCATTCATGACCAAACAAAGTTTATGTATAAATAAATCATCTAAACGTGAGACCAGAAAATTAGTAACGAAATTTTTAACTCCAAAAAACGCACACCTAAAAAGTTGTAAATATATCTGAAAGTGAGACTAGCAAACCACAACCAACCGGCGCGGTAATTAGCGTAGTCAGCAATCAAATTCATCATTAGTGACACCTACAACGTGCGCTGGGAATTTATTAGCATTGGTAAATGAAATTTTGCTTTAGTTTTTAGTTGGCTGGTTGGTGTCAAACTCCAATTAGCAACGAAAGTGTAATAAAACTTGCAAATTTACACCCTCAGCTGCTGCTGCTGCTTTCAGCCATCGAGCCTCGTTAGTGCGGTTACATTTTCAAAACTCCGCTGCATGTCAATTAATTTTTTGTTTGTTTTAGCATTTAACATCAGCAGTTTAATACATATAGCAAATGATATCTGTTTGTTGACTTTTTATTTACATTGAATAAATTTGCATTTTTTGCTGCATTCCGGATGGAATATTAAAAACCAGAAAATTTTATTTTATGAAAATGTGTATTGCAAAGAAAACATATACTCATAACACTGTAGTGAAAATCTCATATTTTTAAATGACGCAAAAAACGCTGAAATACGTAAACTTAGTTTGGAATCGTAGATTGCGGATCTGTATTCTGTTTTTCTAGATCAGGTCATATTCCCAAGATATTTAAATTTGTATGAAAAAATCAAATTTTAACAAGGGAAAAACGATAACAGATTTTTTGAAATCGTATAAAACCTAAAATTTGTTAATTTTACAAAAACAAAAAAAAAACGATGGAGAATAGTTGTGTGTGGTCAAATAAAAATGTGTCAGATTTGTTTGTAAGAAATAATGCTACGCATACGCCATGTACACCCATTTTTTAAAATGTTTTTTCCTTATTAAAGTTAGATTTTTTTCATTAACAATACAAGCTTAGAATGAAAATATTTTGGAAAAATTACCTGTTCAAGAAAAACGGTATATAGATCCGTAATCTACGACTAAAATTAATTTACGTGTCTCGGCGTTTTTTGTGTCATTTTAGCATGCCTACAGTGTAATTATTCCATTAACTGATAGTTGCTGTTGCATATGTACAAATATATACATATAAATAATAATATAATATATAAATATAACAGAATAAAAATTTCCGCTGAGTCTGAGAAAGTGTGATACTTAACTGCGCGGAAATAAGCCTTGAAAAAAGTTTCTAGGGCACATCTATATGAGGCCATGAGGGCCAGAACAGCGTATTTATAAATAGTCTCTTTTTAGTAATATGAGAAAGAAGGATCTATAAAAAATAAATGCGGAATTTTCTAAAAAAAAACCATTGCATTTGCGTGATGCTACATGCTATAGTAGAAGAGAACTAAAAGGGCGTGCCTCGGACTATTACCGTCTTCATTCTAATAATGCATTTTAAGGCACCACTCAACTTATTTTGAAATCCCCGTTAGGCTATTCTGGCGCTCAAGGCCTAATATCTCTTCACACAGTCCTTCGGCCACTATACTAGTTACCTACAAATTGCTCAACGAGGGTTTTGATACTCTTCAACCCTTGGTGGCAACTCAAGTAGCAAACTGGTGTATAACTTGGTGCGAATTTACGAATTTTGGTATAAATCTGATTAGTTGTACCAAAATTTACAAATTTGCACCAAGTTATACACCAGTGTGGTACTTGAGAAGAACCATGGTAGCACTTGTGGAAAAACGCATTAAGACCTTAGTTGACCTTAGACAGTCAATGCTCTTTATTTATTCATAAGAACATAAATATTTTTTTAATAAGAGTATCTGTCCAAAGACTCAGCTAGCAGACTTTCGAGAAAACTATTCTTGCCAAAATCTATGGCTCGCAGCACTATTTACCGAAAAAAATTAATAAAAATTAAAACTGCGGTTAAGCTGATTATAGGCTTGAATCCTTTTCTCTAATTAAATGTGTATGTTTGATCATATCTTAAACTTAGAAGATATTGATTTTATACAAAGTTGATAGAATTTTGGCGGGTTGCAGAATTATCGCCTTTTTAGCCCATTCTGTCATCTGAAATTAAAACGTACTGAGTAATGAAATTCTCTTTTGGTACGATTATCCAAACCGATTTTTTCTGTTTTCTATCTTGTTTTGGGTAAGAATCCTCAGAGATAACTCAAAATTGATATCATAACGCGAATAAATAAATAGTAGAAAACAATTCTAGCCATAATCTTTGTGTTCATATCTTACAATAATTATACACTACTGTGACTAGGCTCTAGGCTCTGTAGGTAACTTCTTTTCGGGCGACGGAGCTGTTTTTTTTTAATGGAATAATTATTGTTGGAATTTCACATGTAGTTTTACTATAAGTAGTAAACGTTTCTGACCTTTGCCCAAGTGTAATTTTTCGGCCACTTAAGTATTGCATACTTATACGTTTACTTCTAATTCTTTTTTGCTTAAGCTATTTGCTTAAATCGATTCAAGCCAACTGTAAACCTTCACAATCCGCTTTGCGTGACCCGTCATAGCCGTAAACAAAGTTTAAGGTTGTTTTCGGTTGTTTATCATTGCGCTAGCTTCCATCAACTTCACCTTACCTCTAAAAAATGGTAAATACAAAAAAAAGTGCCAAATTACGTAGCAAAAAAGTTTAAAAGCAAGAGAGCGAAGTTTTTGCACGAATGTGTGGGCGCATATATGTATGTATGTGTGTCTGTAGATTTATATGCTAAGGAAATGAATACAGTGGGCGTTAACCTTCTACAAATGCTAGCTGCAGTCTAGTAGTCCCCAGAGCTTGAGCCACATTTTGGACACTTTTGGTACATACATATACAAAGCGATAGGCAGGAAAGGTAACTACTGTTTTTTGTTGATATTTTTTGGTTAACCAAATGTGGTTAAGAAGAAAAGCAAGCAATGAAAATTGTTGACGTAGGTAGTTGGTGTATAATGAAGAAAAAAATAAAACAAAAAATATGTCTAAATAAAAATGAAAATTGAAATCGACAGCTTCGAAATGAAAAAGATAATGTCTGAACGCAAAGAAAAGTAATGAAAGGGGACACCATAGAGTAATGAAAACAAAATATTGGAGAAAATTTAAGTGCTGCTATTTGAAAACTTTTGAACCAAAATAAAAAGTACGAAAGAAAATAGCATTCATCTGTAAAGAAACCACATAAGTAAGGTATGTGAATTAGAAGCCAGCAGCAATAAAAACAGATATTTCAAAGGTTTCATGTCGGTTACAGCTAAAAGAAATAAAAAATTGATTTGCTGCACAAGCAAATAAAAAAAATAAAAAAAATTGTGCTTTGGCTTCAGTTCAACATATTGAGAATTTCAACTGCCAAATAAAAACAACAAAAACAAGTGAGGACATCACTGTCTTTGGCTTTTCCGAAGGCTTCATACCTTTCATGTGCATCAGAAAATTTTACTTCAACCGATTACTGTATTTTAAATTAGTTATTTGGGAGGAGTTTTATGAAAAAATTCATATCTGAACAATCAGTGGTATGGAAGATATACCATATAAAGCACCGATATATATAAGTTAAATTGCTTGGTTTAAGCAGTCCAAATGAAGGGCTCTTAAAGTAAAACCCCTTATCGGAACCATTAGATGTTTGGGGGCTATAGATTATAGTGACCCGATATTTGTCATATCTGAACAATCAGTTGGATGGGAACTATATGTTATGGTCCGATGATGGTGGTTCCGATAAATGCTCAGTTTTTACTAATAAACTAACTATTATAAATGCCAAACTGAGCTTCTTTGTTTGTTACGCTTTCACTACTCATGGAGGAGGGGTTGCCACTTGTTTGAAAAATCAAATTTCAATTCATTTTTCGCAAGCTGTATAAAAAATTAAATCACTGGTGTCAAAGGAAAGTTTATTGAGAAAAGAAACCTTTAGTTTGAACTACTCATGGAGGAGGGGTTGCCATCTGTTTGAAAATTCAAATTTCAAATTATTTTTCGCAAGCTGTATAAAAAAATAAATTATTGGTGTCAAATTAAAGTTTATTAAGAAAAGAAACCTTTAGTTTGAACACTTAAAATATTGTTAAGGTGTTCAAGTGTTGCCACCTGTGTAAAAATTAAATTCAATTAATTTGAATGAATTACTTCAACATGGATATCAGTCGAAATAGTTTTGAGAAGGCTTTATTTCAAAACTACATATAGAAGGGTTGCCATCTATTTGAAAAATCAAATTTTACTTGAAATTAGAGAATTCGAATATGTAGCACAATATAAGTGTCAGACGAAAGAGGTTTAATAAGGTTGCCGTATGAAAATATTTTGAAGAGAGTTGCCACCTGCTTGAAAAATCGAATTTAATTAAATTATACACACACAAGCTGAAGTATCAAACGAAAGAGTGTATAGACATCTTTAGTTTGAACATCTAACATTTTCCGAGGTGTTTGAAGAGGGTTGCCAGCTGCTTTAAAACTAAAGTCAAATACAACTATTTAAAAAGTTGAATGAATTATTGCAATATATGTAGGTATCAGTCGAAGTTGTTTTGAAAAGGCTTTATTTCTAAACTAAATACTAGTAGGAGGGATGCCACCTATTTGAAAAAGCAGATTCAACCGGAATTATTGGAATTAGGTAATTCAAATACATACAGTTAGGGAGTCAGGCGAAAGAGGTTTGAAGGGGCCTGTTTAAACAGTTAAATTAAAATTACTACAGAGTTTTAACAAACTATTAAAATATTGATACCCATATCAATAGAAATAGTGTTTAAAAACTCAAATTGCGCTTTAGTTCTGGATGTATGTTAATTAAAACTGTATCGCAAGAAAGAGGCTTAAGAAAGTTGTAGTTTGAATATATTTTGAAGAGGATTGAAACAAATTTGAAAATCTTCTACATGGTTGAGTTTTATTGAAATAAATTACACCTAATGTAGCTCGCAGAAATTTCATACACTCAGCGAAGCAAATGAGTGCACTTACCAAATTTTAGTTGGATATCTCGACAACTGAGGGACTCAGATTGCGTTCAAACAGACAGACAGACGGCCATGTCTAAATCGATTCAGCTCGCCGTTCCGATCTCTCTTTTTCTGGTACTTACAAACACCGGCCAAAGTTATAATACAATTTCAAGTTCATGAAAGGTATAAAAATAGTAAAAAAGTATATAGCAGAGCAAATATTTACAAATCATGGGATTGCGTGCTAACTTCGCATGAGCAAAAAGAAACAAATTTTTAGTTGCAGCTAACCCCAATGTGGCGGCCTGTATCGACGCCCAAATTGTAGCCGCATGAAAATCGTTGTCGCCGACGCCAATGACGACTACATACATACATACATACCTACGCGCTAGTAAAGGTATTAAAACCTTGCCAAAAATTTTCGATAAAAGTACTGCAATCGGCGAAATGTGCAAAAGGCAAAATGCAAATCATCATTGACTTTGACTTTCACAACTTCTGTGCGAGTGAATAGTAAATAACAAATCATTAAGAAAAAAACTATGCAAAAACAGTGAAATGAAAATGCAGAAGTTTCGAAGTATTGGGAGCACAAAAAGAGAAAAGTCATTTCAATTACTCAAATGTACATATATGTATGTGTGTGCGGCCCCATGTAGTTATGTCAGTATCGCGAATTTTCACCCTGACATGCAACAATGCCACAAGTGTTGGTGAAATAATGACAGCCATATTTTTTTCACATAACCAAAATGACATTATTAGTTTTATATTATCTATTGTATAACCAACAATAGAAGCCCTTGCGAGGCAAAATCTGATTGGTGTTAGCGTAAATTATTGCCAGCAACAGCGGCGAAAAGAATATCCATCTAAATCGCTATGCCTTTTGTCGCCTAAGTGTGCCTTGATATGACAAAATTAATCATAACTGGAACACAAAAGGTCATAGGAGTGCATGTTCATAGCGCCAAGTGTCAGAAGGTCTATGCAACAACGATCATATCGCCACTTTTTTGTGTTTTATTTGTTCAATAAATTATGCATAATCAGCAGACGCTTAGTTCAATTGAGCTATTGGGGCACCAAACGCAATGTTGCCACAGAAAGAGGTTATCTAAATAGGAATTAAATAGTAAATGTTATTAGGTCAAATTAAATCGATACAGATTGTTGGATAAAAAAGGTGTATTTATAAATATAATATGGCCTTTGATGAGCCTTGCCTTGGCAATAGTTAAGGTTATTAGGTTACAGTAGTTGTTCTAAATAAATGATGCTCTTGGGCATTCAGGAGTTTATCCTTTATTGTACCAGGCCATTACTAAGCCGGGAATTGAAAGCAAAAATGATTCCACCATAGCTTAGGCTGGGTCAAATAGAAAATACTGAGATGATTCCACCTCATAATCCTCTTGGCAGCTGTTATAGGTGGGATCAATTGAAATTCCCTATTCTTACCGCGTGAATACCATTCACTAAGTGACCTGCCAGAACCGCCAACAACAGGTAGAGCTGAGAATTTGCATGCGTTAGGAGCTAATTTGATCGCCGCCGACTCACGCTACGCCAGATGTATCTTAAAATTGCGCATGTCCTAAATGTTGCCCAGAGTTCGCTGAACTGACATGAGACCTAACAGTCCAATCTGTTTACATTTTCCTTGCAACATTTTTTCTTCTTCTTCCATTCTTGCTCACGTTTTGGCATTTCTTTCTCGAAATTGCACCAGTGCACAGTGTTTCGTGTAGAACAAGCTAGGTGGACAAAAACAAAAGTTTTATTCCTAGAATTTTGTATTGAGTAATTAATCATAAGACCAATATAACGGGGTATTTACACTTGTTTGTCATTTTCACTTCTAATATGTTTTGTAATTGAAGTAAGTAAGCAAGAGCAGTCGAAGTCAGAACTGATTTATTTGAAAAATTTGTTTTGAATATTACGCTTCATATAACTTTAAGTCACCACTTCTACTTAATTTTGGTGATGGAATCTGAACTCAAAGGTAAGCTGAAGTTTTTGATTATAATTTTTTGTCAATTTGATTATTTTTAGTATGTCTAACATTCCATGATTAAGAAAAAAACGATTTTTTATATACATTTTCAACTTCAGAGGTGGAAAAGTTATATGTCTCCTCATGTAACCCCTTGAAATCTTATATATATTATAGTCATGAGTATCTGTTAACACTCGAAACAAAAAACCATTGCGAATTCAGTGCACATCTATTTTATTTTATTTTTTTCAGATTTAGTTATAACCATAAAAAGAATTGAGTTTTTCGAAGTTTGGTTGAAATATTCGAAACAATCAAGAAATAAAGAGTTATTAAATTTTGTTCTATCAAAATATGATTTAAGTGAAGTAACGGAGCATTCTTTTAGAGATTTAACCATAAAAGTTGCGGCATATTCGTCAAGGCTTTCTGAGAAATGGAAGAGCTCTGGAAGACATCGGGGACGGTTTATAAATAAAAACTCGGAGTGGTTTTCGGGTACAGATATGACTTTTACAGTTTCTGTACATTTAAACTTGCCATCAGAACTACCAGCTACATCTTTAGGTAACCCAGACCCTGGGAGACTAAAGAAGGACTTCATTCATTCCAGTCAAAAAACTAAACGGTGTCGAGTGGATGACTTACTGCAGTCCAGAAGTGCAGATGAGTTAATTTATGCGGCAGAAGTATCAACACGTATGTCCGGCAACAGGAATATTGCAAATATTATAAAAAATGCGAAAGTTAACACTAAAGTATCCACGGCGAAAACAATATGTGAGCAAAGTGCTAGATGTTTGAGCAGTGTAGAAGCTTTAGCATACTATGTAGATAGCAAGTCGACTACTCATGCGTACAAAATGACTCGGAAGTGGAGTATCCAAGCAGGTCATAAGGTATTTCCGTCGTTTTACAGTGTAAGAAAGGCTAAATCAGAGTGTTATCCAAACAAAATTGATGTGGATGAAACACGTGCCGAAATTAAAGTTCAAGCTATTTTAGATAAAAGTGTTGAACGTTTAATTTTAGCAAATCAAGAAGTTCTTAGTAGTTTGTTACCTACATGCTTGTCATTTACTCTAATCAGCAAGTGGGGTTGCGATGGAAGTTCTGGTCATAGCACATATAAACAAAAATTCACATGCAGTGATGACACTGATGAGTTTTGTTTATATTTTCTTTCGTACCCGTCCAATTACGGGACGAAAAAGGTAACATTGTTTGGCAGAATCCTCGACCTTCTTCTACGATGTATTGTCGTCCAATTAAATTTATTTTTTCCAAAGAAACAAAAGATTTTATCGTTTCTGAGACGAACAAAGTATTAGAGGAGATAAATGCTTTGTTGCCAACAAAGTGCTTGGTGCAAGAATACGAGGTTTCTGTGAACCACAATATGCTCCTAACAATGATTGACGGAAAAGTTTGTAATGCTTTGACTGAGAGTTCCTCCGCCCAAAAGTGTTATATTTGTGGTGCCACTCCAAAAGATATGAATGATGAGACACGGGTTTTTATGCCTAGCCGCGATCGTCTTGGTTTTGGTTTGTCTACTCTGCATGCACGGATAAGATGTTTTGAATGCTTGCTTCACATTAGTTATCGGCTCGAAGTAAAAAAATGGCAACTTCGGAACGAGTCAGATAAAGCTAGTGTAAAGCAACGTTCACACGAAATTCAGAATAAATTTAAAAGTACACTTGGATTAATAGTAGATAAACCAAAACCAGGATTCGGTAATACTAATGATGGCAATACTGCTCGTAGGTTTTTCGAAAATTCTGAAGTTAGTGCTGAGATTACGGAATTGGATGTAACGCTCATAAAAAAATTTGATACTCTCCTTCGAGCATTATCATCTGGGTACAATATTAATATTGATAAGTTTGAAATATTTGCGCGTCAGACTAAAAAACTATACACAGATCTTTATCCGTGGTTCTGTATGCCTGCTACAGTTCATAAAATCTTGGTGCACAGTACTGATATTATAAAATCAGCAATTTTGCCTATTGGCCAGCTTTCTGAGGAAGCCCAGGAAGCTCGTAACAAAGATTTGAGACGATTCAGGGAACATAACACACAAAAGCAGTCGCGTGAAGCCACGAATAGAGATCTTATGCATATGTTGCTAATAACATCGGATCCCTTAATAAACAGCTTCAGAGAGATACCAAAGAAAAGACTTAGAAGCCTAAACTCGGAAGTCTTAGATTTATTGTCCCCAGATAGTGTTAAGGAATCAGTAAATACGCCAATTGTTTCCAGCTTTCATAGTTATGCCACTGATGCTCATGACTATTCCACGAGTGACTCATCCAATGAAAGTGATGATGATTCGACTTTATTTTATTTTAACCTATTGTTTCTTCAATTCTGTATTATACTTTTCTACTTTAAGTGTTTGTAATAATTTATTTTCACAGATACAGAAAAAAACAAATGTATACAAACTAAAATTTTAGAAAAAATAAACAAATAAAACATATGACTAAAATAAATTACAAAACTAAAATAAATGACTGCATATCGACGGCTGAGTGGAAGATCGACCTATCTCGGCTGCCAGTTCGAAAATGCCCTATCTCAGAAAATTTTTCAACAACGCTCTATCTAATAAAACTTTTGAAGAACGCCCTACTTCAGAATTTTATTGAAAAACGCCCTATCTCAGAAAACTTTTCAAGAACGCCCTATCTCAGCTGCCGATTCAAAAACGCCCTATTTCAGCTTATTTTCAATGTATTTTCGTTCGAGATAGGGCGTTTTTGAACCGAATTCTCAGATAGGGCGTTATTCAACCAAATTCTGAGATGGGGTGTTTTTCAAAAAAATTCTGAAGTAGGGCGTTCTTGAAAAGTTTTCTGAGACAGGTCAAATAAGCATAGGAAGATAAAGGTATAAATTCATAGATTTAATTGATTTTCCATTGATAGCCTTCTTCAAACTAAAGATCTCTTAAACCTCTTTCGTTTGATACCCATATTGTAATATTTTATTAAAATATTTTATATAATCCAATTTGGGCTTTTAGAAGGGTGGCAACGATTTTCAAAAATATAACCGAAATAATATTTTTTTAATCCTCTTTCGTTTGACACCTATACTGTCATATTTTATTATTAAAACTGAATTTTACTTTTTCAACAGGTGGCAACCCTCTTAAAAAATGTTCCTTTTGTTAATAAAATTACATAAATTGAGTTCTTGGATATAGAGGAAACGTAAAATCTTAGAAAATAATTTTGTCCAGCTAGCTTGTTCTAGACGGAACACTGTGCAGTGTGACGTCACACAAAAGTTATTCTCAAAACTCCTCTCTGATCGGCGCAATCTTGTATTCTATCATTCTTGCAGTCCAAGTCACAGGAGGAAGGAGATGACCCAGCTGCTCCCAATCCTGTGATAATGCCAATTCATTGGCCACACACCGGTCACTGGGGTGACCTCTGATGCTACTCAGCCTTACCCAATTACAGTCGACCTCAGCTCTGGCAGCCGGCCCGTCTCTAAAAGGGACAACAGAAGCATCAGCATACACCTTAACCGAGATTGGTTTACGACAGAAGGCACACAGGAGATCCAACTACACCCACCAACATAAATGCCCGGTACCCTTTAGTATGGTACGTTCAATGGCTGGTTCTTCTCTCATAAGTGTGACAAACCGGAAGGCTTTCTAAGCAAATATGTATGGCATATTTTGAGGATATTGCGGACGGGGAGAGGGCCAGCTTGATGGCCTGCTGAGCAGCTTAAGGTCTCATCGAAGCACAGCGCTCTAAAGCTATCCACCCAGTACGACGTACCGATTTAGTCTGGCCACTTCACCGATAAAGTTCAAGTGGATTGTGCGAACGTAAAAGTGGACATTCTACAGGAAAAGTCAATAATTCTGGATTTCAAGATCGAATCGAATGAAAATGCGGATGTCCCTTAGTGCTATGGAGCGGTGAAACAAGTCCCAGAAACAGCACCGAAAAGGTCTTAAAGGCATGTTATAGCAAACTATCGGCGGAACGTAGGAATCAAAGATGAAAACAAGATACATACCTATAATTACCGTAGTAGTAATCTAAATGGGATCAACCCGCATTGGAAGAAGAGTAGTAGTGCTCAAAGTTAAGCTCTCATAACGCAGAGACACTGTAACTGTAGTAGGTCTATAGAGCTATGTGATCTATAAAACAACCTCAGTCTACCAGTAGGTAGCTCATTTGAATATTGTTGAAGCGCGAGATATTTCATCAGGATGCAGACCGAAGAAATAGTGGGAAATAAGGCGAAAAGAGATATGGTAAAAAGGAGGGTAGAGCGGAAAAAGGTTAAAAAAAACTAGCACTGACACTATATTTAATTTAGCGGCACTGGGGAAGGCTGACGAGCCAACCAACGACTATGAGATGGCATTTTTGTGTATCCAAAAATATGATGTATTTAAAAATGGAAACCGTAATTTTTCAAAAATTTGTTGCGCTATTTTTTCGCCGCAGGCTGAATGTTCATTGTTCGTAAGCACTTTTCAGCGATATTTTTGCTTGACCGCACTTTCTGTTAAGTATAAGATCCTGCAGTCAGACGCAATCATTCGTCTCTTTTCTCTTTTCTTATTCATCGGTTTTAGGTCTTAGGCTTTTAATTTCGCTGTATTTAACTTATTTATTTATGTGCGTCCAATAAAAGTAAATAAATCAAACGTTAGCAAAATGTAAGTGAAAAAGGTTCCTCAAATATTTTTCTTGTGCGTAAAAAAACCTCAATCAATACTGCTGCATTGCGTTTAACAAGAAAAATGATTGTTTCTCTACCCTCAAGCTCTTCATAATTGTTTACTGCGAAAGCTAACTGCTGTCAAGTGATGATTGATTATGCCAGTTGTTAATAGTATGTTCAGCTGGAAACGCGCATACGTAAATGTTTTCGCATGCCATCCGTAAGTATAGATAGTACGTACATACTTATATATGTATGTATGTGAAATTTTTTGTTAAACATTCGTATGTCTATATTCAAAAGCATATAACACAGTTATTATACAGTGGGCCTTACGCATGTTAAATACAAAATAAATACTATGCTGAAGTGGTTACTGAGGTGGAAGCGTTTGGTAATTTAAGTATGTGATATAGTAGGACATTTATGTATATTAGACTGCATCAGTCCCCATAAAAAAAAATCGGTACTGTTTTTCAATTGGAACTATAAAATCTATTATATTTTAAGACAGCCACCAAATGTTTCGAAAAAATATTAAGATTTACGTGAGCTGGACCGATTTGAAAATACCTCCAAAAATTGAGTTTTTTATGAATAAGAATAGTTTCTTAAAGATTTTTTTTGAAAAAATCCCCCCAAATGACAAATTGGTTTAAGCTTGAAAAATTTACTTAAAAATATTAAAAAAAAATAAAAAAAAAAAATTGAACGTAATAGTAATAATGAGATTTTTGGTGATGTTTTTTTAACGTTTTTCAAAGATTGGTATAAGCAAAACTTGAATAACTGAACCTAAACTCTTTCGATTTGGACTTGTGAAGTATCATTGAAAAGATATTTTGTCCCCTTTTTATTTCTTTGCTAATAAACTCATTCAAAGGATGAAAGAGAAAGGTAGGAGTAGTAAAAAAAAAACATCAAAAAACTCATTATTACGATTCCGTTGAAAAGATTTTTAAATATTTTTATGCAGATTTTTTAAGCCTAATCTGTTTTGTCATCTGAGGGGACTTTTTTCAAAAAGTTCTTTAAGAAACTATTTTTATTCATAAAAAACTCCATTTTTGGAGGTGTTTTCAAATCGGTCCAGCTCGCTTAAATCTTAATACTTTTGTTTACGTCTTAAAATATAATATATTTTGTAGTCCCGGCGGAAAAACCGCGACGTTTTTTGGCGATGCAGTCTAATGTATATGTATGATTACTTTAAAAATCTTGTTTTTAAACTTACTTATTACATTTTTTGCACAATTATCTTGCAGAATATATCATTTAGCTTGTATTTATATATTTATATAATTATATATTTATATATTTACATATCTACAATTTTTATAAAAAATTATCGAAAATCTCAGTTTTTCACAAATATTAAATTAATACTCTGGTACAAAAAAAGAGTACTAAATGTAGAATATTTCAGTAAGCGACCTACTTTCCTTCCCCTTCTCGTACTCCGTGAAAAAATAGCGAACGGGATGGGCCAAATAAGACCTACCAATGTTAAGCACGATTAACTTTTTTATTTTTTTAATATAATTGTATTTTTATTTTTGCAAGTTTTAATTAAATTCTTCGAATTTCACAAAGGATTATTAAAGTATACAACAACGCATTATCGAATTTTTCTATTCTTGTCAACTAACACTTGTTATGACGCAGCGAAATTAACTCTAATATTTTAATTAGAGATCAGCTATTCATGATTAGGAGTTTTTTGACGAACGGGGTTCAGTAGCTGACGTCCTGGAAGAGGTGCTGATCAAAATATTCGCAGTGCAGATAAGAGTGTTGCAAACGATCCATCTGTCTCAACACGTCCTTGTTCTGAGAACTTTAAAGTTGAGTCCGAAGATGCACCTATGTATACAAAATTTAAATTGCACAAGCACTCTCACCGCGAATCCACAGAAAACATGCAATTTTCGAGCGAAAGTTTGATTTACAAAAATTTCTCCTGCCACTTCGTTCTTTTTTATGTGATGTAATTTTTCATACATACACTCCCAGTCATTAGAATACCAGACCCTCTTTATACTCAGTATGTAAAGTTTTCCTTTTTTTGTTTGATATTCATAAATTTTTTTATAAAAAATGTTGCGATTTCACGTGTAAATCCGATTTTAAAATTTTATAAAAATTTATAAACATGTCTACAAAGCGTTGTGATATCTTAATGAAATAATAACATTTTTAGAAAAATGTTGGGTATGGAGTGTTTAAGCCCATTGAATTTTCGTATAATAAAGTACAAGTTCCAAGTGGCTACAAAATACCGTTGATTTTGGAAAATGTTTTGTTTTTTGTTGACAGTGTTGCGCATTTTCTTCCATATAAAAATTTTGTCGAGCATACTTTGTATGGAAGGAAACGCATGACACTAAAGGAGTTATACGTGCTCAAAATTGGTAGTTATTATTTGGCCCGCCTTCTGTAACCAGAAATAATTTTTAATAACACGTTGGGCTTTCGGAAATACTATTCTACTTAAGATCTATCACCATAACCGCTTTGAAGGACCAATGTCGTGATGAACAACTTCGTTAAGGGGAGAAAAAAGTGAAAATTAAGGATGAATTATTTATATTTCGTTGCCTAGTAAAACTCAGGTGTGAAGCCATTTCGATGACTAAACCAATTTTCTCTAATTACGCTAATTGATGTACCTCAAGTGCTTATTTGTAATAATCCAAATAAACTCAAAGCGCTCTATTAACATTTATGACACCACAATCCGCAGCTATCAAATTACACGGAAGCAATGAAGTATGAATAAAACGCACATAAATCAATGCGAAAACATACTGCTGGTTCTAACATTCAATATTCCAATAAATTTTATATTAACGCTCGGAAGCGCTGCAACATACATACGTAAGTAATGAGGGCTGATTGATTGCTAAAAACTTCACACTTACATACTAAATATGTATGTACTTAATCGCTTTTTTTGAAAAAGAAAACTTTGTAGAGAAAATTTAATTTATTTATTCCTGTCAATTCCGAACGGAAAATTTAGCGCTTGCCTATTTTTGCAACGCTTTTTTAGTAGTAATATCTGAGATATAACATATTAGCTAAGTATGTATGCACTTATATAATATATGTATGTACATATATAAGATAAATTTTTTGTTACGGGATAAGGAGGTCATTTGTGCATTTCGCTTACTCTGAGCTGTGGCAATAAATCATGCTTTACATTTTTGTCTTCCTATGTATACATAATATATACGTACAAATGGTTCATACTGCCATTTATAAGCATTCGATGCAAAAAACGCAATTCGCTTTTTCCCACCTCGTAAATTTTTGTGATTTTTTCTTATGTGGTATACAGTAGAAAAAAAAATATAAACATTCAAGTATAAAGGCTCGCGTTCGCAATCGATTCAACGGACTCACAAGTGCAAGGAATAACTTTCAATCGCTGGGCGTTCATAATATGGCGCCACCAGTGTGAAGGGCAACACAATTTAAGTATACATTTGTATGTAAGAGCGAGAAATCGTTAAACCCCTACGCCTACATGCCTTTTATAGAAGTATTTGTAAATATAACAAACATACATTTAGGCGTTGTATCACGTTCATATACATCAGACCTGGGCAGCGTCTGCCCGGCGGGTGTCGTCAGTCGTATTCGCGCATACTACACGCTCTGCTTGGGAAGGCACCGAAAGCTTCATTGTACTGTACGACTTGTTCGCACGCACACAGTGTACGCACACTACAAAAAAGCTCTGCCGAAGCTGCCCACCTCTGATATACAAACATATGTATCTATGTATGTATGTATATGCATGCATGTCGGTAAGTGGCCATTGTGTATTTATATTTTGATGGCGTTTTAATTTGCTACAAGCGATTGCCGAAATACCAAATCAGATTTTGTTGTTGCAAGAGAGAATGTGTGTTTTTGTACGTTTCCGCTTATGTACATATTTGCTTCATTGTTCATTTTATTCCTACTTTGCTTTATGTATCTACTTGTTTTCGATCTGATAGCGTATTTAACTAATGGGGCACATTCCACATTATGACAGCTTTAACACCAAATCTGATTGCAGCTAATTTGTATATATGCCAACGAAATTTGTTAGATTAATTTTATTTATATTGTCAATTGAATGCTTGCATTTGTTTTGGGCTTTTGTTATGCATACATAGTAGATACATACGTATAAACATACATATGTATATCGACAGTATTTATAAAAAAAAAATTGCTATTGAATTTGATAGCATATAAATGGAATCATTGAGAGATATTAAAATTCTAATTCTAATACAATCGCGACAGTTTCCGGCTCAAAATAGTCAACTCGATCCGAAGTTAGAGCAAAATAAAATAAATAATTTATTCAATTTTTCTAACTACGGTCGCCCCTTGGTTTGAGGACAATTTAATGAGAATTCATTTCAATTTATGTCATAGTCCAACGCTGTGACCTTCTAAAATACATAAATACATATTTTTCTGTTGATAAATATTATACAACTTAGACGGCTCGAAGACTGAAATTGGTATTGCAAATGGATGTCGTATAGAGGGTACTGTTTTACTTTAAACAGCAGGCTGAATAATTGGCGAACGGTGGAATAATCATCAAATCGGGCTCTATAGTAGAGTGCCCTTGAAATGCAACGTGTGACAAATACAATAATTCGAATCATTTGTAAATTTTTTTTCATTTGAATTAATGTCTGCTCTTTTGCAAAAAAATCAAGCTACTAATATTGAAGGTCGATGCATAAATAGGCAAGTGGTGAATGGTCAAATGAAAATGTGCAAATTTTTTTGTATGAAATAGGAGAAAAAAAAATAGGTTACTCATACGTCATATCGTACATTACTGCACTAGTACATAATAGTACATGGCGTATGAGTAACATTTTAGTGTGCTCACAAATTGGACTTTATAAAAGCTCAAATCCTTGTGGTCATCGAGTTTATAACACGTTGGCAGTATTGAACCGTTTTCTCATTTGACTCTTTCCTGCCGTTTTTCTTATTCACATGATTCTTAACCCAACAGCTATCTGGGTTATTTCTGAGTCACTTCACAGTTTTTATGCTATTTCGCTTCAAATATTTCCTCACCTGTCTGTAATATTCCTGGTATTGTTGTTGTTTAGCACTAAAAGTGTTCTTTGCGATATTTTCCCTATGGCACGGCGCGGCGTCATCTTGAAGATATGGGATAAACTAACAGCTAAAGGAAAGAGAGCATCTAATGAGAGCTCCAAATATGTAGTAATTTAGGAAAGCAATGGATCCACAAGCACTAATTTTTAATAAAGGACCCTTTAATCTGATCACTACTGTAACAATCACGACGCTAGTAGATAGAAATTTGGAGTGTTAAGCGGATTCTTAATTAGCGACCTCGAAAACCCTTTAGCCCAATCTAAAATATAGGATAGATTTAGTCTCGATTAGACGAGGGGGCGTGGCACCTACCATACAAATGGAATTTTTCATACTGCATATCTTAGGAAATATTTGTGATATAGTACTGGAACTTTGTATGGAGATATATAAAATCAATTTCATACTCATGGGGGAGGGCTACCACCTGTTTAAAAAAAATAAATTCAACTTAAAGTAAGGGAATTATTTATTTGAAAATTGTCTTAAAAAATTTATGTCAATAGGCTTAAAAATGTTGTGGTTTGAAAATATTTGTAAAAGTGTTGCCACATGTTTGAAAAGTTAAATTAAAATTAACTATTCGCGAGCAATCTGAAAAATTAAAATTTGGGTATCAAAATGATTGATAATTAAGAAACCATCAGTTTGAACATTTAGAATATTATTGAGGTGTTTTAAAAAGGTTGCCACCAGTTTAAAAATTAAATTCAAGTAATTCATTTATTACTACAATATGCGTATCAATCTATCAATCGAAATGTTTTTAATGTTTAGTTCTAAACTATATGAAGAAGGGTTGCCACCTGTTTGAACAATCAAAAGCTACTTAAATGAAGGGAATTAGATAATTTGAATATATATCAAAATATCGGTGTTAGACGGAAGGGGTTTAATAAGGTTTTAGTTGAAAAATATGCTGAAGAGGGTTGCCGCCTGTTTTAAAAGCCGCATTTAAATTAATTATACTCAAGTTAGGGCCGTTTTCTCAAGTAACCTTTAACTTTAAAGCTCACTTTATATTTACAGGTTGCATCAAAATATATAGCTATGTCTAAAACAAAGCATTTCTCTTATCGGTTTCCGACGTATGTATGTATGTTTCTTGATTGTAACCCAATTTAAAAACGATAAGAAAATTATATACTTTAGATACAACTACACATTTTAATGCAACCTTTAAATATAAAGTGAGCTTTCAAATTAAGGGTTACATGAGAAAGCGGCCTTTAAAGTGTCAAACGTAAGAGTGTTTTAAAACTGAATTTAAATACTATTATATTATAAGTTAAATAAGTTATTACAATATAAGTATTAATCGAAAGAATCTTTAAAAGGCTTTATTTCTAAGCTACATATAAGTAAGAAAAAATATCACAAGAGAGAGGTTTAAAAAAGTTTTAGTTTGAAAATATTTTAAAAATGGAAAAACAATTTCTAATCTCCTCTTTTTGGCGTAGTTTAAGTATGTTGAATTTTATTATAATAAATTACACCTACAGTAGCACGCAGAAATTTCATACACTTAGCGAAGCGGCTCAGGGCGATCTAGTATGTAAAATTTTTTTTTCATTCCCAGGCAAAAGTACTAAATATAGAAAATGTTAGCAACTCAGAGCAACGTTAATATTTCCTGCCACAGTTTTTATGGGGATATTTCATCTTGAATTTCATCACGAAAATCGTATACACAGTATGAAGGTTTAAAAAAATTTTAAATTAGAATCTTATGCAATCCTACATAAAAATAACCATAATTCTTGCTCATCTACGAAATATACTCACAATAAAAATTTTAAATTTTTTCTCCTTTAAGTGAGCAGCATAGTGAACTTATACGAGTTTTCACTAAAGTAGGAACTTATTACTTTTATCGTGCAAGTGTTAAATGTGCTTGAAAGTGTGTTTATTTCAATGAGTGCATTTGATGACATTCTTCCAAACTCATAAGCCATTGCGCAACTTTCGCTAGCGTACAACCAAATAAACATACTATGTAATATGTATACTGCTTATAAACTGTCTCATCCGTAAAGTCACTGCACAAATAAGATTAACTGGTGTCAGTTAAGATTAAAATTTAAACTTTGTTGTCTTGTCATTTTACTTACGCTCTCCTGGAAAAGAGAAAGTATAATCGTTGAATAGAAAAAAAGTTTTATTTTCAAAATATAAATGTTATCTATGTGAGACGCAACACACTCTTATCGTTTATAGTCGAGTCACAGTTACTTCCACACAAGTGATTTTACTCGTACGAGTGTATCGCCTGCACATTTTGAATAACATTTTCGTGTGAATGTCATATCTAAATCGTACAATGCTGCATGCATCAATATCTACTGAAACTCGTAGGAGTTTCTGATGCACAATTTTAAAGTCGTCAAACTTAGCATAAAATCTGTCGTAAAATGAATAATTCACGGCTTTGTGTAGAAAGTGAATGAGACAGTTGCACCGTGAGAAAAAAATAAATGTAGACAGATTTTCATTATCCCATAAGCAAAATTTGACGAATTGACAAGAAAATAGAAATAACTAACTGATTTGATGATATCCTTTGATCTTTTTATAAAAGCATTCCTACAGCGAAGAAGTGCTAAGTTTACATAGATTTTCGTAACCAGTGGAAAAATTGCTGGACGCCATTACAAATTATCGTAGTTAGATTAAAATTTTTGTTGTAAAGCTTTATAAAAGAGTGAAAAGAAATAAGGCCCCTAATTTGATATACATATAGAAACTGCGGGCAAGGATGTTATCGATTGGAAAAATAACGTTAAAAACCCAGTGCTATTTAGAATCAGGGTATGGGTATCAAATAAAAGAGAAAATTCTGTAGAATTAAAAAAAAAACATGAAAAAATATATATGTTAAGGACTAACATGAAAAATATTGCATCCTCGAATTTCCTCATTCTAACTCTACTTGCGTTCCCTAAATCGTCAATAGTTGCAAGTTTGGTTCTATAGAAAATGAGAGGACAAATACCACTGTGCTGGGTGGAAGGCACTGCCCACGGAACTTCAAGCGCTTTGGTTATCCTTTCGAGGTTACTCGCGGTGTATTTCAACGCCCTTACGTACATATATATGCATATAACCGGCTGCCTCTTCATATGCAATGACTTTGCTTTGGGATGGACTGCACATAGGAACACACCCTGTGCGAGTGTTCGGCATTGATATGACAAAAATGAATACAAATAATTCAGTACAGTGTATTAAGGTGCCACTACTAACACCAAACGCCTAAATTCATGCTATGAACTGCTGCATGTTCAAAAATTTCCTTTAAAATTAAGTTATTTACTAATGGTGATTTCTTTTCTTTCAAAAACTGTTTCCCTTCCTCGGTGGAAAATGTATTTGATGTTATACTCAAACCTGTAAAAAGGCATGTTTTTGTTTTCTTGTCCTTGTCTAGATCTCGTATTTCATAATTTTGTCGTTTTAAACAACCACCTGATTTTCAGGACAATCATCTCGCCTGACAAAGCTTCACAGGGCAGAGAAAGTGTGTATTTTTCGCCTTACAAAAGTGTGACATTTTATGAAACGAACACACAATTTTCTCACCTTTTGCCTTTAATTTAGAATCGAACACGAAAAGAAAAAGGGGCAATCGAAAGGTAATATTTTTTGGTAGAAACGAAATCACCATAAGCCGTAAGTATTTTGGGCTTTCAGGTTAATTAAGGGATTTCAAAATCTGAATACAAAAGATCTTCTAGCTTTTAGCTTGATAACTCCGATTAGGAGATACTATGTAGTCAATTCGCATGGCGTTAAAACGCCCAAAATTGAATAAAAGTATTCAGAGTTATAAGTGATCCAAGTGCCATATTTGATCTGAAACCGTGCAGCCGTTTCTGAGTGAAGAGGGGTCTCGCATAGTGCAGGTTTTTAATTTCATCTAATTCCAAATCACCCTATACTGATAGAAAAAAATCTTAAATGAAACTTTATCACACATCTAAGGCCTTTAATTTGACCTCTCATTTTTGAAAAATTCCTTCTCGTATAATATGCAAACTATATAATTAGTTAGATTCATATGACTTTCCGCAAAGGTGGCCAGCCTAATCAAAGATATTTTCCAACCAAAGCTTTCATAAATCTCTTTCGATTGGCATGTCTTAATATTACATAAAGCTTGTGTATAAGTAAACTAAATTCGACTTTTAAAGCAGGTGGTAACCCTATTCAAAAGACTTTTAAACTACTACCTTCTGCAACCCCTTTTGTTTGTTTTGTGATACATATTTTTCTTGCCTAATTTCCATAATTCAAATTCAATTTAATTTTTTTTAACAGATGGCAACCCTCCTATAGTGAAGTTAGGAAACAAATATTTTCAAAACCATTTCGATTGACGTCCACTTAAAAATAATTGATTAATTTTTGTAGATAATTTGAATATAATTAAAGGGTGGCAACTCTTTTCAAAAAAGTAAAACCTTATTGCACATCTGCAGTTTAAGCCTTTTAATTTGACTTCTCATTTTGGAAAATCGAACGAACGGTGCGGATATGATGATATTGAATACTAAATAATTGGAATTTAATTGTTCAACAGGTGGCAACTCTCTTCGCTAAACCAAAACCAGTAACCCTTTGCGTATTATATTTATATGTAAATATATAGATACTGTGCCCTCTCACTCTTTACAATAACTGATTCAGTCGTAACTCGCTTAGGAGTGTATGTTTTCGACTTCGGGTTTAATGAACCGAAGTATTTCCCAGGTCTTCCTAGTCATTCGGCGAGTGTACGTTGTTATGGTTATTGGCATTTTTCAACCCAAATAGTTGAATAACGAGATAAAAAAGTATTTTTTTCTTTAAATTCATAAAAGAGGCAAATATCGATCCTATGGTTTTAGAAATTTTTTATTGGTACTTTTTGTGGCTCTCTATGACTACACGCTGCTTTAATTTGCCATAAGCTTGACGTTTCGCCAGTAATAAACGTTCGACTGATTTAGTGATCGCAATTTTCATGGCCAGTGGCTTCAGTGATAGCCCAATTATTTGAGCATAGGAGGAGTATAAATATTAGCTGAAGCGTTATCACTATGATTACAAAGCCTTAGGTTTTTTGACAAAAAATAAATAAATAGTAATGATCACCGAGTTGTGAATTTTCGAAATCAGTTTCTAAGCAAAATCGGTATAAGAATTTTCGAACTCTTTAAAAAAATGTATACCGAAATTTTTGTGTACTGGGTCAATGTAGTCGACATACAAACATGCATACATACGCTCTCCTTTGTATGCAAATATTAACTGATGTCTTTTTTTTTATATATTTATGCTGCGTTTTCATGCGTTAAATGTGCTTTACTTATGTACATATATACATGCAATTATGGCTAACATAGCAGCAGCTGCAGAGTAGGAAGGATTATGTGCTCGTATAAGTTGTTTTGATGTGTGGGCGTGGGCTGCAGCAAAAAAATTTTAGTCTCATACACACAAGAAGTTAGTAAAAATAGTACATACATCAAATTTATAGTTTTGCTTTTGACATATGAATTTGTTGTGTTGAATTATTTCCTGTCACGCTCTAAAAACCGAGTGAATGGCACTGATTTCGCAATCATTCGTTGTTGTCTTATTTGCATAATGGGTATGTGTGTATGGAGGATTGTGCGTGTGCTACACAAACATGGCTATAGTGGGAATGCAATTTATAAAATTTGTTAGAATACTTATAAAAAAATTTAAATTTAGTATTTTGTTTGTGTTCAAACAGACAGACAAATGGACATGGCTAAATCGACTCAATCGCTGTGATAGTTTCGTAATCCTTTTTTTTATGGGTATATCACTTCTTCTTGTGGGACTTACCACTTAAGTTACAATACCATTCCGTGTTCTTGAAAGGTTTAAAAAGGAAAAGTTCTAGGGGTTCGAGCAGCACGCCTCATCTTTATGGGATTGCGCTAAAAAATTCTGAACAACAATTTTTTTCATATAATGGAATCAAACTGAGTGGCTAGCACAGAAAAAACCAAAATCGAAAAATAAGAGTCATCCGAGTACACAAGCATGCCTTTAAGTGATCGAAACGGTTATGATCTTTATAGGAGATTTTGGGGAATGATGCTCAAGTGACTGTCCTTGCCCAGGTATAAATTTATGTTTTCTTAAGCGTATTTTTTCGCATTCGCCTTTATTCGTGTCTAGTGAAGATTTAAACTTTAAAGTTAGACTTTTATTTTAGCGATATAATTTAAAAGTTAATCTATGATTTTTTTTCGATCATGAATAGTGACTATAACCATTATTTTCAGATTTAATTGTTTTCATTATAAGGGATTTAAAACGATCATATAAACGCAGCCCAAATTATAAAAGTTAAAATTATCGAAAAAATAAAAACCCAAAATAACGATTACACGTTCGACAAAATTTTGATGATTTTGATCTTGAAAATGGGACCAACTTCATCTTACAAATTTAGTTTTTCAGCAGAAATAAAACACATATCTATTAATAAAAATACAGTTCTTCTGATAGATTCTACCTCATGTCGATCGGCTTAGTAGAAATGAGTGAAAAAATCCCGGAAAAGTAAAAAACTCAGTTCTTCAAAGCAGTTATCTATTTTCAATATTAAAAATATCCTCATTCGATCTTTAATTTCATTCTTATTCGTTCTGAAATTAGGCAAGCAAGTTTAATTAAAATTTCACATTGCTTAAATTTTTGTTGAAATCATTTTTAAAAAAAAAATTTTCTACTCCGTATTTTTAACCGACTTCATAAAATTTTTGTTAAATTTTTTTTTTTATTTATGTATGTTACCGCATATCTTTGGATCACGTTAACCGATTTCTGTAATTCTTTTTTTAAATCCAGCCATTGGATCATGAAGAAATTTACGACAATCTTAAATTTTTATATGAGAATTGAAGTCGGTTTTGTTTTTTGCTTAAAAATTACTTGTTTTCTTTTCTACTCAACTCGCCGACATGAGGTAGAATCCATGATAAAAATGTAGGAAGGTAGAACCGCTGAGAGGAATTTTTCAAATTCTTGACGTTTGCCAGCAATTTAATTTTAAAATTTTACACACAAACTCACACACACATTCACATGTTCAATCTCAAACAACAAAAACTTTGAACGATTTGAACAGAGTAAAAAAACTCTCAATTTTATATGATTTTAAAATGCTGGAAAACTTAAAAAAGAAAATCATGGCCGACAAATTGAGAGAACGGTTTTACCTTACTATGTTTTTATCATGGGAAAAACTCAAGGTTCATAGAATACATCAGCCATGGCCGCCATCTTGATGACGTAGATGGCTCAATTTTTGGAATTGCCAGATTCCTAAAAAATTATCTTATAAAAATACACTATTTTAGTCAAAAATGCATCACGTTTTATTTCAAATATGTGTAGCCCTGATATTTACCGTTTGCCAATTTGCGTTGAAGTTTGTGCATTTTTCTGCGTCTTTGAGTTTATTTAAATTATTACAAATTTACGTGCGCTGTTTTTGATTGCAGAAATTACGCTGAAAAAGGTAATTTAAGGTTTTACCGTATGTCTAAAGATGAATTGCAATTTCGGTAGCTAAATTTTGCCAATGTTATGAACGCTTTTTATTTAAAATTGCGCGAGTGCGTTCTGCTCACTTTCAAGAATAAAATCACCAGCAAATTTCAATAAGCATTCGATTTACATTTCATATTGTACGAATATTATTATGTTAATCCAGTTTCACGTGAAGTTATAACATTTTATGATGTTATAATAAGCTTTGCCACGATTTTATATCAAAAATGCCCATTTGATATGGATTCCTAAAATATGCTATACGGCAACTATATTTGCTGTGTTTCGTGTAGTCTCCTTCTTCGTAAAATATTTTAGCCAATCACATGATTCAATAATGAAAGGTTTTGTAAGAAAAACTTTCTCTCGCTCTAATTTTATCAATGACACTCCCACCCTACTCCTAAAAACAAAAACAGTAATATTTCTTTTCCAAATTTACAAGTTTTAAGAATATTTGTAAATTGTTAATAGTGGTTTTTTTACTTTTTAAATTTGAAGAAATGTTTGTTCTGCATTCGCTGGCGCCAACAAGACAAAATGGGTGAGAATTGTTGGACTACAGAAATTCAATATTAAGAGACGAAATTCCCTTAAATGCCGAAATGTATTTGTCGATATTCGTGGAGACCTCTTGATTCTGCCAAGTCGCTGTAAAGTAAAGCGTTCAATGAGCCAACGAAGGTATTTAGGTATTGTACTCCACGACACAATCCTGGTGTCTCCGAATGAGATTTTGACGCAATATAACAATGCCAAACCGCATCCATAGGCCCAATCGTCACACGACAGCTCGGTTTAGTCAATGGTGCGATGTAATTGCACACTTAATAGGTGTACGCTCGAGGCGACTGTTGGCTGGCGACCAACTTTGTTGAAAGCGATTAGCTGAAAGTAGAATGCAAAGTTGAACAATACAAACGCCTTTTTATGGCGAATATTTTGATATTTTTAGTCATTCAATTTTTTTTTTCGTGCAACCCGGCGGGAGTTGAACGCAAAAGTTGCCTGGAAAGTCGCCTCGGGCGAAAGCCTCATTACGCCACTTCTCATTTGACGATGTAGATCACGTTCCCTATCTCAGTCGTTCAGTAGCTGCGTGTTCTTTTTATTCTTCCTGAGTTCGTCCGGCACCAATCGCCAATTGCGGCTGTGCAAGCTAGTGTTGAATATTTTAACCAGAACATAAAAAGTGTGACATCAAAGAATTCGAAACAATCGAGCCATAACCGCGAAAGAAACTCCAAATTTTTGTATTTGCCGTTTTTTTGTTTAATAAATATTGCATATTTTCCGCAAACAAATAGCTTCTTCATATCCATCAACTGGCAAACAAATACAACAAAAAAAAAGCTGAAAGTGGACCATCCATTTTCGAGTTATGCGCCATCTGACGTACGCAAGTATAAACATAGAAATATTTATTTTTAATAACAATCAGGGGTTATATTCGATGTAAATAAGATTGTTTAAACTAAATAATTAAATCAAATTCGGTTTTGTTTTAAAATACCACCATTCACTATTATCCACACGTTTGTATGGATTTTAGCTCCCATTTTAGGAAGTGTGATGGAATTCTTCCCCTTTTTCTTCTGCTTCCAAAAACCATCCCTGTGGGTGGGAGTGCCAAAGTTTAGAAAAAAGCTACTTACAAAACCTTTAATAATTGAATCATGAGCCAATCAGAACTCACTTCGCAACTACGTCATTGGAGGAAAACAAATTTTTGACAGCACCATGTCGTAACCTTCTATTCTATGAACCTTGGGAAAAACTACGTTCAAGTATTTTTTTTTTTCAAATTGTGAAATTTGCCATTTGCTTCGAGATAATTTTTTTTTTATTGGTGACATGCATATTTTAGAAGTGTTAATAGTTTTCGGGAAAGGAAAATAATTTACTTAAAGTTAAATTTTCACTTAAAAAGCAATAGTTAAAAATAACTCGAAAGAGACTAAGTAAATCAGAAAGACTTGTGGAAATTTAAAATTAGCGCTGGTACTTCGCGGTGATACTACGAAAAATTAAATAAGTAATTCTTAAAAATTTTCTTAAAAAAAAAATAATAAATTTTAAATAAATTAGTTAAAAATACACCTAAAAACATAGTACATAAAAACGACTTTTGGAAATTCAAAGTTAACGCCAATTATAAGCGGTACCACTAAGAAAAATTTAAAACATAATTTTCTCGGAAATTTTACTTAATGGAATTTTTTTATTATTTGTTATAATTTATTAAGTGCTATGATATTTATATTCATTTGATTCCAGCACCTAGCACACGAGTGCATTTCATTAAACATAAAATATTCCTGCACGCGTTTCTCCCTAGCTCTCGTGCTTTTAGGCATATACATATGCATTGCGTATAAGTGGCATGCAGCGTAATTGAATTGAATGCAATTAAAGTCATATTTGCGGAAGAAGGTTTCAAAGTTAATTGGTAATAATTATTTATAAACAGTAAATAATTGCTTCACAACAGCCCATTTGCTAAAGTAAACACCCAACAAAGAAGTGCATAAAAATAATTGAAAAACAAATACCAATTACACTGCTGTCATAAACCACTTTCTCAATTACCCAATTACTTATCTAGTTATCCACCATCATCAACAGTTCACAAGTAAATCCGTTGAATGGCACTCAACCGGCCGAGCCGCATCACCTATGACATGGCAGTCACTGCTTCAACTGTACTTCAACCAAAGCAATTAACCGCAACAAACAGCAACTTTGATGTTAGATAGTATTTAGCTGTGTGCGCTTGTCACTCACCGGCCAGCTATGGCAAAGTTCTATGCCATAAACTGATGTCGAACAACTGAGATCCCAACACCTCCTTTCATCTTCTCATCACTTACGCTTGAATTGCTTTATTTTCCAATGCGTTGGATAGCACAAAGTGCTTGTTACTGGCATTTGACGCTGGCCAACAGCGTGCAATTAACGCAAAACGCAAAAATGACTACGCTCGTATGACTGCTCCCTAATTACTATAATTATAATTAATGGAAACGAGTATGCGTTGAACCATTGCTATACACACGCACACTTTTTATGACACTATAAGGGGCTACTCTTTCCGTCACATCAAAAATATTAATTTTAATTACGATAATATTCGCTTACTCAGTGCGCTTGATTTCGCCTACCGCCCGTACTATTTTCCGGAGTCATTCTCGGACGCACTGTTGCTGCTTTCATATTGCGCCTGACTTGTTTCCCTTGTTTCCCTTTTTTTGTTGGCCATTATGATGCTATAATACCCGTACTTGTTGTTTGTCAAGTACTACATAATTGATACTACGCTGGCAGACAATCCACTTACTGTCACGGTTAGATCTTTCATATTCTTGTGAATTGTTTCCTATAGCACCAGTCACCGTAACGCATCAGCAAGGGCCACAACAAATGTATGTAGCTGCCGAGTGCCTATTAACTTGTTTATCAGCTCTTATGCAACATCCCTTTTATGCATGTGTACATATATGCGCCTCCCGCACGCATAACAACAATGTATTAGCAAAATCTACACCCACGCTATTGGGCACTTGCTTCCTGCCAACTGTTGCTGTATTTATGTAGTACATATGTATATCAGTATGTACATACATATAAGGTTTATGTATGTACATATGTATTTCTTGCCATTGCCGGTGTTGCGTTGTTGCGTGATTTATTCATGTACGGTTGGACTTGTCGCTGCTTCCGTGCCTAAGTAGGAGCTGCACTGCAACATGCCAAAGTAACGTTGTGGCGTTAGACTGGATTTACACATTGATGCTGATAGCTTTTATAAGCGTGGACTATTAGCTTAAATGTGCAGATTGACACAAATTAGAATTTGTGTGTTTCGCATCCTTTGAACTTCCGTTTATGCTCAATTAAATATACACAAATTCAGCTAATGCATAGAGCATCGAAAGTTCGAAATGGTTTTCAGAAATTTAACAGAAAAATTCACGAAAAGAATGTATGCATATAAGTCCGATTCTGCAGGAAATTCAAAACGTGGCCGGGCTTATAACTTTGGGACCAGATTATCTATTAAATACAATATTTTTGAAGTGAAAGTCGATAAAGAAGACTTGGGATATGTTTATGGTAAATATTTAATACCAGATGGAGGTGGTTTATGGCGAATGCAGAAAACGAACGGCTGCGTTGAATGACACTGGGGCAGGAAGAGTCAAATAATGGGATTAGGATAAAGAGAAATATGAAGGCAAAGACACAGTCCAAAAAAAAAAACCCGCAAAGATTTATATGGAAGGTGAATGAAGATGAACACGAACATGAAGGGTATGATAAGATATAAAGATGAAGATGGAGATGTAGATAAAGATGAAGATGTTGGTGAAGATGAAAATGTAGGTGAATATGAAAATGTAGGTGAAGACGAAGATGAAGCTGAACATGCTGATGAATATGAAGAGGTGTAGAGGTGTAGATGAAGGTATAAATGACGATATAGATGAAGATGTGGCTGAAGATAAAAATGAAGACGAAGGTGAATATAAAGATAATGACGAAGACGAATATAAAGGTGATGATGATGAACATGAAGATGAACGTCGAGGTGTATTTGAATATGTAGATGAAGTTGTTGGAGAGTTTAAAAATGATGACGGTGAAGCTGAAGATGAAGTCAAAGATGTACGTGAAAATGAAGTTTAAGATTAGGATTAACGTAATGAGTAAAATTAAAATTAAGATTAAGATTAAAATTAAGATTGAAATTGAGATTGAGATTAAGATTAAGAGTGAGATTAAGATAAGGATTAAGATTAAAATTAAAATTGAGATTTAGATTTAGACTAAGATTGAGATTAAGATAAAGATTAAGATTAAAATTAAAATTAAGATTAAGATTTAAATAAAGACTAAGATTAAGATTAACATTAAGATTGAAATGAATACTGAAATTAGGATTAGGATTAATATTAAGATAAAGGCTAAGATAAGGATTTAAATTAATTTTAAAATTAAGATTTTGATTAGAGATGGGCAAAAGTCGTGCTTTTCTGCGTGACACGTCGTGTCACGCTTTTTCGCGCGTGAGCGTGAGCGACTTTCAGTGAAAAATCACGTAATATCCGTGATCGTGCGTGCCTGAAAATTTCGCGTGCGTGAGTTAGATTTTCGTCAATCACGTCATTTTCACATATGTGTGTATGTACTTATTTGTATTTTAATCTAAAATAAATTCGTAAACTTACTGTTTAACTTTCACTAGAGTGGCAACATTTAGTCTTTTTCCTTTGACATTGGAGGCATTCTGTAATATTAAGTTAAGTTGATAGACGCTTCAAAAAAGCTTGTAGGCTATTTTAAACATACCGAACTCAATAAAAAACTATCAAATTAATTTAAAGCAACATGTTAAGACACGGTGGAACTCGTTATTTATAATGCTGTCAAGCATTCACGAAAGGCGACAAGAAGTTCAATAATTATTAATAGAAAGAAATGAGCTTCATAAACTATCTAAAATAAATGCAAATTTGTTGGAAAAATTGTTAAAATTTCTGGCCCCTTTCAAGATGTGTTCTGAAAATTTGAGCGCGGATTTAAATCCAACCATCCATGAGTATGTTCTGTGGTAGAAAAAACTACAAAAGCATTGTGAAGTGAATGCATCTGATTCTGAAGTCATCATCGATTGTTAACAAAAAATATGAGCTAATGTCATTTTAACATTACATATGTTGAATAAATATTGATACCAATTCTTTTTTATACTCGTAATAGATACATAAGTATGTATATCTGAAATTTGTTAAAATTATAATAGTGCCTTCAGCCCTTGCTAGGCGTTTGGCCAAGCTTTTGTAATAATAGTTGTGTGATAAAAGGCTATTTATATGAAATACTATTTATATAAATAAAGTTTCAATTTCAAAAAAAATGTCCATGAGAAACCGTGCGTGATTGAAAAAATAGACGTCGTGAGCGTGCGTGAACGTGATTGAAAAAATATAGCGGGACGTCAGTGTGCGTGATTTAAAAAACCATCAACGTGAGCGTGCGTGAACGTGAGCCAAAATTACTCACGTGCCCATCTCTAATTTTGATTAAGATGAAGATTTATAATCAAATAAAGGTTAAGTTTAAGATTAAGTCATATTTAACATATCATATTTAGCAGCAAGCTCAGTAAAATTGATGAATTTGATTTGTTATTAGGCCAATAAACCGCAAAACAATACCAGATTCAGATTAAGAAAACAACAAAGAAAAATGCAAAGACAAAGCCGAAGACAAAGATAGAGAGAAATACAATAAAATGATGCGAAACCAAATGAGGGACTACCAATAATGCACTTTTAACCATTTCATATCTTGCTTTATTCACCGCTATTCTCTGGCATCAGCAATACGTTAAAATCAAATTAAGTCGGTAAGTGTTATCTAAACATTTCTTTGACAGATCATTTGATTTGAAGTTGCAAGCCTGAAAAGCTTTAGCCATGTAACACAATTTTTAGTTTCCCAATATTTTTTCTACGTTAAAATTTGATTTTATGTACCATTCAGTTAAATCAAACATTCGTTAGCTTATTTTATTTTATTTGGGTGGTTAGGCTTTTAATTGCCGATGGTGCGCCATAGGGAGCTTTGCACGTCGAGGTTTGCGCGCAGCACTGGCCAATCCGTTCAAAAGCAGGCGAACGTCGTTTTGCAATGTTACTGTGACCCGACCTTTGAGGCCTATTTCGAAGTCTGAAAAGCGTCCTAAATTGCTGCTTTTTTCTCAAAATAAATGTGTAGCACTTGACACTGTTTCACACGGGGAATACATATAGAAACAGCCAATCGATTTCCCCTTTAATGGAACGGACTTTTGCAGAAATCTCAACGCTAGCATTTTAAGTATATGGAGTGTTCGCGAAAAAGTTTACAAATCTTTTGCCTACTGTTCATTTCCCCAATTTAAAAAAAGCAATGCATCTAGTTCCTCAAAACTTCATTAGGACTGTGCCCACTTTAGAGTAGAACAAAAGGCCTTCCAGGCATATATGGATTTTCAGCTTTTCGGCACTTTATGAAAGCCATAAAGCCAAAATGGCTTTTCCCCTTAAGACTTCAAAGGAAGGCTTAAATTTTGTTTTGTTCGAAATATTATTTTGCTCACCTTGCACAATACCTTCCTGCATTATTTAACTTATTTTATATAAAAAGTTTATCTTCGCGTATAAATAATACGGTCTTCAATTTACATATCTCACCAGCTTCTAAAACTATTTAAATATTATGCTCTTAGCTTAACGCAATACTCAGTGTACGATAATGCAATGTTTATGTTAAAAGGGTACATTTTATGAACGCTCATTAAACATGTGTTAAGTGTTCGTAGCGACCTTCATTTGTACAATATATAAAGAATGAAGGCATATGCTGGCCTGCAGTATGTTGCTCGAGAGCCATTACCAGAGTCCTAAACAAATTGAAACAAGCACATGTATTTTAATTATATACATATATATATATAGCAATGTACGCTTAGGATATAAGGAGACATAATGAAAAAAATGTAGTGACTGTACCTAACTAAGTAATAATTGTGCGCTCTATATGGAGAAAAAAAACTTAAAAGCGTTAAAACTTCAAGTAAACTTTCAATAATATTTTAGTGTTGTTATACAAGTATCGTTTTGTATATACATTTGTATTATTAGAATCCACTTGTTAGTTATATTTTTATTTAAGTATATTATACATTTTCACTTTGTCTGTAGATTAGGCTTTAACTTGAAAAAGTTAGTTCCAATATGCTCGTGAAAATTTGTACAATAATGTTTTAAGCGAATAAATTTACTACGTATATGAGCAAATCTGCCGAGTTGTTACATTTTTCGATTGAGACGTATTTTTGGTCCAAAATGGAGGCACACTTGTCTTAGAAAATTCATTCTCATCTTCAGTTTTGTGTAAAGAACAAGATTCCAACTCCAACTATATTATTTAAAAGTAATTAAATATTGGCCGGGGAGAGTTTTACAAAGTATTCATAATGCAAATATATATTCCTTTCTTCATGTATATACAAATTTTAGAATGAATTTTGAGTATGCCAATAAAAATTGTAAAAATAGATTTTAGATTCTCAGTCATCTTTTACTCAATGTAATTTTTTTCATTTGGTGAAACGCTAGTTTTATAACACTAGATTCGTTCGTTTCGCAAGAAGAACATTTTCACCATTTAATTTTAACATTTTGAAGTATCTAAAATTATCAAAATTAAAAAAACTTAAAATTTCAAAGAACTCAATTGATTGAAATATATGCAAGAATAATGAGTTTTTTTGTCTGTCGAGACAAGGAAGTGACACTAAAAAAAAACCAGTCGTGAGATTTGCTCATATCCTCAGAGTAAACGACTTTAGGTGAATATTATTTAAATTTTAACCAATACTACCTCTTTTACTAGCAATTAGCGTTGTTCGTATTTTTATGTCAAATATCTTTTGTTCCTGTTTCCTCTGATATCGCAGTACGATAGCTTCCGATATGGGCTGAGACCAAAAAAGTCCCCCGATCGCATTTCTTTTCATAGTTACGCCAGCAGAAAAATGAATTTTTATACGATTAAATATGTACATGCCATTTCATATGAAGCTTAGCAGTTTGTCCTCGAAGCCTTCTAATCTATGTTCGTCAGAGTCCAAGTTGCTGAACCATATAAAATAAGGGGAATAAGAGATTTCTAGAGCTTTATGTTTGCTCGTCGAGGGAGACAGTTTTTTTAGTCTGTTGTCTAACGAGCCAAAAGTAGCATATACTGGCATGAGCTCTCCTTCGCTTGATCTTCAGGCTGAGAGTTTTGGCGGTGTTAGTGCTAATTGGGTAGATTTAGAGTAGGGAGCAGGTCACCTAGTTACCGCGACCGAAACGATCTATTGTAAGAAACCTCAATTCGACTACAGGTCTTCTTTCATCCACGTATTGCTAAGAAACCTAGCGAGATTCTTCGGCTGAATCCCACTTAGGTCGTATGCTTCTAGATACGGTGATCCCAGAAAGTGAAACCTGGTCCTTGTGTCCTATGTTTTACAAGTATTTTATTACCCTACAGTGGCCAGTAAGAATACCTGTAACAATTCTTACTCTATGCCTACTGAGATTTTTCGTTTCTCCTTGTTGTTATATCCGGAATAAAGGACTTCAACACCTCTTACGGGGCTCCATGGAATGCCAGTAAAGGGTCCTGGGCCTATGAATACCTCTGTAGCCCCTTTTCTGACGAGAATATCTGCCACTTAATTCCTCTCGAATCCACTGTGTCCCAGCAGCCATATGTGGTATACCCGGCTCCTGGAGGCGATAAGTATTAAAAGCTGAAGGTAGTCCCACACCTGCTTTGAGGCGACCCCTCTCAACATACTGCCTCGGACACAGTTCAATAGCGGGCATATCGGCCAGAAAGATAGATCTACTAGAGGAAAGGAGCCGTCTGGGTTGGATGCCGTAAACTCCTGCTCCAGTCTTGGAGCCGTCAGTATACTAGATGTGGCTGCCCTGCCGGGCTTAGGTCGTTCATTTTCGCAGTTGTTTCTATCTGGAAAAATACCTTAAAGTTTTCTGTGGAGTTAAATCAAGGGAGGTGTATGTCGATTTGCTTATCAAGTGTATTTTCCAAGGGTTTGATGCACTGTGAAAATCTGGTAAACGATGTATTTACCAGTACTGGAGCCACACTGATAAGACTTGATGAGTTGCTTCTTGCAAGGATTCAGTCTTTCAGCCATATTGTCGATCGCGGTAATTAACGTTAACAGCCCTGCTTGTTAAATATACAAACTACACTGAGAATTAAATCTTCGGGCATGTATGCATTTATCATGGTACATGCGTCCTATCAGCTCTTCGTGGACGGCTTTGAATAGCCTCAGCCTTTATTCCCTCGGCTCCAACAGAAATATGAAACAACTAGCTGCCTACTAGAGGGTTAATAATATTTATTCGTATACTTAACTATGCACATATATACAAAAGTATCTTTATGTGACCTAATAAAAAAAAAAATCATAAAAAGACCACACGTCATTGAGCGGAAATTGAATTATTATCATTTCATTTTATATACCTTTCAGTTGCTGAATGTGCGATTTATGCTTTTTCCAATGTGCTAAAATATGAAATGTGGCAAAAAGAAAGAAAAAGTTAACAAAAGCCATAAACGATATCTCATTTAATATGCAAAAAAGGAATAAAAATTATAACAACGGCTTTAAGCTACAGCAAAAAACATCAAAGAAAACAAGCTTCTACCACACACACATGCATTTTTATCATCTGTATGCATTTCTATATATATTTGTACATATTTCTTAATATGTATACGCATCGGGGTGGTTCTCAAAAGTTTCTTTCACGTACAAAATATAAAAATCAACGAAAATTTCAAAGCTTAAAAAATTTTAGGTTTGAAATTTTTTTTTTACATTTAAATCCCAAAAATTTTAAAAATTTTTTATTTTTTTTTTTATTTTTTTTTCTACAGCAATACCTCAGGAAGATTATGAGTTTACATGAATAAGTTTCAATATGCTGAATTAAGGTCCGACAAAACTCTCTTAACGACCCCGAATATTTTTTTTTTAATCTTGGAACACTCGTGATTGTCTTTATTTTGTACGTAGAAAAACATATAAAATTAAGGAATACCGTAAATTTTTTTGGAATTCTTTTTTGCCAAAGTGTTGCGAGATTCTTCCATATAAAAATAAATTGTGTTTAT